>NC_073304.1:116379956-116979956 GCF_027595985.1 Sorex araneus
GGCCTGGTGACGGAGATTCCCCGGCCCACCTCGGTGGTTGCGGGTGTCTTCAAGGTTGTACCCAGTGATGGTTGGGGTCACGTGGTACCAGGGGGCAGGTCAGGATAGGCTGCGTGCAAGGCAAGCGCCCCGAGTACTCTCTCTCTCTCTCTGGCCGGAGCCAGCTCAGACTGGAACGCCACCTGCAGCCATGCCATGCGGGCACCAGCACTCACCTGCCGTCCCTCTTGTCGATCATGTGGAGATGCTGCAGAGTCGTGGCAATGTCGTGGGGGCACATGCCTGTGGCTCTGCTAATGGCCTTGATGCTGATGTGTCTGTCGTGGTGGTGGTGGGAGAGATACTCCAAGATGACACTCTTCCAGTAGGCCAGGTAGGAGAGCCGGCCCAGGTCGGAGAGCGGCTTTTCTGGAGAGCCAGCTTGGCCTTCCCTCCTGGAGAGCAAGTAGCCTAGGGCAGGAAGAGTAAGGAAGAGCTGACTGTGGTGCTCCCAGGGACCGGGCACGGCCACCTGAGTCAACAGAAGCAGCAACAAGGTGCAAACAGCGTATGAGAGAAGGGCATTCATTTGCATTTATGTTAATCTCTTTCCAGCAGTTTGATTTCTGTGGAGTTTATGCTTCTGAATCTTGTACAGTGATAATATAAGTGGCTTCACGGAGCTCAGCCAGTGCCCTGCAGCACACATCACGGCAGCGCTAACGCATAGGCCGAAGGACACTGCTTCCAAGAGGGCTCAATGTCCAGGTCCCCCTCCAGCTTTAGGGTCTTTCTGACACTAAATGTCAGGCACTTACTCAGAAATCCTGTTGAGGGACCACCCCAGACATTAATGGGCAAGTCATTTTCCACAGGAAGGACCTAATGACCCTTTGACAGCTGGGCCTTAATAAAAGAAAGAGACTATGTGGACATAGATTGTTACTGCCTGTTACATTTAACTAGCGGCTGATCTGAAGCTTTGTTTGAGAACTAATAAAAGAAAGCCTTTTAAGTCAGCCTCTGCCATGCACGGCACCCCCACCAGCTCTATTTTTCATCTCTTTCATGAAAATAAATGTCTACTCCAACCTGAGACTGTTGCTCCGACAAGTGAAAGAGAACCACTTCCTTAACACACTGTTCCGTGCAGAGCCGGGCACTCTGGCCACAGGGAGCCCCCAACACTCTGCCACAGGGCTGCAGAGGCTCCTTGGCAAAGCAACTTTCACGTGGGAAAAACTTTAAACCCACTTGAAAGTAATGAATGAAAGCTAGCTGCTGTCTCGGTAATCAAGAGCTACTTATGAAAGAGAGAAGAAATGCTATCAGCAAATAATGTCTACCTTGCTCTAATTATCTATTTCAACAGCCTCACCTTCGTGAAGTTCCTAAATTTAAAGAAGCATCAACCACATACAGTAGGTGGCAGCAATTACAAAATCATGCTGCTCTTAAGCCTCCCAAATCTTCGGCATTTTTCTTCTTTATCTACATTTCCAAAATGGCTGCATTCTTAAGAATTTTCTCAATTTCTTTTTTGTTGTTGTTGTTGTTACAAGGAGAAATTGATGACTAGGACATTTGACTGCCTCTCAAAAACCACTGTACATAATGCAGAAATAGAGAGAGCAAGAAATCCAGCCGGAACCCCACATCGAGGGGGGCTATTCTGCATGTTGATGGCTTTAATCTGAATGTCACTGTTAACAATAGGCATATATTTTGCGTTGGCTGTGGCTCTTTTGACTTATTTGTCTCTTTAACTCATGTGTAAATACAAAGTGTTCGACTGGATGCAAACAAGCATCACAAGATTTTACAGTCAAACCACTGCCAACACGTCACTCAGCTGCATGCAGCGGCTTTCACAAACACTGTCAAGAATGCTAACAGGGACGGCCACTGTGCTGAACCCAGCCCAGACCATGCCCTGGCAATATGCAGAGGAGCTCTCTGTCGCCAGAGCACAAAGGGTGTCCAAACCTCAGAATGCAGATAATTGGTACATCCGTCACCTGCCTCCTAAGTGCTTGGCACATGCTGAGAAATTTACTCAGTCGGCTGGAGGCTCGGCTCTGTGATTCCGAGGGGAGAGAGAACCTTAGTTCTGTGGGTAGGAAGCAATCTGCCCTTTGTCCGAAGATCCCACAATTAAAGGTCCTGCAGTGACTGTGAGACTCCCTTGCCCCTGTTTTTAACTGGTTCTCGGTGGGGTCTGGAACCCTGTGTTAGGCAGAGAAAGCCCCCCTCAGTGTAGCATAAAGATCTCTGCACTGCTGAAGTCCTCAGAAGGCAGGAGCGCCCTGCCTCCTCTCCCCACTGCGGCGACAACCTTCCCCAGGAAGCACGTCGACTTCTTTGTTCTGTCCTCTCTTCCCATAATCCCTATCCTTGGAGCTCAAAGGAAGCACCCAGAACCTACCCCCAGCCCCGTTGCAACATACTTCACATGGATGCTAGTGTTTCCACACCCTGAGACTATGCAGCTACACTTCACGGGCCTGTCCCTAAACTGGCCAGGCTGGTGTTTCTCAGCCAGAATCCCTTCCTGCACCAATCCCCAACCCATGCACATTGCTTGGCCCCCTGTTTTTATCCTGTGCCTACCCCACACCCCAATTTCCATGACTCTGCTTATTTTGGGGCCACACCTTGCAGTGCTCAGGGATCACTCCTGGTGGGCTTGGGGGCCTCTGTGGGGTGCCAGGGGTTGAATCCAGGTCAGCTACATGCACGGCAAATGCCCTGCCCGCTGTTCTATGGCTCTAGCCTCACATCTCCATGATTTTTACTAGAGGCTGCTTTGGAATATCTCACAGGGGGCCACAGATGACAAACACTGGGCTAGGCCATGAGGCAATTTGGGTTCGGTGGTGAAGATCTGGGCCCAAGGCTTGTAGCATCTGCAGGCTCTGCCTGACCAGCCCAGCCGTGGGGCACAGGAGCCCACTGGCCTTCCCTGGCCATGCTTTTGCATGTGGCCTCTGCTAGGGAAGACCTCGCAGCAAGGCAGTCAGCAATGCCACAGGGAAGCTTGACCGGCGGCTCGAACCAAAACTCCAAGCTGAAGCAGGGTTCCAGGTGACACGCCCCAACCGAATCCCCGGGCTGCCTCTGTGCACGGACCGCAGATGGGAGCTTGCTCTTTTTCCTGGACCCAGACGCCCCTTAGAGAGCTTTAGGTGCAGATCCACAGGTCTCTACCAAAAGGAGATGTTTTGGTTTAGATGGAATCCATCTGGACCATCAAAATGACCAAAGTTAAATCATTGGTTTCCCGGTGAAAATCTTTTCTATGATGTTGATTTCTAGCTTAGAAGGAAAATAATCCTGTCATTCTTCTCGACCAGGCTGGTGCACAAAATTTTTGTTCCACCAGCAGCAGGCATGGTGCTGCTGCAGACCTTTCAGAACATGGAATGTTCTAGAGAATTTGTTTCTTGCCAACTTTTGTTTCCTTTTACATTTTCTAGACTTCTCAAAGTGGCATTCACTGACATGTTTGGTAAGAACATTTTATTTATTGAGTAGCTAAGAGACGGGGTCGCGGCTCTTAACTTGCCCAGAAGATCCCAACTAACAGATCTAGGATTCGGGGAAATAAAAAGCACTTATCTGGGAAGCTGGTGCATTATCCTGAAGCATCTGAAACAAGTACAACACTCCCCAGTGGATGGGCTCCTGAGGTGCTCAAACATCTCTCCTTAACTCAAGATACTTTCAATCAGAAAACCTGAACTATCCCTGGGGAAGCCTGGCTGTTCCGATGGAAACCAAATGGTGTTTGGAGGCCAAGTCCCAGAAGCTGCAATATAATTAGCTGCTGGTGAAAACGATTCCCTTTCAGTTGTCTAGTGAACAGCACTTCCCACTTTGTGCTCAGAGCTGATGGGGGTGGTGCACTCCCCACTCACACTGACCAGCTTCCTGCTGAGCTGCCTGGGACCTGCCCACCCTGGAGAGGTGAACTGGAGTCAGTGCACAGGTCACCACCCTTCAGATTCGAAACAGTACCAGGTGCCTGCTTACAGAGCAAGGAAGAACAATGTGCTGCCTCCAAAAGCAAGCATTTCTAAGCAAGCTTCCTGCACGGGACCCAAAATTCACCTCACCTCTGCGAAGGCTGACAGATTTGCAGTGAGACTATCAGCTTTCATGCTAACTACTGCTAATCTCTTGTGTCTGAAATCTCTCCCCCAAGGGAAAGAAAAATACAGAGGTGTTGCCTGGTGTAGTTAGATCCACTAGGATAGAGGACTATGTAGGTAAGGTCAAGTTTGTTTTTGCAGACCCAAACCCCCAAATTAATTGAAATCCCTGAAAATTATTTGCCAGGTTAAACTCTCATTTAATAGGAAATGTTCCTACCTTTTAAGCCAGTAATATTTCAAGTCTAAGACTGGACCAGATGTGGAATAACACTTTGTAAGGGTCTGGATGTGCCTAAAGATTCCCCAACAAGGCCGGACCTTAGTGCAGTGGGGAGGGCACTTCCTTCCATGCAGCTGACGTGGGTTCAATCTGGGCACTAGATATGGTCGCTTGAGAGCTAGGAGTGAGCTCTAAGCAATGCTGGGTGTGGCCCCAGACAAAAAAACCAGGCAGCCCTGGCGCACCAGGACCCAAACCATATGCATTTCCTCAAACTCAGAAGTGTAAACGTTGGCTAAGCTACTGCCAGCTCCCATCTGTCTAGATTAAGTGAGTTGGGGGTCACTGGCTGCTCTGGGGGTAAGATAATCTTCAAGGATTACACACCTTTCATCGGACACCTGTTTTGCTCGGAAAACCCTGCAGAAAGCTTCCTCTCAGAAGTCAGCCCTGGGTTTTAGCCTGGGAACTGACACCAGACCAGGGATTTATGGCAGCTTTCGAGCAAAGGAAAGCCTATGGCTCTAGCCTCGTGCCTCATGCCTTGGGTGGGACAGGCTGGCGCTCCTGTTCCTGGGTTCTGCAGCTCTGTGACCAAGTGGAGGGACGGCATGGCTAATCAGAGAGAGAATCTGACGCATCTGCTGAAACTCTCAGGTGACATTTCAGTTTATAATGAAGGAAATGGAACCACAGCTTGCCCCCTGTTCTTACAGAACAAGAGTGTTTTAAAAGACCAGCCTGAAATCTTAACGTTTCCATGTAGTATACAAATGCCCACTAGGAAAAAAATGCAAATTAAACAATTTTCCAATAAATTTCAAAATATGGAAGTTTAAGACAGCTCTTCCATAGCTGTACAGGCTTAAGGTAATTCTGTGGCCACTGGAATAAATACTACTCGACCAGGGACAGACTGCTTACTTTACTTCTGATGGACCATTGGTCATCAGAGGCCGTGTCCCCACATCAGCTAGAAGGAGTTTAAGTGCAAATTCTCAGACTTGCAAACCAAACAGTCAGGAAGCAGGACCCGGCCCTGGGGCTAACACGCCTCCAGGAGAGTGTCAGGGCCTGGTACAGATGCTGCCATCTCGGGGAAAGACAAGAGTGGCCAAGTTATCCCAGGAAGGCCTGGCCGCTACTTGGCTAAGATCGCTGGGCCCTTAGGTGGGATGGGGGCAGACGAGTTCCCACAGTGCCGAAGACCCAGCACTCCACACACCCACTGCAGGGGAATCGGCCCAGTTCAGGACTGATCTCAGAGGGGCCAGGGACCCCTGCAGCTGATCACCCCCTCCAAAGCCCAGCGGAACACCTCCAAGCTTCACAGAGCTAACAGCCAGGGAGAAGCAGGAGAACTAGATGGAAACACCGAGAAGCCCAATAAGCTCCTGAGTGGACGCAGTAACAGAGGCCCAGTAACCTCGGCTCAGGACTCCTCCGCCCAGGGCTTCACAACACCAGTACAAGACATGTTGCAATGAGCAGTGTAAAGTAAATTAATTAGTGCCTGCTGAGGGGGCAGGGGGGTGGAACTGGAGACACTGGTAGAGGTAAGGGCACATAGGTGGTGGGAGTGGTGTTGGAATACTGAATACCTAAAACTGTATTATGAACAACTTTGTAAATTACAGTGTTTTAAGTTGTTGCTTTTTATTTTTTCCTCCAAAAAGCTGCTATTATGGGTAAACTGCTGGTGTTTTCTTTTAGGGAGGGAAACCCCTGGCTGTGTTCAGGGCTTATTGCTGGCTCTGCACTCAGGGATCACTCCTGGTGGTCTCAGGGACTCTATAGGGTGCCAGGAATCGAACCAGGGTCGGCTGTGTACAAGGCAAAAACACCCTCCCCACTGCACTATCGCTCTAGTCCCCAAACTGCTGGTTTCGATGAGGATGTAACGGCCTCGGTGTAGACAGGAAAGCCACTGGATACAGCGCTGAACTGCAGAATCTCAGCTAGGAGACCGCCACCCGCTCTCTGACGGCAGGAACTTGGGATGAGGACTCTCCCACGCCACAGCAGGCTCTATTTCTCTAGAGGTCTTGGCGTTGCTGGCAAGTTTGTCCCGAGGTTCTGTGCCTGCATCTCTCATCCTTCACTGTGCAATCGCCTTACACCGCGTGGGCGCTGGCATGCAGGCTGTGTGGGACCTGAGATTTTGCATTTCTAACAAGTGCCACACCACAGCCGTGCTCGACGAGCACTGGTTGGACACTAAATTACAGGTTCTCTGATGTTTTGGAGAAACATTATATTTAAAAAATCTTACTGGGACCAGAGATATAATATAAGAGGGGTTAAGGCTTTTGTGCCTTGCACTTGGCCAATCCTGGTTCTGTTCCTGGCACTGCATACGGTCCCTCAGCACTACCAGGTTTGATCCTTGAGCACAGGCTAGGGGTCGCCCTTGAACACTACCAGGCAAGACCGCTCCCAATATGTATATAACCGGAGAGCTTCTATTTTAAAGGCCTAGGTCTGGGCTCAACGGGCACGTGCAGCCCATGCAGGAGGGAGGCCACTGTCTGACCCCAGCATGCACTACGTGGTCCCCTGAGCCCTGAGCAGGAGCAGCTCCGTACAAATGCCAGTTGTACCCCATTTGACTTTCTTACTACTTACTCCATTAAGAAACCTGACATATACTCATGCCAATGGTTCACATTTTTACAAATTTCTTCAACATTATTGAGAAAACAAATAGATTCTCATATTTTGTTTTTAGTCTGTTGAGATATCACAGGTTATGGAATTTCTTGAAAACTCTCCACTCAAAGAAAGAGCGCAAAATCAATAAAATGTGTTTCAGTTGCCTCTGTAAACAGTATCAGCTTTTCAGGTGCTGCAGGTCCAGTGGGATGCCCAGGAGTCTTGGGTCAGACCTTGAGAGCATCAGCGTTTAAAGATGATGAGGAAAAAAAAAAATCAAAGTTGGGCATCAAGGCCACGAGTCTTTTAAAACAAAACAGTCTTTACTGAATATGGTATATTGAACCCTAAGATATAGAGAGGATGGTTCAGAACAAGGTTCCGAGGGCCAGATCCTGGAATGATGTACCCTTGGGATGGATTTCAGGGTCCATCACTATGTGTTGTGTGACCCTAGGCAAGATATTTGACCTCTCTGTGCTTCGGATTCTTCATCCATAAAAATCACACGTATCTCTCAGGCAAAAACAAAAACAGTGCCTGGCATATTACAATAATGTGTGTAAGTTTTAGAATGAAATCTCCGGGAGGATCATTTGGATGGAGTTATACTTAATGTGGAGAAAAGAAATACAATTTGGACAGAGGGAGAGAGACACGCTGCTCTCTCTATAGGGCCCCGGCAAGGAGGACAATCTTCCTGTTCAGCCTTTTGGCCGAGACACTTGAAAATCACTCCATTTTCTCCATTACTCTGGAGAGAAGTTCTTCTCACTCCTCCCCTATCAGTTACCCACTCAAATACAAATTTAATTAAAGAAAGAAGCCATGAGAAAAAAAATCCACTACATAGTCTGCCTCTGGAGTGACCTCAAGGAACTCTTGATAGGCAAGTTCCCATCAAACACCCCAATTTCCCTTTGGCCCTTCAGTTGATCATTTTCAGAACTACTCAGAAAACAGCAAGCCTGTTAGCTACGACAGTCCCAAAACGGAGTTACTTATGCTAAGCCCCACATCACAGAGCCAAGACTTAAGTATAGTTTAAGTTCTCCTAGTAATGGGATCTTAACTAACTCAGGAGTCATCTGGTCAGCACCCCTGAGGTGACCTATTTGACTGTCCCCTAAAAGGAAGACACTGTCACGTTTTATTAGTGTAAGTTCCTTGTTCTAAGTCTTTTCTACCATAAACCTTCCTTTTCATCAGCTCCTTGGTGCTCTTCTATCTGCTAGATTGGATGTTCCCAGATGCATAAAATGTTCACTAGAGACTGTAAGAGCTTTAATATTTATTCAGTTGGGGTTGTTTTTATAACATCATCAAACCACAGTCACAATGTCTGCCTGAGGGCTTTGACAAAAGCCAAGCGCCGGCCAGATGAAAATAACATGGAAATATTCTAGAAGACCCAAGTATGTCCTTGAGAAAAAAAGCCGTAGCTCTGGAACCCGGAGAATAGCGACAATGGGCTTGGGGCGGAAGGAAGAGGGGGTGGCCTGGTCCCAGAATGCTCTCTCTCCTCGCTCTTCTCAGCAGGCAAAGGGATGGTGTCCTGCCCCCGACGCGAGGAGGGCGAGAGGGCGGGAAGGAAGCGGGTGTGCGCGCCTGTTTCTGGACTGTGGTCGAGGCCAAATGGGCCAAGCTCTTCACTCAGAGGCTCTGAGGAAACTACAGCTGTCTCCATCCCTCGCCAGGCCGTGAGTCCCGCACTGGCACTCTCCGGCCCACGCCTCCACTCCTGGCTCAGGCAGCTGTGGAGGCAGCAGTGGGGCGTAGGAGCAGCTCCCCCCGGCATGCACGTGGAGAAATGGAGCACGAGAAGAGGGAGGCTCGAGAGAGGACCCCTGAGAAACAGCAGGGGGTTTTAATTATTCCAGCATATTAGGTCGGGCTGTTACTGTATGGCCGCCACAAATCAAGAACACCCTGGTATAATGTATTAGATGAAGAGAAATTTCCTTTTTCTTTTCCTTTGGTGGAGGAGGTAGAGAGTGCCCAGGGTTTACTCCTGGCCCTGCGCTCAGGGGTCATTCCTGGCAGGCTCAGGGATCATATGTGATCCCTATGTGACCAAATCCACATTGGCTGTGTGCAAGGCAAGTATCCTGCCCACTGTACTATCTCTCCAGCCCCGTGAACTTTCTTTTTAAGGCAATGATTAGGGATGGTAAGCTGGGGAGATGGCCTGGTGGTAGAGCACCTGCCTTGTACATGAGGCCCTGAGTTTAATTCCCAGAACCACACAGTTCCTCTAACATGACTGGAACAAGCACTAAGCTCGAAGCAGTCCTTAAACACAGCCAGATGTGGCCCCCAAACAAATAGCTACCACCCCGTATGAACCAGATCCAGCTGCTTCATTTCCCTGAGTAAATAAGATGCCTTTGACAAAGGATAAACATTACAAGGGACAAGATGTTACACCTTGCCAATAACACTTACTCCCAAACTAAAATTATTGGGAAAGGCAAGCATTAACATATATTATTATATTCCTGTATATATCTGGCAGTTAACTAGGTTCTTCTTGAAGCACTGCCTCTCCCAATCTAGCAAAGCTCCAAGTAGTCACTTGGTGCCTGTCTAGTTACTCAGTGGCCTCAACAATTTCTTGGGAACTACCACCTGCAGTGGACACTATCAGGAGAGCAGGCGTCGGGGCCCGACAGGATTGCTTCCCACTGACTGACACTGCCCCCTGGCCTCCAAATTGACACAAGTTAGGAAGGCACGTCAGATCATGCCTTTCTCATTGATCATTTTAGAGTTTCAAAACACTTTTAAATTCTAGAAAAACATTTTAATTCTTTTTGGGTCACACCAAATGGTATTCAGAAATCACTCCTGGCAGGGCTTGGAGGACCATGAGGTGCCAGGGACTGAACCCAGATTAGCTGTGTTCAAGGCTGTACTTCCTCTTTCCTGCTCTACAGTCTATTTGACCCAAATGACAGTTTTATGTAAAACAAATCAACACAAATTTTTTCCTGCAGGGGCCATATTTATTAGTCCTCACGGGACCCTCCTCGTAGTGCCCAGGGACATGTGGGGCCAGGGATCAAGCCTGAGGTTCTGTATGCAAAGCCTGTGCAGCCCCCACCTGAGTCTTAATTTTATTTTGGCTAAACAAAAAAATTCTTTGAGAGTAAATAATTTGGCATTTCAGAATTATTTCTTCTCTAACATAGACAAAAAAAATCTACCACTACAAATTTAATCTGAAAATTTCAGAAAACAATTTTTTGTTTTTGTTTTTTTTTTTTGGTCACACCCACTAACAGGGGTTACTCCTGGCTCTGCACTCAGGAATTTCTCCTGGCAGTGCTCGAGGGACCATATGGGATGCTGGGGATCGAACCCAGGCTGGCCGTGTGCAAGGCAAACGCCCTACCCGCTGTGCTATCACTCCGGCCCCAACAATTTTTTGATGTTGGAACCTGACTAAAATATTCACGCCTATGTTACAAAATCCTGTTAATAAGAACTTATCATTGTGAAATTATAAGCCATTAAAATACTGTATTAAACAGAAAACTTCCCATCAGCATCTGTCCTAAGCAAATAACTGCATAAACTTAAGAAAAATGTCACTTCAAAGATTATTCATCTATTACTAAAACACTGACAACTTTTCCTTAAATAAATTACTAGAAGCAAAAGCAGGAATTTCTCTCATTGTAACAGGTCCAAGGTTATGGGGGGGGGGGTGGTGTCATGGGCAGGCGGCTAAGATAGATCATTTTAACATCTAGCTCACTGGGCTAATCCTACTGACCAACTGAGGAGTGTGTTTACGAGAGCATGGATGCCACCAGGCATTTTACACCAAGCTCTGGGTAACAGGATGGTTAGAAGAGCAACTTGCTCTTCCATCCGATCGCCCATAACCCCCGTAAAATGCTGTGTGTGTGTGTGTGTGTCCCTGCACGCTAGTGAGTACACACGCACACACACCAGCTGTAATTTTCAAAAATAGGAGGAAGCAGCATGTTGTAATTCCAATTCTGGGTGAGGCGCTTTCTTCACACAGCAAACACAAATTATACTACAAGACTGAGAAAGAAAAAATAAATAAAAATCCCTCTAAAATTTTTGTTTTCAAACAAAAAGCATTCCAAAAGAGACCTTGTCAATCTTTAGGTAATTTTCTGGAATCTAAGCACAACTCATCACCTGTTCTGATCGATCAGCTTGGCTGAACACGGAGAGGAGAGAAGATGGCTGCAGCTGCCCTTGGCCGCCCTCAGGGTCTATGGAAAACTTGTCTTTTCCCCCCACATGCTTTCAGACAGGATTCTGAGTAAAAAGCCCCTCGTAATAAATGGGTGTATCACTATAGGGTTACTAATAAGCCCATTCTGGGGATCTGTTTTATTTTTGTTGTTTTTGGGTCACATCTGGTGGTGTGCAGGAGACCATATGAATGCTGGGGGATTGAACCCGGGTCGACTACATGCAAGGAAAGCGCCCTGCCTGCTGTGTGCCCAAGCCCATTTTGACAGCCAGGCAACACACAGTATCTGGGAAGGGAAGCAGGGCCGCCGGTTCCATTAAGAGGCTGTTGTGCCAGAGGATTTGGCACCATGAAGGAACCTGACCTTTGAAAGGAACTGTGACCACACAGGAGGTAAGACCCTTGCATGCAGCCAATCTGGGTCCAATCCCTGGGACCACAAATGGTTTCCTGAGCATCACCAGTACTCTTGAGCACAGAGCTAGGAGTGGCCCCTGAGCACTGCAGGGTGAGACCCAATAACCCCCCCCTCTCTGACCAAAACAAAAATAAAGGGAATTTAAGTCCATATTGGCTGTAGTTACATACTAGCTGATCACTGTATCACTGTATTACGTCATCCTGTTGTTCGTGGATTTACTTGAGTGGGCACCAGTAACATCTCTATTACACTCAGCCCTGAGATTTTAGCAGCCTCTCCATACTCGTCTTTCCCAATGATTGGAGGCTCTTTCAGGGTCAGGGAAATGAGACCTATCGTTACTGTTTTTGGTATATCAAATACGCCACGGGTAGCTTGCCAGGCTCTGCCGTGCAGGCGAGATACGTACTAGCTGGTAGAAAAGAAAAGAAAAGAAAACAAAAACAGCAACCAGGCAGTATTAGCACTAATATTTAAAAGATATTAATCACTACTTCCTCTTCGGTTAGTAGGTTAAAAGAAACTTTAGTTTTGAGAGCTACCAGATTGACTCAGTTCTTAAAGCTGAGACTTAAGCACATTCTATTAAAACAGGCACAAGTAGCCACAAAATATGCTACTCTTAACCCTGTGAAACTTTTTAATGTGAGGTCACTATTAAGGAATTTCCACTCAACTGTCAAAGGGCTGAAACTGCTTAGTGGCGCGCTCCACAGTTGTGAGCCTACTGGCGTCTAGTTAGGTTGTGTGCCAGACACTATACTTTGCAAATTTAATAAGGAAAAAAGGCTCAGGGAGTTTAATTTGTTAACTAGTATGTAACTGCTGAACACAAGAACCGCAAACTACGTAAATAACAGGAACTCAAAAGGGCATGTTAACAGCTAAAGCTCATTAAAAAAAAAAACTCCATCCAATAGGCTACGTTGTTAGCGATCAATCACGCTGCGATTACCATTTACAAATCCAAGTGCAATGCTGATAGTCGTGGGGGTTATATACAACTAGATGGAAGTGTGTGATTATGGACGAGCGGACTGAAACTATAAATTATGGAACTGTCTCTTGCAATTACCCTGCTTGAGAAGCAAAAGAAACTTCCTGTGTAATTTTGCAGGAGAATCAGGCGCAAGATACAGAATTGCTTTCTAGTTGGTTTTAACCCTTCAACAGCTATTTAATGATGTGTGATAAGGTCAAAGAAAGTTTATGTCTAATTTATGAAAAGTGGGCAGGGAGATATTTCAAAGTAATCCTATGAAAAGCTTCAAATTATTAAGATACCTGATGACTTCCCTTCCTCTGTGAAGAAGATTCCTCTATGTTATTTGGTAAAATAAACAATATGGAAGACAAATTCAAAGGTATCTTTCATTTTATTTCCTGTCTGAGACATTCAGTGAAGTCTGTGTCTTACTAAAGGCAACAGACAGCTGCTGGACATTAGATACAGCTTCTGCTTTAGAAAGGGGGAAAAAAATCTTGGGGTTCTGTGCCTGAATTTCTGAGGGAGCACTCTATCAGTGCAAGGCTTTTCATCTAGGACAGAGTCAGCTGAAGAAGATGGCTGTTTTTGAATAACTGTAATTGTTGTAATCTGTAATTCTGTAATCAACAGAACCTCATTTTGTACATATGAAGACATCCTAACTGTTTCTTGCCCTTTCTAAAGATCCAGCCTAGATATTAGAACTGTTCAACACCCAGAATTCTAGGAGAAGGGAAGGGCAATTTCTTACATTTGCAGTGCCTGCTGGAACCTTGAAAAAAGTCAGAAAGCAAAAACAGAAAACAAAAAGCAATCAGGATAGTCCTGGTGCTGTTGTCTTTCTGCGACCACTTCGGCCCACTCGGGCCCACATCCTCTCTGCTCTGCGTGCTCATTCTTGATGCATCCTCTATTTTATCAGCATCCAGTTATGACAAGTAACCTTCAATTACGTTTCTTTAGGTTTAAGAATGGAAGCATAATTTATAGGAATGTTGCTCCCTGCTGAATTAAACAATGTTTGTGAGGGTATGATTCTAGTTAAACCTCAGCACATTTTCTGTTCATAAAAATGGATCTAGGGGGCTGGAGCGATAGCACAGTGGGTAGGGTATTTGCCTTGCACGTGGCCAATCTGGGTTCAATTCCCAGCATCCCATATGGTCCCCCGAGCACCATCAGGAGTAATTCCTGAGTGAAGAGCCAGGAGTAACCCCTGTGCATCGCTGGGTGTGACCCAAAGAGAAAAAAAAAAAAGGAAAGGATCTAACAGGAGTTCATGTCAACATGCCAAATACCCGTGCACTCAAATTTTGATTTTCTTTACTCGCTCCACTTCCGGTTTTGGTGGTCGTGATGACGAGGGCTTGGCTATGGTACTCACACACTATTTTAGCTGTGGAGTGTGCCAGGGACCACACATCAAATTGTGGGGCTCAGTGAGGTCTGGGGCTCCAATTCGATGTCTCCTTAAGGCACTTTGAGCGACTCCCTGACTCCCAACACATTTTTTTTTTTTGTGGCTCCCCCATGGTCTACCATGTGTAAGGCAAGTTCCACCACTGAGCTATGCCCTTATCCCTACCCAAACAGTTCTCTTTATAAAACAGTTATTGGTTTAGGTCACATGTTTAGGATTACGTTAATGTTTATGGTTTTGAAGTACAAAGTCACTACACCTCACCACCCCCAAGTGCCCCAGGACCCCCACCACTGTCCTGGGGATTGCAGCATCCTCCCCACTCTGAAACTACTTGGTATTCTTAATCTTGTTACCCAGGGCCAGGGATGTTATCATTTCATACAAAGTTCCTTGCCAAAATTCTTAATAAAGCCCATGGGTCAGTAGATGCAATTCAAACTCAACAGCTACAGATAGGAGATTATTAGAATCACCTGGAACTTTAAAACTCTGGCTTTTGGGAGCAGGGGACATGGGATGATATGCAGTCCCAGGGATTCAAATCAGGCTGTGGCTGTAGCAGCCACAGGCAAAGCAAGTGCCTCCCTCTTGGGCTCTTTCTCCAGCCCACAATTTTTAAACTTTCAGGGAACAAGTTGCACCAAACCAACAGATCAGGAATTTATCACAATCACTTGTCCTCCTCCTTCCTCTGTCTTTTCTTTTATTTGTGATTCCTCTCTTTAAGTTGAATCCTGAGTCCTTTTGACAAACCCAAATAATTTTGGCTTCCTTCTACTCTAAATTGGCAATCACACTCCCTTTTTACAGAAGTAACCTTCAACTTCATTTAAAATTACTCAATTTGTCTTCCCCCCAAAAGTGTGAATATATTGGTTGTGTTGTTTATCCATATTTTCTCTGTATTATCTGTATTTTCTCAAGACTTTAGTAGCTTTTCTCCAAAACCCTCCTACATGGTGACAATGCTAACGGGCCCATGCATAATGAAATTACTTTTAATCCACTCAACTTTTAAAGCACTTTATAAACATTTAAGGCATTTCAGCTGAAAACTGAGTTCTGCTAGGATGTTAACACAAAACTGGGTTCAATATAAATAACGATAATAAAGAAAATCTGATATTGGTAAACAAAAATTTTACATTAATGTTAACCACAACTCTGAGAGAGGAAGGTGTAAAAGTCCTGATTGGTATTTTTCTAGTAGAATTCTAAGTAAATACAAGAAAATTTCTCTTCCATTACCCGCAGCAAGTGGATGTTCAAAGCAATATTTAGAATGTTATTGCAGGCAACTGAAATTATAAACGTGTTGTTCAGAAACATCCTCATGAGAGAACTTTATCAAAGTTTTATCTCAGAATGCTTTACTTCAGGGGCAGGGGCGGATAGTACAGTGGGGAGGGCACTTACTTGCATGTGGAAGACCAGGGTTTGATCCCAGGCACTGTATATGGTCCCTTGAGCTAGGAATGACCCCTGACCCTAGAGCCAGGAGTAAGCCCAGAGCACAGCCAGGTGTGGCCTCCAAACAAAACAAAACATTGAACAGAATGCTTTATTCCAAATGTGATGTGTCTACTGGCTGAAACATAGGGTTAAAGGGAGAACAGTATTCTGTGAAACCAAAACCAGGTATAGCACTGATTTCAGCTAAGCAGAATAAAATCTATCTGCTTTAATAACCAGAAATGCTTCTCTTGCATCTGGGCTAGGAAAACAAGAGGCAGAACTAGAAGTACTTCTTGCCACAGAGCTCTGTGCACCCACATACACAGCATTCTGGAGCGGTGATCTTGTTCATGTGACAGTGCACCACACCAGGGGCAAAACCAGGCCTTTCCTCTGTCCTGATGCTCTCCTCAGCACGGCCACTGCTGACACAGACCCTGCAAAGCATGCTGGGTAGTGGGGCCAAGGCTGGGTCATCGGAGAAACACACTGAAGCTGACGGATGGTTCAGTAGGCCGAGAGCTTGTTGGAGGCCCAGGTTTCAGCTCTGGCATCACCAGGAGCGACCCCCGAGCACTGCTGGGTCGTGATACAGACACAGAGACACAGGCGGGGAGCAGAGATCAAGAGCTCGGCGTTTGGTCCTGTGCTCGGTCTGGGAGTTCAGCAGAGACGAGGAGGGGCCCTCGAATGGGTCTGTTAAGGCTCCACTTACGTTTTCTCATGCTAATTATCTGAATGAAATGTGCCCAGTTGTGTTTTTTTCCCAAAGTGACTCAATGAAAGTGCTGGTCAATGTTAGAAATCCAAGGCAACAAAATGATTTATTTTTATAAAATCCACCTGTGTGCCAAAACTTGAAGACAGTGTGAACTACGTAAGGCAAATCGGTAGCTGCAGACCGTATGTTTCATATTTACAATGTTTTCACTGAAGCAATGAATACAAAATATAAGAGCTATTTATTTGCTCTTATTTATGACAAGCTTAGTTTAAAAGAAGACATAAATACATCGTTAGCTGCACTGCTTCATACAACTCATTTCAATGCATTCACTACCAGTCAGCCTCTGAATAAATCACCGAGAGTTCAATTTTCAACCTTGATGTTATCTTTAGCATATTAAAATAGATTGTACTGCAGCCCAATGTAATAGAACAGTAATGACAAAGGCTTTTAGTGCAACATATCATGATGAGGAACGAAGGGAAAATAGTCATTTCCTTATTCTATTATAAATGAGAATCTATTAAAAATAGATGTCATCATTAGACGATTAGGCCGGTCAAAACATGTCTCCCCAAACCCAGCTCGGCCTGGGGACCCGGCACAAATCCTGTTTCCCAACTTGTGTCACGGAGAGGACAGAGGAAGGCTTCCCATCCGAAGAGGATGCTGAGAGCCTCGAGCGTCACTTTGGAGTCTGCCTGCCCGCTTCGGCCAGGAGCACAGCACAGGGAAAGCTGTGCAGCCAGCAGCTGCCTAACAGTGTCTTAAGACACAGGTTAAATTTTCATACACATTTCATACGTCTGTCCTGCAAAATAAACGCATGAAGAAAGGAATGACCTGCTAAAAGGACAGAAACCTTCAATGTCTCTCCAACCTACTGCTATCACAGTGACACATAACAGTGCTCTCCTCTCCTGGCCCCAGGCTGGAGTAAGAGTGGCGCCTTCCTTCTGATGAAACTTCCACGATCTTAAGATCAAGGCTAAGCTTGCACAGAAATCCCAGAGTCTCCTGAATGATGTCAGAAGTGGCCCTTGAGTATCACTGGGGGTGGCCCCCTGAGCCAGGCCAGGGTGATAATACAGTGGTGTGCCCGATCCCGATTAGACTCCTGCTGCCAAGAAGTCCCCCAAGTATTGCAGGGTGTCGGCCTGGAAGCCCCCCCACACTTCCGATGGAGGTTGGGTGAGCCAGGAAGCACAGGGGCTGAGCAGAATTGGGTCCTCTGGGAGCCCCGAGTGCTTCTTAGAAGACCCCCACCAAAAAAAGGGTAATTCTGTAAGTAATTAGTTTAGCATTTATGCAACAGGCAATGAATACTTAAGATGTGACAGCTTCTCCCAGGAGACAAAACTATTAGAACAGTTTCTACTACCCTAAAGCTTTTGGTAAAGGAAATGGGCTTTTTGGGGGGTGGTGAGGGTTGCTAGGGTGCAGTGAAGGGCACATCCAACTGGACTCAGGGCTTCTGGCTCTGCATTCTCGGTGGGGCTCAGGGACCATATGGGGTGCTGGGGACTGAACCTAGACTGGCTGCATGCAAAGCAAGCACTCCACCCATGGTACTATCCTTCTCCCTCGCCCCCTCCCCCCCAAAGGGGGAAGCTTTTACTGAAGAGTAAGAGTTGCACACCTGTGTCCTGGAGATGTGGCGCAGGAACAAAGCTTCTGACTTGTAGGCTTGGAGCTGCCAGTGAGATTCCCCCACTCGGCCCCACGTTCCTCACGCCACAACCAAGTGTGAGCTCAACCCAAGTCTGCACGTTCCCCCGTGAGAGGCCCCAGGGAGCACCGCAGCCAGCAACATGCTGCCACAGACGGATGCCACGAGACAAGGGGCATACAGAGGTGGCAGTTCCACGGGCCGGTTCTCACTCCTCTGTCCGATGTGCGTGATTTGCACAGGATGCTGAAGTGAAGGTCTGTAATGGGCTAAAGAGACGTGATCCAGTACCTCAAGGCACACCTCTGGTCTGGTGCTGGCGTGACGGGCTCTTCTAAGGGGAATATTGACCCTGTAGCCTGCCGGACAGAGAGTTCACATCCCAGCCAAGTGACCCATGACTTCACAGTGATGGAAGACAAATCACACATCTTGCTTTGGTTAAAGGGTGAGGTTTCTCAGGGTAAGGTGACAGGCACCAGAATTCTGATCGCTGCTGCCCATCTGGACCCATTCTCAGATCACTGGCAGGATATGGGGGCCGGGTCAGCCACAATCAGTAGAAACAAACAGAGACCCTCACGCGAGAAGGGGCATCTCACTACGGCCTGTCTGGGCAGGTGCCAGATTCATGGAACATCTGCTGACAGTGAACAAATGTGCCCTCTGGGAGCCGTTATTCACTCTGTGCAGCTCACCTTCACTCAGGTAAAATATGCTTAATAGAACCGAACTAATTTAATCTCTGAATCAAAACTTTTGAGTTTCCACAGGTGAGAGGCCAGTTAGAATCACACATTTACTTCTCCCCACCACCGTACGAGTCTCTGGAGGCTGAAAGCACTCTATCTGCCTGACAGGATTCTTTTGTTTGAAAGTCTGAAATTTCATTTTGAAAGTTTGTAAGATTTCTTCAGCCCATGACCAGTGATCTGGGGCCACCAGGGCTATGGCCAGTAGTGCTCCGGGAGCCTGTGGTACCAGGGCTGAAGCGTGGCGCCCCTGTGTTTAATATTCCTGGAGATTCCCAGGATCATAGTATCCTGCCCCAGAACTCTGAGTCACAAGATAAGATAATGATCACTACCTGAGGCAGGTGACCAGAAAGACAACCCAGCCCAAGCACCCTGTAGATTCTCTGTCACACTCAGACCCAATTTTCTTATAAAAATCCCACAGAAAGAGCCATAGTTAACGTAGTCCTACACTAGGTTCCTCCCAGTGGGGAACTCCTTTCCCTTTCTATTTTCCAATAAACTTTGCTACTTTCCAGACAGCAGCAGCAGCAGCAACACAGGGCCCTCCTCGTCACATGCTCTCACCAACTGGGTCACCATATCCGTGGCCACGAGGTTTTAACACTGTATCTTACAAAACTGGAAGCCTGGAAGTTGCTGGTTGGCAATGTGAATTACCAGGGTTGTCTTCTATTTCAGCGCCACAAATACAATGACTAACCCTGCAGCTAGTCTCTAAGACAAGGTCGCGATGTTTTCTCCAAGGAAGTGTGCATGACTGGCCTCTGCCCATTACAGCTTTCTAGCCAGCAGTAACCGAGGTGGCCTTATTTCCCCCTCAATGTGCTTGATGGACCTAGAAGTGGAAGAGATTCATGAACAAGAAGCCAGACAGAAAATCTATTCTTTTCTTAAGTGGTGTTTCCTCAGCAAACCGGCAAAGAGCTCTGAAGAAGCTAAAGGAACAGATAGGCCGGGACTCTTGAACTATCTAATTAAGAGGCATCTGTCACTGGGAAGAAGGAAGGCACGGGAAGTTTACGCATTAATTTTCAGTGACAAGGAAACAGGTATTAAACCATACCCAAAATGATCTTTCCTCAAAAGCTGATTGTATTTCTTACATTTTTTGTAAGTCCAGGTGTATGATTCTTGTAAGAGAACAAGTTAGAGGACCCTGCTAGCCACACTGATATCACAACTGTGGGCACGAAAAGGGGGGCTCTCTGCCATGTTCCAGAAGCACACACTAATTACAGACTCATCTTGCAAATCTCAGGAAATTCAAGGTGAAAACCCTCAATATAAGAGATTACAGACAGGACAACAAAGGGGATTTGCCAAAATGAGTGCCTAATTCATTCAGTCACTTCTAATCCTCTAGTTCTGTTGCATGAAGAACAACACAGACACCGCACAATATCTTAATGTTGAATTTTAAAAAGCTAAGGGCCGGGAGATAGCTCCAAGGGCTGGAACACTTATTTTGCATGCACTAGGTCCCAAGTTAAATCTCCAGCACTTGCATGCACCGACCCCTCCCCCGCCCCACCCAAGGCTCCACTGACCTTAGCTTTGGTGGTACCACATCTCCTGGAAACAGAAGTGTCAAGCCTGTATAGCTGGGCTCGGTATTATTGGGAGTGGCCCCCTGGGTCTGCCAAATGCGGCTGAGGAGACCCCCAAAACAACAAGATAAGAACTGAATCTGTTTATAAACTTTTCTGTTTAATCTACAAATGCAAGGACGGATGGGCCTGGAACTGTTTTTGATACAGTCAAGATTCTGGAAAACGTCTATGAATTTGTACCTTTTATAATATAAACATAATGGTGCCCATCTCTTGCATTTTGGTGTTGGGTATGTTTTAAAGCATTTGCTAATTTGCTAGGGGAAAAAAAAAACCCAAAACACCCCTTGTAATTTTCAGTTGTTTGAGTCTGCATTTTTAATCTTCCACAACTCTGTTCACATTTTAATTAGCCATTTATACGACACAGACATTGGGGTCAGAATGCTTGGACTTCAGTTGGAGTGATGCCACTTAATATTCGTGTAATGTCCTTCAGCTTCTTCACCTACAGAGTAAGTTCAAATACACTATCTCAAGTGCTGCTGTGTGAGGGGCTGAAGACACAGAACAGGGTCAGGCGCGTGCCCGGCATGAGGCTGACTGAGTTCAATCCCCAGTACCATATGGTCCTCTGAGCATCGTCTGGTGCAGCCTGGAGCCCCGCACTCAACTACCTGCCTGCTTAGGGAACCCTTCTACCCCAAAAAGGGGGTCTATAACTTATTCCTTAGGCAGGATCTATATTGGCAGGCTTGAGTAATAGGTCAGAATTACATCAATCATAATTATGTTTATCTCTCTAGCTGGGATATTCGGTGAGTAAATTATGTACATCAACTCAATGGAGTGCCATGTAGCTGCACAAGAGAATATAAGGACTCTAGGAAATATGGAGTGATCTCCAGGATAAACTGCTACTTGGAAAGAAGCTAAATATTAAAGGACAATCAGTCATATGCTACCTTTTACATAAGCAAAGAGGAAAACTAGAAAATATATATCCTGCTTCTCAATTATAAAAAAGTCAACACAGGAAATATGAATTAGAAATGAACTGACCAGTCAGGGGCAAGGACGGGGGGATGGGAACAGATGGAGGAGCTGGCGAGGGGCTGCCACTCCCCCTAGCAGCCCTTTAATATGGTCTCCACATGGAAAACCAGGGTAATGCTTGATATTCTTGGAAAGGGAGAGGGCAGCTGGGTTGAGGGGGAAAAACATATAGAAACAAATAAGCTTCACTATATTAAAAGAATACCATTACTATAAAAAGAACAAGTGGGAAAGAAATGAATTCACCCAAGAAACAAATACAGTAGTTCGACTAAATACACTGAGGGTAAAGTAAGACAGAGCCATATACAAATACTGACCACTACTAGGAAGCTTGTTTTCCCAGAGGTATGAATTGCAATTCTGAAACTACTTAACCTGTATTTGAGGGTTGAGCACATTAAACAAAGGTACCATTGATAATAGAAGTCGGATTTTTTGCTATCAGAGAAGAAAGTTACAAATACAAACTTGTATAATGCCTGGTGATGGTGTAGATGTGGAACGCAAAGTTATATGAGTGATGTGTGTGTGTGTGTGTGTGTGTGTGTGTGTGTGTGTGTGTGTGTGTGTAAGTGCTGAGTGCAGTGACATCACAGTAGCAACAAGCACATCTAAGTCCCAGGCTTTCTATACTCTCCATTATACCAACCCAAAGCCCTTAGGAGAGGAAGCGAGTGATTCAGAGAAAGACCAAGGTGACCCTGGAGCAGAGAGTAGGGAGTGTTCCAAGGATGGGGGCATGTCAGAAGGCTATGGAAGGCAGCTAGAAGCAGTTCCCACTCAGTGAGCCTGGGAAAATGTGAACATCCACATGAATAGTGGCAGCAACAAGTTATAATCCATGAAAGAAAACCCCGTAAGTCTGTAATTATATAAATACATGACTAGATAAATGAAAGAACGATTTAATAAAGCTCCTAGATCAGGGAGATGGTTCAAAGCAGTGAAGCTTTGTATTTGGGAACCCTGGTTCAAACCTGGCTCCCTGCAAATGATTTATATCAAATAAGGTTCTTTCTTATGGGAAGTATCTATTACACAGAAAAAACAATGAAATAGAAAATCACCACATAGTAACGAGCACAGTAAAAATTATTTGAGACAAAAATTATATATGAATCCTATAAACAGATTTAAAAAGAGGAAATATAAGACAAGTTTCAAGTTGTAGGACAATATAAAGTGACTTGTACCTTCAAAATTATTGAGGTAACAAAAAACCAAAACTTCAGATTACACACTGAAGAGACAAGAAAAGTAAGTTCAATATGTAATCTTTAACTAGGATATTTCCGCCTAGAAAGAATAGTAGGAAAACTGGTGAATCTGAAATTTGAACACAGTGATTACACAACAGTGCTGTATAAACCTTAATTCTGATTTTTATCACTTATACATTGTATTTATGTAGAAGAGCTGTTTTGTTTCTAGAAAAACACATATTTTAAATTAAAGGTGCAGCATTTACAATTCTCAAGTAACTAAAAACTAACCTATATAGCAGAGATAACAGAGAAAGGGAGAGAGACTGAGATTAAAAACGGAGAAAGCTGGGGCCGGAGAGATAGCACAGCGGGTAGGGCGTTTGCCTTGCACTCGGCCGACCCGGGTTCGATCCCCGGCATCCCATATGGTCCCCCAAGCACTGCCAGGAGTAATTCCTGAGTGCAAAGCCAGGAGTAACCCCTGAGCATCGCTGGGTGTGGCCCAAAAAGCAAAAACAACAACAACAACAACAAACACCAGAGAAAGCTGATCTAAGATGTCGGGACAGAGTGATAGTCTAGTGGGTAGGTGGGTAGGGTGCTTGCCTTGCACACAGTCGACCCAGGTTCAATCCCTGGCCCACATATGGGTCCCTGAGTCTGCCAGGCTTGACCCCTGAGCACAGAGCCAGGAGGAAGCCCTGAGAACTGCTGAGTGTGGCCCCAAACAAGCAAGAAACAAAAACAAAAACAAAAGGATAATGTTAACATCTGAGGATTTATGTGAAGATTATATGGAAATTCTTTGGACTATTTTTTTTTTAAAAAACTTTAAGTCTGAAATTACTCTAAATGAAAGGGGAAAGGAGCCCAATGAGGCCTTGTGGGCAGCCCCCGAGGCTGAGAGGCCTCCGATGCTTGGAGACAGCTCAGCAGGGGGTGAAGACGGACGGTGAGCTGGGACAGGGGCGCTGGCAGTGGGCCAACTCCAGGGAATACTTGGGCATTTCCTGGCTGATGCAGATGGGGAAACCAAGATGAAGAAGTCTATCAGCTCCAACCCATGGCTGTCGTTCCTTCTTCGACTTGCTTAAGTTCTGGGCCACGCCCTGAAATCCACAAGGTGGTTTATGAGCTGGGAGGGACCTGGGGACCCCAGCTCTGCCTAATTGGGGACAAGCTGTCTGAGGTAATGAGATGCAATTTGTTCCAAAGGCAGCGTCTGGCCCGTGCGACCCCCGTATGCCTGGCTGTCCCGGCCAGTGGGGTGCAGAGCTTTGGCCTGTGGTCCCTCCTGTGCACGATCAGTTTCTTTCATCACCCTGTGACCCAGCTTAAGAATGGGCAGATGGCGGCTACAGTTTCCTTCCTGCCAATACCGTGTCTCAGCCTGCGAATCTACCCGTTTTATAAACAAAAGAAAGATTTTCCTGCCTTCCAACTTTATTTGAAGTGCTGAAAATACATTCCCTGACCAACAGACTCTCAAGCTCTGGCGAGAAAAGGTAATAAATGGAATAATTTAAAAGGTCCTTTAAGAAAGGGTGAGGAGAGATGAAATTTCAGAAACCCCATAACCCTGAGTTTTGAGTGATGTGTTTAAAAAGGATCCTGAGGGCTCAATGGTGCAGTAAGACGGACGATACATCTCCCAAGAAGGATATCTATCCTTTAAGTGCAAAAAAGGAGAGTGCTGCCTCTTGCGAGGTGTTGAGGGTAGGGTGGGCGGGTTGTTTCTGAGTTACACCCAGCAGTATTCAGAACATACTCCTGCTTCAGTGCTCAGGAATCACTCCTGGCAGGGGCCATCTAGGGCACCGGGGATCAAACCAGGGTCAGCTGTATGCCAGGCAAGCACCCTCAACTCTGCATTATCTCTCAGATGGCTCATATGTGGCATTTAAAGATCCACAGCAAAGTAGCAACAAAGGGTCAAAGGCAACACAACGGGAGAAGAGCATGAGCCGAATGAAGAGCCCTCACTCCTGGACTGTCATGTACGGCTTTCCTCATGCACATTTATGTTGGGCCTGTTGGAGTTCATGAAGATTATATGATTCTTAAATCTCCATCTGTTCAGTGTAAAACTAAATTCTGATAATGAAAAAACACATGGTTTCTAGTGACAGATTTTTACAAGGTCAAAAATGACATAGGGAGCTAGAGCAATAATACAGTGGTAGGGCATTTGCCTTGCACACAGCCAACCCAGATTCCATGCTCGGCACCCCAAATGGTCCCCAGAGCCCACCACAAGTGATCCCTGAGCAGAGAGCCAGGAGCACTGCTGGATGTGAGCCCCACTTCCCTCCCACCCCCCAAAAAATGATAGGGATACCAGTTTTCAAGCAGCATTTTGATATTACGAATCAATTATACAAAATGTAGCCTTTACACTACAGCTATATATCCAATTTCATGTAAACCAGGAGGAAAAAACTACCATTATGTTTTTACATCATCCTGTGCACTGTTTATAGATTATACCGATTTTAATTAGGGAAACTCAAGATACAAACATGTGTTTTAAAAAGTCTACATATTAACACTGCAATAATTTCCACGGTAGAAAAGGGGGATTGTTACTAAAACAAGATAGTTATTCTATCAGAGAAGCTGCAAGGGCTAGGATGCCTGAAGAACTGTTTTTCTGAAATCAAAGCATCCCTTTCCTGCCCTGTACAGTGTAAGCTTACAGGAAAAAAAAAATTAGAAAGCTGAAAATCCTTTTAAATAACACTTCCTTTAGCTTTAATCGCAAATAATTGCCTCTTTTGGTGCTAATGAGCATGGGTGGCTGGGAGTGGAATGCGATTCTGCCTGTTCACTAGGATAATGGCTTTGTCAGCGAGTGGCTCTGCCGAGAGCCGGCTCAATTTCCTCGAGTACCATAAGTAAGCAGCAGTGAATTTTTCACTTGAGGAAGATTTTCTGCCCTATGTAAATATAAATAGAACACTCATTATCTATTGATAAATACAACAAAATAGGTTAAATAAAGTTTTATGTGGTACTGTTTTCTTCAACAGCCTTCGGGTCCCTAGGTCAGGAAAGTGAATAAAGCACTTCACTTACTGAAATCAATGAGAAAGCGGCCAAACCCTTGCCTTTGGTGCTGGGGCATGATCATTATGCAGGAGACATTATACTTCTGCTGGCAGAGCTTTTCCTGAGGGAGAGAGAAACAGATCGAGGATGTGAGACTCTGCTGAAGTGGGCGATTCCCAGCACCTGCCACTGTCCCTGCAGTGTGGCCCACAAAGGTGAGCCAATGTGTCGGGGCAGAAGCAAGCTGCAGAGTCCCCTGTTAATCAAACTACCAGCTAATGACAAATCATCAACTCCAGGCAAACCTCTCAGTTACGTCTTTATTCTTGAAAGGCAGCACTGTAAAATATGAATAAAGAACCGAGAGGGATATAAACCAAATCCACAGACCATAGCATGTAAGAAATGCTTTCCTTGTACAACAACTTTGGGGGTAGAGGGAGATTACCCTATCATGAGACCCCCAACTTAGGATAAGGAGTTTATTCCCTTGCCAGCCTACAATTCTGCAACAGCAATCTGTCTTCTGCCTGTGAACAAATGCCCCAGGAAAACTAAAATAGTCTATGTGTGGGTAGATCTGCACAAATACATTTTTCTTCTGGGCGGAAAAAAAAAAAAAAACAACAGTCAAAGTAAAAAGCTAGAGAAATAGTTTGCATTTCAAACCAGGAAAACAATACCCAAAAAGACAACAACAACATGAAATCCTAAGGCCTCCAAATAAAAGGCCAAAACATTACCAAAAGTCTGAAGTTAGGAGCAAGACTGGGAAGAAAATGGTGGGAAAGAGTTATAATTAAGGATGAATTCACAATTTTCATGGGATGTGGCATCAGAGCAGCAATATTTTATTCCGAGTACACAGAAGCCGCCAAAACCGACAGAGAAGACCTGGAAAAGGCTTTTGAGGCTGCAAATGTTCTGGCCAAATATAAACCACAAATAAGATTGACCACAAATGTACTAACCACATCAAAGAATTACTTCAGAACACCCAGATCTTTAATGAACCTATTTGAAAGATCACAGGAAATGGTTGTGGAAAAACCCCTACAGGGCAAAATTAAAGATTTCTTTGTGAAAAAAGATGTGCTTCCAACTTTGACACGTTCGTAGCTGTCTGCAGAGTCTCTAAGAAACAGGCAGGAGGAAACAATGAGTGTGTTCCCCCAGCAGCTGGGCTGTCCATCACTGCATGTACACAACATAGCAAAGGTTCAAGTAATTAGTCACCTCTGCAAAATCGGACAACCGGCTGCTCAATCCAAAAAGAAACACTTTTCTGGATTAGAAAGAATCACCCTTGCTGTCATTCTGTTCCTGGTCGAAAACAAATTCTTACCTTACCTCCCAGCCTTTAGGCGTTTTTTCTTTTTTTCATTTTTGAAACCCCTCCCAACAGTGATTCTCTCTCTTCTTCTCTTTTGTTTTTGGGGTCACACCTGGCGGTGCTCAGGACTTGCTCCTGGATCTGTGCTCAGGGGACTGTATGTGGTGCTGAGCACTGAATGAGTGGGTGCTGCAGGCAAGGCAAGTGCCTGCTGCACTATCGCTTGGGACCTCAGTGAGCCTCTTTAGGCCTCTCCTTGAACAGGTCACTACAGCTCAGTTCCAATATCTGAATAAAGTAACTTCCTCGTTACATTCTTCTAGGGTATACTTGGGAAGTCATCATATAAGAAAGGACGTTTTGAGAATTATATTTTCTATGTGTGGTTTTAGTTTGCATTAATTTCTTTCATCCTTTGACTCCAACATGTGCAAAGTTACTTTGTGCTTTTTCATGTTAGGGCTCTGCCAAACAGGAGGCTGAAAACACTGTGGTTTCCCATGGCACTGATGCGTACATGTACTATTTATGGGCCGGTTCTTTGATGGGTAAAAGCCTCAGTCTGGAAACCTTCAGAGATGGCCTCTCCTTTTTTTTTGGTGGTGCTGAAACCGTATGCAGGTGAGGCACATGCTCTACCACTGAGTCAAAGCCTCACCCCCAAAGCCTATCCGATGATCCTTCAGAAAAAATAGCACGGCTAGCAGGCATCCTATTTGTGTGATGCTAAAGAAGATTCATTAAAAATTCACTTGTCACTGAACATTAAGAAAACATATAATAAAATAAGATAAAGGGTTTAAACCATTTATCTTACTGCCTGGGAATCTTGTCATTACCATCCTGGCACAATTAAAGGATTTCCTAGGAGTCTAAGAAAAGTGACATGGTAAATGTCTCCAAATTTAGTTCTCCTTGATTGCGTATTGTTTCTCAGAAGCCTGGGAGCAGAAGAATGTGAGCGCTGCTCTGAACCCGTGAAAAGACAGACTATACTCGGTGTGGCAGGGGCTTGCCTCTGTTCACAGCCGAGGACGCTTTAGACTTTCAAAAGGTGAGGTTGCTTTAGATCTTAAAACACTAACACAGTCAGAATTTAAAACTAGTCATTATATCAGCTTGGCTGTCCAAATGCCAATGTTCCGACTCACGGAGATACTAATGACCACAGAGGGAATGCAATGAGGAGAAATGAGAATTATCTCTTAAATGCTACATTAGACGGAAACCTTTATGCAGACCCCACTTAGGGAGAGGAGGGAAATAAGCTTA
The DNA here is from genome assembly GCF_027595985.1 of Sorex araneus. Lineage (NCBI taxonomy): Eukaryota > Metazoa > Chordata > Mammalia > Eulipotyphla > Soricidae > Sorex > Sorex araneus. The sequence goes on from NC_073304.1 coordinate 116,408,107, forward strand.
ACATTTCGAAAATCAAAGTAGGTGGCCTGCCAGGCAGCAATTCTAGCACTACACAGATGCTGACAGCCAGGACAGCACCCAGTGCTGAGGCCCTTTAAACGCGTCCTCGCCACCATGCTCACTGTTTTTGTTCTCAAGAGGCACTCTGAACAAGCACCTCAGCTGTTCAGGCACATGTGCCCCTTATTCCAGTGACAGCCACAGCCCAGCCCCTGCCCAGCGACTGGGCTCGACCACGAACATTCTGAGAGAGAAAAACAAAGGTCATGCTGGCTCTTGTTTTACCTTAGAGAAGTATCCAACCAGATGACAGCCCTTTTCATCATTTTTTGTAAGGACATAAAAAAGGAATGGCTCGACATCATAATACAACGTTTTGTGATCCAGGAAGAGCTTGGCCAACAAGCAAAGGTTTTGGCAATAAATTTTGCTCATATTCCCATCAACCTAGCAAAGAAAAACAGACAACATTATTTAGCATAAAAATACTGCTCAGTATAAAAGTGTTTCTTCTGCTTGATTCTTTGGAAAATATATGGGTTTCTTTCAAAATCACAAACTAAGAGTTTAAAACATTCCCTTAACAAGTATAAAGTTAACTGGAAAGCAGCTGTCAGTTGGAAAATCAGAATTCTGCCTTTCCTTTAAAGTGGGCAAATTTAAACTGCGTAAGTTTCTTATTCAAGATACCTGAAGAAAGGCTAAATAACAAAAGAGTAATTTTTACTAATAATTTACTAGGAGTTGAAAATGAGAAGGCATGTCCTTTCTTTGAATCAAGTAAACCTGAATTCGGAAATGTAAACAGATCAGAATACTGTTTAAGTAAGTAAAATTTAATGTTATTTTCAGAAAGAGTTCACAAAAAAATTAAATAAATGAACTGTATTATTTGGATTCCCCAGAAAAGTAGATTAGCAAGAGGTTTCCATTTTGATTTTATCCTAAGCATCATTTTAAATATAATTGGAAAAGATAAAATTTCTATAATGGGGAAAAAAAATTTCTATAATGGGAATACTTACAGAGAACTGAGATAAATTTCAATCTACAATAAGTATCATGATTACAGTCTATTTCTTTTAAAATAAAAGAACCAAGCTGTGAGACTGATGGTTGCAGACAGGAGGCTAGGCACAGATGCCAACGCCTTTGATCAAATGTAGTTACTTGTTGGAAACAGAAAGCGCAGCAGATTTAAGAATTTCCCTAGGACTTTTCTTAGGGGAAATGGATATTTGCTAACCAGAGCTCTTTAACAATGAACTTGACCATTCTCAAGTCTCCTGTGGACCATACAGGTTCTCATATTGCACAAATTATTTTTAGACTTCATATAACTACTTCCCTTCAATGAAACCTAGGTCCCACACTTAGCAACATAATCAACTATGGGCAATGGCACAGAGGATGCAATTCTCTCTTTAATTAAGGGAAGTTTTTTGTTTGTTTTGTTTTGTATTTATGAGTATGGTACTTTTGGAAATGTACTATATTACAAAAAGAAAAAAAAAAGACATCTGTATGTATGAACCAGAAAAACAAAGAGATGACATTGCTGAAGAGAGAGATTCTCATCAGTTGTGAAAAGATCAATATGGCTTTCAAGAGGGATAGAAAAAATGAAGACAGGAAAGCAGTAGTCTGTTATTGATTTATTTCATTTTATAAGTTATTTAGGAAATGGCAAAAAGAAAAGTTTCTTACATGATAAATTCTAAGTATTCATCTCAGAAGGAAGGGCCCCCCATGGTAATGGAATTCCTGGGAAGTAATAGCCCACCTGTGACCACAGAAGTTAGGCCTGCTAAGACCTTCCTGGCACTGTCACTGACCCTGAGGGGGCCGGACCCTCTACAGAGGAGACAAACTTTCCCAGAGACAGAGATTGCAAAAAGGCCTCAAAGCTCTTTCTTTCTGACAGTACCTGAGTGACCCTCACCTCTGGCAGGAAACTCCAGACCAAGGCAACCTGAGAAATACCCAGATAGCCAGCCTTACAGGTCCATTCAGACCTCTCTCTCTGTCTCTGAAGCCCATGCTCCTTCTCTGTTATTCTCTCCCTCCTTCCTTTTCTCAAAAGTCCCCAAATAAAATGGCTTTACTTAAAAAAAAAAAAAAAAGTATTCATCTCAGATTCTAGAATAGGAGATGTGGCATTTATCCAATTCAATTTCAATTCTTTTTTTTTTTTTTTTTGGCTTTTTGGGTCACACCTGGCGATGCACAGGGGTTACTCCTGGCTCTGCACTCAGGAATTACCCCTGGCTGTGCTCAGGGGACCATATGGGATGCTGGGATTTGAACCCGGGTCGGCCGCGTGCAAGGCAAACGCCCTACCCGCTGTGCTATCTCTCCAGCCCCAATTTCAATTCTTTTTTTTTTCTTTTTTTTTTTTGCGCTTTTTGGGTCACACCAGTGATGCTCAAGGGTTACTCCTGGCTCTGCACTCAGGAATTACTCCTGGCAGTGCTCGGGGAACCATATGAGATGCCAGGGATCGAACCTGGGTCGACCGCGTGCAAGGCAAATGCCCTACCCACTATACTATCGCTCCGGCCCCAATTTCAGTTCATTTTATGAATCCATTCTATAGATCTTCTGATTCTCCCTTTCACTGTAGTCTGAGAGTATTACTGTATCACTGTCATCCTGTTGATCATCGATTTGCTTGAGTAGGCGCCAGTAACATCTCCATTTGTCCTAGCCCTGAGATTTTAACAGCCTCATTTTACTTGTCCTTCCCGATGGTGCCGCACTGGAGGCTCTTTCAGGGTCAGGGTAGTGAGACCCATCATTGTTACTGTTTTTGGCATATGAATATGCCATGGGGAGCTTGCCAGGCTCTTGGTAGCTTACTGGGTTCTCCGAGAGGGAGAATTAGGCAATTCGCAGCGTGCGCTTCTGGGAGCTTTGTTTTATACTCTCTGGATCTTGGCTGTTGATGGCTGTACCAGCCCTGAAATAGACTATTTTCACTGGTTTGTCTGTTTAGGGGCTGCACCTAGCTGTGTTCAGGGCTTCCTCCTACCTCTGTGCTCAGGGATCGTTCCTAGAAGGCTCTGGGCACCATAAAGGGTGCTGGGGATCGAACCTGGGTCAGCCACCTACAAGGCAAGTACCCTCCCCCCTTTGCTTTTGCTCCAGCCCTGAAATAAAACCATTTTCACTGGCCTCACGAGGCTGATTCTCTTAACTCTAAGAAGGCTCTTTCTGGACTAATGAGAGCTTCAATTCCACAGGCAGATTCATGCTGACTTCTTGAATCAGCAAAGTCGACATCGTTTTCTATTCTCTGAGAAACAATGAGGCAGTGATTTTTATCTCATTCTGGTTAGAAGGAAGGATTTCATGGCATCAAGGAAGAAGCCAGTAGGAAAGCTGAACTTCTGATATTATTTAAGCCTCAATTAAGAGCAACTCTGCTGTCTCAACTGGTGGCTGCTGGCTGGGCAGGCCAAGACTAATAACACACGTTTTGGAAGGACAAACAATTTGCATTTGGCTTTTCCTCTGGCACTGTGATCCTCACTGGAGCACAGATGCCTCCCAAAGGACGTATGTTTGGAGACATTTTGGTTGTCACAATTGGAGGAGTTGGGCGTTTAGTAGGCAGTGGCAAGGGATGCTGCAGCCCTACAATAGACCCAGAGAATCAACAAAGACCTGTGAAGACTGCCAGAGTAAGAGTCCCTATGGCTACCCTTGAATCAGATCATCTCCTCCATAAGGCTTGCCAAAAGAGCCTAATATAAGTAGGAAGAAGGCTTAAAAAACAGACACAATTGTAATTACCTGTGTTCTTTGATCGGCCCTCAGAAAAGGTGGTGGGCCCAGGCCGAGAGGCAACCTGGTGTATGTGAGAAACTTCCCCACAAGAAACATAATGGGGGAGGCATAATGACTCCACGCAAACAGACTGAATAATAGAGTGTGTAATATGGAAAATGGGACCCCTAAAGTAAATCTATCACCTGAAGAAAGGACATGTCTGCGGCATAGGGCAGGCTTGCTCTGAGAACCTAGGAACAGAAGAAACAAAAGCCAACCGGGCAAACAAACCAAAACAACGCACCCAAGAGAGAGGACGGAGACAGAAATAAGACAAGGAAGTATTATTAACTTGGAGCAATGAGAATCAAGAATAAGAAGTCCTAATCAGTTTAATCAATGGCTGAATAAGTAGCAGTGCTCCTACATTATATAAAAAAAAAAAAGAATAAGAAGTCCTGAAAAATCAAAGAAAGGCATGAGCTCAAGTATGACAGACTTAGCTAAACAGGATGCTTGGAACAGACAATAGAAACATGATTAAATAATGAAACTATATATAGGCAAGGACCTTCTGCTACTCAATCAATTCTGAAAACACGAAATGTCCTGAAGAACCCATGAGAGAGCGTGGCCACAAGGAGTTCCTGGGAACAGCAGAGTGCTCCAGGGGGGCCATCCACCCAGATGAGGGGTGGGGGTGTCCCAACATCTGCTGGGGTCTCACCAAAAAGATTATTCACCCTGCCAAGAAATGGGTGGAAACACAGGTGGCTGTGCACTGAGGAGATATGTACAGCTGCGCAATTCCCTGGAAGGGCGAGCACCTGGCAGACACTGGCTGGATCTGCTGAACAAAGCTCATTTCTTCTGCCAAAGAAAGTAGAATTTACAAAAAGCTGAGATCATAAATCCACTGGTGAATATATCTGGTGCAGACAGGGAGTTGGAGAAAATAAAAAAGTTAATACGATGAAGTAGGAATTTATCATCAATCTAAATGGCTGTTTAATATGGTCAGATAAACATTCCAAAACAGGGAGGTATTTTAAAAAGCAGTCTGAATGTCAGTGCCAAAACTGCAAGTAGTTTGTACCTTCTAGAAACAAATTAGTACATAGAAAACAATTAGAAGCACTAGGTTACAGAAAACTGCGGGGTCTTTTTAATTTGATTGTTTTTAATTCATAGATGCTTACCTCAAATACTGAAAGGTCTTTCTTTCGGTAAATTTCATTTGCTGGGGGATGAAACCATCCGCATTTCTTTGAGTGTCTTAACAAAATATTTTTACTTTTCATATATTTAAGACAGAATTCACACAGGTAAAGCTTTGGTAATCTGTTAAAATTTAAAATCAAAGAATTTATCACATTGGTTAGACTTCTTATGGGAAATAGTAAATACTGTTTCGTTTTCTTGAGATCAGTATTTGAAATAAAGTCATTTAGAACAAAATAAGTAGTGAAAAGAACATTATATTTCAGTATAATAACATGTGCTCTTTTATTTCGTGAACAATCGTTTGTTTCCTTACATATGTCCTATAGAAAGAAAGGCTTTCAGATGTGGAAATTCTACTCTAAAACCACCAGGAGGGCTTTATCCTGTGAGGTAATCATGCATATTTTTCAAATCTTGGACTTAATGCCCTATTTTGGGTAGTATTTGGGTCAGTGCTGCAACTCACCACATTCTACTCAGAAATGTATTATTTCTTAAGCGATCTTGGTCATTAAAAGACAGAGACATTTTGGAACTTGTTTTTACTTCCATTTATGGATGAGGTCAGTTATTATCATCACTGATTTTGTATAAATTAAGGATGCGCAGCTGAAAAGTTTTGTCTGTGCTTGTTTATGCCAATTCCACTCTGAGTAAGATAAGACAAACTGCTTTCCTGCCCTCTGGCTTTTTCTCCACCCTAAAAATGATAACACTTATACTTCTGCCCTCTCCATGCCTAATGAACATTGCTAATATTTACAAAAATAAACACAGAAGTACTTTAAGGACTTTGGAGTATACCAACAGGGAGGAACGTTTTGGGGGAAGAGACAGACACAGGCTTAGATAATGCTAACGGCAAATCTTAAACTTGTACACAAACTGTATTCAAAGTCTCAGAATACACCACTCACACGAATTCACGCTCACAGACATTAAAAAAAGGTTGGAGGCTTGCTCTGAACACCTATCTCACTTGAGCCCGTGTTCTCTTCTTACACACATCTCTCCCCTCACATCTTTCTGAATAAGTTTTAATAAAAGCTGTCATGCTTCCCCCAAATAAAATTAAAAAATTTGAGAACACACACAGTGACAGAAGCAAAGAAAAGAAACAGATTCCAGATTACCCATTTTTCACTTAACTTCTAGAACACTCTCCCCATTTTCTTTAGTAAGATGACTGGTCCATATGGTAGAGTAAAGAGTCTCTATTCTGAAAGAAAGCTAAGGCTGTCATTACCCAAATTCATAGGCCAAACCATCTGAACTAATGGACTATGTCCTGATGTACTCGAAGGAAGAATCTATTCACAGGACAGCCATTTTAAAATAGGTAACAACAGGAGAAATGAAAAGTCTGGTATAACTATATTCATTTTCAATGAGTAGTCATAAGTGGATCTAAAAGGAAGGATTTGGGGAAGAAACTCTCCAGGCTACTCTTTTTTTTTCCTCTTTGCTACATTTCTGTTAAAAACATAAAAATGAAATGCCAGCAATCAGATATAAAACAAGCCCACGTAGGGAAATGAAAGGTAGCTGGGGAAAAACACTACCAAGTATTATTTAAATGACTGACTCTTTCCGTCATGATTTGATTCTATACAAAATTATTTGATCTATTACAAATTACCAGAGATTTCCCTACTTATTTGAGCTACTGCCCCCATTTAAGGAAAGGGGTAAAAATCACCCAGTGCCCCTTCGAAATTGACCTTCTTTAATGTGAATGAACAAAAAGTGCTCCCAACTGTACCTGAGGCTATGAGTGCTACCCCTCCCCCTCCCCCTACGGCCCCCCAACTCCCCGCCACCTCCCTTCCCCGTGACGGAGTATCATTCACTTTGGGAAATACTAAGAACCTAAGAGCCAAGTTTCCAATGGCTGGGGGAATTAAAGACAAGAAGGTGCTTCCATAGAAAGAGAAGGTGCAGGCAGGGTGGGGGTGTGGCTTAGTGGTAAAGCACATGCCTTGTACATGTTGAGTCCTTGGTTTGATCCCAGACACCACATACATACAACTTAGTTCTGGCTCTGGTGCCCCCTCTCCCCCTCCCAGATATGACCCTGGCTGCTCTGAGCACCACTGGCAGAGGCCCCTCTAACAACAGCAACAAAGAAATAGAAGGTGCTGCCAAAAGTAAGTTTTAGGGGTACTTCAAATTGACAAAATTTATATTCTAAAAAACGTCTGATTCCTACTTTAGGACCAAAAGTGCTCCTTCCTCACATATGACATTTAAATGATATACCTGCCAGGCTTATTCCATTACCTTGCATATTCCTGTGGGTAAGGCGAGGAGTACCAGGTCTGGATTTCATACTTCCCAAATTCTATTACAGAAGGGTACCGGCCACAGTCTTCCACCCCACTTTCACACTCTATTTTCTGGTGGAGAAAAAGAAAACATCTAAGTATCAGGGAAAAAATACCTTTGTTTACAGACTGCTTCTCCCAACAGTGGGTATGAAAAATCTATCAAGACTGGAACATTAATCTTAATTGTGAATTTTCTTTTTCATTTTGCTTTTTGGGTCTCACCCGATGATGCTCAGGGGTTACTCCTGGCGGTACTCAGGGGACCATATGGGATGTTGGGGATTGAACTTGGGTCGGCCTACCTGCTATACTATCACTCCGGCCCCTATTGTGCATCTTCATGTTGGAAAAAAATAAAAGCCCTTGTAAAAGAACTGATTTTTCTATAAGAGTCACAGATAAACAAACTAATACTCAGAGGAAAACTATCAATAAAGACAGGAAATTAATACAATGTGCATACACATCAATGCCAATTGAGCCGAACAATCTCTGCAATGGATTAAAATGGAGGAAATTATAAGATGATGCAGCTGTTATGCACTGATAGCTTGCTGTTTTCCACAAAATACTATTTATCTCACCCCTAAATAAAATGATCAGCTGTGGGGTTTGACATTCATCCCCTCGAGCCCCTTGTTCCCATGTGAGGCCTTGACCTGTGCAGTGTCTAACAGGGCCAACACAGACCAGCCGCAGTCCCGGGAGAAAGCTACCGCAGGGCACTGCCTCTCATGCCTTCCCCTTCCCAGCTCCCTGAATTTGAAGGACTGTCTCTGTGGCTTTCCCTTTCCCTTAAATAAACACTTCAACATATGGTTGCCTGCCCCCACCCCCAATAAATAAATAAATAAATAAATAAATAAATAAATAAATAAATAAATAAAGCAAGCAAGCTACTGCCACCATGTTGGAAAGACAAAAGGAATTTGCGTTTAGCAACATCTTTCAGATAATGGCCTGGTGTTCATCTTGTCTATATCTGAATGCGAGAAGTGCCCCCACAAAAGGCAATCTCAAAACACTGGGAAAATTTTGCCATTTATCTTGTCCAAAAGAAGAGCATAAAGCAGAAGCCATTTACCCCAAGTGGCTGCTATTTAAAATACAGTGATGCAGCCTAGAGAAGCCACCCAACCCCTTTGGGGAAGCAGGGGTAGGGCAGGGAGTCCCCTTCACAGGAATAGTAACATGGTCCAGACACAAGATGTGGTCTACTGATAACAAAAATTCGTAATGTAACAAAAATTTCTTTAAGGAAGCACACTAGCACCTCTTAATATCTTAGTGACAAGAAGCTAAGGAGAGTTAATACTTTAAATAAAGAAACGACTGGACAATGAAAATAAAAGCAACAACTGATCATGAAACACAATATTGTTTTCATCAATGCCAAGGAGTAAAACTTTGTGACAATTTTCATATGGCTGGGCCATCTGTGTTGGAAGCAGCAGCGCTAAATTTAAAAGCAATGATCAGATTTTCTAAATTTGGGCAAGAATAATCAGAAATCTATTCCTTCACACCTACAAGCAGTTTTTCAAAACCTGCCTCAACGACCACTACTCAGACCGACCTTATGAAATCACTGGACAAAACCCCAAAGGGACAGGAGTGACAGTACAGCAGGGAAGGCACTTGCTTTGCATGCGGCAGACCTGCACTCAATCCCGGACACTGCACAGGGTCCCCCTGAACCCTGCAAGGACGGATCCCTGGGCAAAAGAAAAGCAAGCCCTAAGGACAGTTGGGGGTGGCCCCGAAACTAAAACAAAGAAAACAAATCAAAAGAATACAAGCAGGGCCGGCAATGTCACTCAGCTATGGAGCACCTGCCTTGCATGTGTGAGGCCTTGGGTTTGATCCTCGCACAATAAAAAAAGAAAGAAAAAAAAGAATACAGACAGCACCACAAAGTCCTTGCTTCTGGAAGTATGGCTGACAAAAATTATTATACCATTACAGAATTCTGAGAATTCACAATAAAAGTCAGAGTAACTGTATAGATGTAAAAGTCACATATTCTCTTTATAACTCTACTGTAGTATCCTGAACCTTACCTCCCAAGAAAGTTCCTGGGCCTGCTTAAAAACATCCAAATCTTCGTCAGTTACGGAATCCTTGTTTCCAATCACATTTAAATCTGTACTTTCTTGTTTGATGCTTATTTTGATTTCAGTATCTGTCATTTAAAACCAGCAGAAATTGTATTCACTGACTTGAAACATGAGTAACCACTGTATACTACCCAAATGGCTCCAACTAGCATGATGGATACATAACTGTTTTATTCTTCAGGAAGTTTTTATATCTGAGCACTGCGCATGACCCAGCAGTACCCTTTCCTTGTTGTACCCAAATTTTTACATGCGTTGCCACTGTCAACTTTTTATAGTTCCAATAAGTGAGGGACATTAAGATCAAAACAAAGCAAAACCCCATTTTTCAACCCGAACTAGAAGTGATATATCTTGTGACAGAATCCAGTTTTGCGGTAATAGAAATCTACCACTTGTCCAAATGGCACATTCCCCCGCCCCGCCCCGCCCCTTTGGTTTTATAAAGGGTAGAAAGTACTTGGCCAATTTGTAAAATAAAATTATGAAATTAGGGTTTTTTGTTTGTTTGTTTCCCCCTAAAGTGAATACACACACGGACTCATTCACATCCAAAAGCACACTTCACAGAATCACAGATCAGGCTTTGTTGCGAAGGAAGCGAGATGGGTGTTTTCATGAGAGCAATGAGCGGAGGGAGAGGAGGGACCGAGCCCGCCCGTCGGAGTCGCCAGTGCACATGGCCAGCGCTGTGGCTGGGCAGGTGGCGTGGGAGTGAGCATGGCAGAAGCATGACAGTGGCTATTCATGCGGGACTACAAAGCCGTAAGCAACGCTATGAAGGCATCTGGGGTCCTAGTGTCACTACGAATGGAAATAAATAACAACAGGTGGGAAAGTATTAGTTGGAAAAACAACATTTCTGGAGGTTTAGTCAGCATTAGAAAAAGGTCAAAGTTTCACTGCTTCTGTATGAAAGTGAAGTGAGAACAAGAGAAGTAGCTAAGGCCTATGTGACAAATAGGAATTGATTGGTTTCTTTATCTGGGGGGTTGGGGGAAAGGGACAGGACGCAGGTTTGGTTGGAGCTTTGACCTTTTGCTTACCATCATCCTGATCAGGTTTAATCCTTCCGTCTGTCAAGCTCCCCTTCCCTGGTGAGGGGGTCCCCATCTGAGGGGTCACTTTATATTTTAATCTGTCTACCATCCTGTGCTTTTTAAGGAAAGTCGTTCGCTTGAAGTGAGCAATTGCTTTAAAAATGCGTCCTCTAGCCAGCCCCCAGCTACAGGCGGAGGAGTGAGAAATAAACCTACTTCTAATATCTCTTTTTCCAAAGAAATGGGCTTTAGATTTTGCCGTGGAGGGTAAGTCAGGTTTACGACGCATACGTTTGGGCGGTGCGTAACTGGGGTGTCCCTTTTTCCGAGACTGTCCCTGAGTGGTATAGATATGAGAGAGTCCGTCAAAGAGCGCCTTCAGCTGGCTGTGACCGGGAAGGCTGCTCAGGGAGGGCACGCTCGACTGGCTGGAGCAACTCTGGGGCGAGGGGGAGGAGGTGGAAGTAGTGGACTTTTGTGAGCTGGGGCTCTGACCAGAGATGGGGGTTGGGAGTGGAAGTGAAGAAGGTGGAGGTTTGAGCTGTTGTGTGGTACCTGGAGCCAACACATGAGAAGTGCATGACTGTTTCTGAGAGACCTTTTTCCTTGGACGGTAGTGCTTTGAAAAGTCTATGATTTCACCTCGTGATCTGCGACCATCAGGTGATGGTGTAAAAAACTTAGTAAGGCCATCAATGAGCCCTTTGGTTTTCTTGTTTACTTTAAGTGTAGAGGCAGAAATGTAGGTGGAGGTGGTGGTGGTGATTTTGGTGGTGGCACCAGGCCGAGTGGGGTCTGTGACAGCCAATCTGCTGCTTGAGTCCTTCCCAGATGCAGCATGACCAGATGGAGGTGTGGTACAGACTTTAGTCTTTTGACCCCTACCAGGTGACCCCCTTCCTGTGAATGCATTCATGGATCCTTCATCACTGGTTACAGACCTAGGCAAAAATTTAGAAAATAGTATCAGCATTGAATAAGAGAAGTATAAAGGTATCGAAAACAAATTTATAGCAACTCAATTTATTCACTGTGCTTTAATTCAGTAAGGAACTGAATTGCAACCCTAACAACTATTTGTGAGTACTGTATGTCTGTGTGTGTGCTGTGTGTGTGTTGTGTGTGTGCGTGTGTGCGTAAGCCTCCACATCTATCTGTTCTTCTGTCGAAAACAGGCAGCACATGTGCATGTCATGATTCCCCAGGGCCCATCCAAAAGGTACTGGAAGCAATCTACATGGACCCAAGGGCAATATCTACCTAATGAAGTACTTGAAGGGACTGGAGGAACAGTCAATGCTTTCAATATAATTGAATAAAAATGTTGCTCCTTGTATCAATTCACAAGTAATTATGATTTCCTGAAAAGCCACCCCCTCCTTTTTTTTTTGAGGTATTAAAGTAAATAAGTCATAAAGTACTATGTAGGAATGGGTAAGAAAAATAAAAATAAAAAGGCTAGCTTATCTATTCTCCTAGTTAGAAGCACTTTTAATCCAATTTGAAAATTATGTACACAGAATTAGGATGTATAAATTAGTACTTTTTAAAAAAAATTATTGCATGATAGCCTCTTCCTCTCATTAGTTTGTGCTTTGAATAAGATAACCAATAACATTTTCTAAGAAGAGGAGACAATTATAGCATAAAACAAGTATAGCATAAAATACTGCTGGAAAAAGGGACAATGAGAGCAAAAATTAAAAAAAAAAACTGAAGAAATGATTAAAGAAAAGCTACAGCGGGTCGGACATGACAAGGAGAGTCTGGTGAAAGCACACACTGACCATGGTCATCATCAGACACTTGGTGTCAGACTCTTTAAACACTGGTTCTGACAGCTATTTCAGTCACTAGATGCTGGTTTGGCCCCTACAGCAGCGTGGGAACAGAGAGTAGAGGCCACTCCGCTCACACAGCAGCCATCTGCCTTCGCCAGAGGCTGGGGCTTGGTCCCTGTTTGCAGCAAAGTTTGGTAAAACAGAAACATCAGCATGTGAATTATGGCAGTGCGGGGGCCCAAGAATGCACGTTAAAAATGAGCAATTCAGACGGAGGCTAATCATGAAGAAATGGAAGCCTGAAAAATGGTATGATATTGAATTACAAAAAAAATAATCTTAATTACAAAAGAGTAGGACTCATTTCAGTGGTCCTCTTGCTCAGAAAGATTTAGTGCATGCTTTCGGCTGTCAGCTCAGGAAAGCTGTGCAGGGCTCAGCGAGGCAAGCTCTATGTCTCGCCACAGGGACCCCAAAGACCAGGAGCTTCGCCTGACCACCATCAACCAATTCAGTCCAACACTGGACATTCCAAGTGTCACAGTCAGAGTCCCCAATAGACAACCTGACTGAAATGTTTCACATCAGAGCGCAGCATGTTGGCGTCTATCTGGAATCGATTGCCCAGAAAGTATAAGATGCTTATAAAGCATGGAAAAAGGAAAACTCCCTAGACTGTCTTAAAAATTCCTAAGCTCAAAGGACAATTTTGGACAAACAAAAAGTTAGGACTGGTGCCAGATGCAATTTTCAGCTGTGTCCTTTGTTTAGAAAGTTTATATTCTAATTTGATATTTTAATTGGACCCTGAGGATACAGTCCCATTTTGAGAACAATGTTTACACAGGACCAATGCAAAAATATATAATCACTACTTCAAATGATGCTAATATGAAAGATGTTATTCATAAATATGTTTCAGATTTGCCCCCAGAAATTAACAAAAATTCCACTTTAAAATGTCCATGAGTTAAAAGGTTTTTATAATGTTTCACAGAAAGAAGCATGCCTTTTTGAATTTCTCCTTTGGGCAATAAATGTGTAGGAGGAGCCTGTTTCTGAGATCAGTTATTATTATCACCAAGTTACTTCAGACAGCATCAGGGGGAAGTAAGGAGAATGCCTAAGGTTTGTTCCTGGCCTCTGCAGAGTACTTCCAAGCCCAGTAACCCCTACTAATTAAGCCTCATCAAGGGTAGCAGTGTCAATGACAGATCTCTGCAAGTATGTCATTTTACTCATTTTCACTGGAGAAACTTTGCTTAATGTTGCAGTTGAATTTATGTATATGCCTTAATACATTTTTGTCACTTTTAGCTTTTCTCTACTTCTTCAAAAAACTACCACTAAATGTTCTACCGAGCTTGGCAACCATCTGGCCGCGAGGTAGAGGAAATGGGGTTATCATAGTAGATCTGAAGGCTACTGAAAAAATGTTCTGTTTCCGTATATAGTTGCAATACGTGCACATACCAAATGGCTCTATCTAGCTTTGCAGGAAAACTCGGGGAGAGTCACTTGCAGGTTCCTTCAGAAGCTTCTATTTCATAAAAGGGATCTTAAAGAGCTGTAATACTAAACTAGCACCAGAAAAGAGAAGCCCTTTTCCACACTGTTACTGTCAGTGACAAAAAGGATTCGCTGTGGACAGGGACAAACCCCTCGTTTATAAAATTCCATTAAAATAGCCATATAATTAAGTTCTTAGAAACCTTAGCTAGTAATAAAGCAGGCTGAGTTATGCTTCCAATTCTTATAGAGGCTTCCATCCTGCTGCTTAGAAAATGTCACTTAGAATCACAGATACTGCCAGTACAAGACACCAAAATGCCAACTGCAATAAAAAAAAAAAAAATTATCCTCCAAAAAACTGTCCACAGCTTAACGCAAAACAACCTCATCCCCGAGGTTCATAAAAAATATGCTAAAAAAAAGTGTAATGGACTCTAAGGGAATTACCAGCAACCTATAGATTTTAAAGCACAACGATAAAGATTTCTTTTGATAAGATCTCAACCTACAACAATCGTTGCTTTAATTTATTTTTCGGTCGTCCAATGGGTTTTGCATATCGTCGTTTTATTTGTGCAGCTTTCTCATGAAGTAGTTTTCTTCCCTTTTTCTTTGGTCTGCAGACTTGGCAAATCCACATCCCTGAATTAATATATATATGAGAAAAATATTTTAATGTTGCATTCTAGGCGAGAGCTGAAATAGAAATGGCAGTGCCAGTGAGCTGCCCACAGACACATGGGTGCAGAGCACGCCCCAAAGGGAAGCCTGCCTTCTGTCGGCTTCCTTGGGCAGCCACCACAGGTGACACTTTCCCCCATGGCAGCTGCAGGAGCAGAGGGCTGTCCCTATCAGAACCCAGACTCTCCACCTCCCAACGTGCCACCAAGCCTCCCTCCAACACATAACCACGTGTGTAAACCCAAGTCTGTCAGATATTCCGTTCTCTGTGAATTTGGAGAAGACATCAGCAAGTTATTCAGTTTGGACTTCTGAGGGGTGAAGGGACTCAGTTTCAACATATCATTCTGGATATGTTCAACATTAAAAAAAATGATCGACACAAAATCTAATTTTTTTGAAGTTAAAATTGTCAACACTACAGAGGTAAGGTAATTAAAACTCAACATCTGGCACAGGGATATGTGTCGATGGGCAAGATGATCACAACAATCAAAACCTATTAAAAAAGTAGATCAAGAGGACCAAAATTCAAATTGGGAGTGGAGGGGGGGGATGAAGTGAAGTGATTCAGCAAATGGTGATAAAACAAAACATTATCGATTTGGAAAGGAATTTTGCTCCCTCAATTTTACAAAAATCATAAGCAAAGGAATGTTATGACAAAATTACATGCTATATGGACCAGGGGGAAAACATATGATCTAAGCGTGGCTGACATTTAAAAGACTAAACCCATAAGGAAAAAGACTCTTGGATTTGACTATATGAAAACATAAAGACCTTTTGCAAATCAGTAAGAAAAAGATAAAAGCCCCAATAGAAAAATGTTTAATGGGCTAAAAACAAAACAAAACAAAACTCAGCCACTTGACAAAGATAGCAGCCGGTAATTAAACATAAAAACATTCATTCTCACTAGCCTCACTCAATAGTTTTTTTCCTATTTATCAAATAGTTTAAAATCTAAAGTCACACTACATTCTATCAAATCGATACTACTGAGAGTAATTTATATCCCATGGTGATGGTGAGCTTGGGTGAGTACATGTCAGGCAGGGACGCAGGTATTCTCGTGCACTGGGGGTCGTCTGCAAACGGATACAGCCTTTCATGAACACAGGTCTTAGATCCAGCAATTCTTCCTCTAGGACTGTACCCCGAGGAAATGATTGTGGATGGAAAATTTTGGCAACATTTGTAACGCCTACCAGAGGATTAGATAAACGATGGTTTGCTTATGCATCGGGCTGCAAAATCAACTACTGACAGGAACCACCCAGGTACAAGCTATGCGGGTGAAGCAAGCTGTAATGTAAGGCAACAGGAGTGGGAGAGCGGCGACCTGAAGCATGCACATTCCTCCTAGAGGACTCGATCCAACACTGAAAACTACCAACAACATGTGTCGGGGCCCTGTTATACCCCAGGGGACTGCACTCCACTACACACAATCCTTATGTTAGCAAAAGACTTAAAGGTGTGGAATACTTAATGACGTGGCATCTATTAAGAGGTAGAGTTATGTTATCTTTTATTTTATACGGCTTGTTTTGTAAGATGATAACACAAAGACTGAGGTAGGCTAACTGAGATGAGGGAGAAGAAAAGTCACATTCCACACGGATATGTCCATGCACAATAGCACAGATGCTCAAAAGAGCGGCTAGTGGCCAGTGAATGGGGGTAGACTCTGCCACAGGTGAGACACATCGTCATCCCCGTCACGAACAGGTCAGTTTCTGACTCCTGCACAGAGTGCCAAGTGTTCTAAACTTATAGCACATGAAACCAGGTCTTTTTTCAATTCCCCATGTCTGATTTAGAGTCCTTACTATATACTTTAACCCTCAAAATAAATGCTTTTACACTCCTATACGGAAGTTGGGAGGAACAAAAAAATAAAAATGCTGAAAGAACCCCTGAGCCATTAGACAGCAGACAAGGCTAATGAGTCTGTAATAAAACACATTTTAAATATGCTTTTAAAGTTCACCTTTTGGCATTCTGGAAAGTGGGGGGTCACAGCACTCCATGTGGAATCCTCTATCACAGGAGTCACAAAAAAGCATATTATCCTGTAACGTAACACAGTAGAAATGGATTGAGACTGCAACTCAACTGCAAAAGGCCACAACTTCTTAGTTACCTAGTTATCAACAATATGATAGGAAGGGGTACCATGACCCCTGTTGACAACATGTGCATTTAAAACTTTATCAAGAAAATAGCAACAGTCTACAAAAAAAAAAAAAAAAAACCTTAGCACCCAGAACAGTCAGTTTACCTGGCAATGGGCTATAGAGTGGTACTTACTGCATTTTTGCCTTGGATTCTACAGGCACTGCATGTCTTGCATTCGATGCACTGCCACCTTAAGGCCTTTACATTTGTTGTTAATTCAGGACAAAATTTCAGACAGGATGGGTGTCCTGTAAGAATAAAGAGCAAATTGCTTTATGGGACTGGTGCCTTTGATTTTTAAATTTCCCATTCCCTAATATTTCATCAATTACGTGATGGTGCCACCGCCCCCATCCCCATGCCCCCGGAAAAAATCCCCTAAGAACTTGAAAACAGAGCAGAGAATCTAAATCGCACTTTCCTGCCCTCTGACCCCATACAGAACAACATAGCTCTACAAAGGGTTTACAGAAATTTGGGGAATGTCTATTCATTCCTATCACAAGTCTTTGAGAATTTTAAAAGGAAATGTATGCTCAGGTGATAGTCTAATTTCTAGGCCAGTGTTGAATGCCAGGCTCTCAGCATCCTCATCAACCTGCTGGACTCTGGGGCAGTAGGGGTGGGGGGCTGGAGTGCGGAAGGATCCAAAGTTCACATGACTCCCATTCTCCACGTGCAATGAGATCACTAGACCTCAAACAATGGTGAGCTATAGAACTGGAAAGATGGCACGATGGGTAAGGTACTTGCCTTGCACGCGGCAACCTAGGTTTGGTCCCCAGCACCACAAAGTTCACTTTGAAAGTCTGCCAGGAGTGATCCCTGAGCCAAGAGCCAGGAGTCAGCCCTGAGTGCAGACATGGCCTTTACCTTGCCCTCCCTTCTGGAGTGGGGGAGAAACTAGGTCCCCCCCCCATGGGGCTATTTGACCTAACACAACTATAAATGCCAAAATTCAATAAATAAAGATCCACTAGCACACAAAGAACATCCACTTTTTTGGACAGATACAAGAAGACGCTATTGCTTATTGCCATCTTGCTCCAGGATCCCTGAATTTGAAATCTGCAAACAGGAGCTGAAACAGGATGTTGGAGAGTTAAAAAGCTGAAAGATGGAGGTCAAGTGTTCCATGTCAAGAAGCATCCCCTCAGCAGGTATCCCGTTTTCCAGAGCAGTCCTCCTTTACCCGGCTCGGGCCAACACTCTCTATCCCACAGCCCTTACTTCACAGAGGAGCATGAACACCCCGAGGGGCTAGGCCACCCCCACAGGACCCTCCAGGAAGCCCGGGAAGGGTGACTGCCCCTCCAGCAGGCAGCTCTGTTTAAAATTCGGATGGGCTTTTAACACATAAACCTGAGATCGCCAAACTTGATTTTATTTTCTTCTAAATCGGATCTTAAAATAGTAAGAACATTAGCAAATCCCATGTGAAGGAACTTATAGCCAAGCTGCACGCGAAACCTGAGGGGCAATAAAAAGAGCAGATTCTGCAATTTCAAAACTGTTTTATAATTTCCTGACTTTGGCAGGCTCATTGTTTAAATATGTATTTTGGGTGGCTGCCAAAAGGGTCCTCTCCTCCTTAAAGCTTAACAGGTGCTTCATAAAATTCCACCCACCAGGAGATTTGGCTTTTTGAAGTAAAAACATTCAAAATCAATCATCAATACCGTTAATAAAAGCACCCGATTCCTGAGTTGGGGCGGGGGGGGGGGGAAGTGGCGAGAAATCTAAACATCTGTGTTTAAGATGTTGAGAAAATAAAATGTTGTGCTAGGATTCCGACCTCAGGGGGAGAGCAGGCCAAGCAGATGCATTTAACCTGTGACATGATTCTTTCACAAGGGCTTCTCTCATTCCAGTGAGAATAGGTAAAAATGGTATCAATCACCTCTTTCTGCTCAGAAATAGCAACAAAGACAGCTCCAAAGTGGGCTATGAGAAGCAGACCGGGGGAGAGGGGGGCGCATGCTGGTAGACTTTGATCTGGGGTTTTGCCCCCTTATATACTGAGGGAAGTAAAAACTCAAGTTGGTTCAAAAAAAAAAAAAAAACCAGGAATTTAAATTCCACTCTTAAAATGGGTCCCATCAGTTTAAAAGTACACCATTTACTTCTCTTTTCCCCTCCCTCTTTTTATTACTTCCTGTAAGTCATATATCACTAGCACATATGACCTCAATTTCATACGTGAAATTTTTCTCTACATCAGAACCTGCTTTTATACTTTGTCACCTAATAGTCAATAACTCAGGTAATTCACATACGATAGCTTAATATCTGGAGATAGCCTATGAAAAATACTTCTTCATAATTATGTATTTTTTTAAAATTAATGGGTGTGAGCCACTTTCAAGGAATGTTTTGCCTCTTATGGCTTTTTCTAACTTCAAGCAGTATCATATCTCAACAACTACCATTTAGGCTACCTATCAAACTCTCCATCTCCAGCTGCGCTTTCCTGTATGCACCAATCTTGCCTTTATTTAGCTCAAGAGAATTGGCCACAGATCCCTTCCAGCTCTAAATTTCTATGATTCTGTAAAGGGTGTTGAGGGATGAAGAAATATTTCCATTTTATTTTTCTCATGGCCAACTTTAAAATAACACAAAAGACTGTAACTGAGTCTAAACAATCTACCACACACTTCTATACAATCTACCTTCACCAGATAAAGCAAACAATGCGATTGCTAATCTACTCCGAACCTCCCAGAGAGCTGTGACACAAACTCAACAATCCCCTTTCATAACAGCGCTCTCTGCTGACACAGTCCTAGAGAGTCTCGTGTCATTCTGGAGTTTGCTTTAGTGGTTTATAATTTATTCAATCTGAGAGCATAATGTACAGTTGTTCACTCATTCATTCCCATTACAAAAACATATCAAGCACTAATACTTTGTGGTGGTTTTATCTGGCAAAAATAAAGGGTGAGTACTGATGAGACCACAAACTAGCAGAAATAATTTTTGACTAAGTATTGTATGTGTGTTTGTGGAGTATAGAATAACATCACCTGAGGCTGACACTCAAGGACAGTAGATACAAGGGCCAGGAGGATTGCCCCATAGCTGGAAGACCGCTTCATGAGCGGGGGGAGAGAAGGAAGAAAACGAGGGCTGGAAGAATCAGTCGGATGGGAGATGCATGCTGAAAGTAGCTAATGGACCAAACATGATGACCCCTCAGTGTCTGTGTTGCAAACCATAATGCCCCAAAGTAGAGAGAGTATGGGGAATATCTGCCATAGAGGCAGGGGGAGGGTGGGAAAAGTGGGGGCATATACCAGGGATATTGGTGGTGGGGAATGTGCACTGGTGGAGGGATTGGTGTTTGATCATTGTGTGATTGTAACCCAAACATGGAAGCTTGTAACTATCTCACAGTGATTCAATAAAATTATAAAAAAAAGTACTGTGTGTGGGGGGGCGGATAGGAAGGGGAGAAGAGTAGGGTAGAGAGAGAGAGAGAGAGAGGAGGAAAACACAGGTTTTATAATAAACACAATAAGGTACATCTTCACTCCGGCCTAAAACCATATTACTTATAAAAATATTAGAGGCATTGCAAAAGGAACAGATCTTGAGATGGGGAAATTATCATGGAGTGTTGAGTAGGACCAGTCTAATCACAAGTACATATAGTCCAGAATACTTTCTAGCAGACTTAGTGAGTTGAAACAAAAAAGGGGAGGGAGGAGAGGATTGAAGCAGGAGAAAGCAACCCCCACCCCTGGCCCTGTTTATTCAGTTTTAAAATGCAGGAAGCGGGGCCACAAGCCAAGGAATGTGTTGGTTTCTAGAAGTAAGGAATGAGTTCACCTTGGGAGATACCTAGAATATAGGACCTTCCATCTATGAAGACAAGGAAAAGGACTCTGTCAACAGCACAGGTGGGAAGGAAGTGGACACTCCATTCTGGAGTCTCCTAAAAGGAACTCTACTCTGATCGCTTATCTTACGGTGAAACCCAAGTCAGGCTTCTTACCTATGGAATGGTAAGGCAACAAGTCTGTATAGTTTTCAGTCTAAATAAGTGGCAATTTGCAACAAATACTGAAAAACTAATCAAGACTTAAAAACTGGGCTCCTTGGACTGGGCACCTGACATGAGACAATGGACACACGCTACTAATGCTGAAAGTGTCCTGGTAGCAGGCCAGAGACATGAACGTATGATGGTGGGGTGACACAGAGAGGAGAGGAAGTCATTCCTAAAGAAAAGACCCAAAGGATAAATAGGATGGATGGAACCAGAGGAGGGACAAGCACAAAGGGAGAGAAGGATGTGATGCACCGGGAGAGGAAGGAAGTTCAGAATTGACTCATGTGCAGACGAAGAAAGGCCACTAATACTGCCGATCCTTGACTCATAGGAGCCCAATCCAGAAGAGTTTTTAGGGCCAAAGAATTTTAATAGGGGGCTGGAGTGATAGCATAGCGGGTAGGGCGTTTGCCTTGCACGCGGCCGACCTGGGTTCAAATCCCAGCATCCCATATGGTCCCCTGAGCACCGCCAAGAGTAATTCCTGAGTGCAGAACCAGGAGTAACCCCTGTGCATCGCCAGGTGTGACCCAAAAACCCCCCAAAAAAAAAAAAAAGAATTTTAATATTTTCCTGTGGGCAACTGGTAGTCACTAATTACAGTTTTATTTGGGGTTAGAATTAGAAGCCACACCTTGGGCATATTCCTGGTGCTGTGCTCAGGACTGCACCCCTTGGCAATGCTGATGGGCCATAAGTAGTGGTAGGGATTCCAACTGGGATAGGCAGCAGGCAAGGCAAGTACCTAACCTCCTGGACTACCTCTCATCCCAATTACAATTTTTAGAATTAACTTAGGCTGCAATATGAAAAATGGATGAGAGGAAATAGGGTCAGGGTGAGGCTTGTAATAAGAGACCTGACTAAGGTTACTGGGGGTCTGAGGACATATTTACAGTGTCAGATAAATGCATTGCTGCTGCTTCCTTAGCCCAAGAGGACCGCAGAGAGGATAGCCTGTGATCAGTGAGTGCCACTTGTTAAAATGGGTCACCTGCGAAGAGAAGCAGCATGCTGTTTGCGGAGATTTCCATGTTCAACTTGTTGCTTTGGGGTGAAGGGAATGGTGCAAGGATGATGTTAAGGATCTGAGGAAACAATGGGGTGCCCAAGCGGAGAGCTCTAGATGTAAGGCTGAGGCTGGGGCGAGTTAGGAAACAAAAGAAGAAACTCGGAGCCAAGGACAAAGCCTGCAGAAACCTTAGGGAATGGAGAGAAGCCAAGGAGCTAACAAAGGCTGTGGGAAACGGGAGAGAAAACATGTCAAACATATTATCACAGACGCCAGTAGAACGGGCTCACAACGGGTCATAGGCGTTGAGAGGAGTCCTGGGTACGAACTGAGGAACTGGGTTTTAAGAAAGACTGAGAAGTGAGCATGAGACCTTGCAATAAAGATGACACCAGCCAGAAGAATTTTAGCAAAGGAGAGGCCAGAAGGTTTCCACTGCTTGTTTGGGTTTGTGACAGGGTAGGGCTCGCCCTCTCCTTGGATTATCTTTCTTTTCTAGGCAAAGGTCTTCCTCCCAACCTGCCCAGAAATCCAAAATCATATATTCTTCATTCCAGCAATAGAAAACAAATTATCAAATAATGCCTTTTCAGCAGGTCTGATTGTTGGGGGGAAATTCCAAATAATGAATCAGAATGGAATGAATCAGAATCTCTTAGAGTAAGGTTCAGCAATCCCTATATATTAAATAGGTAGCACTGTCACCCCGTTGTTCAACGATCTGCTCGAGCGGGCACCAGTAATGTCTCCATTGTGAGACTTGTTGTTACTGTTTTTGGCATATCAAACACGCCACGGTAATTTGCCAGGCTCTACCGTGCGGGCGGGATACTCTTAGTAGTTTGCCAGGCTCTCCAAGAAGGACAGAGGACTCGAACCTGGGTTGGCCGCACGCAAGGCAAATGTGATATTGCTCCAGTTCATAAATAATAATAGTGGGTTTTCTGTCCAAACACTGAATGTAATTAAAGTAAAGAGAGAGTAAAGTGAAAATCATCTGCCACACTGGCAGGGTTGGGGATGGGGGAGGGAGGTATACTGGGGTTCTTGGTGGTGGAACATATGCACTGGTGAAGGGATGGGTGTTTTATCATTATATGACTGAGACTTAAACCTGAAAGCTTTGTAACTGTTCTCATGGTGATTCAATTAAAAAAAAAAAATCCTGGCATCCCAGAAGTGATTTCTGAGCACAGAACCAGGAGTAAGCCCTGAGCACGATTAGGTGTGGTCCCAAATCAAAAACAATTGCAATCCTGGGGTCTATAGTGCAGGAGCTAAGGCACTTGCCTTGCATGCATCTGGCCCCAGTTCAATCCCTGGCACCACATAGGGTCCCCTGAGCACTGCCAGGAGTGATCACTGGGTGCAGAGCCAGGAATAAGCCCTGAGCACCATTGGGTGAGGCCCCAGACCAATGAAATTAGTAATCCTACTGCTCTTACCAGCTTCGTCTGGGAACAGAAGGCCCCAGGGTACCACACTAAGAGAGACACCCGGAGAAGGTGTAGGTCCATGTTCTGGCTCCCTTTTCTGTGAAAGGGGATCTTCCCCATCACATTCGCAGTAATATCACAGCAGCCTTTTCCTTTCTCTGCTCCCAATACGCTTCCACTTAGAATGATGCTGTAATTTTGAACTGTACACTTATCTTAGATTTGCTAATTTGAAAACACATATGCACACTCCTCATCTGTAAGTAAGATTTAACCACCCAGCAATCTGAACAGCAGACACAAAATTTCACTTGGTATAATATCTAATACTTATGTGAGGCTAATTAAAGATAATTTGGTCTTAATGAGGCAAAGAGAATATAACAGTGTTAATTTCAAAGTAGGCTGATCCATGAAAGTCAAGGAAACTCGCTTCCGAGGCCCAACTATGACTTCTCTAGACATGGCAACTATGTGATAGCTTCTCCGTCCATACCAGCCTTCTCATCTGTGCAACGTTTTGTGGTTACAAACAATCCTCAGATCTTTATCATAAGATCCTTACAACAGCGTGTTTGCACGGGGTGCAGGCGTCACCCCCCATGCTGCACAGATAATGGGAACTGGCACAGCCCGCCAGCAGTGAGGAGAAGTGGAACATCTTTGGGGTACTGTGTACCGTGCCTCCCACCTCACATTTTTATTACCTGCAAAGTCAAACTGTCTTTTAAAAAACCTTTTAGCAGAAAGAAGAAAGGACAAAGAGAAAAGACTGCTCATTCGCAGCACTTGGCCTTCTTGAAACAGAGACATTTCCCACTGGCTTCGCTTTCTGAGGAAGCGGAGAGGCGTGTTTCTCACTCATACCTAGGAAATCTACGCGGATCTAAATGTGGTATCACACAAACAGCCCTTCAGACAGAGGCCACTGAAACCCTATAGGCGCATGTGGGAAACGTGTTTGAAAAGGCTCCTCCTCACGGGCTGATGACCGTCTAACTTTCCTTTTCCTGTGCTCATGCAGCTAGAGGTATTCTGTCCCATAGAAACATCTCTCCTTGGGGATTCCTTTGGTCATTACAGTCCCAGCTCAATCCTAAACTCAATGGAGTTCTGTGAGCAAGAGAGAGGAATTTTCATAAGGTGGGTGAAGGCCGAGCACATGGTTAGTCCCGTGTCAGAAACTGGTCAAGGAGGGGCAGAGGGGTCGTACAGTGGGCAGAGCCCTTGGGGTTCAATTCCCAGTGTCCCATATGGCCCCTGGAGCACTGCGAGAAGTACTTCCTCAGTGCAGTTAGGAGCAAGCACTGGGCACAGCCAGACGTAGTCCAAAAACAAAAATTTTTAAAAAAAAAGGTAATCCTGAAAATGGTAAGCACGGTGGGTGTGGCCCCAAACAACAACAACAACAACAAAAAACAAAATATCTGCAGAGAGAAGGAAGGAAAAAGAAAGAAAAAACCTACAGGGAAGGAAGGAAAAGAAAGCGAGCAAGCAAAAGAGAGAAAGGGGTGGGGAGAGGAGAGAGAGGGGGAGGGAGAGAGAAAGAGACAGAGAGGGAGAGAGAGTGGGGGAGGGAGAGAGAAAGAGGGAGAGGAAGGGGGGCGAGGGGAAGAAAAAGAGAGTGAGAGAGGGAAGGGAAAAATAAGCTGGAGCGGAGGGAGGAGTCGGAGAGAGCAGTCCCTGGCTAGAATGGGCGAGACTCTGCGTTTGATCCAGCACGAGGTCCGGTACATGGGAACATTGGACCCAAATGGCAGGGCCCAGCATCACCTGGGAGGCCTTTGTCCCCACGGCATCACTGAGGGTGACCCAGCTGAAGGAAAGAAACTGGACTCCCCGATGACACCAAGAACCACGGTTAGAGGGAGCCGCTGTCGCCTTTCCGCCCTCACTGAGACAAGGCTCTTCCACGTGACAGGCGGGACTTTGTTCCTTCTCTCCTAAAGGACTAAGACAGGACAGTCCACTCCTCTACCAGATCAAGCAGATGTCTAAAATGCATCTCCCTAAACTTAGGGAACAAAGCTTGGTGTTTGGTGTTTGTTTAAAACCTAAAATATCTCAATCCAGACGGGCCCAGGACACTCCAGGGGAGACTATACGAACCCCAACACGAGAGCCGATGCACTGCAGGGTGCAGAGGAATAATCCAGGCCATCCTCTGGCCCAAGGAAGGGGCATACTGACTCCTGGACTGGGACTGCAGCCCTGGCCCGGACCCCAACGCCTCTGGCTCTCTCTCTGCGTACAGAGGGAGGGGGAAAAACCCTCAAAAAACGACTCAAGCTGTGTGAGCCTTGGAAGTGGCAGGCTGGGCGGGGAGAGGGCTCGGAAGAGAGGGCACGAGCTCACGCTGCCTCGAGGGGCCGACCCCTGCCACCATCCCAGGGCCACTGCCTGGAGCAAACCCCAGCAGTGCCAGGTGAGGCCCCCCACACCAAAAAAATAAATAAAATAGAATATCCTCAGTTTTTATTACTTGTTTAAAAGAGAACAGTGATTTTTGGAAAGAGAAAACAACACTCTTTCCATGCAACCTGGAAAAACGAGGAACTTCAGGGAGGGGGAAAAACGCTTTCAGTGACCTCAAAAAGAAAACAAACCTCTTCTCTGGCAGGTCTTCCATTTGGTACAGACAAAGGGAGATTGATTACATCAGAAAATCTAATATCTACCTGTTTAGAATTACACCTTTATACCCTAGACCCTGCAAAGGAGCCCTTGGAGTTATGATCTGTGAGATAATGATCTCAAATTCCTTACCAACTGCAGGAAGTGTATCATCAGTGGTAAAAAGAAAAAAAAATATATGAAGGGAACTTTTCTTCTCACGTTCAAGTACATCTTTAATCTGTCTAGGCATCCAGACAAATAGATACTCAAGAAGTGAAACAGTAAAGAATATCGTTAAAAGACCACCTTAAGACTCACAAAGGGTAAACCTTAGACAAGCAGTACCACTTGCACTGATCAGGCAATTACACAAAAGAATAATTCATTCAGAATAAGCCTCGTGAGAAAACCCAACCAATAGCTGAGTCAGAACTGATGAGTGAGGCACTACCTTACCAAGATAAAGCAGGGAGATAGTGATACTGAAATGTATTAAACAAAACCTACAGATAATGTTCCCATGACCTTTATTCACTGTTCATGATACCATGGGCAGGGGAAAGAATCTTAATGAATCCGTGAAGGCCTTCCAAAAGACTCAGAATACACTTTTCAAGAAGACTTTGAGATTTTATTGCCAAGCTCTTCCTTCCCTGTCAGGTCCAGGAAGTGTAGACCCACCTAAGGCTAATCAGTTAATACCTTGATGGAGGAGGAAGAATCATTACCCAACTCTGATCCTGCAGAATGAAACATTTCCTCTCTCCATCTATCAAGCAATCATCATTGGCAGTGATAACAATTTGCATTACTTGCATCAATTAATGGCAGTAATATCAAAGAAGCCAAAAAACAGCAAAGGCTGATGTTAACCGCACACTTACCACAGCTGGGATAGAACCTGTGCTAGCCTATATCCATTACTTGTACTCTCTTGCTCAGTTCCCAGAGTCCAAGGGGTAGGTGCTGCCATTACCTAGCTGTCTAAGGAGGAAGCAGAGGGCCAGAATGGCTAAGTGCCACTAAGGCAGATGAATGGAATACAGTTGGCTCTTGAATTTACTCTGAATGATTCCATTACTCTGACCTCCTAAGTATGCTACAGTCGTTTTGGTGTTTCATTTCGTGTGGGCTTTCTTGTGCTGGGGGGTGTTACACTGTTTTGAGAGATAACCAGGGCCTATGACTCAGTTATGACTCTGTGGTGGGGTGCAAGCTTTTCATGTGCGGGGTCCTAGGGTTTGATCCTTGCCATCACAAATTATTAGTAAATAAATCCATAACTAGAAAAAACTACTTGGTCATGGCTTTTAAAGATTTTCTTTTTAAAGCAGTAAGTAGGCATAGAGGATAAATTAAAGATTAATATGCAAGAGAGAGCTCAAAAGAATGAGGGCATACTTTTCTTACAGAAGAAGCCTAAGGCTCATTCCCCAGCACACTATGGTCACCTGCTAGGAGTGATACCTAAGAACAGAGCCAGAAGTAGCCCCTGAGCACTGTCAGGTATAGTCCCAACCGCCTCATCTTCCATCCCTAACTAAAAACTAATACACAGAGAGAACTTTAAAAGTCCAATAGCTGCCGCTCAATCATACATATATACATATATATATATACACACACACACAAGGTATATGTGTATGAGTACATATGATTTTTGTACCTACGGTAACATCTGCCTCATTTAGACAACTATGATCTGCTTAAAAAGCGAGAAGGTTTACTGATGAAGACAGATTAATCTATTGGGATGGGGGTGGGGGAATGTCATTTCCAAGCGGTGCATAAGGAACCTGGAGGCCCCTCCACCAGCCTGGCCTGAGGCTCAATGCCAGAGGCTGGGAGTGGCAGGAGGTGCTGAGGGCATGTTCTGATCCAGCACTGTGGGGCTGGGGACTACCAAGGATACCCCAGTGACACTCAGGGACTGGGTTGTGCGCGATACCACAGCACGTCTGCCACTTGCAAGGCATGAGCCTTAGTTTTAATGGAAGCACAGCTGGACTTCACTGTAAGACCAGAGGTATGGTCTTAAAACCTTATTCCTGGAAAATGGCAGAAATGATAACTGCCTTTCAAAGCATTTAGTTTTGAAAGCACTGTGGTTTACCACAGGTCCAGTGGCTCCCCTACCATTTACTGATTTTGGTGTCATCTTCCATAGAGATCACTCTTTTCCTATCTTATTTTAGGCAATTTAAATTTATTTTACGACAGATGATCTCTTGATTCTACCACTTCAATTCTGATTTTTACTGAGAATCATACAGAGCTGGGCTGTAATACTTCATTTCACCAGTAGGTGTCAAGATCTGAGACTGTATTAAGATGTCAGGTTTAGAGAAAAACAAGTGATTCCAGTTGTATTCACTTTGAAATACAAAGTGAGTTTCCTTTCTCTTCACATAGAATACTGCTCACTGAATTACCAATGCTGGTAAGAAATCAGTGCCTAGTTACAAATAATAATATTCTATATAAACATTTTTGTGTCAGTGCTAATAATATCCTCATATCCCCCCACTTTTTACTATAAAAGTAAATAAGCATCTGCTTTCATAACGTGATGTCTCAAATGTTACCAAATCACTGCTTTCGATGGAAATAGTTCTGACAGAGGTAAGCAGTGTGTATCAAACATGGGAAGTCATGGCACACACATGTGAAGGTCCCAACTCACCGCTGCTGCCGCAGTCTGCACAGGACAGGAGTTCTTCTGGCTTCTTTTCACGATTTGATTCTTTCGTCCCCAGACAGAAGCTACATATTGGAATGGGATCGGCACGGGGCTGTGACAAAATTTAAATGGAAAAATGCAGTTAATTCCCATTTAAAAATAAATAAGTAACGTTTCAAAATTTTTTCTTTTAAGAAAAACTGCTGACTAAATACTCAGACCCCTTCCTAATAAAAAATGGTCTAACCTCATTTGGTACCTGACCCGTTACCTTGAAAATGTATTGACACAGATGTTAAAAGAGCATGAAGTAATTTTATCAAAGCAATAAAACCTAATGTCTTTATATATATTGAACATGAACATTATTAGGTACTCATTAGAAATCTTACTTGTTGCCATGATTTATAGACCTATAAAATGGCATCTGTTAGATATTACAGTCAATGGATATCATCTAACTGGTATAGACTGTTTAAACTTTATCAAATATTTTAGTGCAGGTTATTCATTATGCTATTAAATATTTGACATAAAATATTTTTAGCTGAAAATTTTAAGGCAAGAACTTAATTTTGAAGAATCACTAAATGAGCCCTTTGTGACACCGATCCCAGCCAGGCTGGGAAGTCAGCTCAAAGGCACTTGCTTTGCATGTGAGAACCCCAAATTCAATCCCCTCTCATGACACCTGAACACCACTAGGTGTGGCCCCTGGACAAATTCCCCCAAAACCAAAAGATCTGTTATAAATTCTCAATCACTCATATTCCCACTTAATTAAAAAGTACCTAACTCACGAAGGGAACTGGTTTTTTTTTTTTTGGTTTTGGTTTTTGGGTCACACCCGGCAATGCACAGGGTTACTCCTGGTTCTTCACTCAGGAATTACACCTGGTGGTGCTCAGGGAACCATATGGGATGCTGGGATTAGAACCTGGGTCGGCCGCGTGCAAGGCAAACGCCCTACCCGCTGTGTTATCACTCCAGCCCCAGGAACTGCTTTTAACAATGAATACATCTGCTTTAATGTTTTTATCATTTTAGCATTTGTTGAGTTTTTTTTTTAGTTTAACAAGGTCACTGTGAGATACAGTTACAAAGTTGTTCATGATTGAGTTTCAGTCATACAATGTTCCAACACCCATCCCTTCCCTGCTACCAATGTGCCAGTTACCCACCCCCCCACAGCCCTGCAGCCTGTCTCTCTCCCTTGCTCTCTCCCACAACAATCTCACCTTGCCCCCCACCTCTTCATTTTCCTTTCAGGCACTGTAGTCTGCAAAACTGTTACTGAAAGGGTATCACTGCATATATTTTAGTGTCTATATTATTATTTATAACTAGCAGCATTACTATTACTCACATCCATATGAGTAGTTGATTATCCCTACAGATCTGATGTTATTTTTGAACAGCCAAAATGTATGAAAACTACAATTTTTTTTACATATTCCAAGCCATTACACATACTATTTCCTAGTTATCTGAATGTGGCTGTAACATATTTATATATGAATCTCATGAATCAAAAATTTAGGGTGATAAAACAGCATAATCACAAATGTTTTCTTCTTCTTCTTCTTATTTATTTTTTTATGTTATTGATTTTTTTTAATTAGTGAGTCACAGTGAGGGTACAGTTACAGATTCACACATTTTCATCCTTGTTTTACCCTCATGCAATGTTTGAGAGCCCATCCCTCCACCAGTATCCGTTCTCCACCACTTATGAACCCAGTATCCCTCCCAGCCCCCTATCCCATCCCCCCCACCCCACTCCGCCTCTGTGGCAGAGCATTCCAATTTCATAATCACAAATGTTTTTTTTTTTTTTTTTTTTTGCTTTTTGGGTCACACCCAGTGATGCTCAGGGATTACTCCTGGCTTTGCACTCAGGAATTACTCCTGGCAGTGCTTGGGGGACCATATGGGGATGCCGGGGATCGAACCCGGGTCGGCTTCGTGCAAGGCAAATGCTCTACCCGCTGTGCTATCGCTCCGGCCCCACAAATGTTTTTTAATGTAAATTAAAAACAAGATTTTGCTAGAGCTAACTTTCCTAATTATACATCAGCAAAGAACAAACTGCATTTGTTCAGTTATTCTATCTCAAATGCCCAGATCATTGCTTGATATGACTCAAAATATACTTAGAACTGAATAAATGAAAGAAACATGCTAGCTAGAAAAATACTACCTCACATTTAAAATAATATTTCAATGGCTGAAATGATTCCAACATACGTGTTGGTTCACTGGGGCAATATTCATTAAAAAAAAAATACAACTCATCTTATGACGAAGCATTTTGGGGTTTGTTCAATATGTCTGTTCATTTTATTTCATATTATGAGCATTCATTCTCTTACCTTGTTTTTGGTTTAATTTATTCTTTTAATATACACAGGCTTTACCTTCAGAGATAGTATGCAAATATATTTTTGTAGACTTAGATAAAAGACTTATCTAAATATATGTATATATATATGTAATATAGCCTTAGGTAAGCCTTTTATCTAAGGATACAAAAACCCTATGCTACCAATTTTTTTAATTGGCAAGCGACAACAAATTGGTCACTAACTCTATCTAGTCATATTTTTTGAAATGCCAGATAATCAGCACTGCATAATTATGGATCTATAGTTATTACTTGCAACCACTCAACTGCAGTACCTGGGGAACACTTTTGTTCCCTTAAATAGCAATTAAAAGAACAATCTGGTTTTAAAGTGACAACATTCCCCTGATAGATTCTAGCTAAAACCCAGTGTTTGTACTAATGGGATTCCTGCTTTCATCTGCTATAACAATGCTCAAGACATTGCTGCCATCCTTGCAGTGATAAATAATTTACAAAATGTCACATATCATTCATGCAATGAAACAAAACCAAATCAGCAATTGCATTTTTCTTTCCCAGATGAATTTTTAACTGTAAGACAGGCATGGCCCTCAGCCAGCATTCATGCTCATTTCTCGCTCCTAACTAAAGGTAACACAAAGGACAAAGGTTGCTAGCAGTTCATGGCCAGGAAGACTGGCGTCCCACACTCCACCCAATAACAGAAAACATAGATGCTATCCCTTCACGATATTTTCATACATTTAGGATAACTATCTCACAATACTCACAATACCCTATAAAACTACTGCATTATACAGAACTGTCTGCCCTACTGAATTATTGATAATTCAAAGCACTTTTTGCTAACCTCAGCTGAGTCTAATTAACTTTTAAAAATTGTCACTTGTATGAAATGAAACTTTTCCAGTAATGTATGTAAATGGGTCACAGAATTAGTACAATTCACTATTCCCAATCAGACTACATATATAAACTGTTTCAAAAAATAATCCCTGGTAATAGATTAAAATAGATTACAGAGAGAAAAGAGGTCTGGATAAATTGGAAATCAATTCTATACCAGTCATTATGGACAAATCATATTTAAGAGGTCTGAAAATGGAATTAAACAGTGCAATTTTTCCTTCATTTCTTTGACATTACCGAAATCTGCTCTGTTGATCACATTTTCTTATCAACATGCCCAATATTTCCAATGTATCTCAAAAATTAACATGTACTGACAGGCTGAAACTGCTCCAGAAAGCACCTCTTCCTAATTGCTCGTGTAATGGTGGTCCTGGGATAAAGGCCGCCTCAAGCATCTTCAAACTACTAGGAAGGATTTCTGGCAGGGTGGCAGCTTAGACGCTGGCAAGCAAAGGTCCCAGCTAACGTACAACCAGAAACTACTACGGGCAGGAAAGAGCTCAACAGTCCTGGGTCAGACTCCCCGCCATACACAGTGTCCCTGAGCACTGCCAGCAGTGATCCTGGACAGAGCCGGGAGTAGCCCTGAGCACCAACAGGGGTGGCCCCCAAAGATGATCATACGGGAAGGTCTCACCTGCTCAAAGTCTAGAGTGCCCGAGACACACCTGACTCCTACGTGAAGACTAGCAGGAGCTGAGCCTGCTGGGTCCCCTCCCTCCGCCATCAGGGACTAGAACAGCATTCAGCCTGGGCCCACAGCTGGAGGCAGAAGGACCTGACACGGGGAACTGAAGTGGCCACTGAGGTCCAGGAGCAGTGCAGAGCAAACCCCTGACCTGTTCCCCGCCCACCCCCTGGGTCCTGCCCCTCCTTTCAGGGCCATACAAAGGAGCAATTCAGCACTAGAGCCACTGCGCCTCCTTCAGGAAAATAAAGGAACCAACCCAGATGCCAAAGCACAGGCTAATGGTATGAGAAATAAAATGGAACTCAAAGAGGAAGAGGAAGGAAGAGAGGAGGAGGGAGGGGTTAAGGGAGGGAGGAGGGGGGAAGGGAAGGAGGAAGGGGGTGTGGAGTAAGGGGGTGTGGAGGGAGGGAACGAGAGCAAAAGAAGTCTCCAGAGGACAAAATAAAAGACAGAACTGGACGAGGTGACAAAGATGGAGAAGAGCTGTTAAAGATTTTTTATGTTAAAGAGTCTCAACCAAACACAGAAATATGCCAAACACCAATTTTAAGACGAGCACAAGGAGTGCTTCCACAGAGAAAGAGATGTTAAACATTCTAAGCAGAGACACAAGTAGGAAAACTACAAAGCACAGCGATGACTTAAACGGAAGAAAAACAAGGCCTAGGAAACAAAGAAGGAAGTCCATAGGAAATATCCCATCCAGCAGAAGGGAAAAAGAGAAAGGGAGCAGAAAATATCATCAAAGAACTGATAGGCTGAAAGACCTAAGGAAAAGAACCCACCACCGAACAGACAAGGACAAGAAACACTGATGTTTCAGAATCCGAAGAGGCCGGGCTGGAGAGATAACAAAGAGGGGAGGGCTGTGACCTGCACTCGGCTGACCCAGGTTCAATCTCCAGCATCCCATCTTGTCCCCGGAGCAACACCAGGTATGACCCCAAAACCAAACCAAAAAGGAAAAACACACCAGAATCCAAAGAGGCCCACCGATCCACAGTCCAGTCAGTAATCAAGAAGAACACTGACGTCAGTGAGGGGAAAGGAGTAAGGAACAGACGGTCTGCCAGGGCTGACCAGACACTCAAAAGAAGCCACAGCTGCAGAGTGAAGCACCAGACCTAGACGACTCAAAGGCAAAACCTGCCAGTCAAGAATACTTCACCTAACAAAATTACTATTCAAATATGAAGGAGAAATAAAGACTAACAAAAGCTCATAGAGTTTACCACCACCAGATCTGCTCTAAAGAAATGTTGAAAGGAATTCTATACATGAAAAGATGAAACAAATGATAGAAAAATCTTGTGCAAGGAGATAAAATAGTGATACAGTAACAGGAACAAAACAATGGTATGAAGCAACAACAAGATTAAAGGGGAAAGAGAAAAAGACAGAAGAACAGTCAAATGAGGAGTAGATAACAGCACAAGAGATTTTTTTAGATATAGAAAGAATGATACAATCCCCATGGTAACCACAAAACAAAAATCTGGAGCAGGGACATTTAAGGAAAAAAAGAAAGAAAAACGGACAGAATCATCAGGGCAAACCATCCACATGAAAAGACATGTGGGAACAAATAGGAGAAAAATAAGAGAAACAAAGACCTGCAGTCAGCCCCATTACATTAATAATCACCCAAATGTGAGTGAGCTCAGGTAACCCACCCAGAGACAGAGAATGGCTGGCTGGATTTTTAAAAGTAAAATAAAACAGGATCCACCTATACTATGCAACAAAAGTCTAGTATCAGATCTAAAAATGAAATAAGAATGAAACCTAGAGCCAGATGTGGTTTCAAATTAAAAACACAGGGCAGAGGACAGGAGCCGCTGCTCCCATGCTGGATGAAATTAGACTTTCAACCAAATAAAGAGACCAAGAGATATGATGTGTTGATAAAGGGGCCACCTGACAAGAAAATGTAAATGGTCATGCACATATGTGCACCCCGAACAGGAGGGCCTAAATGGACAATTATCAACAGGCCGAAAGTGAGACACCCATAGCAACAGAGTAACCGGAAGAGGTCTCCACAGACTACTTACGGAAATGGACAGATCAGCCAAGCAAAATAATTAGCAGGGAATACTTAAATGAAGAGACAGACTCAATGAAAGAAGAGATGGACTCAATAAAAACTCCCATCCTTGGGGTCGAAGAGGTAGTACAGCAGTAGGGTGGATCAACCTGGGTTCAATCCTGGCTCTCCTATGTGGGCCTGCAAGCACCACCAGGAGTAATTCCTGAGTGTAGAGCCAGGAGTAAGTCCTGGGAACTGTCGGGTGTGGTCTCCGCCCCCTCCAACAAACAAACTTCATCCTAAAACATTCTTCTCAAGTGCCCATGGGACAATCACAGGTAGATCAAATGTTGGATTACAAAAGAAGTTTTAACACACGGATACTGAAATCATATCAAGCATCTTTTCAGACCATAGTGATATGAAACTAGAAATCCAGGAAAAAAAAAAAGGGAAAACAAAACTCACATAAGTGGAAACAAAGCATGCTTAACTCTAGGGTCAATGAAGAAATCATGCTTAACTCTAGGGTCAATGAAGAAATCAATAAAATATTACCTAGAGAACAACAGTATCAGAGACATAATTAACTACTTTCAAAAAAGACTGAAAATGAATTATATGGTTGAATTACAAACATTTATAAGATAAAAAACCAATACAGACTTGCAGGAAGTGTGTTTGCATTAGGATGATCTAGTTGAAGGGATGGAGCTGATTAATCTTGGAATGGCGGAGGGAAGAGGCCACCTATGGATCTTCCTTTCTCCAAGAGAAGGATAAGAGCTTTCTCTCCAGGGCTGGAGAGACAGCACAGAGGGGAGGGCATGTGCCTTGCATGTGAGGACAAGGGCTCCATCCCCAGTACCCTGAGTCCACCAGGAGTGATTTCCTGAGCACAGAGTCAGGAATATTGCCAGCTGTGGCCACACACACTCTCTCTCTCTTCCTCCCTCCCTCCCTCTCTCTCTCTTGTTATCCAGTGCTAGAGTGGTAATGCGGTGCAGTGGGTAAGGTGCTCGCCTTGCATGCGGCCAACCAGGGTTCAATCCCGGGCACCACATACAGTTTCCTGAGCCTTGCCCAGAGTCCTCAACAGAGCAGTACTGGGTGTGGTCCAAAAACTAACACCCCCCCCAACACACACCCCTCCCAAAGGAGATTTGCTCTCCATTAACTACAGACCATAAAACTTGGATAAATATGGGTTAACAAAAAGAAAATTAAATTTTCCAGCAGAGTTGTCTGACATGAGATATTTTTTGACTTGTTCCTTTATTTATTTTTTTTTTTTATAATAACAGTTTATTTATTTTGCTTTTTGGGTCACACCCGGTGATGCACAGGGGTTACTCCTGGCTCTGCACTCAGGAATCACCCCTGACGGTGCTCAGGGGACCATATGGGATGCTGGGATTCGAACCCGGGTCGGTCGTGTGCAAGGCAAACGCCCTAACCGTTGTGCTATCACTCCAGCCCCTGTTCCTTTATTTTTAAAACTGTGGCAAAATACACGTAATGTGGGGCTGGAGCAGTAACACAGCAGGTAGGGCGTTTGCCTTGCACACAGCCAACCCGGGTTCAAATCCCAGCATCCCATATGGTCCCCTGAGCACTGCCAGGGGTAATTCCTGAGTGCAGAGCCAGGAGTAACCCCTGTGCATCGCCAGGTGTGACCCAAAAAGAAAAAATAACAAAACAAAACAAAATACACATAATATGAAAATCACTACTGCAACCATTTTAAAGTATACATGCACCCAGACTCTAAGAGCATCATCACCAAGACTCCCCGCCCAGGCTTCTTCAATTCTTTCCAAATTAAAACTCTGTTCCCATTAAACACTAACTCGCCAGTTTGCTCTCTTCCCTGCCCTCAGCAACCACTCTACTACTTTATGTTTCCATGAGTTTTACTCTTCCTGACACCCCATGAAGCTGGTGTAACAACCATCCTATGGAATGGGTTCTTTGGGGCCTGGGGGTCTGGTACCAAGTGGTACTTAGAGGATTAGGCAGTGCTGGGGACTGAACCCTTCCTTTCCCTAGTCACCGACAACTTCTTTGAATCTACTTATAAAACTTACAATATTTTAGTAATTCCAAGTGCTAAAGACATTCATTCCTATATTATGGAAATACCTATATTTAAACTTTTTTCATTCATTCAGCTTCCTCTTTTGTAAAAGGGCCTATTAGTGTACGTGTTATCTAGCTGTAGGGGCTGCTAAAGTTCAAATGTGAGTGAGTGCAAAAGT
The DNA here is from genome assembly GCF_027595985.1 of Sorex araneus. Classification (NCBI taxonomy): domain Eukaryota; kingdom Metazoa; phylum Chordata; class Mammalia; order Eulipotyphla; family Soricidae; genus Sorex; species Sorex araneus. Next base: position 116,444,800 of record NC_073304.1, read on the forward strand.
ACTTTGTAAATTGTAAGATTTTATTCAAATATTGTTATGATTACTGCAAAATTCAGCTTGGCTATCAAAACAGACAGACCAAAAGAAAAATGAAATCCTTAATAAACATCAGCACAAATGAACTGTAGTAGAGCTTAGAAATACTTTATGAAAAGACTTTAATTTGGTAATAAGCTCCTGTGGTAAATATTAACCTTAGAGGGCTTGGGAAGAAATGAAATAGGAAAAAAGTTGTCAGGGAGTCCAGGAACAGAGTATAGAGCGCCAAGAGTCCAGTAACAGACTTAGTGAAAAGTGAGCTCAATGGAAAAGCAAGAGTTGAAGGGAAAAAAAAGACACAAAAATACAAAATCTTAAATTAATAACCATAAAACAAACAGTTCATCTGTTTTGTTGTTGTTGTTGTTGTGGCCACACCCAGTGGTACTCAGGGGCTACCCCAGCTGTCTGCTGGTGTGTGTGTTTTCACTCTGGCGATGTGCATCTTCAGAGACTGTTTCCTACACTGGAGCTCAGTAACACCAAAGCAAGTTGTACAAAGGGTTGTTTCAAGACCCCTGCACACATCTTTCATTTGAACGTACACCTTTATCGCTTTAAGCTGAACACTGAGATTGAGGTAATGCTCTGCCACTTACCAAGATGCCTGCCCCCAGTCTCCCGCGCTGAGCAGAGAGCCAGGAGGCAGGTCTGGCAGTGAGCAAACCCCTCCCTGCTCTCAAGGCCCAGGAACTCTGGACTGCTGCCTGCAGGTTCTTTCCACACTTCTCCTTTTCCTTTTCCCCTCCCCTCCCCTCCCCTCTCCTCTCCTCACCTTTCCTTTCCTTGCCACACCTAGTGGTGGTCAGGGGTTACTCCTGGTGGTGCAAGGAGGACCACATGGGATGCAGGGATCGGCTGGATTGGCTGAACGGCTGCATGCAAGGCAGGCGCCTTACCTGCTGTACAACCGCTCCGGCCCCCATCACTATTTTCACTATTTACTCTGTGCAGGTATTACCTGAAGCTATCCCCGGCATTTGTCTTTTTAAGTTATGTACACACCTCGCCTTCTTTTTCTGCCTTGCATTTGTCCTTATTTGACATTTCCTGAAGCATTTGCCTATGTTGTTTCACTTTCTACACCATGAAAGCTCCAGCAGGAGGGCAGAGACTTTGCTCACTGCTATAGCTCCAGCCTCAAAGTACATTTGCTGAACAATCTGCTTCCATGTTGGGAACTCGTTCCTCCCTTCAATATGCCCCCAAAAAGTTACTTCTATTCTTTATTCTAATATAGCTAGATCTACCCTTAATGGCCACAATATAAAGTGTGAAATAACCATCAATGACAAATGGGATACTATAATAATGCTTATTGTACCACTTTTGGGGTGTAACTGCTTATGTTGTCACTGTCACTTACATTTGAGTGCAATTCTACTTCTTGGGGATAATCGGTTTAAGACAAAAGCAAAATATAAAGGGACAGAGGGACATTACAGTGGCTAGGATACCTGATTTGCATACAGCTGACCCAGGTCTGATCCTTGACACCCCACATGATCCATGGAGCCCACCTCAAATGATCCTTGAGGCAGAGCCAAGAATAAATTCTGAGCATTGCCAAATGTGGCCCAAAAAACAAAACTAGAAAAATCTATAGGAAAACTTTCTCACCTGATGTTATGTAATACCTAATCACAGTCTTAACCTAAAGTTATAGATCACTCAGTAACGGTCACTGGGAGTGTAGAAGTCATATCCAAGAGAGGTATGGAGACATACACAGCTGTCAATACCTAATTTTCCTCCCCAACCTGCTTCTTTCTAAGGGGATGGGGTAGGGGACTGTTGTCCCATCCCGTTGTTCATCGATTTGCTCGAGCGGGCACCAGTAATGTCTCCATTGTGAGACTCATTGTTACTGTCTTTGGCATATCGAATACGCCACGGGGAGCTTGCCAGGCTCCGAGGTGCAGGCAGGATACTCTTGGTAGCTTGCTGGGCTCTCCGAGAGGGACGGAGGAATCGAATGTGGGTCGGCCGTGTGAGGAGAAGAGGGTACTTACAGTTATTATTGGTGGAGATCTATCTATCTATCTATCTATCTATCTATCTATCTATCTATCTATCTATCTATCTATCTATCTATCTACATATATAAATAGATAGATTAAATAGATATCTTGGTACTGTCTGAAGTACCTATCAATACATTCACCATTGATACTTATTGAATGACTAATTTCACGCCTTGGTATCCATTCCAAGGGACTTAAGTATATAACAGTTCTTGAAAGACTGGCAGCAACTTTTAAGAGGAGGCTGAAAAGCTAAGGATACTCCCATAAGTGAATTTCTGTATGGTACAGAAAACACAAACATAAAAGAGAAATTCAATACATTCCAACAGAGCTGGAAAAGTATAAGAGCATGAAGCTTCAATCTGTTGGGAAAGAAAAGCAAATCACCTGATGAACCCTTATGTTCTATTATTGGCATGGAAATGTTTTCTACGAACCAATCCACACTGGAATAACCAGTAAAACAGAGTCCATTGATTTTTCAGGGAACACTCGCTTTGGGGGAGCCACATCAGCACTCTCCCTGATACTTGGCTAAACCTAATGAAAAAAGATTCTTCATTCTCACTACTCAACCCACTAAGTCAACTGATGTATGTCTGGCAGACAAAGCCCACTCGGAGGGCCGGAGCAACATTACAGTGGGCAGGGTGTTTGCCCTGTATTCGGCCGACACTGGCTCGATCCCCGGCATCCCATATGGTCTCCCAATGTCGCCAGGAGTAATTCCTGAATGCAGAAGCAGGAGTAACCCCAGAGCATCGCCAGATGTAACCCCTCCTCCCCCCAAAAAAGCCACTCCAAATTAGGGTGCGGATTGTATACACTCCGGGTCTGCCTTTCCAACCATCTGCTTAGGATGCTGTCTCTGAAATACTAACTCTCAAAGCAGAGTTTTCCTGTAAAACAACCTTCCTAAAAATACCCGTACTTGTTTTTAGGAGCATTATCTTGCTCCCATCGCCCTGTCGGGGCGGGGCTCAGGGCAGCAGGGTGAGTGCTCACCTGCAGCTGTTCAGGGACACAACAGAAACCACCTGTCAACAACACGCTTCCCACCATTGTCTACACCCAGGCATCCTTTAGTCTCCCTCACGCCAGTCTGTTAGAGGAGCTTTGACCTAAATAAACACCTAAACAGAAGATAATTAGAGATTGGAGATGAACTTTCTCAGGCAAGAGTTTTGCCATGATTTTACTCTAACCATATAGATTTTTTTTATTGTGTCATATTCCTCCCTCATTACACTGCACGGTGGGTAACTGGTTCTGTGAAGAAGCACTGCATCTTCCCCATCAGCGCTCAACTGAGTTTCTCTATTACTCTGGGCAAAAGAACTTATTACTGCTAATATACAAGATCTTGGATGTGATTGCTATAATTTACCTCCTTGTTCAGTGAATAAAGTTCTCCATATTTTAAATGTGATAACAACAAAAAAAAAGAAATCTAGTGAAACAGAGGTCTTTAAAAGCATCCCTATACACATCTGTGAATAGGTCACTTCTTTTCTCATTTAAAGAATCAAAGAAACGAAAACAGTATCAATGAGCACACACTGGGAGATTCCCATGGCCTAAAACGAATTCAAAAGTATAACACACTAAAAGTTTAGCCCCAGAGGAAGAATGAGAGAGAACACGAGACTTTTCAAGAAATCCACAGCAACAGTTATCAACTGTGAGAAGCTTATTGAAATGCTCGCACTGCCTCTATCCGATAGTCTAGAACTTGTTCTAATTAGGCAGGTGTGCCATTTATAAGAGTGCTGATTAAGGAAAGTGATTCTGTTGGAAGGAAACAAATCTAATTCTGCACACTGCATTCCACAGAAGCAGCTCACTTGTTCATTTGTTCTTTCTTTACAAAGCCTAGAAACATGGGGAGGGAAGGTGGAGGACAGTGAAAACAACTGCCCTTCCCAAATCTTTCATTTCTGATCTGAACAGACACTTGGCTTTTAAGATTTCATTTAAAGTCCTTTTCCACCCCTGCCATTAGACACTACAGATACTGCATTTCTCTTCCGAAGAGGGATCAAAGTCTGATTCAACACAGCTGGAAATTTAACACCTGGTTACAGGGAGTCTGTTTAGAATTTACAAGCTATTCTCTTGGGCAAGCATCCACTGTAATAGCAATAGAATAGGAACCTTACACTAAGTTTTAATGCAATTTTAATAAATTCATATTCAAGTGTCATACATAATTAAGTTCCCCTTTGTTTACTACTATTTTTTAGAGCAGTTTTAGGTTCACAGTCAAATTTAAAGTTCTGGAATCTCCCTCATACCTCCTGCCAAGTCTGCCCAATTACCAACATTCTCCCACACATTTGTTACAGCTGATGAACCTACACTGACACATCAGCATCACCAAAAGCACAGTTTACATTAGGTTTCTCTCTTAGCTGCACAGTGTATGGGTTTGGACAACTTTATAATGACATGTATCACCATTATAGTATCACACCATATAGTTTCACTAGCTTAAAAATTCCTCCTGTTTCACCCAAGGGGAGAAATGCTCCTCCCTTTGTTTTATCCACTGGCAGTCACTCATTTCTGTCCCCCATCTATAGTTTTGTCTTTCGTTTTAGGGCCACACCTAGAAGTGCTCAAGGTTGATTCCTGGCTCTGTGCTCAGAGATCACTCCTTGGGAGTCTAGGGGACCATACGGGATGCTAGAGATCGAGCCTTCATCAGCTGTGTACAAGGCAAGTGCCCTCCCCACTGTACTATCACTGTCCCATAGTTTTGCCTTTTCTGGAAGGCTGCAGAGCCAGAGCCAGAGCCAGAGCAGGCTTCTCCAGTTGTTTGGAGGCATCTGAATTAGGCACAATGTCAACACCAATCCCTCACTGCCTACCCACCTAGATGAGTGCTCAGGAGATGAGGCAAATGGGCAGACTGCAATCACAACTGAATGCAGAAAACAGAACGAAGAGGTGGGACTTAGGAGAAGGATATAACAAGCTAGAAAAGTCACATGTTAAAGTTTGTTTCAATGATATTATCACTACCAGCACTGGAATGGCATTCCACAGTCAGAGATCTACAAGGAAGTTGAGATACCAGGCGCGATTTAATAAGTTACTAGTGTTTACTCAGCACCCAAGTATGACAAGCAGAGTATAACTAACTGGCAGTGCAAGTGTTGTCCTCACAGCACTAATGAAGGTAGGGGGATTCCATCAACACTTCATGCTCGCAGCCCTATGAGCATATAATCCATCTGTTGTCCAGAACTGCTGTACCTTTGTCTTTTTGCTTTGTTTCCCCAACTTTCAAACTGATTCTGACCCTTTCAATTACAGTAGTCATCAACAGTAGGAAAGGAGGGTTTTTGGGGTAATTACTATCTGAATGTCAAGAGCTCCGACTGTCTTGGACTTGACCTACCCACCATGTGGTAGAGGTCAGACAGCAATCTGAGCACTTGCATAAACATTACCTGAGTAGCTTCGCTCTGGTGCTCTAACAGCACCACAGGCTGCATGGGAAAGTCATGAAAGCACATGCCCCCCCCTTTACACGTACGCTCTGGTAAAGCCAAGGAGACACAATGTGGTCAGTTCACTATCCAGGCCAAGGCAAGGATTATTTAAGATCAATTTACAGCTCTACAGAATGTGATCCAAAAAGTACACTGTAGGTGTAAGGAAGCCACTTAGTTAGAAAATAAAAAAATCTCTGCATATTTCAAGTCAAAGCTGAGCTGCGGAGGCGGCGGGGAGCGGGGTGGGCACCGTGTTCGGCTTGTCTTAATTACCACACATGAGGAAGAACAACAAACTATAGATGTTGGGTAAATATTTATTGAATGAATAAATGCAACATGATTTCTCATAGCTGGTGCTCTCTCATCATTTCTCTAAGCTACCACCTTATTTCAGCATTAAGGGATAGAAGAAATACAGGGGGAAACAAACAGCAAACTTAGAAACTGCACATCCAGCTGCCTACATGTTTTTAATTGTAAAATACCTATAGCATTAAAATTTTTGTTTTAAGTTATGGTTCAACGATTCTAGGTAGATTCATGCTGCTGCACGACTCAGTGAAAGTCTATATGATATACAATGAAATGTATAATTTCAAAGTCTTGAATAAATGAACACACTCATAAATCCCACATCGCTACCAAGATACCGAAGGAAGCTTTCCCTTGCCCTTCCCCACTCTGCTTTTCATACAATCTTAATTTTGATTTCTAGCATTATAGTTTGATTTGGTCTGTAAAAGGCCATAAAAATGGAAGCAGATACTGAGTTCTTTTCTGTAGGGCTTATTTCACTCGATGTATTGTTATTTTATTCACTCATATACTTGCATGTAACACTATGGGCTGAAATGAACAACACTGCTATGAAGAATCCAATATTTTTTTTTGTTTTCTCTTGAGCACAATAGCATGTAAGGTAGGTAAAAGAAATGCTAATTACCTGTGTCAGGAAGAGGCATCATGACAGATGTTGAAGATGTTATATTAAAATGAGTGGGAATGTTATGAACAACTTGATGCCAATAAAGGAGATAAATGAAATGGAAAACTTCATTGATAAAAATCAACAACATCTGACACAAGAGGAAACAGTATGAGTAATTCTAAGTCCATTAAATCAAATAATCCATAACCTAAAAAGAACTCCAACCCCAGGTGGCTCTGATGGCGAATTCTTTCTAACATTTAAGAAGAAAACAACCTCACTCTTATATGATACATTTCAAAAATCAAGAGGAGGGAATACTTCTCAATCCAATTTATGAAACTAGCGTCATTCACACAAAATCAAATACAAACAATAATAGAAAAAGAAAATTAAGAGGAGGACCCCACTGTCCCTCATGAACATGCCCTTCCATTTGTTTTCTAAATCAGCTTCACAGATAGTACAAGGATAGCTTCTATTTCTTAATGAATTAATTTGAGGGTGGGGGATCACTCAAGCATTAAGGGGGGGGGCACTCTTGGTGATACCTGGCCAACCTGGCAGATAGTTCAAAGCTTAGCCCAGAGGTGCCCCTGGCAGTGCTTGGGGGGCCCTGGAGGCCCAGGGCCATACCTAGCGTATGGAGCTGGGTGGAGAGAGGTGGTGCCAGCCATCAAACTTACTTCCTGTGCATACAAGGATTGCTCCCCAAAGCACTGAGAGCTTCCCCAGTCCTAAATGTGCACCTTTTATGGTTCAGACAAATACATATGTCCAAGCAATTATCACAATAATTAAGATATAGAGTCCTTTTATCCCTTAAGTTCCTTTAGAGCCTTCTGTTATAGATACGAGTATGGAGCCTTATAGATAAGATATACACCAAAGTGGAGGGTCTGTGGGGGGAGAGGGGGCACGCGAAGAGGGGAAACGTCTGTAGTCCCATTCTCTTTATAGATCAAGGCAACTACTAATCTCTTTCTTCACTGATGATTGTTGCCTATTCTGGAAGTTTATAGTAATTCTGTAGTGTTTTGGGGTGACTTTTGTGATTTCCTGAGCTGCTGAGTTTTTTTTTTTTTTTTTTTGGCTTTTTGGGTCACACCCAGCGACGCACAGGGGTTACTCCTGGCTCTGCACTCAGGAATTACTCCTAGTGGTGCTCAGGGGACCATATGGGATGCTGGGATTCGAACCCGGGTCGGCTGCGTGCAAAGCAAACGCCCTACCCACTGTGCTATCACTCCAGGCCCTGCTGAGGTTTTTTTTACATTCATCCACTGGTGCATGTGAGTTGCCTATTCCTTTTCATATCAACAGATCTAAATGAGTTTATTCATTCACCTGTCATGGATATTTGAGCTTTACAGTTTTGAACTCTGTGAATAAAGTTAATATGGAAACTCTTGATGAAGTCTTTTGTGGACATGTTTTCTCCTGGGTAAATTTCCCTCTGGTAAATGAGTAGGGCTGCTGGGTAATATGGCAGATGCTCAACTTCTCAGGACACTGTCAGAGCCTTTCCAAAGCGACTAGACTGTCTCCCACTTGGTGTTTGCCGTCTTTGGGCCTTTATTCTGGGAGTGCACGGAGTGTGCTGTGGAGGTTGGGGTTTGCATCTCCATGGTCGCTCCCAGTGTGGTTTCCTGTACACGCTGCATAGCATGACGGTCACTGCAGCATCTGCTGACAACCCCTTGGGAAGAGTGTGGCTGGCACATGGTGATGGCCAGGGCGCGTGTTTTCAGCTGTCACTCCACTAAGGATTGCTTCTGAGCTGAGCCTGTTGTTCAAAGCCTACCCCTTTGCAGTGACCCATACATGTGTCAGGTCCTCACTGAGTGACGCAGACATATAAAGGCCTGATCATGTGGCCCCAACTCTTGCTCCCAACTGTGACCCAACTTGGATGTGCCCATCTAGCTCCGGAGCTCGGCAGGAAGTCCGCCAAGGTTTCAGGGAGCTGCATCACTGCTCGGCTTCTCCCACGGCCCGGCACGGCTCCGACACACCCTTCCGCAGACATACCGGGACTGTCTGCAGCACCCTTGAAAATGAGAATTAGCCACATGAAGCATGTTCATCTTGAAAGCCTGATTCTCAAGGAGCACCCATTTAAAACTTGAGCCACTGCTGGGGCACACTTGCCTTGGCACGTGGCCAACCCAGGTTGTATCCCTGGCAGGCTATATGGCTCCCTGAGCACTTTAATTCCTGAGTGCAGAACCGGGAGTAAACCCTAGCACTGCTGGGTGTGGCACCCAAACAAAACAAAACAAACACTGAATTGACACTGGAATCTCCTTACTGACACTGGAATCTCCCCTACAGAGCCATTCCTACAGAACTAAGCCCTTCCCTCCCACCCACACGTGTCTTTCACCTCTCCCTGTCTCACTACATGACTAGAAGTCCAGAACCAAACTGAATAAAATGATGCGGGGGCGGGCCTCTCAGGGAACCCGCACTTTGTAGAGCACCTGCTTCGCACACACAAGGCCCAAGTCTAATTCCCAGCCGCACCCCAGGCACTGAGTGTGACCTTGGAGACACTCAGGTTTGTCCATGATCTCTTGCACAGTAAGGAGATGTGCATACACCACAGCTATCTGAGACCCCTGGTGAGCACTGCAGGCACGGGTGCAACCCTGGAAGGACCTGGAGCAGCAGCAGGGTGTGGCCAGGGTGTGGCTGCTAAGTAGAATAGGTAGAGGAAAGAAGGAACAGTTTTTATGTGATACAAAGAAATCTCCCATACATAGACTTGGAATCAATAGGTCTGGAGTTGCCTTGAGCCTCTTAGTTGTTGTCTCCCCTGCCCCCCTCCAGGCTTCAAGGAGATTCTGACAGTCCCTGGGACACAGAGAGCAGAAGGGTGCGGACAGGAGCTTGTGCCCAGGAGAGCGAAGGCGGCGAGAGTAAACACAGGGAAACTGCAGGGAATCTGCTGCCTGTTCTCAGGCACTGTGGAGTTCGGGCGCCCAGAGCCATGCAAAGTCTACGTGCATATACAAACATGCAGTTTAAAAGGAAAAAGTTGAGCTACACGTCAGCAGTGTCTAGTAAGAGGCTCTTACCACATTTTTGCTTCTATAAAAATGAGCCTAGATAATTTTCCTACAAGAACAGTGACAGAACACTGGCTTTTTGTTTGTTGGGGAGCCAGACCTGGGTCCGGAGCAACTCCTGCTGGTGCTGGGCGTGGGGAGGAGGGGGGGTACCAAGCGGTGCCCTGTGAGCCCTGGCCTCCTGCACGGGCTCCAGCGCACTGCCCATCTCCCTGTCTGGCAACTCAGGTCTGTCTACTGCAGGACTGTGCCACGGCAGTCTCCAACATACCTGTGCCTTCCCAGTCATTTTCATGCTTCACAGCTATGTTCTATGTGAACTTTCAAATCAACTTCAAGAAGCAGAGTCAAAGGCTCTATTTGAAGTGAAAAAAGGAGTGATTTTCTATATCCTCTAGTAAGTGATAATACAAATAAAGGCGTGCCTCTACAGCCACCCACACGTCATGGTTCCAGACAACCCTATGTGAAGGATGTACACCACACAGAGCAGGAAACATGAGCCAAAAGCCAGAGAGCAAGAAACAAAACTCTAGTCCCCTGTCCGGTGACCTTTCTGGCACAATCAGAAAAGGCCGGAAAGCGTGGACCAGGCAGGTGGCTCCGTGTTAGGGCACGTGATTTTTGTTAGGGCACGTGACTACCAGACTGAGGCCTTGAGTTCCATCCCAGTACCACGTGCCAGGTGTGGCCTGGTGGGTTCTGGTGGGATCCAAACACTGAATCCCAGAGGCTGCATCACCAGGCCTGATGGGAGTGAACTAGCACCCCAGCACTGTTCCGGTAGACCTATATGAAAAAAATAGACAAAGGGACTGAGCGACAGTACAGCAGGTAAGGTGCTTGCCTTGCATGCGGCCACCCAGGGTTGATCCCTGACATCCCTTATGTTCTACCAAGCACCACTAGGACTGACTCCTGAGTGCAGAGCCAGGAGTAAACCCTGAACATCATCAGGTGTGGCCCCCCAACACTGTATCACTGTCACTGCCATCCCATTGTTCATCAATTTGCTCGAGTGGGCACCAGTAACGTCTCCATTGTAAGACTCGTTGGCATATCGAATACACCACGGGTAGCTTGCCAGGCTCTGCCATGTGGGTGGGATACTCTCGGTAGCTTGCCGAGCTCCCTGAGAGGGACGGAGGAACTGAACCTGGGTCAGCTGCATGCAAAGCAAACGCCCTACCCGTTGTGCTATCACTCCAGTCTGTCTCCCAAACAAACTAAAACAAATTTTTGAAAAATGAAGACAAAGAAGAAGGAGCAGGGGTCTTACTTGTTGTGACTATGAGAAATACTTGTTGAGAAAAGGAAATTCTCCAACTACACATGACTGGAAATTACAAGGCTGCAGACATCTCTGGACCAGGTCCTAGACGTCCAGTCCTCGTTTCCCTATTCTGTACCAACTGAAGGAAATTGCTACTGGTGACACACTGCTTACACAGAAGTATCGTATCTCGCTGTCCTGTAACGGCCTCTAACCCTCCTTCCCAACTCAGTTGTTTTGAGCTGGGATGAGAGGTTACACATCTCTCACAAGTGGTGACCACTGATCACTCTTCTTTGGGGTGGAAGCTTAGGGGAAGTCACTCCTGATCATACTCAGGGTCACCAGCACACACCTGGGCTTGCCCTCAGGGGCTATCTGGTGTTGGGACCAAACCCTGGGCCTCCAATGATAACAAAGTCTTAGACTCTGAGACCAGAGGTTGGAAAGGAGAGGAAGGGTGTGTGCTGGGCAGGACAGAGAGGAGTCAAGGGACCCAGGGGACAGTGGTAGACGGATATTGGCACTTCTGTAAAGGCTGTGGTAGACTGACACGAGACACAGCTCACATTAAGAAGAGTAAAATGACTGCAAACCACATTACCTCAACAACCATAAACATCAAAATAAACGAAACAATGAACCGGGGAGCCCCACACCCACAGCATGTCTCTACCACCTGAGTCACACCCCCACCTTGTTCATTTTTCTTTTATGGGGGCGAGGGAAAAGGTGCTCCGACAGGGATTTGTGCTGGAGATCTGGGCCCCCTCTAGTGCTTCTTAGCCACCTGGGCGGATGGTTCAACCCTACAGCTGAAGGATGCAGCACTGCTCAGGCACTGCGGGACTGGGTACCATCGGGGCCACCCTGGCAACACCTGGGCTCTCCGGGGCCACACCCAGCAATGCTTAGAAATCTGCATGGAGCTGAGGATCAAACCGACGTCTGAACTGCTGTACTATCATTTACTGGCCCTAGCTCACACTTCTGAGCAACAAGAATATACTTTTTTTAAAAACACTAATTCTATTGATTGATTGATTGATTGACTGATTGATTGACTGGCATTTTCGGTCACACCGGCGATGCTCAGGGGTTACTTCCTGGCTTTGCACTCAGGAATTACTCCTGGTGGTTCTCGGGGGACCATATGGGATGCTGGGAATCAAACCTGGATCAGCTGCATGCAAGGCAAACGCCCTACCCACTGCAGAACATACGTTTTTTGTTTTTCTTTTTTCTTTTTTGGGTCACACCCAGCGATGCTCAGAGGTTACTCCTGGCTCTGTACTCAGGAATCACTCCTGGCAGTCTGGGGATCACATGGGATGCTGGGGATTAAACCCAGGTCAGCTGTGTGCAAGGCAAATGCCCTACCCGCTGTACTATCACTCCAGCCCCTATACTTTTTTTTAGTGAAACCAAACTACTCACATATAAACTTTGTTCTTTCAACACTGAGCAAAACCCTCTTTGGCATTTAATGTCCTGCAGGAAGAACTATTTTCATAGCACTAGGAAGAGTTGGTGTGGTCGCTGACACAGAACTTTGCAGAAGCAACAGCAAGCAGCAACAGACTATCAGTAGCTGGCAACAGCAGACATCGAAAGAGCACTTACTCAGGGATACTCGGGTCAAAACAGGACTCATCACTCAGGGGCCAGAGGTGGATATAATTATCTCCACACCACCAAGAAGAAAATGGAAGTTGATTTTGTCCAGTCAGGCAGGCCCAGGCCCCCGCACTTAGGGCCTCCCTGGTGACCCAGCCCCACGGCTGCTGCGGTGAGCATCAGTGTGGAGAGTTCTGCATCTCACACAGGAGGGAGCGACCGTGTAAAGGAAGCGTTCCTGCAAATTCCCCTTCCTACTGCTAGACAGGTGCCGGGAACGGAGCAGTCTAGGTTGAGGCCAGGTCAGGAAAAACTTAAAACTATGACTGGACACTGAGGACAATCTCCTCTGGATGGGGGACCATGAGGGCCCACCAGACCAGGCCACGCAGCTTGAAACCCGGCACCTCTGTTAACCACGGGGCGTGAGCAGGAAAGCTGGCTTTTGCGGCTTTCCGAAGACTAACTTTGGTTACAATATAGTAAGACAGTATTTGGCTTCAAAACCAAGTTTTTTTAAAAAAAAGAAAAAACTTTACAAATTTTCAGAGATCAAGCTAAACGTTACAGTTCTCAATCAGCGCCTTACAGCGTAACCCAATCTGAGCAGAGGCACCTTGATTCACTGCCAAATGAAAAGCATGACCGCCTCATTCCACACACACAAATGCCATCTGAGGGTAGGCCAATTAATCACGAATATAACTTTACAGACATTACATAATTTCACATAGACTCGCTTCTAATTCCTGCCAAAGAAAACAGCAATTTGTATCACTAGGAATAAATCTACACTTGCAGAGAAATGAAAGTTACAAATAAGTAACAGTGGAACTCTGCTGATCTCTTCAAAACCACCTTCCTCCTCTTAATTTATCTAAAAATTTTACTTCACGAAACTGGCGTTTATGGAACCACCTAAAATGATATGATCCAAACAAAATAGGGAAATCCAAGTAATTTTTATACCTGCAAGAATATACACTTCTAAGATATGATTAATGACATTAAAATATATTTATATAACCAAGTCATCTGCACGTCACATAATTTTGAGATCAGTATTACATGAGAACACTGGCATAATAAATCATTTATTTGGGCTGGAGCAATAGTACAGCAGGTAGGGCATTTGTCTTACATGCGGCCCACCCTGGGTTCAATCCCCAGGATCCTAAATGGTTCCTCGAGCACCACCGTAAGTAATTCCTGAGTGCAGAGCCAGGAGTATCCCTGTGCATCACTGGGTGTGACCCAAAAAGCCAAAAAAGAAATAAAAATAATAAGCTATTATTTTTAAAAAGGAATATTTTCTGTCTAGAGTGATGTTTCTAAATAAATGTTTCATTGATATGTCACTTGTAAACTGATGAACAAGTGATTAATTTGAAATCATCCAACAATATCCTCAGTCAGCATCCTCAAATGTAAACAAACACAAACCTGGTATTTAGCAAAGATAAACCCATCAGGCAGAACTATCTTCAGCATGCTTATAAAATTTCTTAACAGAACATTTATAAGTAACAAAACTATGAAATCAAAAGCAACTTGCTATCTTCATACTAAACAATGGTGGTACTGAAAACATATCAGACTCCAATATTGAAAATATATCAAACTATCTCAACAGTCCTCCTCAGACAGTCACTAATCAGACAGGCATTTTTCTTCACACTACTGCTTTGAAAGTCATTTCTTAGGGAGGTGGTGGGGGGAGATCATCCCAGGGTCCCCCAGGCCAGTGGCTTAGTGCAGGGCCTAGAGATGTGGATGGGATGGCTGCGTGCTGGGGGCCGTGGGAGGGGCTGTGTGCCCGGCCTCTCTGCCCAGGGGATTATTTGGGTGCCATGAATAGGACTGGAATCAGCCAGTTCGGCCAGTCGGCCTCGGTGCTATCTTTCTGGCCCTAAAATATTTATTTTCTTTCATTTCTAAAACTGACTGAGTTTGGGCCTACCTGGAAAATTTTCCCAAGGAAAAAAGCCTGTAGCCCTAATAACGATCACCCTAACGCACGCCAAGTGTCCACAAACATATGCAGTGTGTTAAGACTTTGCAGTAAGACCAGACCTCGGAGTCCAGGCCTTTGGTAGGTGTGTGGAAACATTATGGTGCTCGCCCACCTTTGATAAAACCCCTGCCGCAGTCAGGATTGAACTTTTTTAAACTGGTGGCGGATGGAGGGAAGGGCACACTCAGGGATGCTCAGGGCTTGCTCCTGACTCTGCACTCAGGGATCACTCCTACTGGGGCTCAGGGGACCCTATAGGGTGCCGGGATTGAACCCGGGTCAGCTGTGTGCAAGACAGGTGCTCTACCCGCTTTACTACGACTCTGGCTCCTGTGTTGTTTTTAAATATGTACTTTTAAAATTTTGTCTTCATTTTGGGGTCACATTTGGCAGTACTCAGGGGACCATCTGTGCTGCTGGGAATCAAATCCCAGTAAGTCACACGCAGAGAAATGCCCTGCCCGCTGTGCTCTCTCTCCTGCCCCATGAACTTTTTCAAGTCTTAAAAAGAAGCGGTATTACAATTCTGAGTATTTTTCCAAATTTGGTCAAGACATGTGTGTATGTGGCTATGTATGTACACAGGAGTACAAATGTGGACATAACTGACTGCACAGTGGCGGTGGGAGTGGAGAAGGGTGGTCTTCCTTCTCCCTCTCAGCTCATGTTAGTATGTACTGCACAGGGCCAGAGTGACAGTACAGCAGGTAGGGTGTTTGCTGTACATGCAATCCTTGGCATCCCACCTGGTACCCTGAGCCCACCAGCAGTGATTCCCTGAGCACAGATCCAAGAGTAACCCCTTGTTTTGGGTGTGACCCCAAAACAAAAAAATAAAACAAAAAATTTTTTACTTTTTTAAAAAAGCTTACACTATGACTGGTACTATATAAAGTGCTTAAATTATTTTGACAATCTCAGGTAGGTACCTCTTGAGAAAACTCCAGCACCGGAAGATTAAGTAATAGGCCCGTAAGAGCGGAGCTGCCAACTCGGACCCCAGGTCAGACAACTTAACTCCCAACACTATGTGGGTCTCTGCCTTTGGAACAGTAGCCAGGGGAGGCAACTGTTATTCCACACAAATGAGGAGCAAAGGTCATTCTGGAAGTGGGGCAGAGCTGGGTTCATAACGGGGAAATGTCTGAGGAGGAAGCTCTGAGCGTCTGCTTGGTCAGAGGAGAGGGGGAGATTGTGAGCAGAACTGCTTAACTCAAAATGACTTACAGAAGACGGGATTTCAGAATATACAGCGACACACACACATGCACAAATGTACAACTTGTTAGGAGAGAGTTTCAAATGAACAACGGTGCCTGGGAGAGGGCTCAAAATACTAATAAGTTCACAAGGAAGGTGCAACCTGGGGAACTTAAAACACAGAGAGGGAAAGAGAGAAATGGGGGGGGGGGGGGGCGCGGCAGGCAGCAGACGAGGGAAATGAGATAATCCAGAGCAGGCTGGAAACTGGCTTTGAGCGGATAGCCAGAAGCAGTGAAAGGAAATGAGGAAGCACTGTAAAGACGGAAGGAAGGAGCAGGCCGGCCAGGAAGCCCACACAGCAGGAGGTACCAGACCATTCTGGGAACTTGGATTCTAAAGCAAGGAGAAAGGCCTAGAAACAACTGAATTTAGTGGATTTCATGGTGATTTCATGGAGACTGGTGTCATTGTAAGTAAGTCTTTGTCGAGGAGGAAAGACAGCCAGAAATTGTTCTAAAGTCAATAAAACCTTCAGGAAAAAAAAAAATTTTCCAAGGCAGAAAACTTCCTAGTGACCTTGCCAGAACAGCTAATTGCTTAGCAATTACTGGCCATGATCGTCACAGAAACGGGAGGTGAGTTAATGTGGGGTCAGGGAAATGGCGGAGGGGTGCCTGACCCTAGTTCGATCTGCCAGCCCAACTTAACTGCCCCCTCACCCCAGGTGTGCCCTGAGCCACACTGCGTCCTTCAGGCATTGCATTTAACCATCTGCCTCCACTGGCTAAGAATCTCCGGGACTGCCCCCACCCCCGCCCCAACACCACTTGGGAGGCCAAAACAAAAAAGCAAAAACAATAAAAATCCTCTTACACTATGAAGAAATAGGTCTCAAAGCCCTTGACATTTTTATTAGTACTTGGGTATGCTCTAAGCAAAGTTCTCTATTCATGTCACCAGAATAAAGATGTCAAATTTCCAAAGAAAATTGTTATACTGTCTCTTCATTAATCCCGTTATCCTCAGCTAAGATATACATAAGAATAATTCCGACTCCCTGAAATGGTTAAGACACGAGCATACTGCTCCAAAGATAGAGGCCGTTTTTTAGTGTTGTTTTTTTTTTTTTTAATAGCACAGATCAAGGAAATTCCAAAGAGTTCTTTTCATTTAGCTAAGAGGATATACAAACACTTATGGGGAGAAAACAACTTTAGTGGTTTATTGATTTGGCTTTAGAGTATTCAACAACTGAGTCCTTTTTAACAGGATACAACCAGGGCCATCTGTCTAATCAATACGAAACATCTACCTTGCAGTTGGGCTCATGAATTAATCAAAATCAACTCAAACTCAAACCATCCAGGCAAAAATCAACAGTGACCTACATCTCTCTGAACACCACAGACGTGACCAGCCAAGCAATGTTCTCATTTACACAATGACGACCAACTCAACTCCTCAACCGCCAACACCAGTGTCTCTCCCAGGAGAGATTTATTTCTAGGTTCTCCCTTTTTCTCCAAGAAACTGATACCAGCTTTTAAGGCTGTCACATGCAACACTTCCTATACTATTCTGGGAGTGACTGTGGGTAACACTATAGTCCAAAAGCTGAACGAGGACAGGGGAGACCCCCAGGACAGTATAACAAAATTAGGAGGGTCCGGGCGGCCTGGGTTGCTCTGGACTTCACTGGCCTATTGTTAGGCCGTGGAACCTGTTTTCCCAAGCAGCCTGGGAAACAATGGGGGAAAATGGCGTGTAAGCAGAAAATGATGCGAGCGGCAAATTATATAAAGAAGGTTTTATTTCTAATTATGGCCACATAATTACAGACACTTTAAGAAGAGTCTGTCTGTTCTCCCTGGTGTGAGCAACGCTCTGATTTCAGCTCTCTCGGAATCAGCAGCCAAGTGGCAGTGGCACAGAACCAGGAGTTCCTGCAGGAGAACAGATGGACGGCTGGGGGGGGCGGGGGAGAAGGGCCCCCTGGTGTCACCCCGCAGTAAGAGGTGAAAGTTCAATCAGCAGAGGACCCTCACTCAGGTGTGAGGGGCGGAAAGGGAAGGGACAAGGTCTGCTGTGCCCGAGGGCAGTCGCCATCTCTCCCCCGGGGCGGCCTTCCCCGGGATTCACACAGCAGGAATCGACTGTAGCTGAGGCTATTTTTCAATTTTAATTTTCAGTGTGGTTCGGAAAAACTCATGCTTTATCTACGCTTTCTGAACTTCCTAGAGCAAGCTCCCAGCAGCTGCCCACACAGAGTGTCAGCACTCACAGCTCGGGGCACAGATTCTAGACAGTCAGGTCTGGGTTTGAATTCGAACACTGTGGCTGCCCTGTTGGGCGACCTTCGTCACATATCTGATCCCGCTAGAATGCCTACATTTGTGAAATGGGAATGACCACAGGTTGTGAACTACATGACACCACGTATATTCACAAAGTGTTTGACACAGTCCTCTGTGGTAATTGCTCCAAAGATGTGAGCAGGGATGAGTCATTCAGCTACTTACCTGAGCAAGGAGCACAGATTCAGTCCACTATGCCACAAAAGAGTTCAAAGAACAAACCGAAGACCCATGTCCGTGACTGTTAATAAATTACTTGGGGAAACAAAGAGAGTGTGTGTGTGTGTGTGTATATACACGTGCATGTGTATATATTCACATACCAATAAACTCAAGAACATGCTTTTAGACAATGTAATCCCATAGACTGTTTCTTGCCTCCTCTGGAGAACGCTCCAGGCCCTGTTCTGAAAGGCCACCTTCTCACCCCTCTACTTAAGGAAGGTCACCTGAGACCTGAGAGGGATTCGTGCTCAATGTCCACCTGGTGAATGTGGGGCCTGACTCCATGCTGGTGCCATGGGGTGTGCCAAGTGCAATGCTGGCAGCTCTGAGCCCCCTGGTGCTGCACTCCCAGTAAAGGGTGTAATCCCCAGTGAACAAACGCATGGACATACCTGCAAGTGAGCACTGTGGTCAGGAGTCTGAGCCCTGGCTATTATGTGTGTATGCACCTGTTACGCACGGTGAGCACCAGGACTAGAGTATGAGCCTTGGAAAGCACATGTGTAAATAAGTACTGCCACGTGACATGAGAGCCCCAGCAAATACCACAGTCAAACAACAGTAACAACCGCAGAGGAAGAGGGGTATTAAAAAATTTAAAAATAAAGGGAAGTCACAGTGCTTAGTTATAAAGATGAAGCGTTTCAACAAATGCAATACAACAGGGGAACTGATGCACAAAACTGAGTTGGAGGAGGGGGAGGGGGAGAATGAAAGGGAGGGACACCAGGGACCTTGGGGGAAGGAGGTGGGCACACTGGCGACAGGTGTGGGGTTGGCATTCTGTGCACAGGATACCATCATTAACAGCACTGAATCACGTACCTCAAT
Source organism: Sorex araneus (assembly GCF_027595985.1). Lineage (NCBI taxonomy): Eukaryota > Metazoa > Chordata > Mammalia > Eulipotyphla > Soricidae > Sorex > Sorex araneus. The sequence continues at coordinate 116,463,885 of NC_073304.1, forward strand.
CAATAAAAAGGTTTTTCAAAATTAAGCTTTTGCAAGAATTGTTCTATATCAACTATACCTTAATAAACTGGAGGGGAAATTATGTTATTTTGTAAGCTCATATGGTTCAAAAAGGTTTGAGCACTTTATACAAAGCACTATGGCTGACACTACAACTGGGTGTTTTAAGTTCTATTTCATTAAAGCTGTATAGAGCCCTGAGCATAGCAGGTAGGGCGTTGGCCTTGCATGCGGCCGACCCAGGATCCCATATGGTCTCCGAAGCACCACCAGGAGTAATTCCTGAGTGCAGAGCCAGGAGTAACCCCTGGGCATCGCTGGGTGTCAAAACGGAGGCGGAAAAAAAAAGCAAAACACCTATGTAATCCTACAAACCTGTACAAAGAAAACAGAAAAATATCAATGGAAGTTAAAAAAAAAATTGCAGAATCAATCTATCACGCTCCAGTCAAAGGTTAATTTAGGAGTCCACACCTGGAAACGCTGGGGGGCCATGCAGGGCCTGTGGCTGCTGCATGCAAAGCGTGCACTCCAGTCTTTGGGCCATCTCGCTAGCCCTACAGGTACTGAATTTTGAAGCTGATTTTAAAACTGAAGGTGGCAGAAAGTTCAAAAACAAATAGCAGAGGTTATAGGCAGCAGATATGGATGGAAATAGGCGATGTGTGCTGTGATGATGAATACACATGGAACTGAGCAGACTCGCACAGGGACAGGCCGGGGTCCAGAGAGAGTGGCTGCAGTGATAATACAGCAGAGCAGGTAAGGTCATTCTTGCACATGGCTGACCCAGGTTCAATCCCTGACATCACACAAGGTCCCCTGAGGCTGCCAAAAGTAATTCCTGGTGCAAAACCAGGAATAACCCGTGAAACTGCTAAGTGTGCACCTCCCAAAACAGCAAAAGTCAAAATAAAAACAAACAACAAAGCTCTACTAACTGACCACCCAAAGCCCTTTCTTTCCCCATAATACACTCCAAGCCAGTGGCTTATAATCGACTTCTGTATAGGTCACTCTGGCCCTCAGCCTCCACCTGTGTTCATTCCCAATCAGCTTGTTAAGTTACATCTATTACTACAGTTGAGTAGTATAAATAATTACCAAATATCCAGTAAACTATGTGTATAAAAATTGTCTCTAGGGACCTTAAACGTGTGTGTGTGTGTGTGTGTGTGTGTGTGTGTGTGTGTGTGTTCATCGTGGAGGCCACCAGGGATACAGGGATCATGGGAGGGGGGTCACGGATATAAGAGTGGAGGATCAAACCCAGGGCCATCACCCTGCATGGCCCACATGTACACTGCCACCTGAGCCACACCTCAGCTGGAGTCAGACAGATGTGACTAACAGTGGAGAAAACTATACCAAGAACTGAAGGAAACTACAATCTAGAATATTCCTCACTCAGGGTATTTCACATACAATCTTAGAGAACTGAGGCTGAAAAATCACCAAGAAAAAGACAGAAGGTCTTTGACCCACAGCCAAAGAGAAGCCTGGCACCAGCGTCCAGGTCCAGCAAGCGGCGACTGTACTCAGATACCTAGTGAATGCAATACGGATCACAGAACATACCTTACACTATACGCTTTAAGTTTAATCAACTTTTTTTCATAAACTAACTAGTTCTTAGCGCAGCAAACAGAAAAAGCGCCTCATGATGAAATCAAGCATGATTCAAATCATTCTTGAATGAGAATTAACAGAAACCTGCACCTGCAGACAGGTGGGGGGAAATTCTATTCAAATCACAGTTTTCTATTCGTGCTCACTCTGTCTCATTTCAGCTACATCTGTGACTCAAAATAACGCATAAGCATACACTCAAATATTTTGCCCACAAAACTCCAATCTGAATACTTAATTTAAATATTTTCATTGTGTAACCCCAACCTTAACACATTTTTACTTCATGTAATGCAAAAGCAACCGTTTATATCTAGCCAGAAAAGAAAGCTAACTAGATATTAAGTATTTTCAAAATATCTTAAGAAAGAAGAAATATGGCAAGGATAATTGCCTGGGAAATGTGAAAAGCAGTCAGTTTTCAAATTACGTAATTTGCTACTGATGGACTTTAAGACTTAAAATCATGTTACCATAAAAATAGTGATAACCATCTACCGTGCTCAGCCTTTTCTCTACCTCCCCCTTCAGTGCCAGCCATCCGTTCCACTGCCTTACACAGCAGGGCATGCGGCTACCACAGTGCCACCACTCAGTCCCTCACTTCTTTCTTCTGTGGGTAAAATACAGTTAAGAGCTTAACCTAGAATGTATTTAAAAAATTACTTAGTGGAGTTATTTTGAACATGAACTACTATTCCTATCTCAAACTAGCAACCCAGTAAGACCCATTAATAACCCAGAGCAGGATATTAATCATAATTGCAAAACATCTGCCCAACTGATGGCTCCTTTGGGTTTTTTTTTTTTAATGACCATTTCACAGATAATTAAGACTATAAAACCACTAAGTAGGGATTGTGTATTGGACAATTGTGTATCCTGTAGATGGTGATAAATACACTGGTGGCGCTCAATGTAGACCAATAATAACGCTGCCATTTGTTTATTTTTCAAATACTTATGTTCACTGAAAACTATTTATCAGAGGATTTTGCTTTATGCAAGAATGTCTGCAACACAGAGTAGAAACGAAATGTTTTCAAAACAGAGTGCCTGGAACTGTTCTCCAAAACTCAGGTGGCCAGTATTTTGGAAAAATTAGGGGGCATGGAAGGAATGGGAGCACAGACACATAAAGAACTCAAACATTTTGTTTAGAAAATTGAATTCTCTAGGAGCAGTAGGTAGAAGAAACCAGTCTCACGAAAGATAAATGATTCCTTTCAAATTCCATGAAGAGGAATGGTCAAGACAGACTCACACAGTTGTGAAAGAATTATTAGACATGAGAGGAGGCCTGAGCAGCGCCATCCAACAGCCGGCAGCCTCTGCCATTCTCGAATGCCAAGAGCTTTGCAAGTTCTTATGCAATTAATTATAAATCACTAAACAAATCCTGACAATGGTGAGAATGTAGCCTGGACAGTCTGAACATTACTAAACTCTGCCACTCAACAAAAGAGAAAACATTCAGCAGGAGAAAACAAAGGCCTTGACTAAAAGCTCAGCTCACCATCTTGCACTTATCAAAGCCATCTTAAAAAGGCATTGTTCCAGAGTTACTTAACTATTGTCTAAAAACTAGAAAATATACATGCATTGGGCCAAGGTCAGTGCTCAATACTTAATTTATCAAGCAAGACTATAAAACCTTTAAAGTTTTCATGACAATGTCTGAAAACGAAAGACTTCTTTCTCCATAAAAGAGGAATCATATCAAATGATAGAAATGAGCTAAAAAATTTAAGGGAAGGGAAAGAATAAAACACCAGCTCTCCCGCTGTATTTAAATCAGTGACTGAAGTTGTTCTTTCTGCCAGCAAAAGTAAAAAAACTGACAAATATTCTTCTGCAGTAGTGGGTTTTACTTACAATCTTGTTTATCCTCTCTTCCTCTTGCATGCATAGCCCTTAAAACTAAAATCATACACTATTACAGTTGATTACTCTCTCAAATATCTAGCATTCTATTTCACATGCATAAATCACATCTATTCAATCATACCATTAGTTTCTTGAAATAGGGTCTTATGCCTTTTCTTTTTAAGGCATACTCCATCAGGATATAATAGTCTTTCAAAACAACTACTTATCTATCAAGTAAGTGATAATCTAATCAGGAAAGAGAAAGTAAACGCTTGCATCTGGCATAAACAGAAGACACTTGCTTTATTCAAAGCTCTTGGATCACACAGCAGAATTAACACTATTCCAAATTTTGAGTAAAGTAAAATTTTGGTATTACAGCAACACAAAACCATTTGTTTCCCCTTAAGTTTTCATTGTTCACCCTTTTGTTATTATCCTGGAAGAAAAAGGACTGCCAGGATAAAAGAAATTTCCAAATAATAAAATACCAGCTAGACCCATTTCTTTTTCCTGGAGAATGCTTACTTGAATTCAGATGTTTGCCTCATGCTCTGGGTTGGCGTCCAGAGGCCTGGGGAAGCCTCTTTCGGGGCTTAGGGCCACTCAGAGGAGCTCGGAAGTGCTGGGATCAGCACCTGGCCACTTGGTCTGCAGACACAGACGCTGGAAAGCAAGTGCCACGGGCCAGGAGGCAAAGATCCTCGGCCGGCACTGCCTTTGGGGGGAGCTAACTCAGAGCAAAGGACATCAACGAAGCCACCGGGTAGGAAAAACAGTGCCCACTTCTGGCGGGTGGGTGGGAGGAAGGCAGGTGGGGAGGTGGGGGGTCACTTGGAGAACCCAGTGCTAGTCCTTCGCCTCCTCCAAATCCATGGGGGGCCGGGAGAAGAGGGGGATAGTAATCCCAATCACTACTTGCTGAGATTCTGAATAACAAAGAATTTAATAGGAACTGCTTTTTTAAAAGGAGATTTTTCCATTTTCACAATAATAAGTCTGTCTGAGCCCAAAGAGAGAGGCAAAGTTTCTGACAGCAGGGCTCTAGCTGGCCCGAGAGGTATCTCCTGCTGAGCCCCTGGCTCCCAGGCACAGATTTCCTGAGAGGTTTCTTTATACCCAAAGAAACAGCTCGGTCTCACCCTGCAGGGCGCTCTGCGGCAGAGGCCTCCTCATTCATTAGCAGCCTGAGAGGTGGGGCGGGGGCTCGGGGGTGAAGGGATGGACAGAGGCCTGAAAGGGGCCTTCTCAAGCACCTACACCGGGCCCCAGACACTAACTGGTAGAACTGTTCTCACACCAACCTCTAGGTCAAGCCTAGAACACTCCGTAAGGCTTGTTACTAGCTTCTCCGATTGAGAGGTAATGCACTGCAGGAGTAGAAAGGGCTCGATTGGTCCTGGGAGGACCCACTGCTCCCCAGACACTGCGCCACAGGCCCGGCCTGGGAGACTGAGGAGAGGAAGGGAAGGGGCCGAGCTGACTGAAGGGCTTGCCCAGGGGAGCCAGGACCAATCCAGATGGTACAGAAGCACCCGCTCCTCGGTCATCCCATCTCCATCTTCAGGCACGTGGTCACTATCCAAAGAGAAATCGGAGATGCCATGGAGGGACCTCGGCTGGGTCTTTGGGGGTGGGCAGGCATTCTGAGGTGAAGATGACTGTGGATAACATATGGGCGAGCATGTCAGAGGGGTAAAGATGGCAAAGACACACGAAGTATTTACGTATAAAGTATTTCTTTTTGTTGCAGGGTTGGTTGGTTCTGGGACACACCTGGCAGTGCTCAGGGTCTATTCTAGATGCTCTGTACTCAGGAGTGTCGGCTGGGGGTGCCCAAGGACCAGACTGTGATGCCTGGGATTTGGCCCAGGGTTGCAGGATAAGCTCTGTGACCTTGTTCTTCTCTCCAGTCCCAAACAGGTATTTCTTACAGGCACTACAGATCTAACGGTGGATTCAGTTTTAGTAATAACACATTCCACGATGAGAGTGGGGGGGCGGGGGCGGGGACAGGGAAGAGCACACTCCCAAGCCGTGCTCAGGAGGGCCAGGGGACCCTTCCCAAGATTCTCAACCAACGGGGCCATGGGTTCCATGCCAGGGCCACAGAATAAAATGCTGCAGAGCTGGGGCTGACTAGGGCCACCCTGGTGGCTCTGAGGCACTGGAGGGCTGCATCTCGTGATGCTGACAATTCAACAGGGGGGCTACATACAAGACATGACCCTTACGCCTGCACTATAGCTCTGATCCAACACATTCCACTTGTGACCAGTCTATAAAACCTCAAGCGTCTATCCACTAAACTCAACAACTGCTTGAGTGTCTTTGCACCGTGTACATAATAATATACAACTGAGAGAGCTGCCCAGTTACATGCTCACTGTGTCTTCTACTATGTGTCTACTCACCAATTCCCCCAGCCTCCACCTGGAGATACACACTCCATACAATTGCAGCAGCACCATCTCCAGCAACACGGCAATCCAACACAAACGTGCCACGTCCACCCAGACACAGTGTGCCTATGATACATTCTACCAACGGGCAGATGAATCTTTTACCAGGTTTGGTGCTACACTCTAAGTCCAAGGCAACAGAATAGAATGAGGCCTAAAATTGAAAGGTAATGAGACAGTATAATAGCGCAGAGGTCAGTGGCACTTGTCCTGCATTACAGGAGCCTAAGTGTGATCACTGACGCTGCCTGGTCTCCCCAGGACTGCCAGGACCTGACAAACACATCTCTGGACCAACCACTGACCTGTGAGCCCAGAAGCTAAGTCTTGCCAGGAGTGGCCCTCAGGCCACCTGAGCTCCCTCCCTGGCCTCCAATTTAATGGCTACATAAAACTATATTATAGGAGTTCTTGTTGGATCAGGAGACAACTCAGTAGGCTGGAATGCATTCCTTGCATGTAGGAGTCCTCACTTCAACTCCGGGAATAGCATGGTACCCTGAGCATTAAGCTGGAAGCATTAAGCCCCCAACCCCCAAGCACCACTGAATGTGGCCCCCAAAAAAACAAAATTGTAATTGTGAATTAGGGCTTTAAAAATACAGAAAAGGGAGCAATAAATCAATTCACATGTCCTCCTACATATCACGAAAAGTTTGCTTAATAATTTGCTTTTACAACAGAAATTCATCTAAGAGAACCTATGTTACTCAGTGAAGTAAATTTAATTAATACAAGTGACTCAATTTCCAGGTATAGGTTTCACAAAATGTTTTATTCTTTGCCAACCACTGTGACTACCAGTGCCTTTGTGAGGATAATGAAAAAGAAAATTACAAAGAAAGGCTGAAACTCAAATAACCTTAGACCTGCACAGGAAATTCTCTCCATTGATATTTTCGTGAACTTGGGGGAGAACTTTGTGCCGGGGAGAGGCCACAGTAGTGACTCCCCCAATAAAGAAGATTTGGGGCCTGGACAGACAGTACAGAGGGTAAAGTGCTTGCCATGCACACAACCTGTCCCAGTTTAATCCTGGCATCCCCGATGGACCCTCCAAGCCTTGCCAGGAATGAGTCCTGAGCATATCTGGGTATGGACCCAAAACGAAACAAAAAAGCATGAGAGTCAGTTTTGTTTGGATGCAGAAGCTAAAAAAAGTCTCCTCTAGCATCCCACAAATTCCACTGTAGGACTTAACCCTTCAGCTTTAATTGTCTATGGAGTCAGGGGATAGTACAGTACAGTTAGTACAGGGGACATGCACAGCATGCCCCAACCTGAGTTCCATTCCCAGCACACACATGGTCCCCCTACACGTACTGCCAGGTACGGCCCTGAAGATATCCCTGACACTGAGGGGCTGGTGCAGCACGGTGTCCTCCGGCCCCTGCACTAAACCGAAAACGAGGTTGGCTGAAAGTCACAGGTGGACACACACAGACACAGGTGGGGGTGGGGGACAGAGAAACAGAGACAGAGAGGAGACAGAGACAGAGAGAGAGAGACAGAGAGACAGAGAGAGACAGAGAGACAGAGAGAGAGTGTGTTTATGTTCCACGGGCTCAACTAAATATAGCTGAAAAAACTGCGTAGGTAGAGCAAACTGGTATTTCATCACAGTTTCATGTCAGAGCGACGAGAAGCATTTACCTGGCCTCTGGAAAGAAGGAAAACTGGTTCCAAGCTTTGACAGCACAAAACTCAACTGTTTTTCTTTCTTCCCTTTTGAATGGCAAAAGGAGGACTTACTTATCCCATCAACATAGCAGAAAGTCGTAAACTTCTAATTTTTAACAGTTAGCCAACTTCATGGCTAAGAAGTGATGTTTTGACAGTAATGGATACCTTCTCATTTTCAAAACCCCACGATGTAGATTAAGTAGTGAACATCCAACTAATATATCTATTTCCAAGGCTGCCGTCCTCTTCTTTCAAAGTTAAAACTCTTAATATTCACTTGGCTTGTTATCATGTCTTTTGGTCATTTCCATTCTCTGAATCTTTGCCCAATACAAGCTTTTGTTTGGACACACCCTCTCACTGATGTTTATAAGAATGTCTTGCTATTAACCTCTAACCCAGTTAGTCAGCAAATTGGCAATGTACATTGCTATTTGAAAGCCAATAGTTTATAGAGGAAGTTTAAGAGAAAAATAGCAAAATGAGCTGTATTGAGACTACTTTATAGATTTTTTAAAAAGCATTCCAGGAAATCTACAGAAACAAATTCAGAAGAAAAGCAAGCATCAGGTCCTTTGTGTGCACTGGAGGAGGGAGTAGGACTCTTTCATATAAAACTAAATTTTTAAGAAAATTAAAGGTACATGGAGAAATAGTACAGCAGGACAGGGTGTTTGCCTTGCACGCAAGCAACTCAGGTTCAATTTCAGGCATCCTGTATGTTCCCCTAAGCACTACCAGGAATAATTCCTGAGTGCAGAGCCAGGAGCAACCCTAACCACCCCTCTAAGTTAAAAACAGCCGCCTCCTGCCAAGTGCCTCTACTTCCCAACTACTAGCTCTGTGCACTCCATGAACAAATTCATCTTTCCAGTTGGTAACCCTTTAAGACGGCTCTTTTTCAACACTGTCCATCAGACAATTGACAAATGCTGTGGCTTTCCTTCAAAATAGATCCAGAATCTGTCCACCTGTCACCACTCCCGTCACCATCCTAGCTGGCCCCCACAAGTGCCACCCTAAGGTTAATTCTCAACTCAACAGTTGAGAATCAAAACAGAAAACATCTTGTTAAAGCCCAAGTCAGTCAAGTTTTTCAACATTCAAAATCTCCTCAAAGTTTCCAACTGACTCCCAGCTAAGCTAGAGGGCTCCTAGGGTCCTGACAGCCTTCCCTCTGCCTCTTAGCACTCACTCACCCACCCACCCAGCTCACCTCACAGACCTCCTCCTCCGAGACAGCATGTACTTATTGAGGGATCACTACTCCCTTCATGTACCCTCATTTCCTCCAGAATCAAATGTCACTTTTTCAGTGAGGTCTTTACTAATCTATTTAAAATAGCATCTTGCTCCCCGCCCTATTAATCCCAAACTCTGTTCATCTCCATAAGATTCATCAACAGCTGATGTGCTAGCTGGCTAGCCTCTTCCCATCAGAATGACAGGAAGACAAACTTCATGAAGATGGGTAGACATGTTTGTTTTGTTCCTTGTTGTATCCCCCAATTCCTCAAAGTGTCTAATAAACTGGTACTCAGGAAACACCAAATTAATAAATAAATCAACAAATGCAACATTTCTCCCATATGCTTCCAGCACTCATGTCTTATTTTTTCAATGTATTTTGTACTGTAACGACATGAGCTGCACACACCTCGCACATTTGAGGGTTAGTGTGTGTTGGGGTCACAGACCACAGCAGTGGTCACTACTGTTTGCGAGTTTTCGTTTGTACTTTAGTTTGGTGCTTGTGCATGTGTTCCCCACAGGTCTGAACTGAGGCATGCAAGTAATGGTTGTGGTGCTTGTCAGGGGTTACTGCAGTGTTCACATAATGAGGCCCTTTTGTGATGCTTTCACACACCTCGCTACAGTGCAGTCAGAAATCACATGTGGTACTGAGCCTGCAGCTCAGTCTGTGAGGACCATGTCTGGCACGTGTGGAACACTGGAGATTTGAACTCAAGACCATCTGCTTGCAAGGCAGGTGCTCTAAGGCTCTGTGCTATTGCTCTAGGTCCTCCAAAAGACTTCTAACAAAGAATTACTTGCTGATGACTCCTCAGTAAAACTGTCCTAAGTTTATTTCTCAAAGACCTGTTTAGATATGACTGATTTCCTACCTGAGTCTACACCTGATCAATGAACAGGAACTTTTAAGCCCAACTTACTCTTCATCTAGCTAAACACAAGGGATTTTGTCACCTGCTTCTAAGGGGTCAGCAAAGCATTCAACTACAGTGTCCAATTCAACCAGTTCCCTAATTCAGTCAGTTCTAGATGGTCTTATACAATTGTGTCACCTGCATAGCCTATTATTTTCTTAAGATTTTAATACTCAGCAGACTTTTCTTTTAAAAAAAATGCATTGTAAAAGCTCACATTATTGAGCTTTAGTATTCATTAAACGACATATTTGAGACAAAACCCCCCAACAATTATTAAAATAGAATATAAATAGAGGAATGAAGCATTTTTCCATCAGTCTACCAACAAGGCACATAAACTGTAGTCTACGGTCTAGTAACAGTTCAAAAGCTTACCACGGTACCTGTGAGAACCTCAAGAAGTAACAGATGCACACATTCCTCCTTTACTCTACACCATGTAAGAATTCAAATCATGTACCATCAGGTCACCTGCAGACTTCAGATATGTCAGGAAGAAATGTCTAAGCTCCAGGTCAGATTACTGTAGATCATCAAAACCAAGTCCTAAAGGAAAACTCTTTCCAATGATTTGCTGTGTCCTCTGGCAAAGCATTATCTGCTACAATCCCCTAGCAAAGAGCAAACTTCTATGCTTTTCAAGAAAAGTTATTTTGTGAGCATCGTTCTATCTACCTATCTACCTTTCTTCTTTCCTTTATCCCTCCCTCTTTTTCTTCCTTTCAAGGAGTTAGCTGAGCTGAAGGGCCTGAAAAATATCTCCTAAACACTAAATGGACAGATTTCTTCTTAATGGCAATTTGTAGTTTTTTCTTAGTGCTTTATCAAATTTGCCTTTGAGAGTTTATTTCTGTTTTAGAGGGTATTAGAATCTGAGTGCAACTGTCTTTTAGAAACCAAAAATCTATCTTTATATTCAAATATGTTTAAATATGACCAGTATTCTAGCCAGTCTAGTAACCCATTCTATCAAGTTATTTGAAGAACATACTCTTGATGGACACATCTATGAAACCCAATACTAATGTACCATGCTTCCAGGGAAAAGGTCACTGACCTCCATCAGTTGGAGTCGTCTTTTCTGGCGGAGATGATAGATTTGCCTTGTCTTATCTCTGCCCCCTGCTTGGTCTACATAATGAGCCACGGGATACATGTGCAAGACAGCTGGCAAGAGGAAGTTAGGGCCTCTGGCCATAGGCCAGAGCAGAGCTTCCAGCCCCCTTGGAGCCTGTACCTATGAGCCAGGTCTCATTAGCACCTTGCTCCAAGCAACTGAGCCACCACAAAAATCAACAGTGACTTAAGCCATTTTGTTTACAAGTGAAACACATCAAGTCAATCTGACAACAGTACTTAATTAGCCACTTGAAAACTTCTAGAAGCATGGGGGGGGGGGGGCGCTGGCAGGGGATGTTGAGAAGGAATTAAGGGTCCTTGAGGGCCTTGTTTAGAGATACCCCCAAGTAAGAATAATTTTGACAAGAGGGATGAGATGCAATGGGCAAGTTCATTTTTAATATGCCAAGTATCATTGCAAGTGTGGTAACAAAAGAAAAACTGAGATCTTTTTTAGTGGTTTCTGGGGCCTAAGAAATGAAGAACACTAGTATGTTAACACCCACTACAAGCTTTGGCTATACACTGGGGGGCAAAAAAGAATTAGCCTGCTTATATACCGATCTGTACCTCAGTTGTAAAGCATGAATCTAGAAAACAAAGGCTCCAAACAGCTCAAGCTAGGTATAAGGCAAAAGGATATGAAAGAAAATACCAGCACTCAAATTATCTTTATAAAATTTTTTTCAAAAACAATTGTCAAAGGAAACTGAAGAGATCATAAGCGGGCAGATGACTCTCGACTGATCCCCTGTAGCCTATACGGTACCCTGAGCCCCACCAGAGGGAATTCCTGAACTCAGAGCCGGGAGTAAGCAACTGAGTACCCCTGGGTGTGGCCGAAAAATCACAAAAACAACAAAACATCCAGTAAGACAACACAAAGAAATGCAATAATGTTGTATTAGCAAAAGCAAGACGCAGTGGCAGTTCAGGCCCAGACCAGAAAGGCTTCCCAGGCTCCAGGTGCCTTTATACTGAGCCCAGAGCAGCCTTCCTCAGTTTCTTCTACCTGCAGAGCGCCCTGTCCTGCATCCTGATGCACAAACTCGCAGTTCTAACTCAGGCCGGAGGTCAGTAGTTTCGACCATCTGTGGTGCTTAAAACAGACACCTCTAAGAGTGAGAGCAAAATGTGTAAAGGGCAGGGAGCAGTAATCGCAGCCATTCACGCTCAGGAGATCTCAGAGTGCAGCGCGTCAAGAGCTGGAGGGACCCCGGAACACTGGGAAGCAGCAGGGGCTGGGCCGGCCTTGCAACATGTGCAGCCTTACAAACCACTGACTCCCCTAAGCTACATATTACTTATCTTTACGATTATCATTAATTTTATCAAAGAATGGTTTTAGTGGGGGAGTGGGGGTTGTATTTGCTTTTAAGGAGGCCATGTAAACAAAATTTGAAAACAAAGCAGAATGTGTTAACAAGTGAAGTCAACGTTCACTGAGATACAACTGAAACCCTAACCCCGAGGCGGGGCGGGGGGGGGGGGGGGGGGGGGGAGATGCTGCATCATTAGACATTCCCAGCCGGGGCCAGCTGCTTGGAAAAGTTAGTAAATTTGGGCTAATAGGATTCAAAATTTTTCCATAAAAAATAAATTGCTTTAACCTTTGCAGTAAATATGAATTATATGTGATAAATACTAAATTAACAAAATCCAAATTAGTTGTAAGCATTTAATACTGAGAAAATTATGTTGAGAAGCACCCATGTAACAAGTCTTCAATTTGAAAAAGAATTCATTTAAATAATAAGATCAAATTTATTTGTGTGAGAGAGTAACAGAGAGAGAGGGAGAGAGGAAGAGAGCGGACGAGAGAGAAAGGGAAAGAGAGAGAGGGAGAGGGGGAGAGAGGGGAAGAGACAGAAGGAGAGGGAGGGAGAGGAAGAGAGAGAAAGGGAAAGAGAGGGAGAAAGAGAGGGAGAGAGGAAGAGAGGGGGGAGAGGGAGAGGGAGGAAAAGAGAGAAGAGAGAGGGGTGAGGGGAGAGAGGAAGAGAGAGAGGAGAGAGTGGTGAGGGGGAGAGAGGGGGAGAGAGGGAGAAAGAAGGAGAGAGAGAGAGAGAGAGAAGGAGAGAGGGGGAGAGAGGGGGAGAGAGAGAAAGGGGGAGAGGGAGAGAAAGAAACTGCATCTGTTTTCTGTCACAGAATTTAGAGTTTCTGGATAAACTAACTATACACTGAATGAGGAAAAGACTACAGATTTGCTAAATAAGTGACACTTCGGGCTTCCACTTGAGAGCAGGTCTGCTGCGGGCCAGGGCGGGTGCTTGGATCCCAGGGGCCCCGGGCCAGGCTGCTCCAGTCTCTGCAGCCAGCCCTGTCACGGCCTGAGGCAGGCAAGTGTTCCTGCACCCTGGGCACTCCCCCTCAGAGGGCCTCTAAGATACAAACTACTTGACGGGTAAATTGCTTCTTTAGCAAGATCCAAATCTAATTCAATCCTGGTAAATTCTAGAAGCAATTAAGATTAGGAAAGCATTAAAGCCGCTCAGTCACTGTGTGTAGAGGCCCAGGTTCGATGCCCAGACCGTCCCCCCGCCACACACACACAACAGGAGCCCTTGGAAACCAGCTGGGTGTGTCCCCTGCCCCACATACAGTGATTCTGAGGATTCAATCTATTTCTGTGTTTATCAGGAAGACGTTTAGATTTCTCCAACAAAAGGTAGTCATGGAGTTTTAAAACATAAAATAAGCAAAATGAACAGCTTATTATACCGTTTCCTTTCTGGGAGTGTGACTGGGAGGGGCACGTACCTGGCAGTGCTCAAGGGTTACACCTGGGTCTGTGCTCAGGGGCCCTGTGTGGTGCTGGGATTCGAACACTGCCCCAGTATGGCTTCATGCCAGGAAGAGCCTTAACCTCTCTGGCCCCCTATTTTATTTTTTAATTGTCATTATTATTATTGCTATTATTTCTATTAAAGTTAATATGTTTGCAATAGTGTTGCCATTTATGACTCTGAAGTACAGTTACCACATGTCACCTTTACCAAAGTGCCCAAATTCACTTTTGTTCGTTTGTTTAGAGGCCACGCCTGGAGTCCTCAGGGCTCCCACCTGTGATCAGGGAGCACTCCTAGCAGGGTTCGGGAGACCACATGGGGTGGCAGGAATTGAAGATCAGTGTCAAAACCCTTGGACTACTTCTCCAGACCCCCAAGATCACTTCTCAATGTGGCAATATACAACTGTCCTTGTGTTACTTTTAATTTGTCTCTTCTTCCACTCCAAGCCCTCCTTCCACTGCTTGGTAATCTCAGGTATGAAATCTTAGACTAGTAGTTTTTCATCATTTAATATTGCCTGTTCCCTTGTTTTGTTTATACAGCACAGATGAGCGAGGTCATCAGTATTTGTCCTTCTCCCTCTGACTTGCTCATTTTAACGCACCATTCTCCAGCCCCATCTAAGTTACAGTCAGCTGGGAGATTTCATCCTTTTATACAGCCAAAGGGTATCCTACTGTGTAAATTCTTTATCCTTTTATCTGACACTGGCTGTTTGGGTTATTTCTATATTCTGACTATAGTTCTGGGCTGGAGCGATAGCACAGCGGGTAGGGCGTTTGCCTGGCATGCAGACAACCCATGTTCGATTCCTCCGCCCCTCTTGGAGAGCCCAGCAAGCTACTGAGAGTATCTCGCCTGCACAGCAAAGCCTGGCAAGCTCCCTGTGGCATATTCAATATGCCAAAAACAGTAACAATAAGTCTTGCAATGGAGGCATTACTGGTGCCCACTCAAGCAAATCAATGAGCAACGGGATGACAGTGATACAGTGACTGTAGTTCTACGCCCTACAGTAAACAGAGGTGTGTGTATGTGGTGCAAGGATGGAACCACTGAAGGCAATTACCTTATCCATTGTACTATCCCTCGGGTCCACTCTAGATTAATGTTTTTATGTTTTGGAAGTAGATGCCAAAAAGTGGAATCACTGGGCCACACAGAATGTCCATTCTTTTCTGAGAACTCTCTGTGCTATTTCCCACAAGGCAGATCCAGACAACATCCCAACAGTGAAATGAGGGTATCTTTCTCACATCTCTGCCAACAACTGGCTGCTCCCAGGCGTTTTTGATATAAACCATTCTCTATGGTATGAGATATCTGTCATTTTTATTTGCATTTCCTTAACAATAAGTGACAATGAACTTTTTTTTTTTCATATTCTCACTGGCCATCAGTATGTCCTCCTTGGCATACCAATTCATCTCCATTCCCTATTTTTCTGGTGTTGAGCTTTAGACATTTTGGGTATTAGCCCTTTATCGAATGTATGGTGTGAATATTTTCTTCCATTCAGTAGGCTGACTTTTTATTTACAGAATTTCTTTTGCCATGTAAAAACTTCTAAATTTGAAGTAGGCCCATTTACTTGTGTTTTGGTTGTCTTTGCTGATGGAGTCAATTCACTGACGACATCTCTGAGGGCCATACCTGGGAGGGGTCTGTGTTTTCCTCAGTGTATTTTATGGATTTTGGTCTAATCTCAGGTTTTTACTACACTTTGAATGGGGTGAGATATGGATCTGGTTTGATTGTTTGGTTTTATCTGCAGGTGGCCATCCAGTTTTCCCAGCACAAGCTGCTGAAAAGACTTTCCTTGCTCCAGTTCATGTATCCAGCTCCTCTCGTCATATATCTGGGGGTTTTATATCTGGGCTCTGTTCTGTTCCACAGACTTGAGAGTCTGCCTTTATTCCAGTGATCATGCAGTTTTAGCTACTATGGTTTTGTAATGAAAATAAAGTTTGGAAATGTAATGCTTCCCATTATCTGAGGATTGCTTCGGCTATTTGGAGATTTTCATGATTTCATACAAATTTTAAAAGTATTTGTTCTTTGTCCTTAAAAAAAAAATGCCAGGGGAGTTTTGATGGGAATTACACCAAATCTGTATAATGCTTTGAGAAGGATGGTCATTTTGACAATATTAATTCTTCTGATCCAAAGCTTCCTTTGGATCACACTGCACACCCTACCCTGCCCCCTTTGCCCTCCCCCCCCACCCCCCCGCCCCAAGGCTCAACTTGACATTTTCAGTTCTGTAATGGAGGGGCATTTTTCATCGTTTTAATAGACAGGATTCCTGCTTCTTTGATATTCTGGAAGACTTTGAGGAGTAAGGCAGGAAGTCTTCTTTGGGGTTTGTCAGAACTCACTAGCGATTCTGTCTAAACTTGGACTTTTGTTCTTCTTAATTTTTAATTACTGTTTCAATTTCCTTACTCATCACTGGCCTATATAGGTTTTCTACTTCCTCCTGATTCAGTTTCGGGAGATTTATCATTCTAAGGATTCATTTCTAGATTTTACACCTTAGTGGCATCATTTTATTCACAATAACTACTTATGGTATATGTTGCATTTGAGGTATTTGTAGTTATTTCTCCTCTTTCGTATCTGATGCGATTTATCTGTTATTGTTTTTTTTATTGTGATAGTTGAGTTAATCATTTATTTTGTTTACCCTTCTGAAATTCTTTGTATTGTTTTCTTGATTTCTGTATCACTGATTTCTGCCCCGGTTTTTATAATTTGCTTCTTCCTACTTTGGGATTCATTTGTTGTACTTTTTCTGGTCTCTCATGTTAATGAGGTTACTTATTTGAGTATTTTCCTGTTTCCTGGTGTCAGCCTTTATGCTATGAACTCCCTCACTTTTGCTTTTGCTATATCCTATAGGTTCTCAACAGTTTTGTATCTCCATCCTCTCCCATTTCAAGGAATCTTTGTTTCTTTGAAAAAACAGTTATGTTGTTCAGTTTCCAAATGTTAGGGCTCTTTCCAATTTTCTTTCTATAGTTGATTTTTATCTTTAGACACTGCTGTCTGGAAAAGATACTGCAAGGCAAGCAGCCTACCTGCTATACCATCTCTTAGCCCCAGAACGGTATTCTTTAGCACCTTCATTTCTGTTTGTATTAATTCCTTCAGTTTTCTATCAGTCTTTAAGTTTAATCAACCTCTCAAGGATTTCCGCAGTTCAGTAAATATCAAGAAGATCGCTGCTCAGAAATCATCCTCAAACAGCACTGAACAATCCTGTAAGGACTTTCCTGGCCTTCTCCTCCTGTCTATTAATGTAGCTAAATTCCTTCAGTGTTCTTTTCATCATTACTTGGCGTTTTGTGGGAGGTAAAGGGTAGGTGCCAGTTCCAGGTGGTCTGGGCAGCGATCCAATGCTCTTGTCCACAGGATCAGACACCTAATCATTTCCGGCAGCCATGGATGTCTCGTGAGAATTTCTTCAATGCCTTTAAGATGGAAGTGGAGCTTTCCAATGGCTCTGATTCGCACGCCCCTGCATGACAGCAGAGGGTCTGTGGCGCTGTCACACAACTGTCATGACATGGAGATCTGGCTGGTCCGCGGCTCAGAGTTGTTGGGGCCTTGCACCTGATGTGGCCTCACTGTCCAGCTCGCTTGAGATCCTGCTCATGTGTGCCCAGTGACAGCAACTCACCCACCCTACCTGCTCGGTGATGGGAGACTTTCTGCATCAGCCGGTCCCAGGCGTGCGAGCAGGGCTCCCCCCTGCAGTGTCTGTAGCAGCTTTGCTGTGGCTCGCAGGTCCCAGCCGCTTTCCAAAACACGCTGCTCCCAGCTGCGGCTCGACATACCTGCCTGTTTTGAGTCACTTTCTGTCAGTGGGCACAGGCACAAAACCGATCCATTTTCATACCTCCAACTCAGGTTGGAGATAGAGCCTGGTGCCCCCACTTCGGAGCCAACCCCTTTCCTTCGGCTCTGAGCTGGCTACACCCACGGCTGTCAGGCCGCGGCAGGTGCCCAGGGACTGGGAGCCTGCTGAGCAGTGCTCCCAGTCAGGAGCAGGCATGGCCTCACCTTTGTTGGGTTCTACATTGACTCTGAGTTCCAGGTGGTGACAGCTGTCTGCACGCAGGAGACGCAGTCCACAGCGAGGCACCTGGCACGCCCTAGCTATGTTCTCTTCTCGGCAAGAGCAGGTAGGAAACTGGTGTTCCAGGCGTCCTCGGCTGTTGTCTCTCGGGGACTGGTACTACCCCTCTCCCCCCACCAAGGACGTGCTCTTCACTCTGGACTCCCCAGGCTTCTGCCTTCCACAGCACCCGGTCTCCCTGCCATGACGGCTCTTTCCTGAGTGGGTTTTCCCAGGGAAGTACCCTCCAGCCCTTTGTTTCATTCTACGTGTGGATGCAACCACTGCTCCTTTCCTGCCATCCCGGTCCTGCCCACCTCGTTATTGCAGCCTACCCCATTCTGCCCCACACCCCAAATTCAACTGAACCTCACTGACACTTTACTTCCCAGATCTGCAGAACTATCACTTAAAATATCACTGACCAGGGGCTGGATCGATAGCACAGCGGGTAGGGCGTTTGCCTTGTATGCGGCCAACCTGGGTTCGATTCCCAGCATCCCATATGGTTTCCCGAGCACCACCAGGAGTAATTTCTGAGTGCATGAGCCAGGAGTAACCCCTGTGCTTCGCCGGGTATGATCCCAAAAGCAAAAAAAATTAAATTAAATTAAAAAATAAAATAAAATATCACTGACCAGATAAATGATAAACTACCAATTACCAGTTATTCCTCTTCCCCACACTTGCCTAACCCAATCAACAGCAACAAGGACAGTGTGCTGTCAAATGAGGCCGCTGATCCCCCTGGACCAATGTGAAGGAAGCACATACTCAGCCTGGCAAGGCGGACACTCTGTTGGCTGCAACAGATTCATGAACATGCTGAAGAGCACAAAGTCGCATGGGTCATAATGAGCTTGAGCATCAGTAGGCAAAGCCACTAATAAGAACAAAGGAAAGTTGGGCTGCGTGAAGATACAGCAGGTAGGGTTCTTGGCTTGAACGTGGCCAATTTGGGTTCGATCCCTGGCATTGCATATGGTCCCCAAGACTGCGAGGAGTGATTCCTGAGCAGAGCCAGTGTGCCCACCGCCAAGAAAAAAGAAAGAGAGGCGAGAAGGAGAGAAGGAAGGAAGGGAGGAAGGAAGGAAGGGAGGGAGGAAGGGGGAGGGAGGGAAGGAGGGAGATAGACCCAATATTGGCAGAATGATGTACCTCAGCCTCCTTTGCACTTGCAAGCCTGACTGCCTGAAAACTGAGTATGGGTATTTACATTTAAAAGTCGCTTCCAGGGGCTGCAGTAGTAAGTAGGTAGGTAAGGAATCTGCCTTGCACATGCCGACTGATGCAGGTTCAATCCAAGCACCCCAAAAGATCCCTCAAGCACTGCCAGGAGTGATTCTTAGTGCAGAAATAGGAGTAACTTCTGCGCACTGCTAGATGTGCCCCAAAACAAAACAAAATAAAGAAAGAAGATTAAAAATAAATAAAATAAAATAAAAACTGCTTCTATGACTATTACAACTGCTGTTAAGACTTTTCTCTTAACAGTGCTCCCTTTTGAGCACTGGGTGAAAACAACATGCTCATATAATAAGTAGCTTTCCAACAACAGTGGCAGGAAATTAAGCACAAGATACATGGCTGGACTTGTGAGCAAACAGGTTCACAATAGAGAAGTTACATATCTGAAGGACTACAGGGAATTGACTGATGGCTATGAGAAATCTTCTTTGAACTTTATGTCTTTCAAGTTTCCAGTATCACAGACAGGAAGGGGAGGGGAGGGAGGTGGGGAGAGGGTGAGAAAAGGACGGGGGGAAGAGAGAGGGGAGAGGGAGATAGAGAGAGAGAGAGAGAGAGAGAGAGAGAGAGAGAGAGAGAGAAGCACAAATTATAGATGTGACAAGATAAACACCTCAAATTGATGAGAGAAGAAATGGGAAAAAAGTATTAACTGTTATGTATTTACTTCATCAATGAAAGTGAACAGTGTTATCTGTTTAACAAAAGTCCAAGTTTCCAGGCCTAGACAAACCTTCTCTTAAACATGAACAGGACTGACCACACAGTAAGGAAAAGGCGCTGACCTGGAGACCCCCACAGTCCATTCCGTTTGAAATGACTAATACGCCCACAATCTGAGTATGAGCAAACAGCGCCCCAGTTTGGAAAAATAAGACAATAAAATGATATACATACCTTCTCAAAAACCTTAGCTAAAGTACTGGTTCGGAGTGCCAGGATTGCCGCTTTGGGGAGGGGAAGAGGAGGGGTCGTGCCTCCTGGTGGTAGTGACACACAGTTTTGCTGGGAGCCCAGAAAGCCTGGGAGTCACCAGGGCCTCAGCCAGGGCCACTCTGGGACCCCAAGGCTACAGAGGCCACCCTCGGGAGGGCAGGTGGTGATGCCAGGGCCCTAACTCAGTCCCTGTGCGTGTAAGGACAGAGCCACTTGCCCTGAGCTATCTCCCCAGCCTCTAAAATATCTTAAGAAGTTCAGGTAGTCACTAGGTGCTAAATCTCAAAAAAGCTAAGCTCATTTCTCCTCTTGATAAGGTTGTTGGACACTTGGCCAGAGAAAATGCTGCACATGTACAAAGTAACAAATTCTTTTCTTGCTAAATAATAATGCTAAACAAAAAACCAGTTTCTATGCACACAGGTTAATTCACTAATTGACTGACAAACTGCAATTAACCAATGTTAACTGATAAACACCGCAACAACACCGGGAGGTCTTTACTTGGTGCCACACTGCTCAATAGATAGTAGATCTCAATAAAGCAAGACAGCAAATGGTGACACTGGGGGAAAGAAGAGACAACAGAATCTCCAAGTACTTTAGCCTCATCTCACACAGCACTTGACTCATCCTAAAGAGACAACTGTCCACAAAGTCTCCTAGGAAACATGGAGCACTCCAAAAACACCCAGGGAACCTGAGGAAAGAACCCCAGATCTGATCAACCCAAACTGCTTCTAACCACAGGGCCTTTGGCCATAGACCCCACTCCTCATCTAGAAGCCGATATTCACGTAGAACCTGAGAGCTAAGGAACAGATGTCCACAGCCTTGACTGCAAGGAGGTGAGCTAAGAACTAATGCATGAAGTGGAAAGACTCTCCAGGAGAGATGGAGATGTCCAGTTCTGGTGAAATGCTAACCCAAATCTGAGTCATGCGGTCTACATCCACAGTAGGCAGAGGACAATTTTTCTGAGTAATTACACTCTAAAACTGGTTTCAAGGGGCAGTTTACATTCTAATGTGGCTAAGGTATGAGTGTCCAACAGATGGATATATAGAGATGAGGTGTGATGTAAAATTATTTAGCTATTTAAAGAGACAGAAATGCTGTGGTTTGCAACAACATGGATGCATGTGGGGAGAGTAATGTCAATTGAAATACACCAGACCAAGAAAGACATATTCCTCATTGTACCACTTCTACAGATAGACTCTTTTTTAAAAAAAGTCAAACTCTTGAAAAGAGAGATTTGGAGGGATATAGCAGGGATAGGTTGACTGATACATCTTTCCATTATAGTGTGAACAAAATTGGAGATCTAATATAAAACAGATGGACTGTAGCTAATAACACTATTATATAATTGAACTTTGCTCATTTAATACTTAGGTCTTCTAATAAAAAAAATGTGGAATGACAGATGTGATTAACTAGAGAACGCCAATCAGTTCATGATTTATATGTATAAATATACGTATCTTTATATGCATTTATCTGTATTTACTGATTTACTCCAATCAGTAGGACTCATTAAGACAGCTCCAAGGACTGGGCGGGGCATGTGCTCTGCATGCAGGGCTCCTCATTTCATGGCAATATGTGGCAGCAAATAAATAAGAAACCACCAAGATCTGTATTTATAAAACTATAAAATTTGGGGGGATATAGCAGGGATAGGTTGACTGATACATCTTTCCATTATAGTGTGAACAAAATTTTGTCAGTCATACCTCAATAGAGCTAGAAGTATTAATAAAATGAGGAAGAGTGGTCAAAGCCTCGTTTCCAGTTTCTCCTGTCCCTGTTACCTAATATGCATGGAAACGCCCTTGCAGCATCCCCGGCCCTGCGCACTGTGATTGAGAAGTCCAGGTTCCGAGTATGGAAAGGAGAAGCACAAGAATTCCCAGGTAACTGGTGGAAGAGGACCCAAGGAAAATTTGGACGTCAGGGGATGGAGTCCCTGGAATAAGAAGAAATCAAACCCAAAATGGCTAAGAGGGAGAAAAGGAACTAAGAAACCATGTGACCATGTTAAGGATTGAAGAGAGAGGGAGCTGAAAGAGCAGCAAATTTGGAGGAATTTATTAGGTTGGCCTGTATAAAACTGCCATTTTATAGGTCAAAAACAGTCACATCAGCGATTTATAAGGGTCAGATGAATAAATACTCTGACCTTATGGACCATGAAGCAAGTAACTGACTCACTCAATGGAACCGCAACAGACAACACCAGGAGCACCAGCTCAGCTCCCTCTGAAGGGCGTGGCATGGACAAACAGGGGAGCCTGATGGGAGAGGGGGTGTGTGTGTGTGTGTTTGTGTGTGTGTGTACTGACCAAGGGAACCTCCTCTCCTCAGAGATTTCTTAAGTATTCTTCAAAGTGCTCACCTATTTAGTCTAAGCAAATCCTGGCAGTTCTATCACGAGGTGGGAGGGGGTGTGGGGGTGGGGGGGAAGTGAAAGAAATGAACCCTGAAGAAAAGAATAAAGAAACCACAGGAAGACACTGATCATTTCTGCCACTCTCAGTCTCCTCTCTGTAGAACCTAGAGGCCAGCACATCTTGCGCATCTTGACTGTAGTGAAATCTTGGGCCAAGAGACCGTCTGCATGCACAGAGGAATAATCCTCATAAGAAAGAGCTCTAAAGGCAGGCTTTAGCCAACGTGGAATACAGTCAAGGGGTCTAGGAATGAACGGCTTCATAGAGCTAATGGGGTTAAAACTGTAGAGCTGCACCTAGGTAGGTTTGGGATGAGTAATCAGGAAGAGACAGAGTGGAGGGCACTCCGGGGGGTAAGCATAAGCAGCAGCCAAGCAGAAGACGAGACAATAAATTTTACTGGCACAGAATCTGGGGTGATGAGTCAGGGACAGTGGGCTGAGGCCAAGACCTGTGAATCACCAAGACTGCCAAGCCCAGGTTCACACAGTAGTCTTTACAAAGTAGTTTAGGGCTGCAGAGACTGCAGGGGGCAAGGACCTTGAACACAGCTGACCCAGGTTTCATCTCCAGCACCACACAGGTCCCCTGGGTACCACCAAAGTGACCCCTGAGCACAGAGCCAGGAGCTGAGAACCACTAGGTGAGGCAAAAAAATAAGTGTAATTTACAGACAAAACAAAAAACTGGAAGTTGAAACGGAAATTTTGTGTCTTCAAGTACAAAAACAGCATAGCGAAATAACTATAAATCTAAAGGCAGAAAGAGCATGATGTTTAGGATCCAGAGTGAAAAAGCAAAATGGTATGATTAATCGTTGCTTCACTTTTTCATCTTTTTAGGTGAGACTTTTGCCTGGAAGTCTTAGCCTTAATACACTTAAAATACTTTAGTCTTAATGGTTTACAGACCACACTACAAGTGTTTTATGATTTTTCAGGACGCCACTTTCCCTATACACTTCAAACATCAATTTCTATCATCAATGTCATTATTGGGCCAGGTTCACTGGCACTTCCTCTCTAACAAAAACACACAGCTCTGCTCAGTGTGAGAAAGAGCAGTAACAGCATCTATTTCTGGGCACTTACACGCAAGGCAGCAGCGATTCAAGTGCTGGGTGAAAGGACTGATCCACCCCGGGGACAGGCAATCAGGGGGCCCGGGCTGTAGAGAATTTAAAAACAGTAATAAACCGACTAAAAGTCAACACGCTTTTTATTAACACATCGCACTGGCAATTTCACAAATCTCACTCCTCCCTGTTGAGGCTCCCATCACAGTCACCTCGCCTTGGTTCAACACTAGTGTCACCAAAGTATATGACTGGGACTCTCCTTCAGCCTCGTTTTCTATGGAAGAGGAAGGGAGACTGGGGTTAAGTGGGAGAGTGAGGCTCCTCGCCAAGAAGCCTGACTGCTTCCACTTCACTCTGTGGCCACTCGCCATGCAAAGGGCAACAGGAGCCCTGACCACTGACCTCCCTTACCTGGCTCCACCTGTCCCACCAATCCATCAACAACTGAAGCTCAGAACACACTGGACTTACTCATTGCACATTTCTTGACTGTTTCCCCTAGAGAGTGGAGAGGTCACCACTGCCACACCACTGACCATTGTGACCACACTGGCCACTCTTCACAACAGCCAGGCAGTGCGGAAAATCTACCTCAGGAGAGTACAGACTCCGTAAGAGTCGTTTTAATGGGTAAGAACATCTTACCCATGTGTATGTACCATCAGAATCCCCATAATAGAATTGTCCTTTGCATTTTTAACTGCCTCAATTTTAAACCATGACTTTTACTGGAAGTCAGATTGAGAGAATTTAAGTATAAAAAAAAAAAAAACACAAGTACATTTCTTCAGTTGTTAATCAGTAAACTGGGCAAACAACTAATTTCCTCTACTAATTTTCTCCATCTATTACAGAGAATGTTAAAATATCATCCTCATAGTTTAGTGAGGGTACAATTTCTCTAATAATCTAAAATCTTTGGACTGCAACCAGAGCGGCGAGGGCCGTGGAAACTAGGAGAGTTGAGGAAACTGAAGCTCCACGTTGTCCTGGGAGAGAGGTCTTCCTCTGAGCACCCAAGAACAGAGGTGTGAAATTCGACCACACTAAGTACCAGGGCTACATCTGCTTTCTCCTGTCACCATGACTTAAAGCCACACTTATTAGTTGACTCAATCACAGGTCTGATTGAGAAGTCGGGAGACTAGACTGGGTTCTCTGCTTGAGGGTCGTAAGGGCAAAAAAAGAGGAGGTTTTCGCCCACACTGGGTTTTTACTGGCGGGTTTGGGAAAGAGTCACCTCACTAGGGAATTCAGACTGCAAACAGGATTCAGTTCCTACTACTAGTGGAACAGACGTTTCTATGCTAACCGTCAGCTTGGGCTGTACTTGTCCTCTAGAAGCTACCGACATTCCTTGGTTCCCCTCTATTTTTGAAGCCAGTAATGATACACTGAACCAAATCCTACACAACCTTCAACTCTCCTTTTTTTCCCACTAGCCAGACAAAAGCAGTTTTACTGGTTCAGGGTGAAAACTCTGGGACCTTCTGGGAGTGGGCGCGGCAGACTCCCCTTTCTGCCTCTGATACAGAAACAGCCCCACTCACAACTGGGCCTCTTCAAGCTGTCAAGCCACCAAATTGTTCCAGGTCTACAGATGCTGGACCACACAGACACGCGTGCATGAAATCTCAAATTTCATAGCGCTGTCAGTCCAGTTTGCTCACAGCAAATTGGGGGAAAGTTGCACCAGACCACTGAGCTCACTGAGCCTAAACAATAACACGGGCTCAACTAGCACCAACCTAAATAGTATCACGGGCTCAACTAGCACCAACCTAAACAGTAACAGGCTCAACTAGCACCAACCGAAACAGTAACACGGGCTCAACTAGCACCAACCGAAACAGTAATACAGGCTCAACTAGCACCAACTGAAACAGTAACACAGAGACGCAACTAGCACCAGCCAGCACAGGGGAATCCTCAGATGGTGGCCTTAGTAACGCCACTGCGAAATCTAACAATTACCACAAACTGACTTTTATTGACCTAAGTTTTGGTAATTCTACTTGCCTTTGTGTTGTAACAAACAACATGACCTAAATTTTACTGTGCCTGCAAGGGGGCGGCTGGGGTGGCAGGTGGGAAACGAGGCACACTGCTATTGGGACTGGTGCTGGAACACTGAACAACTGTACTATGAACAACTTGATGAATCACAACGTTAAAAACCGTTTTTTTTTTTCCCCAAGGTAATTCCAGGGGTAGTATCTCACCCATTTACAGGTTTCACTCATCTTCAAAGGGTGATACACAAGGGATTATACACGAAAGGCAATAATCATCGGGCGTCATTCTCAGAATTCTGATTCCAAACTGGCCCATGGTAAATCCAAGATAATAAATGCTCTGCTGAAGATCCTGGAAGAGAAAAACTAGCCGGCTCCTGACAGGATTCGTCTCACATGCCAGAATTGCCAAAACTGCCACTGGTTTTAAAGTAATTAGGATATCTCTCTCCTCATCCAAGTAGGCACCTCTTATTGCTTTTTATTTCTTGAGCTGGAACTTTGTCCATGTATTTGAGCACTTGTGGAAAACTGAAACAAAAAAGCATAGACCAGATACTTACTGGATACCCATTTATTGGGTGAAGAATTGTAAATGGGGCTGGAGCAATAGCACAGCAGGTAGAGCGTTTGCCTTGCACACCATCAACCTGGGTTGGATTCCCAGCACCCCATATGGTCCCCCGAGCACTGCCAGGAGTAACCCCTGTGCATCACCAGGTGTGACCCAAAAAGAAAAAAAAAAAGAATTGTAAACTATGGAAATGTACACAAGCTAAACCCACTCAAATATGCTAATAATGGAAGTCAGGAGAAGACAATATAAAATGGTTAATGATGCCATCCTTCTATTAGCCTGAAGGAAAAATAAACTATTCCAAAGGTCAAGAATAAAATATTCACAAAAAATTGAATAGCTTTTATAATATGCCTCAAACTCAGTATTCCTACAAATGTCCCTGGTGACAAGGAATGGTGGTATCTTTAAAATGTTGCTAATATGGTACTGTTGTGAGGGTATTTGAGGGAGTATTTAATATATTTGGGGGGCCAACCTGGCAATGCTCAGGGGCTACTCCTGGCTTTGCACTGAGGAATTACTCTGGGCAGTGCATGGGAGGACCATATGGAATGCCAGGGGTCGAACCCAGACCAGCCACGTGCAAGACATACGCCCTACCTGCTGTGCTACTGCTCCAATCCCCTATATATATAGATTTTTTGGCTTTTGGGTCACACTTGGTGATGCACAGGGGTTACTCCTGGCTCATGCACTCAGGAATTACTCCTGGTGGTGCTCAGGGAACCATATGGGATGCTGGGAATCAAACCTGGGTTGGCCGTATAGAACAAATGCCCTACCTGCTGTATGGCTCCAGCACTCCATACCCCTATATTAATTTCTTTTAACGTTTTAAATTTTACTTTATTTTTATAAAGTTGTTCACAGAAATTGATTACATTTAATATTCAAACATCAATCCAAGCACCCTATAATTAAATTTTTTAATGGTAAGAAATATACCAGGGGCCAGAATGATGGTACAGCAGGTACGGTGCTTGCCTTGCATGTGGCCAACCCAGAAACGATCCCCACACACTGTATGCTCCTCCTCAGCCAACAAGGAATGCTCCTGAAGTGCAGAGACAGGAGTAAGCCCTGAACACTAGGCACTGTCCCCCCGTCAAATAAATATTATTAAAAAGAAAAAATATACCAGCACAGTTAGCTACTTGAATAGTGGGATTACAAGAGAATTTAATTGCATTTCATTTATCTATTTCCCCCAATAAGCCTGTAGCACTTCTATAATTTGAAAGGGGGGCAGGGGGAGGCACTTCATTCATCAAATCATGAAATTTGGTCCAGCTACCCTTTTCTTAAAACCAAAACAATTAAGAGATCCCAATTTCTTTCCTTTTTAGGAAAGGAAGAGAGGGGAAGAGTGGGGAAGCCACAATGCTCACAGCTTATGCCCGGCTCTGTGCTCAGGGATCACTCCCAGCAGTGCTTAGGGGACCATATGTGGTGCCCGGTATCCAAACTGGGATCGGCCAAGTGCAAGGCCAAGTGACTTATCCAGTGTAAAACTCTCTCAGGCTCAAGACCCCAATTTTTAAAATAAGGAGAACATGGTTTTAATGGCTGGAATGAGAACTGAACTCAGAACGGCCACAGGAAACTGATGGAACTGAGGACAGAAATAACAAGAACGAAGAAGCTCGACGGTAGAGGGAAGACTCAGAGGACAAGTGGCAAACAAGACAACAGAGCAGAGCAAGGCAGGGATGAAAAGAGAAGGGCTGAAAGGAAACGGAGGGGCTGGAGGGGCTGACAGACAGATGCTCCAGGCTGCCACCCACTTCTCCCTGCACACCTTCAAGTTCAAAAATCTCAGGTCTCTGCCCCTGAAAACAAAATGTGTGTTCCTTTCGATCAAAATGAGCCCAATGACATTAAAAACTTTTGCTTCCTTAGGCTAAAAATTAAAACAAACATTTTTAATTATTTTCAAAACTAGTTTCTTCATTTGTGTTCTTTTTAACTTAAAATCTTGTCCCTTCTCAAAGCTGGTAGGAATCCAAGCATCTCCCCCCTCACAAACAGAACAATCTGAGCCAGGAAAGGATTTGCCTATTAGCCACGCTATCTCCACCAAGACAGCAGCCTTATTAAATTACAACTGTTTGAGCGGGGTCAAGCACTCAGAGTTTAATTCAAAGTGTTTCCAGGTATAATGCTGTCAGGTCAACTTAAACAAGCCAACAGAGGCTTGGAGCCTGATTAAATATTAAAACAGAATCTTTCACATCTGTTTTTACCCAAGGATGAAATTACTGTACATCACTTCAACCAGCTCATTAATACACTATACACACATCTTGCCTCAAAGGTTACAGGAATATCTATGCTTCAGAGGCCTGCAGAGAAACCTGCCCACACAACCAGAAGTGAGGTCACCGCACACTTTACAGGACGTCAATATTTCTTTATAAAATGTGAGAGATAATCAGTTAGACATAGACACATTTTAAATTAAAAGATGAAACCCTCCATGAAGTTAAGCCGGGTGCTTTTGATCTGAACCTTTTCATCATTCACTCAGCTGGCCTTGAGAGCTAACCCAATAGCATATGTTGAGTGAGAAATTTGGTTCAACAGTAATTATTGTATAAAATGGAGGGCTGCCACATGCAAATAGATGCCAGAGTAGTGATTACATAAGTTCGTTTGTTTGTCACACCTGGGGATGCTCAGGGGTTACTCCTAGCTCTGCACTCAGGAATTATTCTTGGCAGTTCTTGGGGGACCATACAGGGTGTGAGGGATCAAACCCAGGTTGGGCACATGCAAGGCAAATGCCCTGCCCGCTTTGCTACCACTCTGGTCCCACAATGGTTACATTTTTAACGTGCAAAAAAAAAAAAAAAAAAAAAAAGCACAAGTATAAAAAGTGCCTATAAAGATTTCAAAGCACAGGGGCTGGAGAGATAGCACAGCGGGTAGGGCGTTTGCCTTGCACGCGGCCGACCCGGGTTCAAATCCCAGCATCCCATATGGTCCCCTGAGCACCGCCAGGGGTAATTCCTGAGTGCAGAGCCAGGAGCAACCCCTGTGCATCGCCAGGTGTGACCCAAAAAAAAAAAGCAAAAAAAAAAAAAAGATTTCAAAGCACAGATGCCTGGGACATCCCCACCCCCGCCCCTCCCTGACACCCCAGCAGTCACATGTACTTTTGTGACGCATATGATCTAAGAATCACTAAAGAGTTGCTGCTTGAAAAACTCCTGTCACAAGCCACGATAACTGGACCAACCTCTAGAAGAACTTCCTGGAAAATGTCTGTTGACCACGCCCACATCTGTGGGCACTGCACTCTTTAAAGCTGTCTTATCCATGTTAAGTTGCAGCCTATAATGGCTCTTTCACATGGCTGCTGTGAACATTCTTCACCCTCGCCCCTCTTCTGGTACATCACCTGCTTTCTTCTGAAGAATCCAACACCCACCCCGTTCCTGGAGGGTCGCCCGGCACTGGACCCCACTCCCCTGGGCTACGTCCTCCATAGGTAAGGAAAAGGAAGTTCTTGAGGCGGGAATGGCTCACCTGTCAGGTTGCTGGGCAGGTATTCTCCTATCCCCAAGAGAAAGTCAATATGCAAAATGAGCTCCTAGCTGACCCGCAGCAGTGCTCAAGATGCAAAGAAACATCCCTGACCATGACATCTGCCTGGCAAGTGGGACCAGCTGAGCTGAAACCACATCTACATCCACGTTTTGCAGATTAGATGCCTCTAGATTATACTGATGCTCATTCATGTCCGTCTCCTCTGTGTTGAGTTATTAGCCATAAGGTAAGACAAAACAGCTATTCTGACCACAAGAGGCAGAATTCAACTCACACCTCCCCTAGAAATTCTCTTCCTGCAAGTTTTCCAAAACGGTCACTTCATCAATACTTAGATTTCATTTTGCACTGCTTTCTTTACTGTTGCATCGGTAATGGAATTAAACGCCTATTCTCCAAATATTAAAAAGGATACATAGGGCTGGAGTGATAGCACAGCGGGTAGGGCATTTGCCTTGCATGCAGCCAACCCGGGTTCGATTTCCAGCATCCCATATGGTCCCCTGAGCACAGCCAGGAGTAATTCCTGAGTGCATGAGCCAGGAGTAACCCCTGTGCATCACCGGGTGTGACATCCCCACCCCAAAAAAGGATACAAAGTCTGATGTAATGAAGATATGTTCATGTGGGGGGGTGGCCTCCCCAGAGATGCTGGGGGCCACCAGGGCTACACCCAGTCATGTTCAGTAGCCATGCAATGCTGGGGATCAAACCCAGGGCCCTGTACATGCCTGCTATGTGCTCCAGCCCCTCGGTCCCTTGACCAGTGCTTGGAGAGACCCCCAAACACAATCCATCTTGGATACGGCTCACTGCTTAAGACTCCAAACAGACACTCAGGCGGTCCTCTCCACTGGCTGGGCACGGGCTGCCTCTTCTGAGGAGGTGATGGAAAGAAGTCTTCAGCAGAGGTGACTTTCTGGATTTCCTGGCCCACAAGGGCCAACAGGAATCGAAGGGCCCAGGGAAGGAGGGTGGGTGCAGCACAGAACCTGCTCGACCTGGGCGCCCAGGGCCAGGGCCACGAGTCGAGGTACACAATCACACCATTTCTGGGACAGACATTCCACGCCATGCTGGGGTGAGAGCAGGGGAGGAGTGAGGACTGAGTGGCGTGCATGCCAGGGATGTGTCTTTGCCTGGACTTGTTGCAGGATGAAGAAGGACGCCTTGAAGCCAGAAGGCTAGGCTGGAGGATTCTAATAAAAACTTTTGAATACTGAGCCCTCCTCCCCCCCCCCCCAAAAAAAAAAACAGAACAAGATGGCTTTCTGAAATCTAAACCATTACATTTAAATACAACTAGTAATAATACAGAAAATGGAATTCCAATATGGCATAATCTTACATCACACATAAATTCACACTTGAATGATATAACTGAGCAGAGTAAATGATATTAAATGTAACATCAATAAATTCTTTTCTGATTGTTGGGCCTCCTACCATCACCACCAAAGAATAAGACCATAAGGAATTTAACAGAAGGAAATTAATCATCATAATCTTTGGTTCAATACTGATCTACAGCGAAGTAATTTGGGCATTAGTTCAGTTTACTTGAAGGAAGATTTAAAGCAGCACATTTGAAAGAAGTAGAATTCATTAAGCAACCTCTCAAAAGGATCGTTTGCTCTAATTATTGCTTTTATAACGGAAGACAAAGGAAACCCAATGTAAGTTCATAAAATCTACAATTAGCTGCCAAAATCTTACCAGATAAAATTAGAAGAGAAAGAATATTAGGAAGCACAATTGGTAAGAAATTCTGTTATTTCTAAAAAGCCTATTTATTTTCTCTTTCTTTCTACCCATAGTCATTTAAAGTAGACAAACATACTCCAGTATGTCCACAGGAATAAAGGAATAAAAAGACAAGGCCGCGCTGGATATCCCAGAAACTGTGCTGGGAAGGAGGGTCACTCCACACGAGGCCCCAGAGGAGGGAGAGCACCAAGCATTAGTCCTCCGCTCCATCTGGCAGAGCTCAGCGAGTCTGTAGTACCGGGGACCGAATCCGGGGCGTAAAGCATGCCACACACATACTCTAGCTCAAGACTGGAACTATCTCCCCACCCCTTGAGAAATACTTTCAATTCTTCTTTTTGTTTTGTTTTTGTGTAACATGGGTGGTAGTCAGGGCTTACTCCTGGCTCTTTGCTCAGGGAACACTCTGTAAGATGAAAGGTCTAACTGGGTCCTGCTGAGTGTGAGGCAAGTACCTTAACTACTATTCTATCTCCCAGCTCCTAATTCGTGTTTTAAGTGAAAAAGAAAAAAAAGTAACAAAAAACAGAATACCTAATTAGAGAACTGAGAAAAAGGCACCCCACGTTGTATTTCAAACCATCTATCTGTTAACACGGTTGATACCCAGAACATAGAAATAGCTGCTACAACTCCACAGCTGAAATCATCAGCATCCTCCAATGAAAAAGTAAGAAAAAGGCTTGAACAGACAGTCTTCACAGAAGACACACAAACAGGCAATAAACATATTTTAAAAAAAATCTTAACATCACTAGTCCTAAGAGAAATTCTGCAAATCAGAACCACAAATGGATAATCATACCCACGAGAATGGCAGACAATCAGGACTTGAGCATAGTACAGCGGGTACGGAGCTTGAGGGAGGGCATTTGCCTGGCATGTGGCCCACCCAGGCTAGATCCCTAGCCCCTCATTTGGTCTACCAAGCACCACCAGGAGTGACCCCTGAGTCTAGAGTCAGGAATAAGACTTGAAAACACAGGTTCAAGTGGCCCAAAAAGAAAAAGAGGAGTAGACTGGTAAGTGTTGAAGAGGATGAGAAGAATCCGTAGCTCTGTGTGTGCCAAGGAAACTGGAGTGAAAGTGATGCAGACATTGTGGACACCTCACTTGAATTACCACATGATCAAGCCACCCCACTCTGGGAGCACAGTCCACTTCTGATCTTCCTCATGGGAGAGGGGTAGATGGGGTGGACCGTGCCATGCTTGCTAGGCCCATCTGGATATGACTAGAAAAGTCCTGGATTCTCTTCAAACTGTGGGTATGAGGGGTCAGAAGAGTAGCCAGGGTGTGAGGGGTCAGCGGTAGGGCGCTTGCCTTGCATGCCACCGATCCCACTTCTGAGCGCTGCCAGGTGTGGCCAGGAAAAACTCGTCAGGTGAGTGAGGGTAACTGCCAGCTATTGATGCGACTTTGGGATATGGACCAAATTTTTTAGTTTTGGTTTTAGGTTACACCTGGCGGAGAGCTTACTCATGACTCTGCACTCAGGAATCACTCCTGATGGGACTTGGGAGACCGTATGTGACCTGAGGGTTAAAATGACCTGGTCTGCATGCAAAGCAAGCATCTTACCTCTAGACTATCTTTTCAGCACCATCAATTTTTTCAATTTGGGGTGGGGGGAAGGTGGGGAGATCATAAATAGCAATGCTCAGGGCTTAATCCTGGTTCTGTGCTCAAGGATCACTCCTGGCAGGGCTTAAGGGACCCTACTATGGAGTGCTGGAGATCAAACCTAAGTCAGCCATGTGCATAGCAAATGCCCTAACTGCTGTACTATCACTGAAGTACAAGCCCCCCAAATTTTGTTTTTAGGCCACACCTAGCAGTACTCAGGGGACCATATGTAATGTTGGGAATCTAATCAGAGTCAGCTGCATGCAAGACAACCACCTTAACCCCTATTTTTTCTCTCCCTCTTCCTCCCTCCAGCCAAACTATTTTATTTTATTTTTTTTTTAATTTTTTGGTTACACCTGGCGATGCACAGGGATCACTCCTGGCTCTGCACTCAGGAATTATCCCTGGTGGTGCTCAGGGGACCATATGGGATGCTGGGAATCGAACCTGGGTCGGCAGCGTGCAAGGCAAACGCCCTACCCGCTGCAGCCAAACTATTTTAAAAGAAAAAGAAAACTCAATAGAAAAGTGATGAGGCGCTGACCTCTGCCTGATGCTCTGCCATCCCAGGTGAGACCCTCTGGCTGATACCACGGGGCCTAATCTGAAACAGGAGGCAGCGTCCTTCCCTTCTGGCAAGCCCCCAGCAACCTCTACACTGATTTGCACCATATAAACAGGCCCCACCACAGCTCCTGAAGGGACAGATCTACTCACCAAAGGCAGGGTGCTCAGAGTTACTCTTCCCGTAATGCAGTGGAGATGGGCAGAAAGACAGAGAGCAACCTCAGCTTAATCCCTCGCCATCTTCCAAGGGGTTGAAAAGACTCACCCCCAGCACAGCAAGAACACTAGAAAACCAGTGGGGGAAACACGCAGATACCCACCAAGCTCAACAAGTGAAGCCACACCAAGACACAAGCACCACCAGTGAATACTTAGCCAGCATCATTAGTGACGCTATGATGACGATGTTCAAGTTCAAAGAACAGTAGCATAGGTAGTCAGCAAATCACAGAAAGTATAAAAGTTGAAATTAAATGACAGAAATGAAGAGCATAACAGGTCATATTAAAGGGGGAAAAACCCTCAACAGTAAGTTCTGAGCAGCAGGAAAACAGCAGTTGAACAAATGATTGAGGAGTCCAAGATGAGGAGGAGGAAACCACCAGGAAACAGCAGAGGCAGAAAAGAGCCTGAAAAGAAATGAGCAGCAGAACAGAGAACTATAGGAGGGGCTCAACAGGAAAAACATAAAAATCATCGGAGTCCCTAAGGAAGAGGAAGGCAAATGTGGTGCAGAAACAGCAGTGAAGGAAAGTACGGGGAAGAACTCCGCAACACAGGGTTGGAAGCCAGGCACTGAGATCCAAGAGGCCCAACGCGTCCCAGGGAAAAAGAGACTCAACCAGAAAAGCTCCAAGACACATTATACTCAAAGTGGCAAAATGAAACAAGGGCCAGGAGGACTAGTCCAGAGACGGAACCTTGCCACAAGTGGAATGGTCGGGGTAGAGCAGTCAGGACAGAGAAGGGACCACGATGACAAAGATAACTGGAAATCAATCATCACTCTGGACAAGAACTGAGTGCTGAAAGGAAGTAGGAATATACATGATGATAACCTGTCAGTCCTTGTGTTGCAAACTATAATGCCCAGAAGAAAACTGAGAGAGAGAGAGGGGGGGGAGGAGAGAGAGAGAGAGAGAGAGAGAGAGAGAGAGAGAGAGAGAGAGAGAGAGAGAGAGAGAGAGGAAGAGAAGAGGAGAGAGAGAGCGCGCTCGAGCACGCATGCCATACAGGCAGGCTGGGACAGAGATGGGGGATGGGGGGTGGTGGGAGGGAAACTGGGGACATTGGTATTTGTAAATGTACACTGGTGAAGGGATGGTTATTGTAACATTCTATGACTACAACCCAACCATGAACAATTTCATAACTGTGTATCTCATGGTGATTCAATAAAAATTATTTCAAATTTTTTAAATGATAAAATCTATTGAGACCGATACTGAAAGCAGCAAGATCATAAAAAAGAACTTGCATACATAGGAAAGCCCAAAAGACAGATCTATCAAAAGAGAGTCTGTGAGCCCGAAGAGGATGGAGGAATATAGTACCGAAATCCAATGGCATGTACACCTCACCAATACTCTCTCCATCTAGATTGTCACTCAGATTTGATAGAACTATACAGAGCTTCACGGACAGGCAACAGCTTAGGGAACTCAGAGGCTTGAAACTAGTTTTGGAAGAAGCATTAAAAAAGAGCTTCTTTAAAGAATAGGACAAACTCCCCAAAGTGTGGCATTGAGTCTGGCACTCACTAAAGGTGACTATGGTTGCCCTCTACTTCATTAAGAGAAGTATGTCTGGGGCTGGAGTGACAGCACAGCAGGTAGGGCTTTTGCCTTACAGGCAATCAATCTGGGTTCGATTCCCAGAATCCCATATGGCCCCCTGAGCACCGCCAGGAGTGCAAGAGCCAGGAGTAACCCCTGAGCATCACCAGGTGTGACCCAAAAAGGAAAAAAAAAAGTTTATTCCTATCTTACTAATCTGTTTTTTTCTATATATTTATGCAGTTTTTTATATAGTTTTTAATAATGAGTAAATGTCTTATATTGGCAATCAATCACAAATTGACTTTACTAATTTATTTTCAGATAATTTCTTTTGCATTCCTTTAAGTTTTGTTGGAACAAGTAATATGAAATGAATTTGGGATATGCCTGCCAAGGGGCAGGTTGGGGTAAGAGGGAACCTGAGGACATTGGTGGTGGGGCTGGTGTTAGAATGTTGCATGCCTAAACAAATCTATTATGACAGCTTTGTAAATCACGGTGTCTTAACAAAAATTAAAAGGAAAAAACTTAAAAAGAAAACTTAGGGTCTGGAGCGATAGCACAGAGGGTAGGGCGTTTGCCTTGCATGCGGCCGACCCGGGTTCAATTCCCAGCATCCCATATGGTCCCCTGAGCACTGCCAGGGGTAATTCCTGAGTGCAGACCCAGTAGTAACCCCTGTGCATTGCCGGGTGTGACCCAAAAAGCAAAAAAAAAAAAAAAAAAAAGCAAAAAGCAAACCTAGGAGAAATATATCAAACCCAGGCACTCTTTCATCAGGTACGATCACTACCTCCACACAGTCTAAAATTGCTGGAAGAACTTGAGATTCAGAGCAAAGTATCTGAATAACTGCATGAACAGACCCAGCTTCAGACAATGATGACACCTCACTGAACCCAACAGTTGGGTGGAGGAAGCGTCACCAAGCGAACAGCGTGAACTATCTGTCACCAGAGCTCGACATTCTGGTAAAGCGCACAGGGTGGTTAGAAGGACCAGTGGGGAATGCACCAGGGCAAGCCTAAACCAGCCGATATTCACACTGCTGCGTGCCCGTTCCAAGGAGGAAGCCTTGGTCATTTTAGTAACTCGACTGACACTGCTCACTGTCCCGGCATTCTGTCATGATCCCTCCAGATTCAAACTGCAGCACGGCCCTCAAGAGTGTCTGCAGATCTGTGAGCCCTGGAATCAAGCACAGGAGCCTCTGGCAGAAGCAGACAGCACCACCGCCTCCCAATGTGCAACCTCCCGTGGACAGCGAGGCCAGACAGAGGCGGTGCTTCCCAAGGCGGGTGACACTGCCCTCTCTCCATAATGAGCCAGGAAGGTGTTGGTTGTCTTGAGTGTAAAAGGGGAAGGGGGTGGGCTTGGGGGGGGGGGAGGGCTTTCCTCTGTGTGTGCTTAAGGTAGATTTCAAGCTAAACTTTTTTTTTTCCTAGAAAGGGGGTAGTGAGCCTAATAAGCCTGTGAACCTCTGGAGATAGTCCCTATAGTCTTCATTTTAAAACTCTGAATATACTTAAAACAACTCTGGCAAAGACAGACAATGTTATTTCTGCCAGCCCTCAATACAGGCCAATATCTAAAATAATTTATAAGAGCATATCACTACCACAATCTGCCATCCCCAGTCAGAACTGACAGATGAAAGCCCCAGGCTGGGAGAGGCTGAGGGCTGGATTCAGGCTGTGTCTCGGGGTTCAGCTGCGACCCCCCAGAGCACTGCCAGGAGAGGCTCATAGCACCCGTGGGTATGGCTCCCCCAGAACAAACAAATGAGTAGAAACAAAACCTCCCAAAAGGGCTTAAATCCTGAATGTCAAGGACGCAGGATTTAAATTTTTTTTGTCAGATCATGTTAATCATCATGTTTGAGTTTAGTAGTAGTAGTAGTAGTAGTAGTAGTAGTATTTTGGTTTGGGGGTCACATCCAGTGGCATTCAAGGCTTACCCCTGACTCTGTGCTCAGGGATTGCTCCTGGCAGTGCTGGAGTGTCGGGGTCGGGGATCAAAAGTGGGCCAGCTGCATGCAAGAGAAGCGCCCTACTCCTTGTACTATCTCTCAGGCCTGATTTTTTAACATCTATTTAGCAAGCAATAATGCACGTTGTGGTACATTAGTAAAATTATCTTGTAAAGCATCAGAGACACTGATGGCTGCACATTCAGTGCCGCCTCTTAATTCCACATAGTGAACAAGAGGGTGTTCTGAGTTACATCGTTGCAGAAAAGGCAGAGTGTAGCCACACTGCCCTGCCACACAGACCCTCCACATTTCAGATTCCTAAGGTCAACTCAGCTCAGCCAGGCGGCTGTGAGCCAAAAACCAGAATCCAGCAAGCTGACTGGCGGCTTCCTGCCAAAGACAGAGCTCAAAACAGCCGCCTCCGCTGAAGGCGAGGGGGAGCCGGGGATGGAGAGGCAGCCAGGATTCAAAGGAAGGCTGTCAAGCACTGCCAGGCCAAGAGAAGCTGTTCCAAACCACGCTCCAGCAAAGGTGACAATACCAGAGCATTCCCTGGTAATGTTCACCCATTTTCATCTCAGGAAATCTTGCTCATCTAATCTTGCTCAGGGTATCTTTATATTTAATTTCATTTCTCCATGCAGGGCTCAGTTCTTAACTTTCATTGACTGGGTATAAGTACCAGGCTCCCCTAAGATAATCTTTTTGTGATTATCTGAAAACGCCAGAGGACAGATAGTAAAAAATAATGTTTTGTGGTACAACTGTAATTCTGAGGTTTACTCACTTAACTCGTAAGCAAAATAATCAACTCCTTGCCATTCCTACTTCCAACACAAGATTTAAACATCCATCATTAAAAAAATAAAAATAAAAACCCTTAGAAAATAAACTTAAATTGGGCCGGAGCAATAGCACAGCAGGCAGAGCACAGCCTTGCATATGGCTGACCCAAGTCCAATCCCCAGCATCCCATATGAACCCTTGAGCACTGCCAGGAGTAATTCCTGAGTGCAGAGCCAGGAGTAATCCCTGAGCATAGCTGGGTGTAGAGGAAGAAAGAAAGAAAAAAGGAAGGAAGGATGGGAGGGAGGGAGTGAGGAGGGAGGGAGGGAGGGTAAAGAAAGAGAAAAAGAGAGAAAGAATATTTTTTAGAAAATTCAAGATAAATTTAAACATAAAACCCAAATACTCTGAGTCAAGGTCAATGGCCAACCTCCTCAGAGAAAGCATGGCATTCTCTAACTTACCTTACCCCATCCTACGGCTCCCTGTCAGACTCCTGCTATACACCCGCATCGTGGACACTGCTGTTCACCGCTCTCCTTGGTGCCTTTGGACAGAGGAGAGACCGTCTAACTTTCCTCCCTGATCCCACCCTAAAACCACAGGTCCAAATTTGGGGACATCTTCCTTGACTTCCCAGGAAATGCTCTTTTCTTCCTCTGGCTCCCCTAGGTCTGGTTATTTTCTTAGAGTAAGCTACACTTGGTCACTTGGTACCTTTTCAACAGTCATCTTGATTAACAGTCTCTACCAAATTCTATGTGTTTTTTCACAATGCAACACTTTGTTATGAAGCAACACCATGCCCTAGTGATACCAGGAGCCCCCCAATGAGCCCTCCAGGCCCCCACCTCAGGGAGGTCATCTACCTGCTGTGACACATCTAGGGCTTAAAAGTCCATCTCCTCCTTTCACTCCTCCTTGCTCTCTACTCAAGCAATGCATTTCTCCCAGCAGTGCCATGGGTAATGCTGCTTTATTACACCTATTTTATTTCTTTCTGCTTTGTGGGCCACACCTGGTGGTGCGCAAGGAGTTACTTCTGGCAGTGCATGGGAAACCATATGGGATGCCGGGATCGAACCCAGGTCGGCCAAGTGCAAGGCCTATACTATAGGCCTTTCACAAGGTACTATAACTCTGGCACTATTAGACCTATTTTCTGTCTAACCTAACAGTGCCCTAATGGGACACCAAGAAGGGACACCAAGCTCATCGAAGGAATTCCCAGGGAATCCTGACATAACACCCCTGGGCTAACCTGACACTGCCTGGCAGATGGAGTCCTTCACCTCCTTTGCACAGACATGAAAATTTAAACATGGTGATTGGTCGTGGGCACCAGACCCTGCACCCTTTTCTGAGACCTCGGCTCTAAATTCACTTCCACTGAATCTTCAAGCTGAACCTCTCTTTGCCACCCACATCTTCAAGTTGTGACATCAGGCTGAATGTCAAGGACAATGGCAGATATAGAGAATGGAAAGAAACAGGAAACTCTTAACACTTGTACATTATACTTCAAGAAAAAGGAAAGTTTAACTGCTAACTATGCCAATAATTATTAGATATACTGATCTCACAAATATTAAAATGAGAAATGTGATATGTCTAAAGTCTAAATTTTATATTTAGATGGCATATGCATGATGCATATTGAACATGTAATGTGCAATGCATAAAGAATTATATCTAATTTTGAGGTATCTTATATGAAATTTTTTTTCTCACTAAAAGATGTATCTGGGAGAACTTCCCATATCAGCTGCATATAGATCTACCACATTCTTTGGAGATTTTGCATAATATTCCATATGCTAGCTATATCACTGTGCATTTAGTTACTACAATCTTTCACAATTACTCACAATGATGGGATAAGTGTGTGCCCAAATGCCTACTGTTGGAAATACATTACTGAGTAAAGGCATGTGATTTTTATTTTCATGTAAACTGCCCTCCCAAAAGACCTGAACATTTAGGCACTCATTCTATGTAACATATGCCATTTTTTCTGCACTGTTGCCAAAACAGACTATTAATCTTTTCAATTTCTGCCAATCTAATTGGAGACAATCACACTTGGTCGTCTTGCAGGAAATTCCTTATAATTTTGATAGCTATCCTTTGTCTGCTATATATGATTGAGATCTTCTTTGACTCTATTATATCCCTTAATTATAATTATGGTTTTGCCTTTGGTGAAACAGACATTTCCCTTCTTTCAAGCAGCCAAATCCACTCATTATTTCCCCTCTGCCCAAGATGACTTACATCTAGGTAGTACTTCTTCTAACAAGGAACTTACTCTTTGCAAACGCCACTGAGCCCTGGCCTGGCAGTGCTTGGAGAGAGCTGGGATCCATCCCACACCCCACACCCGGAGAATTTCCACACAGCTATCCTGAATCCACCTCTCCAGAGGCAGGTGCCAGCCAGTGGACACTCTCGGAAAGGACTTGCCAGGTCACTTCCTAAATGGCTGGGCTGAAGTTGCGCCGATTTGGGATGACGGGCACGAGTGGCCAGAAACCACGGATGGGCAGATCCCCCGTGTGTGACTGATGGGAGCCAAGGACCCAGGCACTCGTGTGGAGACCCCAGCCCCGAGCTCTCTTCCTCAGCCCTGCACCAGGCAGGCGGCCCACAGCACCGCAAGCCTGGGCTGGCTCAACAACGGTCAGGGCACTGGCCCACTCCCACCTGCCATATCGAGGTCTCCTGTCCCGAGGGAGTGCTGGGAGTTAGGCTGGCTTTCCTCCCTCCACATCTGCACCCAACTTCAGTTCATTATTCAGTCCCACCCCTGGCTCCACGGGCCCACTCTCCCTTACACCAAAGCTCCTGCTTCTCGCCCATCTGCCCTCCTGACTCACCCAACTGCCAGAAAGACGGCCCGGGACAGTTAGGTTCCGAGTTCCCAGCCTCCAGCCAGGCAGAGGGGGCTCTGCTTAGTGACTGAGCCAGACACTCAGACTAGGGGGTAGGGCTGCAGGAAAGGGGAGCGGCACCTAACACCCTTTGCTACAGATCACGTGTTATCTAGCCAAAACCGAGGAACTAGGTGGGAAAGAGGGCGGGAGCGAATGCAGTTTCCTGGGCTTTCCTCCATTATGTACAGCCAAGGGAATTCACCTGGGGTCCTGCTAGACTGGTAGTGGGGGTGAAAATTGAAGCCATGCTGTGACTTCTTGATTTCTCTCCATATTTCTGTTTCAGGCAGTGATGCCACTGCCTGACAGAGAGCTGGAAGCCTCAGGTGCACTGGTGGGGGCGGGGCACATCCATTGAAAGAAGTGAGACGAGGGAGCACTGAGTTTTTTCCCTGAGAATGGGGCAGCAGGCCAAAGGAGATCGGAATCTTTTTTTTTTTTTAATTAGTGAATCCCCGTGAGGTAGTTATCTTCTGATTTAAGGGAGTTTTTATATATACTAGACAGTCCTTGCTCCTGAGTAAGTCAGCACGATTGAGAATTCCTCTTCTGGGACCTGAGAACTAGTACAATGGGGAGGGCACTTGCCTTGCATGTGGCACACCCAGGCTTAATCCCAGCACCCCAGATAGTCCCCCTGAGCACCGCCAGGGTTGACACCTGAGAGCTTGTAGCCAGGAGAAAGCCCTGAGCACTGTCAGGTGTGGCAAAAAAAAAAAAAAGAATTCCTGTTTGGGGGCAGGAGAGACACACAGGGGTTCAGGCACTTGCCAGCATGGGGCTGGCCAGGGTCCACACTGTCTACAGCAACTCGGGAGCACAGAGCCGGGAGAAACCCGCAGCAGCTGGTTGTGGCCTCCAAATGAAAACAAGACAAAGGATTCTTGGTGTGGGCGGAAGGACCCATTTTCTAGAAGTCTCTGGGCTTCCCGAGCCTGAGGAACCTCTAACTCGCGGAAGCAGTGGTGACTGGGAGGGATGCTACTGCACATCTCTGCAAAGCATCTCAAGTGATCCACCCCCTGAAATTGGAATCCCACTCAAACTTCCCTCACCCAAAACTAATCCTGCAACTCAGAGCCGACCTGCAGCTTCCTGTCCCCTGGTGTAAACAGCTCCCCCTCCTGCAGGCACAGCCCGGCCAGCCACCCTGCACAGACTCAATGTCCACAGCAAGCCGGGGACCCCCTGAAGTTAAAGCCCTGGCAAGACCACTAGCAACTCCAGAGAAGAACTCAAAACAGTGACCCCAGGAGCGACCAGTTACGAGCCATTCACTTCCTGCACCCATGTTTATTTATTCATTAATTTTCTTTATTTATTTTGGTTTGGGGGGCATGCTCAGGCTTGCTCCACATTTTATGCTCAGGGCTCACTCTTGGCAGAGTTCTGGGAACCATAAGACATGCCCAGGGATCAAACCCGGCTCAGCTGCATGCAAGGCAAACACCTTACCTGTTATACTATCACTCCAGCCCTATTTCTTTTAACAGAGCTCTCTAAAAACAGTGATTTCAGAATATTTTTTTCAACTAATAGTAATGATATTTTTTGGAATGAAAACTTACCTTCTCAAGAAGTTTATTTCTAATATATTTAAGTCTGATAAACCTTAATTTTTTAAAAAAAGAACTCTCTACCTGTGGTTAATAGCAAAACGATCCATCACTCTATCACTATCACTGTATCACTGTCATCCCGCTGTTCGTCGATTTACTCGAGTGGGCACCAGTAATGTCTTTATTCCTTCCAGCACTGAAATTTTAGCAGCCTCTCCTTACTCGTCATTCCCAACAATTGGAGGCTCTTTCAGGGTCAGGGGAATGAGACCTATCTGTTACTGTTTTTGGCATATCAAATACGTCATGGGTAGCTTGCCAGGCTCTGCCGTGCAGGCAGGATACTCTCGGTAGCTTGCCAGGCTCTCTGAGAGGTACATATGTATTTGCTGCCTGCTGTCTGAACTATCCATACAAATTTCCATACAAAACTATCCATACAAATTTCAAATTTAGCCAGGCTCAAATTCTCAGGCTAAAAGCAAGAAACTTTGAGGAGATGAAAGGGAGGGAGGGAAGGCAGGAGAAATGAACGAATGAACAAATTCTGGGAGTCATAGGATGCCATTATAACAAAGGAAGATTTTCTACATGATGTAGATTTGTGTTCTCCTGTATCATAACTACTAATTACATGTGCCTATTTAATTTAAAAAAAAATTTAATTCCTCCATCTCCACATTTAAGTGCCGAATAACTGTGTTGCTACCATACAGGAGAGTGTAGATATAAAACCATAAAACCTTTCCATCACTCTTTGGGCCAGCATTGCTTTAGATGCATTATGAATCTTAAAAAAGCAAAAACAAAAACAAACTTAACTTGCAACCAATAAGTACAAGATCATCCAAGTGCCATAATTAAATTTTAAAATACACTGTTCCCTTAATGAAAACAACAGAAGGAAACACTGATGAGATGAGCTTCTATAATAATAGATAAGTCTCATCACAGTGAAACATTTAGCTGCGCGGTAACCAACATCTATAACGCACTGCACATTTGGTGCTACATGAATCCACCCCATCAGATAAAAATTTCTGATTAATGGTCTCTAAATGAAGTAAATTTTTATATATAACCCTTAATGTAGTAGGCAGAGCATATAAATATTTTAAAAATTCAACCCATACATTTCAACCACAAATGTGGGGCCAGAGCAATAGTATAGTAGGTAGGGTGCTTGCCTTGAATGTGGCATCAGTTTTCGATCCCATAA
The DNA here is from genome assembly GCF_027595985.1 of Sorex araneus. Lineage (NCBI taxonomy): Eukaryota > Metazoa > Chordata > Mammalia > Eulipotyphla > Soricidae > Sorex > Sorex araneus. Next base: position 116,507,802 of record NC_073304.1, read on the forward strand.
GGTTCCCTGAGCACTGCTGGGTGTGGCCCCAAAACAACAACAATAATTACAACTAAAGCCTCTAGTGAGAGTTGAGAATTTGAGGCCAGGGACGTGGCAAAGTGGTCAAGAACATAACTCATACATATCGCTCTAATTTTGTTCCCTGGAGCCCAAAGGCCACCTGCCCACACCACCTCCACCCCTGCAAAAGTTTAGGAGAAAAGTTGAGATACACACACACACACACACACACACACACACACACACACACACACAGAGAGATAAATAAGTAGGGGCATCCCTTACACCTGTCCATCAAACATTCATATTTCTTTTTTTTTTTCTTTTTGGGTCACACCCGGCAATGCTCAGGCGTTACTCCTGGCTCTGCACTCAGGAATTACTCCTGGCGGTGCTCGGGGAACCATATGGGATGCTAGGAATCGAACCCGGGTCAGCCGCGTGCAAGGCAAACGCCCTACCCGCTGTGCTATCTCTCCAGCCCCAAACATTCATATTTCTTGACAGATAAAATATCCGCATACAGACTACGAGAATGAGCTTCTATTTCTTTTACAGATGAACTTCTAGGAACAATGAAACCAAAGATTAGAGTCCTAGGCAGAAAACTGACGTTACAATAAAAAGTTCCCCACCCCTACCCCTCCTTACATGTGAAAAACTAAGGCACACCGACGTCGGGCACTCACGCTCTCGGGCTCTCGGGGCGGCTCTGTCTCACCACCTGCGTTCGGTGCTCTGGAACCGCAGTGTGTGGACTGGATCAGGACGGCCGGTGGTCAAGGACAGGCGAAGGAAGAACGAGGACCAAGCTGGTTGCCGATTAGTTACCATTTATTCAATCTTCCATCTTTCTCACCTCCTGCACTCCCAGCTCTGGCCTCTCTCTGCATCTACTCCAGCCTCCCTGGCTTCTCTGTCTCTCCTCCTACTTGTCTCTCCCACCTTGCCCTCTAGGCTACACCCAGCCAGATAGCCAAATCAACATAAGAAAGCCCTTCCTGAGGGCAGGGCACTCCAAAGCCCTTCCTCACTCTTAAGGTGTTTTTTTTTTTCTTTTCCTTAGTCCAAACACTTATTAACATCTTAATACTAGTTATTTTTGTATGGACATAGCAAGGGATACATTGAGGCTTGCAAGGCAGCTCTCCTGACATCTTGTCACAGGCTCAGACCACAGCACTCAGGCCAGATTAATCACTCCTAACCCTAGCAGGGTCCAAATCTAGTTATCACTGTTTGGATCATGACAACATTTGTCCATGATCAAGCTCTTAACTTAATAGTTAAGCATTAGGCATTTTGGCCAGGCCCATTTCGATGCCAGGGTAGCACACAACTCACCGCTTGCCTTGGGTCCGTCTCGTCCCTCGTCGGGACCCTGCTTTTGGGGGTGCTAGGAAGTAAGGGCAGCTGAGGCTTAGGTTGAGAGAACAGATGCCCAGGAGGAAAATACCATGTAGAGTCAAAAGACTCCCAGGTTATAAAAGCATAGCATTTGCTAAGTCTTCCTGTGTCCATACAAAAAGGACATTGCTCTGAATAAACTATGCAAAGGACTCAAGGAGAAGAGAAAAACAATATTTACAAGTCAACAGAACACTAAGAAAGAAGCTACAAAAAAACAAAGAGGAATTGGAGCACTGTAATGAGAATAACCCAATAAACCTAAACTACCTGAGGCTATGTTATCCTACACTTACACACACTGAAATCAGTGGTCTATTAAGTGCAAAATGGGAAAGTAATGTCCAGGTTATCCAGGAGTGTCAAGGTATAAAAAAAAAAAATAGTGCATAAAGTCTGCATTTTATACATGCCTAGTATGCATCTGTGATATTCTCATTGGGTTGGCTAATGAACTGAGTTTTAGCTACCCAGGTCATTTACCAGTTCAATTCAGGCTGTCCTCTGCCTCAAGACCACGCCGAGCAGCTCAGAAGCAACCCTACTGCATTTGGCTGAGTTCACCTACAACTTCCTAGTCAAAGGAAACACAGCCTGAAAATCCAGCCAGGAGGGCAGCTGCAATGCGCAGAGTGGCCAACAACACAAAGCTCGGTGATGTCAACTTCCATCTTTTATTTTTAACTTACATCTCTAGCTTACACATCCATTACTTCAATTCCAGTGCCAACTGTTTTTAATCTTGTCATAAACTCTAAGGAAATCAAGAAAGAAACAGTGCATGAGTCACTCTTCCAACTGTGTCTGAATGATGTATGGAAGACATTATGGTAGGCATACCACCAGTCACTGACAATTCCACCCAACTGCTTTCAAAAGAAAATGTATATAATCATCAAAAGTGCATTAAAAGCATGTTACACAGATTCTGATACAGTTTCTTAAAACTCAGAAGTATGTCAACCAAAAAAAGTATTAACTATCAACCCAAAGAAAATTCAAATTATGCAAAACAAAATGTTTCCTCAAGAATTTACCAGAATTACTAAAAAAAAATAATTTTATGCAGACATTAAGGGAGAAAGTAACTTTTTTAATAAAGTAATTTGGGGGTGAGGTGAGATTTGGGCCACTCTAGCACTATGCAAGGGCACTCCAGGCTCCGTGCTCAGGTTTAACCCCTGGTGGTGCCCAGGGGACCACATGTGATGGTAAAGACAAAACAAGTGTGGACTGCATTGTGTGGCAAGCACCTTACTCCCTGCACTCTTTCTCAAGCCCTTAAACAAAGCAATTCACAATGGTAAGCAACCCTGGGCTAGAGATACAAATGAGTGGGAAGGTACTGACTTGCCTTGCATGGGGTTGCTTCTACGATGCCTTTTGTTTGATCTCTGACACCACATATGATCCCTAAGCACCACTAGGGGTTACTCCTAAGTGCCCAGAAATAGCCCCTGAGCACAGTGTGACCTAAATCTGCCCCCCCTCAAACCCACCAAATTCAAAAACAAACCAAAAAAAAAAAAAAACCTGTTAATTAAAGTAAACAAGGGTCGGAGAGAAAGTACAGGGGGTAAGGTTCTTGCCTTGCATGCGTTTGATCCCAGCATCCCATATGGTCCTCTGAGCCCACTAGGAGTAATTCCTGAGTGCAGAGCTAGTAACCCGAGTACTACCGTGTGTGGCCCCCAAACCAAAAATATTAAATTTTTTGAGAAAATAAAGTAAAAGCAAACAATCTTGAGACAAGGAAATGGCTCAAAGATGTGGAGCGGATGCTTTCATGCAGGCTCACTATCTGCCACCACTGGGAGTCATCCCCAGACACGCATGGGGGAACAGTCCTGGAGTGCAATGGTACGGCCCCCAGTGAAACAAAACAGGAACTTACATACAAAGGGAAGTCCATCACATGTATAGCAGATCTATCAAACGAGAGTCTACAAGCCAGAAGAATACGGAAAGACACAGCACCAAAAAAATCAACAACTGAACACCTTACCAAGAATATTCTATCCAGCCATATTATAATTCAGATTTGAAGGAGCTATACAGAGCTTCATAACAGCTCAGGGAATTCGAGGCTTCAAACCCGCTTTCCCAGAAATGTGAAAAGAGCTCCTTTAAAGGATAGGAAAACTTCCCAGATGTGGTGCTGATCATGGCACTCGCTTAGGTTGTATATGGTTGTCCTCTACTGAGACTGAGAAAGGTTGAAAGCATACATATAGGATGATTAAAACAGTCATCATCACAAATTGACTTTTATTAGCTTGTTTTTTAATAATCTTATTTGGCATTCTTTTAAGTTTTTTGGGCCAAGTAATATGAGATAAATTGTTATATGCCTGTCAAGGGAACAAAAAAAGGAGAGAAGGCAGATCAGTAGTAGAGCAGGTAGAGCGTTTTGCCTTCTACGCAGCCGGCCCAGATTCGATCCCCAGCATCCCATATGGTCCTGAGCAACGCCAGGATTAATTCCTGAGAACAGAGCTAAAAGTAACCCCTGAACATCATCAGGTGTAGTCCAGAAACAAAAAACAAAAGATCAAAAAAAGAAAAGCCTCATTTGTGACAGAAAAGATATGATGATCACATATCTATATGAGGATCAAGTAAAAGCGAAAATTTAATGCAAGATGTTTTAGATCCCAGAGTTGAAAACTTAATTATGTAAATAAGAATAGACAGTATACTATATTGTATCACTTGTCATCCCGTTGATCTTAAAGTTGCTCAAGTGGGCGCCAATAACGTCTCCATTTGTCCCTGTCACGTGCTAGTGTAGCCCAATGATATCTGCTCCAGGAACAGGAAGAGCTTCAAATCGTTCATTTCGGGTTTTGATGAAGAAGTCTTAAGTCTGGCCACTCGGTCTTTTGACATCCCGTGGAATCCAGTTGGTAATAGCTCTAGTCCAACTCATTACATGTCTGGCCCATCTGATTTTTGACGCCTTGGCGAAACGAGACAGCGTCCCTGATTCTTGACTGTTGACTGAGGTCGGAACTCCGGATTCCTTCTCTGACTTGAGTGAGACGTGATACTCCTAGCATAGCTCTTTCGATTCCTCTTTGGGATACCTGAATAGTGTTCTAATCCTGTTTCCATAGGGCCCAGGTCTCTAAGGCATACGTTAGTGCAGGAAGAATGGTGGAGTCAAAAAGATGTGCCTGGAGCCAGAGGTTCTTCATCCTCTTAACCACTTCTTCGATGCTCTTGAAGGCATTCCACGCTGCTCTCTTCCTCCTGTGCAGTTCTGGCGCCAAGTGGTTCCTCATGTTGAGTTCTCGACCCAGGTACACACAGCTGCTGCATTTGGAGATGTTCGTTCCATTGAGAGCAAATGGAGCGTCAGGGACTAGTTCATTTTTCATGAGCATCGTCTTGTTGAGGCTCGGCTGCAGTCCGACCTTTCCACATTCGAGGTTGAAGTTGGCCAGCATTCGTGCCGCTTGGCTAATGTTTGGTGTTATGAGAACGATGTCATCAGCGAAGCGGAGGTGGTATAGTTGCCAAGCATCTATCTTCACTCCCATTCCTTCCCATTCCAGTCATCGCATGATGTTCTCGAGGGTGGCACTGAAGAGTTTCGGTGAAATGGTATCACCCTGCTGCACCCCTCTCTTTACATCAATGATCACTTCCTTGTAGAATGGGGAGATCCTGGTGGTGAATCCGTAATAGAGCTCTTGGAGGATCTTGATGTACTGAGTCTGAATGCCCTGTTTGACTAGGGCTTCGATGTTGAGGGCTTCAGTCTCAACAGAATCGAAGGCCGTCTTTAAATAAATGTTCATCGATTTATATTGTATTAAAGATTTTTAATTTCCTCATTTATATAGAAAGTAATATAGCAATTAATCATTACAAATTGGCTTTTGTTGCTTTATTTTCTGATAATTCCCTTTGCCATTTCTTTAAGTTTAGTTGGAACAAGTAATATGAAATAAATGTTCTATGCCTGCCAAGGGGGCAGGCTAGGGATGGCAGGGACCCTGGGGACACTGGTAGTGGGACTGGTGTTACCACAAGTATGTCTGAAACAATTCTATTGTGAACAGCTTTGTAAATCATGGTGTCTTAATTAAAAAAGAAAACAATAATAGAAAAAGTAAGTCATCTTACAAACTGAACAAAATCAGGGCATGCTGACTTACAGACATGAAAACGACATATTACTATGAAATAGCTCTGAAAACACACTGTGCATATAAAAAGTCTTACGCATAGGAAAGACTTTTCCTAATTCTATTAGTATTCACATGATGAAACAACTTACTGATGTGCATCAGTCTCACATTCAGTAATACCTTTGCTAATAAGAGTATGTCCAAATATCACACCTCTTTTTTGACAAAACATAATTATCAGAAGCTAGAATTGAGGGCACAGGGTGAGTTCCAGGCTATCAGGGAAGAGAATGGCAACAGAATGAAATTATCATTAAATATCACCTAACAGTCAAACATGCAAGAAAATATAAAATATGCATCAGCCAGTTTTAGGATGAGGTTAAGGGAAAGAGGCAATGAACCAGAAGACTATTAACAGTAAGAAGAGAAATAAGAGGAACAACTATCAACGGAGTGTGGGGGTACAGCAGAGGAAATGCCGAAGCAAAGATAAGCCTCCTGGTGAGGAGGAACCTGGCTGCCTCGCCCTTTCCAGACCAGAATTCCCCCTGGGGGAAGGGGTCTCACGTTCTTTCTGAGCCTTTTTCTCCTATTACCATCGAGGTAATAGGGCAATTTTCAAGGTCAACCTCAGCAGGAAGCTTGTTGTGACAGGAGGGCTCCATATACTATACTAGCACATACCACCATATCATAGCAGTATTCCGGCGGCATAGAATTTAACATGCAACTTCTGCATGAGACAACATACAGCTGGTTTCAGTATAATAAGTCAGTTAAACATAACAGCAAGTAAAATAAGATACCTGGGTTTTGACAGAAAAGGAGACAATGCAGCATCTGAAGCTGCTCAGAAGGCGAAGGTTGGATGCTAAGTGCCAGGGAAATGCCACCGGCAAGTAATGTGTCAGAATTTTCTCCATGTTTTCTCGGTTGAATTTCACAAGCACCACACACATGGACCCCCACGCACACGCGGAGTGACCCCTGAGCAGAGGGCCAAGGGCAGGCTCTGAGTACCGCTGCACGTGTCCAAAATTTAAAGCGAAAGAGCCTGAAAGAGAGAGAGCGAGAGGGGAGGGGCTGGCGCGCTGAGCTAGACGGCGGGAAAGGCCGTCTGAGCAGCTTCAGCCCAGCAGAACCGGGCCGGTCTGCTGAGTCAGGAGCACCAGAGCCCAAAGACCCCTGTTCAACCCCCACTCACTGAGCCATTCCACAGACTCCTACTTCGGGTCCACTCCGCAATCCCACGGCAAATGCAGTCCTTATTTAATAATGTTTAATATGACCACGCGGCATGACTTACGATTAATTACTTGGTGTTATTAACTGTTACTATGCTCGGCTGCTTCTCAACCTCGATAACCCTGACAAGGTGTCTCCACCCTCGACTGAGAATTCATTCCTGTGTTCGGGCCAAGAGACAGAGTAGGGAGACGCTGAAAGCCAAGTAGGGACCGTCTTGGCTTTCCTAGGTCTCCCAGCCCCGGGGTAGGTGGCCATCACAGATAAGCCCCAGAAGCTGGTGACTCCATCAAGACAAGGCGGCCCTCGCAAGGAGATCCATCGTAGTGACCAGGGAGTATCAGGGATTGATGCAAAATCACGTCCAGCAGTTCCTGCTCCCGAGCACAGAGAGGAACGGTCCATTTCCTTGGGCGAATCGCAGACAGCGCTGGTCGTGACTCAGCTCAGAGCAATGAGACAGAAATTGGCGAGGAAGGGAAGAGGTGGCCTCATTTCCTGAATGAAAAGATCTCTCACCCAGGCCAAACATGAGCTCTCGGTCCTTTCTCTTTGTTCCCTGGCGGGAAAGCAAGTCTCACCTAGGTAGGAAAACATGGCTACGAGAAGGACTAGAAAAAGGTCTCTGTGATCAGGAGGATGAAGTAGGTGGAGGAAGAGAGGAAACGGCGGCGACCCATGGGGCCAGAACTCGAGCCGGGTTGTCTCTGCGCCACAGCGCCATAAGCAAACTCTGGCCACCCTCCAGCCGTGCACCGTGCCTAAAGGACCTGACACTGTAAGGAAAGATCGAAGCGCAGGGCCAGAGAACCTGTACAGGTTATCCCAGCAGCACCGAGAGCCACCCCAATGTCACAGGGAGTGGCCCACGAGCCCGGAGCCCAGAGCAGGCCCCACTCAGTGCACAGTGGAGCCCCAACACCTCTGGGTGCGAGCACCACATCCAAAGGAGTGCAGCCCTCAAAGACCGCCACAGCCAAACGCCTGTGCAGATCAGCTGCCTCCACAAAGCACCAGAGAGAAGGGACCAGCAGTCAAACACATACATAGTCCAGTGCAATTCTGAAAACGTTTGGGGACAGAGAGGCAGTACAGGAGGTACGCACTTGCCCCGCCTGTCACCCACCCTGGTCAATCCCCAGCATGACATATGGTTCCTGGAGCACTACCAGGGTCACCCGAGAGAGAAATAACCCCAAAGCATAGCCAGGCACATACCCTCAAACAGAACAGCAGCAGCAGCAGCAAAATACTTTCCTCAGCATATTGGACTGGGATTAAACCATCACGTACATCATCGCTCACGGCAGAGAGAGCTCCAGGGGCAGCGCAGGCCTAGCAGGGGCACAGCCCTGAGTGTGAGCATATCAGCTACACACATAGACACACACAACTTTAGTTCCGTATTAGCACACTTCCAGAAACCCCTGTGATTGGTTTGCCACTGCTGCAGAATTAAAGGCTTACTGACATTGAAAACTAATTAATTGCATGGGAAACACCAAAACATTAACTTCTCAAAATAAAATTTGGCCTGGAGTATTTGGAGACGCCTAAGAAATAGTCCTACCAAAAAACAATGACCAGGGTCCAGAGCAGAGGCACACTGGGTGGGTGCTACTTCGCACACGGTTGACAGGGTGTAATCCCTGGTATCATATCCCATATGGTACCCTGAGCATGGCTAGGAGTAATTCCTCAGTGCAGAGCTGGGTATGGTCAAAAACAAAAACAAAAATGAGACCAAAAAAAAAGAAGCCAAAGCCAAAATGTGAAGACTGGCTTTTAACAAAATATCCTTCTATGAAAAAAAGCAATACTGAAAAAATTAATGCCAGTCACCAAGGGGGGAAAAAAATCCTTCCATGTATCTTCCACATTCCCTACATAACAGATTAGACATGCTGCGGGGAAGTCTACTTATTAAAACGATTTCATTTCACTGACACAATAAAAGCATGGGAGATAAATCTACAATCTCAGTGCTCTTCAAATAGTGAGCAATGTCGACATGAAGTTGTAAGTGTAAATATTTGTTCCCTTCTTTGGTTTATAAATTTCAAGATGATAAAATTCTGTATGTAAAGCTACTAATTAAAAAAGGAATCTATTTGCCTTGTAGGATGCTCGAGGTTGTATGTTTATTTGCGATGAGTGAAACGGTGCACACTAGGAAGGAATGGGAATTAGAAAGCTGAACTTTGCTGGCTTAGCAGTTACTCCTGGGAAGGAGAAGAGGTTTCATCTATCAAATCCAAGACTCTCCTTTTGAAGATAATTTGTGTGAAGATGCAGCATTCCAAGTACAAATTAGTATCTCCCCCGACCTTGAAAGTAAGGAGAATGTGTCGTGAAGGAACAAATTAAATGCTTGAGAAAAAAGGAAGCCAATGTTGTATGCCTTTGAATGTAGGGCCATTTGACTGAGACCACCTCTCAACGCTGATCTGGCAACTGTTCACGAGAGCTGTGAGGTGCAGTGTGGAGCGAGCCACACCACGGGGGTGGACAACCACCACTGCGACTATTGCCTTCTGTGCTAACCTAGGACCTAGATCTTATGACTAAATTGATTTCTCTTAGTAAGCGCCTCTCCTGCAAATAACTTATGATGCTGAGTTCTTACTAAGTGCCAAACACTGACCCAAACACTGTATATGTGTTAACTTATTTACTAAGCAGTTCTTTTAAAGAGAGTCCTCTTATGCCCAGTTTATAAAATTAAATTTTTCGTTTTTTAATTAAAATTATTTAATCTTTTACATGTCTTACACAGAAGTAAACACTAACAATAAGTAACTTCCCTTACTTATTAGTAAGTAATCAGGTGGCATGTCCAGACTCAGAAGCAGGGATCAATTCCCCCTGTGTGGCCACTGGGGCCTCCCTCACCTGTCCACAAAACATCTTCTTGCTCCTTCTGGCTTCTCAGATTTCTCACAGATGCTCCTTTGTCTTTCACTGCCAGAAAGGGAGGTAGAATCTGGCCGCAGATTCCGGCTCTTCTTACCCACACCCTTCCCCAGGGATCACCCTTTCTAGTCCTTTTCAGAACAGCCAAGAGCTCTCAAAACCGGATCTCCAGATCGGACTTCCTAGATCCAGCTAAGCGCCAGGTGTCTGGACTAAGCCTAAACTCCCGGCTGGGAACCTGTTTCCTTTTTTCTCAAGTCCCACCTTACTACCTCTCCTCCCAGGACAAGCTCCTGTCAACCATGCAGACTCCCCTGGGACTCCCTTCCTCTTCACCCAACACGTCCCATTAGCTTGATCTCTTCCAAAGCCCTGCACCTGGGCTGGGAGAGAGTGAGCTCTACATGCTCCAGGGCCTGGATTCAAATCCCAGCACCGCGGCAGGCCCCAACACAACACTCGTGCAACCAACCAGTACAGCCCTGGCCTTGGCACGGATTCGTGCCACCAGGGTGACATCTGGAGCCCCTGAGCACTGTGGGGAGCACACCAGCCAGGAAAAAGATCCTAAATCTCTCTTTCCTCTCTCTTGTCCTGGACACTACACAGGGTACCTATCTGTCCCTCAAAGACCCTGGAATTGTTTCCAATTTTGCATGGCATGCCCGTTGGTCTTGGACAAGCTCTTCCCCATGGCAAAGCTGCATCCTCTGATTCATTCCAGCTTGAACTCAAATGTCATCTTTTAGGAAAGGCCTTTGCGGACCAGTGCCACTAAGTCTGTCTGTAGTGCACCTGCGACCTAACCTAAGTGAAGGGACATGTGCAGTGTCCCTGTAAGCTCCGGGAGGGCCGTGTCTACCCTGCTCACCTCTACTGCCCAGCAGTGTCTGGCAAACGGCAGGCACTCGGTACCCAGGGACTTCAAGACTGGCAACAAAGGGTGGTTATAAATCAAGTCAGCTGGGGAAACACCACCTCACGGCCCATCTATCATGACAGAAATAAACAAGGCAGGGCAGCCAGCAGTAGCCACCCAAGTAAGTTTGTCCTTTGCTTTCTTATTCCCATGGGGATAATGAAACCTCTGTTTACAATAATCCTGTGAGTGGCTTTCAGCATTGGATGGTCACTAAATAAAGACTACATTCTACATTCTGACCCAGTGTGTCCACACCCTTCCAACTAAAAGAGGTTCCCCGAACACTAATTCTCCTACATGGGCCATGCTATAGCATTTGTCTTTGAGGGAGGATTTTTGTTTGTTTTTGTCTGCCTCTTTTATTTTGGTACTAAGAATCAAACTCAGGCTTATGCATGCGAGGTACAAACCATTTTTCTTCTTATTTTTTGCTGACAGACACCCTCTACACTGATCTCACAATTAAGAGAAAGAGAAAATGTATGAGGAATGTTCTGGCATGCCTATATTTTATATTTTTTGGATACATAGAAGAAACTTTCTGGGCGAGAGAGATAGAACAGAGGGTAGGGCATTTGTCTTGCATGAACCTCACCCAGGTTCTATCCCCAGCATCCCATATGGTCCCTCCAAACCCACCAGGAGCAATTCCTCAGTGCAGTGCCAGGAGTAAAGCCCTGAGCACTGTCAGATGTGGCCCGAAAGAAAGAAAAAAAAGAAAAGAAAATTTCTACCTGCACCCAACAATTATAAATGAGTCACTTCACCACCTGAGTCCCACCCCACGGGTGAAATCCATCCCTGTGTTAATGATTCACAGAGGAGCTGAGTGGGCTGGGCAGGAGCACCCAGGGAAGAGGAAATTCTAAGATAAATTAGCCTTAACAATCAGGGCGGCAACTTCTACCCCCTTGGCCACCAGATATGATCCATCACCACCCTTTCTACCTCAAAACCACATTTCACATCTGTCTCCTCCTGTGCACTGCCACTGCCACAGCCAGACCAAGACTTCAGCAGACAGCAGCGACCTCCTGCGCATTCGCCTCCCACACACCTCACCCTCTGCGGCCTTTGAAGCATTCTTTTCAAAGTATTTCAACCCTATGGAAAAGTTGCACGAATATTACAATAAACACCCATCTGCTCTTAACAATTTGCTATCTTTGATTCCATTCAATCGCTCTTTTTTGTTCCAGAACCATTTGAGAATAAACTGCAAAGACCGTGACCCTTCACCTCCCAGAAGAGCAAGGGCAGTCCCCAAACTCCCATATGGTCCAGCGATTCCACTCCCGGGACTATATCCAAAGGAAACAAACACTCTGCTGCTGAGATATTTGCTCCCTCTTGCTCGCTGCATCGAGGAAGGAAAAAAATAACTAAGACTTTTTTCTGGTACAAGGTAAGAAACAGAAACAAGGGTCATGTGGAACAGATGAAAATGGTCAAATGATACACTTTTGTCTATAAGATAAATAAGGGCGGGGGTGTGCTATCGATAGAGTATGGTGACTAGTTAACAAATACCATTTTGTGTATTTCAAAGTCTCTTCAAGAATAAATCCTGGAGGGGACCTGGAGTACCAACAATCTATGCCCAAAACATTCTATTAACAATATAGTTCATGGTGCCTAAATTTTAAAAGAAGAAAAATCCAAAGAGTTCTCATCATGGGGAAAATGCTTTCCCCCCTTTTTTGTATCTTTATCAGATGATAGATGCTACTAACTTACTAAGAATTTTTTTGGGGGTGGGGGTAGGGGCCTATACCTGGTGGTACTAGAGCTTACTCCTGGATCTGCACTCAGGGATCACTTCTGGTGGGCTAGGGAGACCATACAGGGCGCCAGGGATCGAACCCAGGTTGACCATGACAAAGTGTCTTACCTGCTGTACTATCGTCCAGCCCCTTACTAAGCTTACTGTGGTGATCATTACATAACAAATGTGAACTGCATCATTATTTGCATATCTTAAACATACAAAATGCTATACATCACTAACATCTCAATAAACCAGGGCTGGGGGGGGAGAACAGGACATCTTTTCATAATCATAATGGGCTATCAAACTGAGAACTGATAAAGTCCTCTCTGCAATTACTCAGTCCATGCTCGAGTGCTGCGGCTTGGGCTGACGATCACACACACATTCCACTCAGCTCTCGTGTCTCGCAGTGATTTTCATAGCACAAATTGGGCGCTGGGGGAATAGTACAGTGGACAGCACGTTTGCCCTGCACACAGCCGACTGAGTTTGCTCCCCGGCACCCTGTAACAGTCCCTGGAGCACCACTAGGAGTGACTCCTGAGCGCAGAGCCAAGGAATAAGCACTGAGCACTGTCAAACATAGCCCAAACACCAAAATATTAAAATATAATAAAAGCACAATATCATTGTCCAGTTTCACCCAGAACACCCTATGGGGGACGGGTGAGACCCCTCCCCGCCCCAAGGGACGAAGCCCCGGCAGCTGAAACCCTCCAGAACTCAATTGCCGCCACGCTCATGGCCGCTCTCCACATGCTCAGGCTGAGCCTCACCCACGGGTGAACCTTTTCCTGGACCGTGCGACACTTCACAGGACACACCCTACCCATACTCCAAGGGTACAGCACCGCTTTAAATGGGATTCAAAGTAGGAGACAACTAACCTTAGAGGGAAATATTGTATTATTTCAGTTCTGCTTTGGGCAGGGGTTGGGGTACGGGATGGAAACACCCAAACTATGGGGGCTGGAGCGATAGCACAGCGGGTAGGGTGTTTACCTTGCACTCGGCCAACCTGAGTTCAATCCCCAGCATCCCCAGAGCACTGCCAGGAGTGATTCCTGAGTGCAGAGCCAGGAGTAACCCCTGTACATTGCTGGGTGTGACCCAAAAAGAAAAAAGAAAAGAAAAAAAAAACACACCCAAAATATGGTGGTGGGAAGATGTGAGACTGATGTCTGAATGTTAAATGTGATCGAATATTGTGAACTACTTTACAAAATAAAAAAACTTAAATGAACTAATCTTTTTTTTTTTTAAATGTGATTGCCCAACTTGAAATTCTCTACTCCTCCAGTACCCAGGGCTCTGCTCTGATCTCAGAAACTGCCCCGTTTCCTGCCCCAACCGATCTCTGGCCCCTTCCTTCCCCACCTACTCTTTGCTTCCTCTCTCCCCAGGAACGCTGAAGGGCACAATCTCTGGTCTTGGGCTCACTTCCTCCTGATTCCCCACATCACACACACACACACACACACACACACACACACACACACACACACACACACACACACACACACACACACACACACACACACACACACACACACACACACACACACACACACACGGCCCGTGATTACCTTTTTGGTTTATTTGCTTATCATCACCTTCACCATGAAAAACAGGGTGGTTCTGAGCACAGCAATTGGCCCAAGTAGGTGCTCAGCAAACACTTTTGATGGAATGAGTGCAGAACGAATACATAAACTGCCTTTTAAAAGTGGCCGTGCCAATGCCAATCCTAGCAGCAGGGAAGCATGGCCAGGGTGGAGCAGGCAGTGAGCCTCACCCTCAGGCAAACATGGAGCAGGCAGATAAGCGCAAGCTGCAGGTTAGCGTGCCACAGCATGGTGATTTCCAGTGCCAGGACACGTATGCTCAGCTCAGCCTGGCTTGCTCGGCTGCCTCATGTCCAGGCCCGACTCCATCATAGGTGGCCCTACGTCTCTGGACCTCGATTTCCTCATGTTTCGGTACAGGCAATGCCTCCTCTCTTGCCCACTTGAGAGAAGGGGGGTTGGGCCCTTCGAAACTGAAAAGATGGCTGACCCGGAGGGATCGTGTGGCATGAGTCAGCCAGGAGAGAGGCAGGCCCAGGATAATTCTCAGCAGGACACGAAGCAGCACAGCAGAGCAGTAGCAAAAGGCCCACAGCGCCACAGTCGAGGACTGGTCTAAGGCACAGAGCTTTCGCCATGGCAGCGGGACGAGGGAGGTGGGGGACATGGCACTGTGAGTGGGGGAGCTGAGGGCAGGGGGATGGAAAGTGGCTGGGTTCAATTCCCAGCATCCTATATGGTACCCTGAGCCTGGCAGGAGTGATCCCTGAGCACAGAGTCAGGAGTAAGCCCTGAGCCCTACCAGGTGAGGCCCCAAAACAAAATAATAAAAATAAAACCAAACCCCAAAACCCAAACCTCAACTATCAATAACTCTGTAAATTAGCTTTTTAATTTTAAAAGATTAAAAAGAAATTTTTAATTGCTTAATTTAATATTTTTAATGAGAAGAGATTAGTAAATGATGGCCCACAATTGACTTTAAACGATTCCCTCATTAAATGAACAATAACCTGAGTGAAATGTATCATTTCCAGCACAATCTAGTTCTAAAGAAACCCGTTTCCTCCTTCCTCTTCAATGCTCTTTGGACCTAGTGCAGAAAGTGATCCTCAGTATGCAGGTGGACACCACAGGAACAAAACACCAAGACTGCTCTGGACCATGGCCGTCTCTGCAAAGGCCGCACGAACACTCTCAGAGTTCACACAAGTGAATGGAGCCCGGGCTCAGCCAACAGCCAGGAGAGCCTCGCCACTCGAGTCAGCGCTTTCTTTCATTCTAACCATGTCCCTGAAGTAGGCAACACAGAGAGGAAAATAAGTTTAAGAGCTAGAGAGCAAATAAGTGCTTGAGCTGCACATGGCCAACCCTAGTTCAATCACAGCACGACGCATGGTGCCCCAGCATCACCAGTGACCCCTGAGCACTGTCAAGTGTAGCCCTGGCTTCCCCCCCTGCCAAGGAGAGACTCTGCAAGGAGCTTACTCCAGACTGGAACAGTGTGTCCAAAGAGGGTAATGAAGCTCCCCTGGACATTGGATAGATCCAGGGGGTTGCAGGAGCCTGAAGAGCTTAAAGAGGGCACTTTCTGATTGTTCGACTAAAAAAGATATATTTCCAGGGGGCTCTGAGTAATTTTCTGCCCCCTGAAAGGGGGGCAGTAAGCTAAATGAGTTTGGGGACCTCTGGCCTAGAATGTCAAGGTCCACAGAACTAGTGTTATAGGCAAGATGAACAAAGAAGATCATAAAGATCATAAAGCTTGGCTAGTTCAGGGGAGGAGAAAGTGCCCGAGGCCAGGAGACTCACTGGGAGAAGAAAGCAGCTTGACCAAACAGCCTGGTATTGTCTAACTCCTGGGCTCGTTTTTCTTCCGGTACTGCTGGTTCTGGCCTTGGCGTGGCTTACATAGGCACGTCATGACATCTCCAGACCAGGACACGTCTCCTAACTGTTGCTTAATGTCCAGCATGTTTGTCTTGGCTAACCCTCGGCTATAAGGAGGAGCTGGCAGAAAGGACACTGGTAGAAACCTTCAGGGAAGCTGGAGAAGAGGCACAGTGAAGCTGGAAGAGGAGCAAGCAGCAGGGGCTGGGGGACAAAACTGCAGGGTTCGAAGGGAAAGAGTGGACTGCCTGGGAGCGAACTCCTCTGGGCCAACTTCACATGCTCAACTACACTTTCTTCATGTCAGAAACTGGAGATCACTTGTATTTGTTTTACTCTATGTTTTTCCAACTGCAGGTATCTACAGACGAATTCAGAAAGTTGTTTTTTCTTTCCCCATAACACCAGGAAGTTGGTTATCTTATGTACCAGATGTATCTGATTTATTTAGATCTTACTAATCTCTGGAAATCCCTGTTACGTATAACACACACAAAAATTTCTTTTAACCAAATTATTTCTAGTTTCAGATATTGATAGATAGATCAGATTATCTTTTTTTAAAATATACTGGGGACGAAACCCAGAGCACCTTACACAGAAAGCTTACAGGCTCTACCACTAAGTCCCAAGCCCCAGACCCCCGTGATCTTTTATACTAGAAACATGTGTGTTACTTAACTTGTTTCATTAACTGACAAGTGTTCCACAGAGAAGGAATAATCATTGAAATTATCTCATTCAACAGACAATTTATGGTTGAACAAGTCAGATAAAAAGGAAAAGATGAATTCAATCTGTCTGAACTTCACTGGTGTCTGACTGGCAGGTCAGCTGACACTGGGAAGACCCTCATCGTTATTCGCCCTTGATGGTCAAGACATGGGAGCATCCGGGAGAGGCTGCTCAACTGAACACTGCAAACAAGAGGGCACTTAGAGAGGGAAGTGCAATGGAATTAGGGGGAAAGACTTTTTTGAATGAATAATATTTGAGGGGTTGCAGCAATAGTACAGTGGTAGGGTGTTTGCTTTGCACACAGCAGACCTAGGTTCAATCCTCAGCATCCCATATGGTACCCTGAGTCCACAAGGAGTGATTCCTGAGTGCAGATCCAGGAGTAACCCCTGTGCATCACCAGGTGTGACCCAAAAAGAAAAAAAAAGAAAAAGAGCATATGCTTAGCTATAGCTGTGCCTTGATTACAATTATGCAAAAGGACATGAACATAGGCAAATCTGGAAAGAAAACTGTAGTGCAAAAATTATGGACAGTGTGCACACTTCAATTTCTTTCATGTTATATATTACTTTTTATGTAACTAAGGTAAGCATAGACATAACTGAAAAAAAAAAAAAGAACTTTCAGTTGACTCTTAAGATTTACCCAAAGGCTGTGGCTAAGTGGCAGGCAGCTCATTAGCAGCAGAAGGAGGGGATGGAGCATGATCCTTGGTGGCTGGAGGCCCCTGCACACCAGAATGGCTGGCCATTGTGTCTTCTCTGAGTCGGAGCTAAGACTTGTCTCATGAAATCATGAGAACATGAAAATGCATATGTACAAGGTCAAGTCTTCAGTACCCCTAGTCCAGAATGTGTGCTTAATAAGCATTCATGGGTCTGATACTGGAGAAAGTGGACTCTAAGTCGAGATACCCGAGTCCAACCGACAGCCAAACTGCAGGCAAGACTTCCTCAGCAAACGCTGCTAAGACTTCTTGCGGCTCAGTCTACACTGCCCTGAAAACAAAACCAGACCAGAACAAGCCAAAAAGAGCAGTCCGAGAAAAATTCTGTGAATAGAGAAACAAAACCACACAATTTTGGAAACTTACTTTAAAAAAATAATCAAGAACCTCTTTGCTAAAAAATGAAGCTTCCTGATTCTTCAGCAATTGGTATAAAATCCATATGAAAGTATTGCAGTATTGGGGAACAGAGATGGAGGTCAATGGTAGGGTATATTTTATATGTGTCTGATGTGTGAGGCCCTATACTCAATCCCTGGCACTGCTAACTCCCGCAAAATATAGTTGAAAGAAAATACACCCACAAACACATATTAGACAATTGGAATTTGCCCAAAGACAATATCACTAAGTCATGCTTCCAGAATATTTGTGAAGATAAACTAAAAAACAACCTCATACTAAAAAATATCTTCATAGACTGTGCTAAAATCAGAATGTTTCTACCATCAAGTATAATTTCTCCAACTTACATTAAGTTGGAGCGATAGCACAGCGGGTAGGGCATTTGCCTTGCAACTCGGCCGACCCAGGTTCGATTCCTTTGTCCCTCTTGGAGAGCCCGGCAAGCTACCTAGAGTATCCCGCCCGCATGGCAGAGCCTGTCAAGCTACCCGTGGCATATTTGTCAAGCCAAAAGCAGTAACAACAAGTCTCACAATGGAGAGGTTACCGGTGCCCGCTTGAGCAAATATATGAACAAGACGACAGTGCTATGACAGTGTTACATAAGTTTTAAAAACTTAGGACCAGAGCGATAATACAGCAAGTAGGGTGCTTGCCTTGCATGCAGCTGACCTGGGTTCCAACCCTGGCATCCCATATGGTCCCCTGAGCATCACCAGGAATAATTCCCGAGTGCAGAGCCAGGATCGCCCTCAGCATCACCGAGTGTGACCAAAAAGAACAACAACAAAAAAATTTTAAATAAAAAATTATCAAGTATTCATCCAACAGAGTAAATCATTGCTTTAATCATTTAAGTCAAAGGTAAAAACGTTTTTATTCATTATCATCAGAACAGCAACAATGTCAAAAGAGGAAGAAGGCTTTCACTGTTTCTTTGTTGAATACCTGGATTAAACTGACCACCCTTCAAGAGTCTTTGTGTACTTCAAAAACCCAAACCAAGCCACACAAGGCAGCTGCTCACTGACCAACTGGTCTGCAGAATTCAAAGAACGACAAAAGGTTACCTTAATTCAATAAGATAATCAACGCACATTTACCCACCACCCAGAGTCTAAACCATCTGCAAGGCGGCAGAGCCAAATGCCTATAAAACAGCTGGCAGCATGCAGATATGTCCTCGTGTCCCTTGTGTCAATGAAATGTCTCTCTTAGCAACAGCTAAAAGGAAGCTGAACTTTCAGAAAACTTCCAGGTAGCATGATCCAACTACTTGTTAGTAAGTTATTTTGAGATTTCCAGCCCAGATGGGCAATATGTTTTATTCAATTGAGTCTTGCACTAGGGTAACAAAATGTGAGACAGACACGATCTGGATCCTTTCATTGTTCAAGCAAAGCGACCCAGTGGCTTCCAAATAACAGCAGGAACAATGTAGCAGCAGAGAAAAGAGAGAAAGGGGGGTGGGAGAAGAAAGCAAAAACCCAACTAGAGAAACTTCAGAGCAAGAAACCAGAACAAATTTAGACTGCAAAGTCTGACATCTGCCTTAGGTCAGGATACCATTCAGATAAACATACATTTATTAATGATCAAAACTACTACCAAATAATGATACTGGTGATATTTCAACATTTTAGACACTGTAAACAACTCTACGTTGAAGGTGTTTAATTTCCTCCTAACATATTATATTGAAGTCACCAGATGCAGTACTTCTCAGTGTTCAAGAATTTAAGATTCTTAAAGGTAAGATGAGATGATTTCAGGTGATCCGAATGGAAGAGTGAGAAAGCTGTTCCCTTTTCAATTTTGTTTCATACCCTCTCATTAAGTCAAGGAGAAAGTCTCAATTTGGTGCTAATATGTCTGTAACACCTCTGTAATGTTTGCTAATCTCCCTTTGAGAAAGAGCAAGCCTCAGGCTCAGAGCCTAGTCAGATAATAGAATGCAGTCACATTTTAATAAAACTCTTTTAAGTTACTTCTACAGTTACCTTTTATTTATGGCAAGAAATATTTGTTTTCCACTTACAATAATGACAGTTTCCTTTTATCTTAGATATATTCAAGCTTTAAAAAAAATCTGAGGCAATTTAATTTTCAGTGAGTATTTCAACTGCTTTTATTTTTCCAACTTTGATGTAGTGAAAAAATATCAGCAGGGGCTGGAGTGATAGCATAGCGGGTAGGGCGTTTGGCTTGCACACGGCCGACCCGGGTTCAAATCCCAGCATCCCATATGGTCCCCTGAGCACCACCAGGAGTAATTCCTGAGTGCAGAGCCAGGAGTAACCCCTGTGCATCGCCAGGTGTGACCCAAAAACCAAAAAAATATATATATATACATCAGGTATACAAAAATATTTGGAATATTGTTGGTGCATGTCTACCCCTTAGTTAGATGCACCAATTGTTAGTGTTTAACCACACCTTTTATCTACACCTGTACCTATATATTTATACTTACTTCTGTTATGATTGCGCTGAACCATTCCCTTAAGATTTTCAGAGATTATTTCCTAACTCATAGGGACATAATCTTGGATAATAAAAATGCCATCATCCTACAAAGGACATTAACATTAATGCTTTAATTTCCCTTAATATCTGATCAAAATCAAATGTATCTAATTATTCTCCAATTTCTGGTACAGAATTCCAACAAAGTTCATGCTGTTGGAGGCACATATTGGTTTGAAAACTCTGAACTGACCAGCGGCTGAAGTGTAACAGGGGGAAAACAATGTAAACTCGCAATAAAGAGAAAAGCGAAAAAATCTGCTGTTAAAGTAAACTCCGATTTATAACACACATAGGTATAAAGGAAAACATTTAGCAGGTTTTTTTATAGGCCCTTGAAAAGGAACAATCAAAAGATCATTATCAGACACAGTTATAAATTCAAAGTTCAAAATAACTAGCTCACCTCTTTAATTAAATAAGCACTGTATTAACTTAAATACATAATTAATGCATTATACCATAATTAAGCAACTTGAAAACAATACTTATTACGGTTATTCCTAATAAGATGATTGAAACTCCAGGAGTTCATCTAGGCCTTTGTTTGCTTTTAATTATTGTAACTTTTTCAAAAAGAATTCATTTCAGATAGAGCTACAATGTTTAATTTGCCTTGGATGTGGCTGGCCCAGGTGTGCCCTAGCGTTAGCTCCCTTGCACTGCACAGAAACTAATCAAAGTATGAACTTGAAGGGGCTGGAGCAATAGCACAGTGGGGAGGGCATTTGCTTTGCACCCAGCTGAACTGGCATCCCATATGGTCCCCCAAGCACCACCAAGAGTGACCCCTGAGCACTGCTGGGCCCAAAAACTAAAAAAAAAAAAAAAAAAAAAAAAGTAAGAACTATGGTTAGTTTTGGAAAACTGGTCTAAGGAAAGAATATGCAAGGCTAATAAGAAACCACCTTTTACTTTAGATATTTACATGTAAGCTATACATGTAGCTTGACGTTAGGAAACTAATAATTTAATGACTTACAAACGGTAAAAATACAATTTAAAAAAATGTTAATGCCCATATTCTCTCAATCATGCTACTCAATCACTAGTACAATTCAAATACTATCCCCTTTGGACAAATCTGACTTTAAGTTATTGGTAAAGAAAAAAAATTTTTTTGTGGGGCTGAAATGATAGTCCAGCGGGCAGGGTGCTTGTCTTGCATGCAGTCAGCCCAGTTTGACCCCCGGCATCCCGTATGGTCCCCCAAGCACCTCCAGGAATAATTCCTGAGAGCAGGGCCAGGAGCAAATCCTGAGCACTGCCAGGTGTGACCAAAAAAATAAATAAATAAATAATTTTAGTTTAAAAATTTTAGTAAAATAGGGCTGGAGCAATAGCACAGCGGGTAGGGCACCTTCCTTGCACGTGGCCGACCCGGGTTCGGTTCCCAGCATCCCATATGGTCCCCTGAGCACCACCAGGGGTGATTCCTGAGTGCAGAGCCAGGAGTAACAACCTCTGTGCATTGCCGGGTGTGACCCAAAAAGAAAAAAAAAATTTTAGTAAAATATTTTCATTTGTTTTAGCTGGAGCAATAGTACAGTAGGTAGGGCACTTGCCTTGCATGCGGCAGACCTAGGTCCAATCCCTGGCACCCCATATGGTCCTCTGAGCCTGTGAGGAGTTGACCCCTGAGTGAAGAGCCAGACATAAACCCTCAGTACTACCAGGGGAGACCCCAAAACCAAAAAAAAACAAACACGAATAAATCAATAATAATAATAATAATAATAATCCTTAAAATCCTAAAACAATTTTTTTTTCTGCTAACAAATAGAAGCTTTACCTTAGAAACCACAAACAGGATTAAATGGTCTAATGACAATTGGGTATATTCAGGGTTGTATCTCAAAAGAAGTGATATTCAAGATTCCTTTTAAGATTTTTTTTCCCTCTTAAGATTTTTCTATATTTAAGAAGTCATTATCAGGAGCTGAAGCTATAGTAGAGCAGGTAGGGCATTTTCCTTGCACAACCTGGGTTCAATCCCCGGCATCCTATATGGTCCCCTGAGCACTGCCAAGAGTGATTCCTGAACACAGAGTCAGAAGAAACCCTGAGCACTGCCTGTGTGACTCCAAAACAAAATGAATTTTTTAATTCACTAGCAAAATATAAATATGTAAATTAATTATAAAATTTACACTTATAAATGCATTTTAATATACCCTAGTAACAACTGATCAGCCTTTTCATATTGGTAGACATGACTCAGACAAAACCACTGTTCATCTATCTTTGTAAAACTATGTTTTTGAAAACCTGACTATCAAGACTTCCAAATAAATAGTCTTATTATTAAAGGTCAAAAAAATATATTGGGGGCAGGAGAAATACAGCGGGCAGGGCGTTTGCCTTAAACGCGGCTGACCCAGGTTCGATTTCCAGCATCCCATATGGTCCCCTGAGCACTGCCAGGGGGTAATTCCTGAGTGCAGAGCCAGGAGCAACCCTGTGCACCACTGGTGTGACCCAAAAAGCAAAATATATACATATATATACTGGGAAGAAAAATATGTGTAAGGAGGGGAGACTCAGCTCACTGCTACAGCAAAACCAAGAATCATCTCCAGATGCCGGAAAGGGCTCCTACGCTACAGCTGCGTCTGTGGCAAGGCAGCCACGGTCTAGGGGCACCACGTGAGAGTGGCACAGAATGGAGTCAGAAGGGGGCAGGATCCACGGCGAGCAGATCCCCCACCTTCCCCTTGCACATCAGTCACACAGAACCCACAACAAACTTCCCTGGCACACCAGGCGCCCTTACTAAGGGCGTCCCTGACCTGGCAGGGAGAGGATTAAGACTAGAGTCACAGTCCAGCTTTCAGTCAGATGCGCTTTCCAGGTGGCAGGCCAAGCCCCAGGCTGGAAGGACTGCACAGAGGTTAAGGAGGCACTTGTCTAGCAGGTAGCTGGTTTGAATCCCAACACGACATAAGACCCCCTAAGCATGGCCAGATGTGGCCGCTGAATACCCCTGCGTGCGGGCAATCTATCCACCCCAACTACAAGAGTAGACCTAGGTCCTAACAACTGAAGTCAGCAGTGGTCTGTGCCAGCAGGGTCGCCACTCGTATCAGGGGCCAGGAGGATGAGATCTGGGCCATCCCCAGCAGTGCAGGGGGCATTCCCAGCTCTGCACTCTGGAGTCACGCCCAGCAGAGGTCCACTTGGCACTGGGGGAACCAACCAGGCCAGACACATGCAAAGCATTTCTGGTACCTCTGTGCTGGCATTCCAGCCCTCAACTGAAACTTCCGGGCTCTTCACAACCATTACAATGCCCTCCTGTCCTGGAAACAACCTCAACGGGAAAGGCATCAAGTCACTGCAGAAAAACTAGTTATCTGTGCTGGAGACAACAAAAATTTCTGAAGAAAAAAAGCAATGTGAAAGTACGGTGGAATTTCTCAAAGAAAATAAATCTACAAAGGGCAGAAATAAAGACAGAAGAGGAGTCTGGGAGATCTGGGGACATTGGTGGTGGGATTGGTGATGGAACACTGTATGTCACAAACCCAACTATGAATAACTGTGTTATTCATGGTATTTTAACAAAGTGAAAACTGGGGAAAAAAAGAATGAAGAAGAGTCATCATAACAAACTGAGGAATCTTAACTAAACATAGGAGACAAGTCCTAGAGATGGAAAAAAAAAAAAGACACCTATACGACCACAAGACATGCTTTAAAAGAGATTGAAGACATTAAATTCCAGGCTGGAGAGACAATCTCGTATAGGCCTTGCAGGCAGCTGACCTGGAGCCAGGAGAAGCCCATGGGCACCGTTGGGTGTGGCCCCAAGCCCAAAACCAGACCAGAACAAGCAATTTCAAACAGAGGCTGGGTTGGGTTGCGCAGATGCTTGAGAAGATGTATTGATCCCCAGCAGTGCACGTCCCCCAAGCACCGGGCGTGGGTCTGTGCCCCCTGAGTTCTGCGTTGGGGAGCTCCCTGCCAAGAAATTGCCAACACAGAGACACTCAGCACAAAGAACACAGAGAAGGAAGTCCAGCTACCATGGAAAGTTACCAAGCCAGCTCAATCTCAAAGGAAAGAGCATCAAAAATTGAAGATAATATCACACAATGACTCAAATAGAAACAGAAAAAGAAACATGAGTTAGGAAAAATAAAGAAAACCTTGTCAGAAATATTAGACTGCTAGAAAGGTCAACATCAGCGTTACAGTAAACATTAGGGTTAGTGACCTGCAAGAAACTGAAGAGAGAGAGAAGGAAGTACAGAAAATATTCAAAGAAATGATAACTGAGCACTTCCTTAAACCCAAGGAAAGAACTAGTCATAAATGTCCAAGAAGTTGAGAAAACAACCAATTTCTAGACCTAGTATGACCTACAACAGGACACGGTCATTGTTAAATTGTCAAAAGTAAATGATAAAGAAAAAAACACTGAAAGCTACTAGAGAAAGAAAACAGTAACATACAAAGACACCTCTATCAGGCTTTGATCAGACTTCTTAGCAGAAACTCTATGGGCTAGAAGAGAGTGGAATGATATAGTCACATGACTAAGACAAAATATGCCAGCCAAGAACTTTACCCGCCAAAATTACTTTCAAATATGATGGAGAAATAAAGGTCTTTTCTGGCAAAGAAAAGCTAACAGAGTTTACTATCACTAGACCTGCTCTGAAAAAATGCTGAAAGGAATTCTTCTGAGTAAAAAGATGAAGCAAAAGATAACAAAACCTTGAGCAATACTATAAACAGTAATAAAGTAACAAAAACAGTAGTGATATGATGCAATAATAAAAAGATAAAGGGGGGCAAGAACAGAACCAGCAAAAATTATGCCAAGCTAATACCAGCACAAAAGACTTGTGTGGATATAGAAAGATAAAACAATCCCCAAACCACAAAACAAAAATCTAAAGAACACGTATTTAAAAAGGAAGGGGGTGGGGCTGGATCGACAGTACAGCAGGTAGGGCATTTGCCTTGCACGCGGCCAACCCGGGTTCGATTTCTAGCCTCCAACATGGTCCCCCAAGCACTGCCAGGAGTGATTCCTGAGTGCAGAGCCAGGAGTCAGCCCTGAGCATTGCCGGGTGTGACCCAAAAAAGTCAAAAATAAAATAAAATAAAAAGGAAGAGGGGAATGATAATACAGTGAGTAGTCACTTGCCTGCATGCAAACAACCCAGATTCAATCTCTGACATTCCATATAGCCCCCTGAGCACCACTAGGAGAAATATCTGAGTGCAGAGTCTAGAGTAACCCCTAAGCATCACCAGGTGTTGAACGAAAACAAACCAAAACTATGCAGAGAATTACAGAGCAATTCATCAACTTGAAAACACAGAAACAATATAAGGAAAAAACCCAAAAATTTCTAATCAGAAAACAAGATCTTTGTGTGTGTTTGGGGGGGGGGGGGGTTAGGTTTAGGGGGAGGGGGAGGGGGGGAGGTAAGAGGAGGAACAAATACAGGATCCAGGTATACTCTGCATACAAGATACTTACATTGGTATAAAAATCAACATGAGATCAGAGAAAAAGACTATATAACAAGGTGTCTTGAACTAACGAAGCCATGAAAGAGGCAGAAACTGCTTTTATCAGATCTAATAAACATTCAACTAAAAAGGGTAGAGAGAAACAAAGAGGAATGTTCTACACTGACCCAAGAGTCAATCCAGTAAGAAGACATAATGCTCAACATATATGCATTCATGGAGATCCAGAGCTTCTGCTCATGAAACAGACCCTCTTCTCCTAAAGACTATGATCCAAGAGGTCTCCTAACCCATTTTGGCACCCAGAGTGGCTTCTTACAGAAATGCATCTAGACTGTGAGCTGTACTATGACTATGTGCCGCCCGGGGAGGGATTTTCCCTCTCCAACCTGTTTTTCTGCGTGGAAAACGGCGGTGGCGGCATAATCCACGTGGCGAGAGCCACCCCCTAAGACTTCCACCCAGAGGTAGGAACTTTGCAATGTTGTGGCTCATAGGCGATCATGGGAAGGGGATGGTACCGGCACAGCCTGGGCCCAGATGAGATCCGGAGCTGCTGCTTCTCGAAACAGACCCTCTACTCCTAAAGACTATGATCCAAGAGGTCTTCTAACCCATTTTGGCACCCAGAGCGGCTTCTTACAGAAATGCACTTAGACTGTGAACTGAACTAAAATATCAGAAATCCAAAACTGCGCGGCCACAACAGCGGCCGCACAAGCTCATAGAATCTTCATTCTCAGTAACGAAAAGAAATTATTAAATGATGCCTTTTCAGCAGGCCTGATTTGGGGGGGAAATTCCAAACAATAATAGTGAGTTCTCTACTGAAATATTGAATGTATTCAAAGTATAGAAAGAATAAAGTGAAGATCATTAGCTACTTAGGTGGGAGAGTGGATGGGAGGGGGGTACATTGGGGTTCTTGGTGGTGGAACATGTGCAGAGGTGAAGGGATGGGGTTTCAATCATTATATGACTGAGACTCATACCTGAAAGCTTTGTATTTTTTTTTCACGGTGATTCAATATAATAAAACAAAATTAAAATAAAAACAACATATATGCATTCACAACAGAACCAACCAAATAAAACAATTCCCGCTAGGCCTCACAGACACTGACAGCAACACAATATCTGTAGGGGGATCTTCACACACCACGCACAGCAATGGATGGACTATGTAGACCAAAAATTAACAAGGAAATAATGCATTCAACAAAGTGATGGATAGACGTGAATAGACATGAACACTGATAGAGATATATAAACTTCCAAACCCAAAGAAACAACTACACATTCATCCCAAGTGTGTGCAGAACCTTCTCAAATAGAGATAATCTGTTTGGGCACAAAAGAAGTCAATTAACATGAGAAGATCAAAATCTCATCACGCATCTTTTTGGCCACAATGGCATGAGACTAGAAATTAACAATGGAAAGAAAGGAAAAACCCAAACATGCAGAGACAAAACCAATATGCTTCTGAATAACTCCTGAGTTGATGAAGAAATCAAAGGAGAAATGAGCTGGGCCCCAGTATGAAAAGGCTGAAAACCACTGTTCTAAACAGAAAGTGGTTCTGGCTAACTTCAAAACACTGAGCAAGTGGAAAATGAAGAGGATTGAAGAAGCAAGTGAACTGCATGCCCCCGCGATGAAAACACACCCACACCCAATACAGAGTCAACTGGCAGGGCTGAGAGACATTTGGTTGAGGCATTCAAACAAAGTATCTTTACAATGATTAAACCATCATCACATTAGATGAACACACTTCAGGCACCCACACATGCACACAGACACACCAAAAGCTTCCCAGAATCATTAGAAAATCTGAGAGGGAAAAAAAACCTTCAGTAATCCTAAAGACGTGGGAAATCTTATTTCCACAGATGTTACATTACCATTGTTAAAAATGTCTAGATTTCAAGGTGACATAAGGACAGTGGCATAAGAGGTCATAGACACTTGGGGGTGGCGAAAAGAAACATTGTATATCAATGACATACATACATAACAATATTGTACCTAAGCTATAGAAATAAATTAATTCAAAGTCCAGATTTCAAGAAAAATGTACGAGATATGCAAAGGACAGTTAAAAGAACAAACAATATAGAGTATTAAGCTGAATCAGACATACATTTTAGATGTAAACTTTAAATCATTTATTATGTGTTCAAAAGAAATGACATGTCTGAAGATTATTCATGCCTAAAGAAAAAAAACTTAATGAAAGCAAGTACAAAACACCAAATACAAAATACTGATAGTTATTTTTTAAAAATTAAACCTAATTCATCTTGAGTTGAAAAATAACAAGCAAAAAATTTCTCAGAAGAGCTAAGAGGCCAGGACTGTGCTCAGTGGTAGGGCATTTGACTTTCACGGGTAAGGCCTTGGGTTTGATCCCTGGCAACACAAAAACACATAAATATAAACAAGAGGAGCTCAACAGCAGATCTAAGCTACAGAAGAAAAAAACTAAAAACCAGCAAACCTGAAGATAAATCAAGTCAAATTATTAAGTCTGAGAAAGAAAGAGAACAAAGAACGAGCAGAGACCTGTGGAGTAGCAACATGCAGACCAACATGGATGGGATCCCAACAATGGCATGGCAGAAGCAAAACTGTACCTAAAGAAATCATGGCTGGAAACTTCCCAAGCATGAATGACATGAGTCTACATATATGTAGCTTGGGGATAAAATTAAAAAGACAAAGACCTACTTCAAACACAATCAGTTCAGAGACTCAGAACAAAAATCAAACTGTCAAGAATCCAAGAAGAGGGCTTGGAGGATAGCTCACATCAAAAAAATCCTCCATACGGAAGCAGTGCCATCGTACAGCAGGTGTGTTGTTTGCCTTGCACATGGCTGACCTGGGTTTGATCCCTAGCATGACATATGGTCAAGCTCACAGAGTACATGTAGTTGATGCTGATTTGATCCCTCGTGCCCCATACGGTCTCCCATGCCCCACCAGAAATTATATCTGAGCACCACCAAGTGCAGCCCAAAACGCACCCCCATGCCAGAAGTAATAAAAATACTGTTTTTCACTCACATAAATACAGAACTCATAAACCCCAGAAGCAATGACTAAATAGGGTTAAAGAGCTGGAGATGACTGTGGGACAGTACCAAAGGGAAGAAAACCACAACAAAGATAACGCTAAACAAAAAGTGTTCAGGTTATTCATAATCAAAGAAATGTAAGGCAGAGGCTGGAGAGATATAGTACAGAGGACAGCACTCTTGCCTTGCACGCGACTGACCTGGGTGCGATCCCTGGCATCCCCTATGGTCTCCAGAGCACTGCCAGGAGTTAATTCCTGGGTGCAGAGCCAGGAGTAACCGGTGATCATCACTGGTGTGGCCCAAAAAACAGAAAGAAAAAAAAATAGTACAGCAGAGAGGGTGTTGCCTTGCACATGGCTGACCAAGGTTCGAATCATGGCACCCTATTTGGTCTCCCAAAACCCACCAGGAGTAATTCCTGAGTGTAGAGCCAGAAGTAACCTCAGAGCATCACAGGTTGTAAACACTCAACCCCCCCTTTCAACAAAGTAGAAAGACAATGCACTGCACTGCACTGTCGTCCCGCTGTTCGTCGATTTGCTTGAGCGGGCACCAGTAACATCTCCATTGTGAGACTTGCTACTGTTTTTGACATATTGAATATGCCACGAGTAGCTTGCCAGGCTCTGCCATGTGGGCAGGATACTCTCGGTAGCTTGCCGGGCTCTCTGAGAGGGATGGAGGAATCGAACCTGGGTCAGCCATGTGCAAGGCAAACGCCCTACCTGCTGTGCTATCACTCCAGTCCTCCCCCCAAAAATAATAAAATAAAAACATATAAATTGCCACTAAAATAAATAGAAGAGGATACCAGAAAATGAAAAAAATATTCCCTGTTGAAGGATTGAGAGAATCAACACTGTCAAAATGACCTTTCACTATCAAAATGATCCAAAAACAAATTTAATGCAATACCCATTAAAATTCCAATGACGGGGTAAGAGTGACAGTACAGAGGGTAAGACACTTGCCTTGCATGCAGCATATCTGAGTTCAATCCCCAGTACCCCATATGATCCCCTAAGCCCCACCAGGAGTGATCCCTGAGAGTAGAACCAGGAGTTAGCCCTAAGCATGGCCAAGCGTGGCCCAAAACAAAACACAGCAAACTTTAAAAATAAAACTCCAATAACAGCCTTCAAAGACTTGGAACTCTATTAAAATTAGTATGGGAACATACTCCCCAAACAGAAAAGCAATTCCAAGAGAAAAAAATATATAGGAGAGGTATTGTGTTCCTAGGTGTTCAGGTCTGACCTTGTCCGGACCAGGTGCTGTACACGTCTTTACCAACGAAATGGCGTGTCAGATTTCAGAAGGGAGAATGTTGGGAACGACGTATCCATCCTGCGGAATTTGGTACGTGGGCAGGTGGACATGGCTGTCAAAAAGATCCGAGTAGAAGTCGTGAATAATCTTCTCCATTGCCTTTCTGTAAGGTGTGATAGATCCATCAGGATGTCGGAGGGCAGTCATCTTGGTCTTGTAGTTGGCGAAGGACAGGCGAGTGTTGCAAATACTTTTCCCGGCTTCTGCTGCACTGGCCAACACTGCTGCTCTTCTCTTTTTGAGGTCTTCCTTTATCACATCTCTGCACAGCTTTGTGAGCTCGGACGTTAGCTTGTGGTTGCCTGAGGCTCGCGCCAAACAATGTTGAGAAGGAATCCGGAGTTCTGACTTCCATCAACGGTCAAGAATCAGGGACGCTGTCTCATTTGTCAAGGCATCAAAAATCAGATGGGCCGGTCATGTAATGCGATTCAGAGATGACTGCTGGACTAGAGCTGTTACCGACTGGATTCCACTGGACATCAGAAGACCTCGTGGCCAGTCACCAACCAGATGGTCAGATTTCTTCGTCAAATTCCTGAATGAATGATTTGAGGCTCTTCCTATTCCTGAAGCAAGCAGATATCATTGGGCTGCACTAGCACGTGACAGGGACAAATGGCGATGTTACTGGTGCCTGCTCAAGCAAATCGAAGATCAACGGGACGACAAGTAATACAAGTGACTGTGTTCCCAACTCTGAATTGTACTACAAATACAAAACTATAATAATCAAAACTACACATTACTGGAATAAAGAGAGACCCCAGACCAATGAAACAGAATTCAAAGTCCTTCAACAAAGAAGCTCTGTACATGAAGTAGAGCGAAGAAATGGTGATGGGAAAGCTGGATCGCCAGATATAAAAGAACGAAATTTCAACCATATCTTACACCATTCACAAAAGTAGTTGAAATGGATTAAAGACCTTGAGATTTGGGGGCAGAGATAGTACAGTGGGTAAGGAACTTGACCTGCACGTGTCTGACCCGGGTTCGATTCCCAGAATCCTATATGGTTTCCTAAGCCCCAACAGGAGTGATCCCTGAGTTCAGAATGTAGTAGCGCGTGTGCGAGCGCGCGCGCACGCACGCGCACACACACACACACACACACACACGACCGGAGGTTAGACAAGAATCCATAAAACACATTGAAGAAGTCTCCAGTACATGAACTTCAAAGGTGTTTTCAATGAGAGGTCCACAGAGGCAAAGATAACAAAAACAAAATAAACAAATGGAATTACATCAAATTTAAAAGCCTCTGCACAGCAAAAGAAATCCAAGCTCATACAGACAGACCCCCTACAGAGAGGGAGAAAATATCTGCACCAACCCCATCCAAAAGTGGGGAAAAGAGATGAGCAGAGACTTCCCCAAAGAACACTTACAAATGGCCAAGATTCATATGAAAGTGCTCATCATCACTTCTGATCAGGGAAATGGAGATCTAAACACTGAGGAGTCATCACACACAGTGAGAATGGCACATTTCAAAAATTCTGCTAGATCCAGCGTCAGTGAGTTTATCGTGAGAAAGGAATCATCCTCATGCACTGTCGGAGGGATTCTCATCTGATACAACCTCTATGGAAATCAATACGGAAATTCTCTCCAAAACATAGGAATAGAACTTCCATGAACCAGCAATACCACTTTGGGGGGCATCTATGCCCCAAACAAAAACATTAATTTAAAAGGGTAAATGCACACTTACATTTGTTGCAGTGCTTAGTACAACAGCCAAAATATGAAAATGCTCAACTATGGATGAATGGATGAAGAATTTTGGGGGACCCGAGCAATATTGCACAGCGGGGAGGGCAATTGCCTTGCCCACGGCCGACCCGGGTTCAATTCCCAGCATCCCATATGGTCCCCCACACACTACTAGGAGTAATTCTTGAGTGCATGAGCCAGGAGTAACCCCTGTGCATTTGCCAGGTGTGACCCAAAAAGGAAAAAAAAGAATTTTTGTGTGTGGTTTAATAAAGATTGAAAACAAAACAAAATCGCCTGCAACCTAAAATTTTATTTTACTACAACAGAGGAGAAATTTGAGCACTTGGGATTTTCTGAAACAAATACCAACTCCAAGCTCAAAATCAGTGGTTTCATGGGGGATGTGTATTTGAGAGAAAGAAGGAAAGCAAGTTTAAGGCCAGCCTTACACGACACTGTCCAAGCAGCATCTAATCAAAACCAAAAAGATTCTGAGATAAGTGAAGGATTGCTATGAGGAGGAAGGAAAGTGGGGAAACTGGGTTGGGTCACAGAAATCTCTGGAATTTCTCCGGGATGTTAAATTTCAAGGGCATCATTAACATCACTAATACCCTAAAGGGCGGGTTTTATTCTGTGGTCAGATAAACATGGAGGGTGAGGGGAGCAATCCTCAAGATGCCACACTCTAAGTATTAAAAATTTCCTGTCTCCTGTATTTCACTTTTAGATATTAAAAAAGGACTCAGCAGCTCCAGTTTCTAAGAACCTAATGTATAAGACTTTTCAATACCCTTTCCTTATTAAAAAATAAAAAGTCTTCTTCATGAGAAAATAGAGGCAGTGCAGTGTGAAGGGCAAGCTGACAAACTCTGAAGACCAGATACAGGCTTGAATCTTGACTCTACAAAACAACAACAACAACAACAAAAAACACACACTAAGATCCTGAGCAAGACTTCTGTGCCTCAGTTTCTTCCTTTGAAAACCAAGAATAAAAACCATCTCACAGGAAAGTCAGCATCCACAAAATAGTGGATCTGTCTCAGAGTAAGCAATCAATGAACGCTGGTGGTGAGCCTTCATTTCTAAAAAGCAAACTT
This sequence comes from Sorex araneus, assembly GCF_027595985.1. NCBI lineage: Eukaryota > Metazoa > Chordata > Mammalia > Eulipotyphla > Soricidae > Sorex > Sorex araneus. Next base: position 116,540,786 of record NC_073304.1, read on the forward strand.
CAACTGCTGTGCAGATGAAGGCCAAGCCACTGGTCACCTGAGACAGAATACATTACAACAAACATCAGCATATTTCAACTGGAAAATGTTCGATTACCACTCTACTATTTTTTATGACTGTTATTGTACTTAATACTGTGCCTCACATGTTACAAGAATTTAATAGATACGTGATGTATGTTGATTTCATGGAATTCACAGACACAGAGGCAGTGAAACAGATCGTCCTCCCAGAATGCAACCTTCTCTGGCCTCCTGCTTCACCTGTAAAATTCCACTGTAACAGTACTTACCTATCAGGGATTATGCAAAATTATTCTGTATCTCTTAAACAAGTACAACATTGCCGTTACATAGTAGAATCACTTAGCATTTAAGATTAATATCTTCTTGCATGTTTTGTGCAGAGCCTTCAAATTTAATAAAACTGTTTATTATGCCCACCTGACGAGGCTCGAGTATACGTTTAAGCCACGGGTTTTGCTTTATGTCAGACAAAATGGGAATTATAAATGATCTCAGACACGAATGACAAATTTGAACAGGATCAGACACTTTTCACAAGATACACAGTGATGATCTGCCATGTCCGATTGAAACATTAGCTTTAAAATGGTGCTATCGGTGATAACCATTTATTTCATTTGGTTTCAAAATTTCTAGAAGCTTAGAAAAAAAAACATACAGCGTGCATGTGATTGATGGTCTCCAGTCTGCCTGCAGGCTTCTGTTCATAGCTTCAATTTATTGCTAATAAATTCATAGCCAGAATTTATTGCTAATCAACATACCATGCTAAATTGAAATCACAGTATTGTACAATTTTTCAATAAAGAGGTGATTTTGTAAGCTGGTATAAGTGCTTCCTGAGGATGTAACTGGCGGCATCCTGTTATATTTCAGTGGCCGGTGCAAAATAAGGTAAGTTGGAAGATTTACAAAAGGTCAGAGCTCATCAGATGAGAAAATCATCTTTTTTTTATCATCTCAAGAGTACATTTATAGGCTGACAACTAAATAGTTATTCTTTAACAAGTAGAACAGTCAGTATTTCCAAAGAATTCCAACCAACTGCAGCTACTACAGCAAAAAATTCTACTAAACCACTATAAAATGACGGCACATAAAGAACTCCTAAGGTGAACTGCCTTTGTGAATCTTGATTTCATATTTATTTTTTGTTTTACTAAGAAATGAAAGACTAGGCATCCACCTGCATGCTATTTTTTTTCCTCAGCTTTATTGAGATATAATTGACACAAAACATCATGAAGATGGTATTGTTCCTTTTCTTTTTCAGCCTATTTACAGCCGCTAATTGAGAAGTCTCATTTAAATAACAAACAAAATTCTTCAGCTGTTACTCAGTGTTTGAGATGTCACCAAAGAGCCTATCTTATTTTAAGATGCCTTATATATTTTTTTATGTTGACTCTGGGTATTTAAATGAAACATTTTGGATACACAAGCTCCTATTGTTAAAAGAAAGAAAGAGAAAGGGGGAGAAAAAAATCCTCAAGCTATTACTGCCAAATCCATTGTTCAGTTCTTCAATGTGAGAGTAAAGAACATTAAACTGAAGCGGAGGCTGAGGCTGTTCCTGCCTTTGTGGCAGAGATTCAGGATGTCCCGTCCAACCTAGAATTCAAGCCTCTTGACTCCCAGCCCATCATTATTCCCACAGAGATTCATCCGTCCTAAGAGACTTAGACTGTGTTACACCGTGGCCATAAAACCTTTAAATTTCTGTAATCACCAAATGTAAAGAGTGATTTAGGTGCAGATACCGAGCCTGACTCTGAGGCCAGCCCCTCTCTCCATCCACTCAGTGTTCACTTTCTAAAGCCCAGACCAGCGGCCCTGTCACTTTCCACAGAGAACAGCTTCACAGATGCCATTAAATTAAGGGCTTTGAGATGGAGAGATTATCCTAGATTAGCTAAATCTCTCCAGTCTAATCACTGGAATCCTTTAAATGCCAAGACCCTGCCTAGGCTATGCTCAGAGAGAGCCGTGACCATAGGAAAACGGTCCTGGAGATCCTGGAGATGTGACGTGGGGCTGAAGCCATCAACCAAGAGCCGGAAACAGCGAAGATGCAGACCCCTCAGCCGGCATCTGCACAACAGGCCAACACCTTGATTCGAAGCCACAGAGAGCCGTGCTGGGCTGGGATCTACAGATGCGGCAGGCAGACAATGGTTCCGCTTTGTTTTTAGTCACGATACCTACGGTCATTTGTTGCTACAGCAGAAAACGAACACATACTGGATGAAAGGTAACTCCCCTTGGTCTCAAAGCAGCAGCACACAGATGGCTTATTAACTAAGACAGGAATAGTCCTACTCCACCTTGGCCACCAGACCAAGCAGCCCGACAATCCAAGAGGAGGCGGGTTGGCATCAGCCAAGAGGAAACGGGCACTGCCCAGACAACATTCTTATCCAAAATGTTTACCCTGAATCTAATCATGAGGACACAAGCAGACAAACACCCACAACATAACTGGCCTAGACTCTCCTAGGCAAGAGAACGGACGGGGACAAACTGTTCTCTTATGAAAGGGGCCAGCCCAACACAAAGTGCATCTCTTAAATGAATTCGGGATCAAATCTCAAACTACACAGGACATTTTGGAGCTTTCTGGGAAATACAGATCATTGATTAACGCTCTTGTTTCAGTAATGAATTCTCCCACATGGCAACATTATTATGGTCATATGCATTAATATGCACCTCAGTCTGTATCTACACAGAGAGATACACAGGTATAGAGAGAGAGAAATGGAGAGAACAAAATACTAACAACTACAGACTCAGTGAACAAAATAGAGTACTTACTGTAAACCCTCTCAATGTTTCTGAAGCATTGCCATTTTACAAATTACAAAGTTAAGGGGTAAATGGCTTCCCCTCTCTGTCATCTAACTTACCTTGAGTCTTCTCCTGCCCATCATCCCCACTAAAATGGCTGGTGCTCTTCGCACAGCCTACACTCTTCCACTCACAGACCGCTGTCTGCTATTTTATTCGCATCTCCAGCCTTAACAGCTAGACTCGGGTTTTGATGTCAAGTAGAAACTTCTGCATGACATAACACAAAACCGGTCCAGAGGGCGCAGGGGATGGATATGTGGCAATAAAAACCCCCTTGCAACCATGAGGCCGTGAGTCTGATCCCCGGTGCCAACCTCTACTATGTGGGACCCCCAACGTCTCAGTAGAAAACACAATCGCCAGCACTCTAATCAAGCGTGTTCAAGTACGGAAACTAGTGTGCGCTCCCTGACAAGTATGGGGGCTGGAGTCCAGTCCTGGCCAAGGGCACCTGTGAGGGCCATAGCAACCCGTCTCAGTGCCCAGAATGTAAACGTGCACCACGACGGGACTTCTCCAGCACAGCAGCTGTGGCACACCTCCCGGCAAGCACCACAACCAGGCCGAGGCCACTGGCAAGTGCAGTGACCAACTGCATGCGCAACCCCCCAGCAAGCACCACAAGAGAAGAAGGTGAGGAGCAGAGGGGCACATTGGGGAACAGGCCTAGGTGAGTCATCTTCCCTTCTCCACGTGGCATCGTCAGCTGACCTCCTAGACACCCCCTTTGTGCATTCTTGGTTTCTCTTGTGACGATTTCTCTTGCCCGTTCTCTGTGAGCATCGCCATTCCCGTTCATGACCACAGAGGGCCGCAAATAAGGTAGCAAACCATGAACATAAAGCACCAGCTGTGTGGGAAATCACTCCGGAAGTATTGGAGCGCCGTCTCTGGCTGCAGCCCACACCACTCAAAGGACCACAGGCAGCCCAGCCCAAAGCTCACCGACTTCCGCAGGCCTCGCTGCTTTCCAGATGGCAGCTTACTGACACTCAAAGAGAAGAAATGATCAAATTCAACTAGCCTAGGCCTATCCCCTCCCTTGACTATGGAAGATCACTGATACCTCAATGGACTTTATAAGCAAGAACTTTCCACTGCTTGCTCAGATTTTGCACTGAGAAAGAGTGGGCAAGAGGGAAAAAAAGAAAAACAGGAATAAGGTAGTGGGAGGGAGAAGGAAAGAGAGGGGGCAGAGGGAGAAGGGAAACCAGCTAAGAGAGAGCAGTAGGGGTACGGACTAACGGACTAACAGTGGATTAAGAACAAAAGGCCTCCCTGACTGGAGAATGAGCTTAAATGTCTGTACACCGACAATAATAGCGCAGAGAACCCAAATTGAACTTGTAAATAAAATTAAGTTGCTCTTCTGAAAAGCCTTTCTAGCGAGAGACAGGAAAGGGCCCAGCATGGTTTCCATGTATGCTGATGCTGTTTCTAATAGAAAGGACACAATCAAGCCAAAACAAACATCTGTTAACCAGTTAAGTTTGTTAATGAAACAAAATTGCAGCTGGTTTTATCAACGATCAAAAGTAAAGCAAATTAGAGAAAGGATGTATGAACAAAGCTGGTTTCTAAAAAATAATGGCTGAAGAATTCTAAACCCACTTGTCAAATTAACACAAATCCTTCCTGGATTTTGCTTAGACCACTGATTAGTATTTATTTTGTATCTTTGTAGAGACCAGCCTTGCAGTTTAAATTTACTATCATTCTGTCCAGAAGTTTCCTATCCTGTTCATGTTGATTTTTCAAAATAATTACCTTTCATAAAACAAGCTATGCTCTCAATCTGCAACATTAAAGAACTGTGTATGGCTGGCAACTCCGGGGACTTCTCCGGAAAGCGGTCCAGCAGGGGCAGAAGCCTATCAGCAGTGACAAGCATGTTTCAGTGTGCACTGCCCGACCTCCCACTCCTCCATGCAGACGCCCAGGCAGGAGCACCCACTCACTTTCCTCATGGCCCTGCTAACTCAAAATGTCACAAACAAATTACAGAGCTGACTCATTTGCTAACTTTAATTTAGTGAGCTAATTGATGTTTATGTACTTACCAACCCTAATAGATTGGAGAGATCAAAGTAGTTGAGAAGATGCAGATTCACATTTTAAATCTCAGGGCAACTAAAACGATTACATCAAATCTGCGGTAGTTTAATGTACAGAACAAGAAAATTAAACTTACACCAAATTTAAAAGTCTATGATCAACACTTGCAATACTGCAAGGGTAGAACGATCATCTTTTCTTCGGCATTCTTTATACATTCTCAAGTGCTTAACATGCATAGAAAAGAACAACAGACTTTCTCCAGTAAACACTAAAACACAGTAGCTATTAAATAAAGTCTGAAGGGAAAGGATGAATTATTCAGGATTTTTATTGGATCATCAAGATTGTCATCGAAGATACAATCAAAGTAAATCAGCAAATAGCACTTAACTTTAATGCTATGAAGTGCAGACTTTCTTGATACCACAAGGATAATAAATACAGCTGTCACAAGCCGTATTTGTAAATAGGTATATGGAATACAACAGTAAATTCTTGAAAGCTGCTGAAAATGTCCAAAAATAAGTTCCTTGGTGCAGGAATAAAAATACCATTAGGAAATAAGAAAATAGATCCAGCTATCATTCAAGTCAGGATTAGGAGTTGTAAAAAAGACAGCTACAGTATCAAATACATCTAAGATCCAAAGAGTTAAAAAGAATGTTTAACACTCATTTTAACAGTCAAAAATCCTCTGACATGTTTCGACTTTCCCTACAGTCTCTTACATTAGAAGTCTAGACAAGCCTCATCTTGATAAAAGCTCAAAAGTGGAGCAAACTGTCATGCCTCAGAGTACAACAGACAGACTCGTTCACTCTTCATTTCTCTCCTCCTTTACCCAGTTGCCAGTGTGGAACAAGCCCTTTACTCCCTCTATCAAGTCTTAACGGTTACTCTATTTTTCCCTCCTTATCTTTTTTGGTTTGGGGGCCACACCCAGCAGTGCTCAGGGCATACTCCTGCCTCTGCACTTAGGGATCAGTCCTGGGCTCAGGGGTTTAGGGTGCCAGGATCAAGCCCAGGTCGGCTGCAGGCAAGGCCCTACCCAATGTATTATCTCTCCAGCCCCTGTCCTGCTACTTCCTATTCACAGATACTGCCCTCAGAGACTGCTACTTGGGGATGTGCATGCAAAGCATATACTTCATATGCATGAGTCTCTGAGTTCGACCCCAACACCTCCAAGAGGGGGAAGAAAAGGTACTCTGCTCTAATAAAGAACTTCTTAACCTTCATTACAGGAAGAACATGAGCTACCAGGGAATAGCAAGTATCTATCTGATCCATCCAGAATTTTCTATCATAATAGGTTTCTGTCTGACTTCAGTCATTCTAAAACTGACTTTCATCCATACCAATTACAAAATTCAGGTTATTAGCAAGAGTATATTTTGCAATATTTAGGACTTTATCCAATGTTCAGTTGACTACACATAGCTAAGCACTCTGAGTAATGTGACATCTGCAGTACAAAGGACACCAACTCAAAGGGAAATGAAAAAGGTCAACTGCGAGAAGGACATTGGGGCTCTCTATAATTAGCAGATTAAAAAAACACACACATATCTGCCAAAAAAGATCCAGAGACGTCTGAGACTATGAACAATTCCCCCGGAGCTGAGAGACTTCTGGAAGTCAGCCACATCAAAGGACAATATGGACTAGTGAATGGTCCTTTACAAAACACAGGCGGCTGGAAAAGTCCTGGAGAGATGCGGAGGCAGCAATTATGGGAATGGAGCGGAGAGGAGCGAAGGGAGAAAATGGAAAAAAGAAAATTCTAAAAATGAAGTTCTTTCATTTGTGGCAATGCACAATGCAAGATACAGTTGAAGGGCACACAGCAAGTGTTTCCAACTAACAGTACGGCTTTAAAACAATAACAGGCTCGCTCTTCCAGCCCATGTTCTCCCGCCACACCTCGCCTGCTTGTGTCTCCCTCTTTGCGCGCCTTTCCACCCTGGAGGAGTCTGTTCTCTCTTGAACTGTTCTCTTCCTCTCCTCTCACACCTAAGTAAGCCTCAATCAATTAAAAACTACATGGGGCCAGAGCCATAGTACAGTGGGGAAGGCGCTTGCCTTACATGCGACCAACTTGGGTTCAATCCCCAGCATCCCACAGGGTCCCCCAAGTCCTTCCACAAGTGATCCCTGAGTGCAAAGCCAGGAGTGAGCTCTGAACACCGTTGGGTGTGACTCAAAAACCAAAAACAGGAAAAAAAAGAAAAACTATCTTGCTTCACCCATGGTAACAGTAATAATAAAATACCTCCCTTAAAAAGTGGTGAGCAACAAGCAGGATAAACAAGGCCATGAGAAGGAATCTGAAACAGACTCTTCTCTGGTCCCTTTCCTCTGCCCTGTGGCAGTGCAGGAGCTGACCCGCCGTGCCGCTGGGGCCCAGTCCCTTTTCTGATCATCTGTGCTCTGTTCAGGCTCCTCTCCATAGTCTTCTTTTGACGGTGCTAGCCATGTCTTTTGTAACTATGCTTGAAAATGTTTGAGAGTCTAATGGAGTTATTTCATTTCTCCAAAGCAAACATCCAGAGTCTGACCTGCTATTAGAAGCACCTCCCTTCCCCAGTCCGGCCGCCGCAAATGAGAGGTCCCACACTATCTACTCGCCTGGAGACACACCAACACTTGACACTCAATAAATTTTAGGAAGATAGTCTCACTAAGGTGAAATGCCAAGAAGTCTGTTTAAAATGGAACCAAACTGATCTTATTAAAATGCTACAGCTCCAACATTCAAATGGAAGCTCACACTGAAGTGGTGGGGGTAACTGAAGTCTCCCTTGGAATATTTGACTTTCTAGAGTTCTCAAAATCTGACCTAATTGAGCTTTACCACTTTTAATGAGAAACACTAATACTACCCTTTAGGAGGTCCCTCACCAAGTCAGAGATAAAAGTTTTATCTTCAGGGGTTTAATTCATTTCCATCTCACCTCACCAAAGAGACTTCCTTAAATAAAGACAAAGAAGTGATGCTTAAGGAGCCAGGATGGTAATATCCTATTTGAATTCTAGACTCTCAGAAGATGTGCAATTACAGTTCAGAAAGGAAGAAGCCCTTCTTCTATTTTAACTTACATTGTGTTCTTCCTAGCACTGATGCATAGAAATGATGATGATATTAAATCTAATTAGACCCAGATTTACTACCTTCCCTACTGCCTTCCCATACTGCTAATATTATAAATAGTATCTGCATTAAAAAACTGTAATAAGCTCCTTGCAGCTACCAAATTTAAAATGCCAAATACTGGGCTGAAGGTGTGCAGTGGTAGCAGAGCACATGAGGCTCATGTGTGAGGCTCTAAACAAAATATTTAGAAAGGGCGCCCGAGGAGGGGGCTCGGGGCTCAGTGGTGGAGTGACTGACTGCCTGGCAGGCACTGAGACAGGGCCCCAATTCCAGGGGGAGCGCAGCAGCACTGCCACTTGGATCCCTGGCACCACAATAAGCGTATAAAAAATCCTGCCCCCCACAATCAAGTATGTGACCCCCAGTGAGCACAGGAACTGAATGTGTAACCTGGCAAGCACCAAATGGAAGATGCAAGCACTGGAACGAAGTTTGACTGTGTTCATGAGGGTCTGGGCTAAGGAATGATTTAATAAATAAATAGGTAAATAGGGAACAGGGACAGGAGCGATAGCACAAGGGATAGGGTGCTTGCCTTGCACATGGCCAACCTTGGTTCAATTCCTGAAACCCTGAACCCCACCAGGAGTGGTCCCTGAGCAAAGAGCCAGGAGTAAGTCTGGAGGACCACTGGGTATGAGTACCCCCACAAATAAGAAATTTAAGAATTAAAAATAAATAATAGGGGCTGGAGTAATAGAGTAATGCAGGTAGGGTGTTTACCTCGCATACAGCTGACCTAGGTTTGATCCCTGGCATCCCATATTGTCCCCCAAGCACCAGCAAGAGTGATCCCTGGGTGCAGAGCCAGGAGTAACCCCTGAGCGCTGCTGGGGTGGCCCAGAAAACAATAAGGAATAAGGGTAGTGAAGAGGGCACTGCCCTGCACAAGGCTGACCCTGGGTCGACACCACATAGGCTTCCCTGAGCGTGGCTGGGTGTGACCCCGAGCACAGAGAAGGAGTATGTCCAGAGCACAGCCACACGCAGCCACTTTCTCCCTTAAACAAGGCAAAACTACCCGAAATGGTAAAGAACTAGAAGAGATACTTCACGTCCATGAAAAGGTCCTGTGGTCAGCCAGGACAAGGCCTCCCAGAAACCTGCAGGCAGTCTCCAGATCTGGCTGCACCACTCATTGACAACAAGTGACTGGACAGATTACTTGGGCTTTGTGCCTCAGTATTCCTCCTACAGAGATAGTCATCTAAGGTCCTCTTAATTATTAGGATGAGTTAAGGCAACAATAAAGGAAAGCAGGTTGGGGGAAAAAAAAAAAAGGAAAGCAGGTTGGGGGCATAGGGCAGTGGGAGGCGCTTGCCTTGCGTGCAGCCAGCCCTGGTTCAATTCCCAGGACCACGTATGGTCCCCCAAGCACCTCCAGGAGTGATCCCTGAACACAGAGCCAAGGGTTAGTCCTGAGCACACTCAGGTGTGGCCCCAGCATAAGCAAACAAAATACATATATAAAGCACCTGGAACAGTTGACTGTGTTTAAAATAGAAAATCATGGGTTTGTTTATTTTTACTATTTTTATTTCTTTTTTTATACTTTGATGAAACTGCTTCTTCAAAAAAAACTAGAATAGCAGCTTTTTTGAAAGATATCAGTTGACTTAATCATAACTAAGATTATTCCATCTCTGAAAAGTCCTTTGTATCACAAATGTCCTCCCACAATACAAACTCTTACAGACTTCCAAATACATATGAAAAGGTACTATATAAGCAGATTACAGTACAACCGATCTACATTCAGATTCAAGTTCAATGGCCAAAGCAGGTAACGGCATATAAGATTTTAGTATAAGAAAACTCGAAATATAAAGATGTTCACATTCACTCTTTATCTCACATACCTTTAAGAATCTGATTTTTAAGGGGGGTTGGGGGATTAGTGCCCAGAACTCTCAAGCAATAATTTTATGTATGCATTTAATTTTTTATTTCAGGAGCGGTTTAGGCCTGTATACTTATTGAAGCTCACTCACTGATACTAGATTAATAATTTCTATTACATGTACTTAACAAGTCTACATGTTTTTTTTTATCATCGAGGAGCAATAAATTATGATATGGTTCTTACTATTTATTTTCCCAAAAAGAATTCTACTGTCATATATAATACAAACAATATATTTGGTATCAAAATGACCTGACCTCATTTTTATTTATTCGGATATGTTCTTTTTGTTTGGTTTTTCTTCTCGGAGCCACACTTGGGGATGCTCAGAAGCTCACCAGTGCCACGAATGAACCCAGGGTTCCTGCAGACCAAGCCCTTTGCTCTCTCTCTTTGGCCCAATTTGTAAATTTTAAAAATTAAATCAGCGGGTAGGGCATTTCCCTTGCATGAGGCCGACACGGGTTGGATTCCTGACCCAGGTTCAATTCCTCTATTCCTCTCAGAGAGCCCAGCAAACTACTGACAGTATCCCGTCCTCACAGTAGAGCCTGGCAAGCTACCCGTGGCGTATTCGATATGCCAAAAACAGTAACAAGTCTCACAATGGAGACGTTACTGATGCCCACTCGAGCAAATCAATGAACAATGGGAGGACAGTGTGACAGTGTGAAGAATCAAATTATGCTGGGCTGGAGCAACAGTACAGCAGATAGGGTACTTGCCTAGCATGTGGCCGACCACAGTTCAATCCCCAGCACTCCATGTGGTCCCCCAAGCCCACCAGGAGTGATCCCTGATTGCAGAGCTAGGTGCAGTCCTGAGCACCACCAGGTGTGGCCCCAAAATAAACAAGAAAAAAGAATTAGGTTATGCTGACTAGGGGGAGAGAGTATAGGGGGCGGCATTTGTCTTGCATGGCTCCGATCCCAGTTCAAATACCTGCACCATATGTGCACTGACCACACACCCCAGCCGCTGGAAGCACCAGCAGGGGTCACAAGTCAGGAATGGCACCCCCAGGCACCAAAAACCCAACCCCCCAATATTAGGTTATGATTACTCAACAGAACTAAACTGTAAACTTCAACAAATAAAACTCTAGGGCATAGCAATAGCACAGCGAGTAGGCCATTTGCCTCGCACACAGCCGACACAGGTTCGGAGAGCCCAGCAAGCTACCAAGAGTATCCCGCCCACACAGCAGAGGCTGGCAGGCTCCCCGTGGCATATCTGATATGTCAAACACGTAACAAAGTCTCACAATGGAGACATTACTGGTGCCCGCTCGAGCAAATCGATGAGCAATGGGATGACAGTGGCAGTGATAGTGATGAAGACACTAACTGAATAATCTGGATCAGTGTCATAAAAAGAGCAGCAAAAAATCCATGCTAAGCAATAAATTGCTTGTCCTCAAACCTAGACATTTGAGGATATTAATTTTTCCTTTTGACTGAAATATTTTGAGCAAGGTGTTTAGAAAAAATGAGCAAATGATAGGCAAGGTTAAAGAGAAGGACAGGAAAGGAACCCTGGGAAATGTGTAGTGACTCCTCAGTCACAAGTAAAAACAGCCCCTGGGTCATAAAATTATTCAAAACCTGTTTTTGAATCATGTTGCCCAAAGATGCCTAAATTAGCCCATATACGTAACAATAATCAGATCTGAGGGTCTGCGGGGGCGACTCCGTGGTAGCAAACATGCACGTGCACCTCCTGCTCTTCCCCCAGCGCCCCCTGACGTGGCCCTCAAGGCTCCACAGCACCAGCTGGCCGGGCTGGAACACTCCTGGGTATGGCTGCCACTGAAGTGCTTGATAAAGGTAACATGTGTGTACAGGGTGAGGGCGGTTGGGGAAGGGTGCAGGCAAAGGGGGTGGGGAGTGGGTAGGGTGTTTGTCTTGTCTGCAGGCACCTGGGTTCAATCCCCAGCATCCCAAAAAATCCCCTGAGCCCTGCCAGGGGTGATCCTTGAGTGCAGAACCAGGAGTAAACCCTGAGCTCTGCTGGGTCTGGCCACAAAGCAAAATAACAATGAAAAAGGGCCAGAGGATAGTACAGCGGGTAGGGCACGTGCCTTGCGTATGACTGACGTTCTATTATGAGCACCCCACAAACACCCTATATGGTTCCCCAAATCCTGCCAGGAATAATCCCTAAGCACATAGCCAGGAATAAGCCCTGGGCACTGCTGGGTATACCGCCCCCCACCCCCGCCAAAAAAAAAAAAAAAAGATAATGTAGATATTTGAAAAAACAAAGATTTCCAAATCCATCATGAAATGGCTCTTGAGGTCAAATCCCCTTAAGGAATTTCCTCATGGCATAAATTTTTATAAAATATTTAATGAGAAACAGAGGTGCTTAATGTGGCAATGTCAGACACAGGAACTGGGATTGGAGTCACTGGCCTTATTTTGTAAAACAAATGTTAATAAGAAGAAAACTCACAAGTTTACTTCTTATGCCCAGAAATGTGGATTGGATACCCACACACAAATACCACCAAAGGATAAATATTTCATAAGACTAATAAAATGAAAACACAGTTAAGAAATAAATGCAAGGGTTTTGGCCAGGGAGCCAGACAAAAGGCTGGAAAGGCTCAAGCAAATGCTTTGCATGTAGAAACCTGGGGTTTGATCCCTGGCAACACACAACCCCCCACAGTGCCACCAGCTGTAGCCTGTGGGCATTCTAGATGTGGTCAAAAAAAAAAAAAAGGAGAATGTTTAGATAAGGGTTTGGATAGTTCTGTGGAAAGGCAAATCACCTGATTATACCCATTGGGAAAGCTGGGTCTTTATTAAACCAGAATATCTCATACCCTGCGGGGCTTTGAACAATCCAGGGTGTGCAAGTGGGAGCACTGTCTGTTTTCCCCTTAAAGAAAGATTCCTCAGGCCAGAGGCAGTATAAGGGTTAGGCACTCACTTACTCACTTTGCATGCAGCCAACCTGGATAGATCCCCAGCATTGTATGTGGTGCCTGAGCCCCACCAGAGTGACCTCTCAGCACAGAAGAGCCAGGAGTAGCCCCTGAGGAATGATGTGTGGCCCAAAAACCCAAAATAAAATAAAACAGTATATTAAAAAGTGCTCCCCATCTTCCTAGAAAAAAGGAGGAAACTATCCAATCTATTCAAATGCAAAGTTCTAGTACTTTGAATACAGAGTGATTACCAGGCAGGAGGGGAAAGGAAGAAGTGGAGAAGTGACACCAGGACAGGATGGCAGAGGAGCTTGGGCACTCTGCCAGTGGGGGTACGGGAATTTCGGACACCACAGCATGAACATAAACCTCTCACAACCACGTTACCTCAACTACACTTTAAGGAGGATGGTGGGGGTAACAGATTTTCAGGAGGACACAAGAAGTAACTTTTTTCCTAATAAAGGGGACAATCAGCCAAGACAATCTCGCAAAGCATTGTGAGAAACAACAGCCGAGACCAAAGAACAAGCCGCAGAAGCATTCCTGCACCTAACACTGTGATTCCACCCCTGCTCAGAGTGTGAGTGACACACGGCCACCTTCCTATCAATGATGACTGCTGGCTACAGGAGATGCAATGTCATCAATGTAGCTATTACATACAAAGGACAAACAACAAGCCCCCCAAACTAGAGGCCAGAAACAACCTGCTACTGCTCTACATTGGTTTTTAGTTTGGGAGGTAATTTCAGCTGCACCAAAACCAATCAAAGGAAAATCAGGTTCAACCAAAGACTTGAAACTAGCAGTAACTGAAGGAAACATCTGCCACATATTTGTAAGCCTATAAGAATAATATAAGGACTAGAGAAACCAAGAGTTGAAAAGAAGATTTAACAGAACAAAATAAACATTCACTTTTCACTAAGAACCGAATATGAATGACTTTAAATTGAAACAGGCAGAATTTAGGTCACATGTTAAAATAATTCCAAGAATGTGTAAACTCTTGGTACTAAAATAGTCTATTCTTCTCAGAAAGTAAGTGGAAAAGTATGTCGATTCTACCTCAATAAACCAACAGAGTTTTAAATAATTTACACAATCTAAAATAATTTAAAAAGTTTTAAAAGAAAAACACAATTTTGAAATATATATATGTATATAAAATACTGCTTAGGAAAGAGTCAAATCATCTATCCCGGTATCTGCATATACAGTCATTAGCAATTAAGGAGTTTAAAAAAACAGATCATACAATCATCAGGTAAATTCTTAATCCACCAACGAGGAAGCCCTTAATATACTGCGAAAATATATTTTAAAGGGGCTGGAGCAATAGCACAGCGGGTAGGGCGTTTGCCTTGCACGCGGCCGACCTGGGTTCTAATCCCAGCATCCCATATGGTCCCCTGAGCACCGCCAGGGGTAATTCCTGAGTGAAGAGCCAGGAGTAACCCCCCCTGTGCATCGCCGGGGGTGACCCAAAAACAATATATATATATATATATATATATATATATATATATATATATACTGCAAGAGGGGCTGGAGCGATAGCACAGCGGGTAGGGCGTTTGCCTTGCACGTGGCCGACCCGGGTTCGAATCCCAGCATCCCATATAGTCCCCTGAGCACAGCCAGGGGTAATTCCTGAGTGTAGAGCCAGGAGTAACCCCTGTGCATCGCCAGGTGTGACCCAAAAAGAAAAAAAAAAAAAAAAAAAAAAAATATATATATATATATATATATATATATACTGCAAGAATAAATTTGTACTGCAAATATGCAAACTTTAAAACATAAAACCTAAGGTGCCAGAGAAATCACAGGGGGTAGGTGACTTGCCTGGCACATGGCCAACCTGGGTCCAATCCTGGCACCCCACATGGCCCCCTGAGCCCCACCAGCAGTGATCCCTGACCCCAGATCCAGGCTTGAGTAAGCCCTGAGCACCACCAGGTGTGGCCCCAAAACAAAATAACACTAATGACAAAAACAAATTAAATAAATAAAAGCAAGCCCAGGACCAACATCTGACTTTATTAAACTTGACTCAGAACATGTGTCCATCTATCCCCTGAGCACCTCCAGGAGTGATTCCTGAGTGCACAGCCAGGGGCATTGCCAGGTGTGGCCCAAAAACCAAAAGCCAAACTAAAAAAAAAAAAAAAAAGAGCATTTGTCCATACATGTTAACAGACGGCTCCAGTCAGGATGCACTGGCACTCTTTCTTCACTTACCTGGTCTTTCTCATGGGGGAGAAGGCTGACCGGCGGCAGTGAGGATGGGAAAGCACTCGGGTACTTGGGAGCCCCTTTGCCATCGGCGCCTCCGTAGTTGACCCTGTACTGAGGGCCGTCTTTCAGCAGCCGCCCGTTGTTCACTGCGCGTTTGGCCCCCAGTCGCAGCCGCTGCTGGAAGGCCGGGTTGGTGGTGGTGCTCGTGAGATCGCTCTGATTTCTGAGATACTTCTCGATGTTCTTCAGGGAGGACCCGCTCGGTTCCTCGAGTCCTTCGATTGCTCTCCTCAAAAGTTTATTCCAATCCACATTGCGGAGGTCACTGCACGATCCTCTAGACCCCTTGGTTGACTTGGGAAAGGCGCCAGGTTTGACAGATGAGAAGCGCCCAGGGTGGTCTGGGTCCTTGTAGGAAGCAAGGCCTTTGTTGGTGACTTTGAGAACAGAGCCGTCCTGAACACTGAGCTCCAGCTGCTCAGAGACCGTCTTCTTATCCAGCCCATGGGAAGTGCTGACCGCATGGCAGATTCTCTCTTCGGAGGGCCTTTGCTTTTGCTTTTTTATTTTTTGTATAGCTTCAAGAATCCACTCTGTATAAAGTGGGTTTGCAAGTTTTACCATGGTTGATAAATGACTTCTTCAATACAGAAGTTACCCATAGAGATTCTCCTTGTATTTAACAGAACTTGCACATTTAAAAGTCATTTACAATTCAACAAATGGGCAGAGTATTCCAAACCACATTAAGCAACATCTGACAAACAGCCATCCTTAGGAGGTTCAAATTGGTGATGCTGAGAGTCGTCTTACTTGACCAACAGAAAGGACTGCATTCGGGTGAAGAACATCTTTAATACGGAAACCAAGACCTTCAAGGATAAACAAGGAAAGGCTCTTAATAATGGAATTTTAAAAAATAAAAGTTTTTAATATTACTTTCTAAAATGCAAAATAAGCACATAAGAAATGACTGGCAGACATAACAAAGCCATCATAACTTGGTTCTCCAATAGAAATTTGGGTCCTTTTTTTTTTTCACAAAATGTTTCACTTGAATTTAAACTAATCACTATGAACCACTTAAGAGATAGCTAAGTTATATATGAACTAGTACCCTGTACTGAAATTAATAAAAAGTGTTTCAAAATACACATTGAGGGGCCAAAGAGCTAGTCCAGGAATTAGGTCCTTGCCTTGCATGTGGTCACCCATGCCTCAATTCCCGGTACCTCACAGGGTTCTCCCCTGCACACCTGGCAGAAGTGACACCTCGAGCAAAGAGTGACCAGACTCAGGAGTGGCCATTAATCATTGCTAAGTGCAGCGAAAAAACACATATGTGTGTGTATAATATGCATATATATCAGTATAAAATAAATACCACCGTATGTAAAATTTTATATTTAAAAAAACAGTTCTAAATTAAAAAAAAAAGTACTAAGTCAGCAATGATGAGTGTGGCCCAAAAACTCAAAATAAAATGAAACAGTATATTAAAAGAAAAAAGTGCCCCCAACCCCACAAAAATAGGGGGAGGGGGACTCCTAGTCTATACTTAACCTTTTAAAAAGAAAACTAGGGGTTGGAGAGACAGTAAAGCAGGTAAGGCCTCTGCTTTGTGAGCAGCCAACCCCTAGTCCCCTGGGCACTGCCAGAGGTGATGCAGAGTGCAGAGCCAGGAGTCAGCTCTTAGCCCTGCTGAGTGTCCCCCTCCCACCCTTCACCACCCAAAAGAAAGAAATAAAAAGGATACTGATTCTATTTTAGCTGGGTATTTTCTTTTTCAATCTCACACATAAGAAGATTTCCCAAAGGGAGCAATAACACAGCGGGTAGGGCATTTGCCTTGCACGCAGCCGACCCGGGTTCAATTCCTAGCATCCCATATGGTCCCCCAAGCACCACTAGGGGTAATTCCTGAGAGCAAAGCCAGGAGTAATCCCTGTGCATTACTGGGTGTGACCCAAAAAGAAAAAAAAAAAATTCCCAGAGTAGAGTGGGTAGGTCACTTGCCTTGTATGTGGCCAACCCAAGTTCAATTCTGGGCCCCCATATGAGCCCATCCCACCCAGCCCAGCAGCGCCAGATGTATTTCCTGAGTCAGAGCCAGAGTAAGCCCTAAGCACCATCTAGTACAGTCCCCAAACAAACAAACCAAAAAGAGTTCTTTCCCAGCCTGGGACCAGAGAAGTAGCTCAACGGGCTAAGGTGCCCAGGTCTGATCTCCAGCACCAAAAAGCAAGCCCAAAAGACCATTAGGAGTGATCCTAAAACAAAAAACATAACAGGGGGTAGGAGATACAGGACAAGAGGTCAAGGCACTTGCCTTGCAGTGCCCTACCCAGATTGATTCCTGGCATCACATATGGTCCCCAGAGCACTGAAAGGCAATGTGGACCCTGAGCACAGAGTCAGGAGTAGCCCGAGACCACAGGTGTGGTACAAAAACCCCGACCTTGCCAAAAAGGGAAATTTCCTAACTATCCACTACTCATCTCCAGCCATTTAACTTTGCAAAGCATCTGAACACACCCACCCACGGTCAGAAAACTGAAACTAACAGAGGACACAACCTTGCACCTTTTAAACGGTTTTTAGGATTCTGCTCAGGAATCTGCTCAAGAAAGGTCCTTATAGCTCTGATTCCAGGAAGACAGTGGTACTGCTCTCAGCATTTCCAGATACACTCAGAAACACAGACCTCCCGGAGGCTGGAGCAATAGCACAGCGGGTTAAATGTTAGAAAACCTACATCCAGGGCCGGAGCGATAGCACAGCGGGTAGGGCGTTTGCCTTGCATGCAGCCGACCCGGGTTCGATCCCCGGAATCCCATATGGTCCCCTGAGCACCGCCAGGAGTAATTCTTGAGTGCAAAGCCAGGAGTAACCCCTGAGCATCGCCGGGTGTGACCCAAAAAGCAAAAAAAAAAAAAGAAAAGAAAACCCACATCCTCTCTGTTTCGTAGTTTTAGTTTATAGAGTATACCCACACAGACTTGATCATTTAATCTGCAGGACAACTAAATGTGTAAACTAAGGCTCGGGATGATCTAACTCACTAACAGCCTCCTTAAGGCTCAATGTCCACCCTTCTAAAATTCAAGCCCACGGCCACCTGCTCTAACTCTATCTCTGCGCTGAGCAATGGTATGAACAGCAGCTCACCACTATGGAGTCGAGACACTCAGGTGACTTAAGTTCCAGGCACCTAACCTAGAAGGGATTCACGACAAAATAACAAGACAGAATCTAATATTTAATTTAGAGTAGCTATTATCACTTCCATCCAATGGAATGTCCATACATACTGAAAAATATTTTTTTACTTTTTGGCTTTTGGGCCATACCCGGCAATGCTTAGGGTTTACCACTGGCTCTGTGCTCAGGATGGGGTTTGGGGAACCACATAGGATGCTGGGTACTGAACCCAAGTTTCATGTGCAAGGCAAAAGTCATACTCATTGTACTATTGCTCCAGCTTTGAAAAATACTTCATAGTTTTCTGATTATTTTCATTCAATATGCCTAGAAGAAGAAAAAAAATTTCTATCCTCAAAACTTTATTTAAATATACTTAAAAATATAATATTTGCTTTCAGTTATTCTGGTGAGTTGCTTTTAAAAAAGAAAAAGGAAAAAGAAAAAGTGGCTGGGGGAAAGGACCAGAGAAAAAGAGACAGGTCTTTGGGAAAGGGGCTTGTCCTGTAGGCGCTGACCCGGGTTCAATCCCCAGCACTGCTGTGGTTCTCCAAGCATTGCCAAGAGTCCAGCTCAAACTGCAAAGAACTTCTTCCTCAGTGAGCCAAAACCTGCCTTCCCAGAACTATTAACCACTGTGCCTAGGTCCCCAGAAACATCTCAAGAAATCCTGACTATTTAGTAACAGGTCTGTGGATATTTAAAAGCAAGTATCTTTATTTTTTTTATTTTTTTTTTTTTTTGCTTTTTGGGTCACACCGGCAATGCACAGGGGTCATTCCTCGCTCATGCACTCAGGAATTACCCCTGGCAGTGCTCAGGGGACCATATGGGATGCTGGGATTCGAACCCGGGTCAGCCGCGTGCAAGGCAAACGCCCTACCCGCTGTGCTATCACTCCAGCCCCAAAAACAAGTATCTTTTAAAAAACTATTCACATGGACCAAAGAGATATAGTACCAACAGGTAGGGCATTTAGCCTTGCAAGTAGCTAACCCAGGTTCAATCCCTGGGGACACCACATATGGTCCCCAGAACCCTGCCATGAGTGATCTCTGAGCTCAGAGCCAGAAGTAAGCCCTATGTGGCCCAAAACAGGAACAACAAAAACTATTCACAGTTAAACCCTGTCCAACCTCCAGTTCTACCCTAAAACCATTCAGAATCTCGCAGGTCCTAACACTTCCACACATCTCATGGTTTCTAAATCCCACCTTCTCTTGGTTCTTCCTACTCTGACTTACTCCTAGCTAAGAGTAAGCTGGCTAGCCCATCCTAAAATGTGGCAGATAATCACAGCATTATCCAATCAAATACACAATCCAAGGGTGGGAGTGACAATACAGCAGGTAGGTGCTTGCCTTGCTTGAACAGCAGTACACCAGGGTTCGATTCCAGGCATCCCATATGGTCCCCCGAGCATTGTGAGGAGGTGATTCCTGAGTGCAGCAGCAATCCCTAAGCACTGCCAGATGTGGCTCCAAAAGCAAAAATTAAACAATACAATCCAGGGAGCTGGAGTGATAGTACAGCAGGTAGGGCGTTTGCCTTGCATGTGGCCGACCCAGGTTCGATTCCCAGCATCCCATATGGTCCCCTGAGCACCTCCTGGGGTAATTCCTGAGTGCATGAGCGAGGAGTAACCCCTGAGCATTGCCAGGTGTGACTCAGAAAGAAAAAAAAAAAATTAAAGGGTCAGGGAAATAACTCAAAGAAAAGATCTGGAGCACATGCTTCACATCTGGGAACCCCAAGCACTGCCAGGAGTAACCCCCAGGCACCACGGGATGTGACCCCCTCTTAACTGAAAAGAAACACAGTCCAAGGTCATTTGAACTTTCTTCCCTGCCCTGCTCTAGACAGGCTCTTGTATTCAGCATGTGGTCCAGCGACAAATTCCAGACCGTCTTTCAGATATACTGTCAAACTGAGTCTTTCCATTCCCTTCCTTGTGCAAATTTAAATGCTGGGATTTAAAATTTATTACAGTCAAGTTCATCTTGTTGGTTTGAGTCTATCTTCCAATCTGTTAAAGACTGTTTTGAATCTTGATTCTGTCATGGATGTCATCTGTAAATCTAATAAGCACTCCCCTCCGTGCCATCATATAAATCACTGACAGAAACGTTCGACTTGGAACAGTGTGTTTAGGAATGCGATCTCGGGCTTTCCTAAGTGCGACCACTCGAGAGACAGAGCACAGGCCTCGTCTGTTGGTGAGCTGTGAACAGGAAACTCATCTTTCCAAAGAAAAACAGTTTGGGGGTAAAATTTCATTACAAGACATTTTCCTGTAATGCTCAAGTAATTATTACATCTTTCATCATTTATTCATGATGAATCAACTAATTTAATTCGTCTGCACAAAATACAACTGCAGGACTAGAAAAGGTCAAAGAAAAGTGCCCAATATTGCAAAGTTACTTTTAGTCATTATGGTTACCCAGGCAGATGGACATACATTAAAACAAACTATATTTCATAATTAGCAATACTTAGTAATAGTGCTGAAATATAACTTCAAGACAAACTTATTATAATCTTTGCCCACAATCAAAAGTAGCACTCAGGGGACAAGGAGATACAAGGCCCTGAACTAAGCCTGAGCACCAAAAAAATCATTCATCTACCCAATCAAAATATTTTAATAACAATGACATTATATATTTAAAAAGCAGTATAAGTGAAAGTACCAGAATTGGAACTCCAAATGTTTTAAAAGTCCACGTCAACAATGAAGATTATTCAGATCCTCAAGCAAATCTGCCAAAAGAAAAAAAGGTGACTTTTAATTTAGATTTAAGACTACCCTTAAGAGCTGGGGAGATGGGACTGGAGCAATAGTTCAGTGGATAAGGCGTTTGCCTTGCACGAGGCCAACCCTTGCACATGGCCAGCTAAGGTTCGATTCCCAGTATCCCATATGGGCCTCTGAACACCGTTAAGAATGATTCCTGAGTGCAGAGTCAGAAATAACCCCTTAGTCTGAGTATTGCCAGGTATGACCTGCCAGGTGTGACCCAAAAAGGGAGAAAAAAAAAAAACTGGGGAGATGGCTCAAAGGGCTGGAGGAACACACTGCATGTGGGAGCCTTGGGTTAAATTCCCAGCATCCCATGGTCCCCACCACCGCCCTACCCTCCCCCATCCAAAAAATATACAGCCCTTAAATTCAATAGCTATGAATCTCTACAACTATTCAACAGAACCACCACAATACACATCAACTCTCATACCACTTAAGGGTAAGATACTTGAATTCGAGACAAGAAATGCAGGCTTAAAGCAAGTGCCTAAAGAAGTCATTTTCACTCTTCCTTAAAGCCAGGCCTATTCTCCAAATATTGAAAGTCAGGTTTACAGAAAGCTGGGTGTAGCTCGGTGGTGGGAAACACACAGGCCCTGAATTTGATCACCAGGACTGCCCCCTGTTCAATACCAGACTCACTGTCCTTTGAAACCCGCAGATTCAACAATGTACTCTCTGGTACACCATGCCAGGGGTACAGGCACAGCTGGTAAAGCGCCTGCCTTGCACACGGCTGAGCCAGGTTTGATCCCCTGCACCCTGTGGTTCCCCAAGCCCTACTAGGAGTGACAGAGTCAGGAGAAAGCCCAGAGCACCACTGAGTGTGGCCCAAAAAGAAAAAAGGAAAAACATCACCACTCCACCTAAAGTACACAACTGTTGCTGAGGGGTGCAACCCCCCAATCACCACAGCAAAAAAAAAAAAAAAAATAGGGAAATCAGGTTTGTCAGTAAGTATGAAATAAGGGGGGATGGAGCCATGGTATAGCAGATAGGGCGCTTGCCTTGCACCCAACTGACCTTCGCAGAGTCAGGAGTTACCCCTGATCATCACTGGTGTGGCCCAAACCTCCCCCCACCACCACTCTGCCACACACACAAGTAAACAAGAACCCCAACATAAAAATATCCCGCTGCTGGGGCTGGAGCAATAGCACAGCGGGTAAGGCGTTTGCCTTGCACGGGGCCGACCCGAGTTCGATTCACAGTATCCCATATGGTTCCCTGAGCACCGCCAGGAGTGATTCCTGAGTGCATGAACCAGGAGTAACCCCTGTGCAACACCAGGTGTGACCCAAAAAGAAAAAAAAAATCCCTCTGTTGGAGAGGGAGCTAGATCCATTGGGCAGTGCATGGCTTGCAAGCTCAAGACCCCGAGTTCGAGTCATAGCATGACAAACCAAAAACCCAAAGCAGGGGGGACAGTGTGGCACCACTGGGCGGAGGGCCAAACCATCAGGACCACACCACTAGGCCATAGCTCCAGGTATAGATGCTGGGCCCCCAAGCACCACCAGGGCAACCCCCCCAACAACAAGCACAACAAAAATGCACCTAAACAAACTAGATGCAAGTTTCCACAATTGTAAGTTTGTGTTGACAGAAGTTACATTTTATAGAAGGTAGAGATTCTTAGTTCAAAGACAAAAACAAAATTTAAATAAGATGCAGAGGAGACTATTCAAAGGGCTGGAGTGCATGCTCTGTACGCAGGAACCAGGTTCCATTCCACGCTCTTCACAATGCCAACCCCAAGCACCACCAGATCTGGCATCAAAACAAACAAACAGCAACAAAAAAATGCAGTACATTTTCTCAACAATTACAAACTTAGAGACTCCCCACCCCCAGTCAAAGATCACATCCCACTTCTCAATTTAATCTCAAAATTAGCTCTCATCTGACACCAACCAACCGAGTTAATTAGGTAAAAGCAGATGTAACTAGCAGATCTTTGCTCTAAGCAGAATCCGTGTTAAACACACACACATACACACACACGGGTAGAGAAAAATCAGAAGTCTCTTATCAGTAGTCAATTCTCAACTAAATACATAAATATTATCCACTTTGTATATTATCCACTGCAAATTTTTTAATCTTCAGCTGGTTTGCTTCTGACATCCCACTGGCCCCACTGTAAATTGGTATTGCTAAGAGAATAGATTGAAAACCAATTTAGTTTTAGTCTAAGCAGTATCTAACCAGAAACACAAATCTACAGGAAAAAAAACTGCATAATTCATTCAAAAGCCAAACAGAAAAAAGCTTCTCCACCCCCCAATTCTGAATTACCCACACCACTTCTCTTTTTTCAGAGCTCTTGGTTTGTTTCATATGTAGATAGGACACTCTATTCAAGCACAAACCTAAAAATCATTCTCTTTTCAGTTTTTTCTAAAAACTTGAAAGTTAAACTAAAAGGCTATCAAAGTAGGAGTGAATCATTCCAAATTAATTCTGAGGACTCATGCTACATCAAATGAAATTATTCTATTTTCTGAGGTTTTGAATCCTTTTATTTTTAACTACAAAATAGTATCAGTAAATTATATGGTTGTATCATACAGCCTCATAATAAAACAGTATTTACATCATTCATTACAAACTATTCTAAACAGATCTAGAGAAATGCTTAGTCCAACAGAGCTTTGGTTTCATTAGTATTATATAAATATCAACACTATTCAGAAATATTCATGTTAGCATACAAGTCAGAATATCCCAGATCATAAATATTCTGTGAAAATGTCTGTTTTCACTAAAGCCTGTCTCAAAATCAATGTCATAACACTCAAGTCATGAGATTATGGAAGAGCCAAAACAGGGATAAAAAAAAGAAAGAAATTATTATTAACAGAGTTCACCCCTTTGTCATTCTGAGTTTTACTTGCTAATGGTTATTTTTAGTTCTCTCACTTTTATGTGCTCCTGGATTATTTCAAAGCCTATTATGTAACTAACGAAGCTCCACAAAATTTAACAATCTTCTGAAATAGAACAGACCCTGCCTAGGTGAAGGAACTTTGTCTTCTATAATCACCAAGTTATGAGCACTGTACCTCAAAACAGCATTCTGAATGATCAAGTATCTGCTATCTAACAATATCCATCATCCCTACAGCCACACTTGGTAACTTTCAAATCCAACAAGTACCTACTTTCTTCGCCAAAAATCAATGCTCAGAACCCAAACCATGTGAATTTCAAGGTGAAATCATTCATAAATGTGGTCAAAGAAGCAGTGAGTAGCTCAGTGTGTGGCCCTAAACTAGGTGCTCTGAGAGGCCTAGAATAGGTGCAGCCACTAAGAAGTGGTGGAGGAAATGGCTCCGAGGGCTAAACACAAGCTTTGGATACAGGAGTCCCAGGTTGCTCCCTGGTACTGCCAGAACACCAAGCCAGCAGAGCCAAGGGGTAGAGCACAGCTAACATGTGCAACACCTTGAGTTTAATACCCAGCACAGTTTCCCCAGCTCCCCTGCCCCCACCAGCAGTGCCACCAGGAGTGGCCCTAATTTAACAATATATCCTCATTTAATAATATATCCATATACAAACACACATTCACAGCCATGGAAATAGTCCAATATCCACCAGCAGACGTGTTATATATGAAGGAGCACTGGATACAACGTTACAAAAGATGGCTTATGTACTCAGCAAAGCCAGTAGCAAAAGATCACCCAGGGGGGCTTGGGGGGGTCAGAGAGACAGTACTGGGGTTTAGGCACTCACCCGGCACATGGGCTGAACAGATTCTATCCCAGCACATAGATAGTCCCCCAGGTACCTACTCCAGGGGTCATTTCCATGCACAAAACCAGGCCCAAGCCCTGAGAACCACCAGAAGTGATCTCTGAGCACAGAGCTATACATAAGCCCTCAGCACTTCCAGCTGTGGCCCAAAACCAAACAAATGGGGGGGGGGGGGGGGAAATGATCACTGATAATCAGTATAATCCAATCATTAAACCCAGAGAACAGATAAAATCATAAACATGATAAAGACTAGTGGGGGGGAACAAAAAAGAAAAGGAGAAATTGTTTGATGGGTCTATTTTTGGATTAATGAAAATGTTTTGTGGTTCATGAAACTAAAAAGGTGGAGGTGACACAATATTGTCAATTTATTGACAATATTGTCAATAAATAAACATCACCAAATTGCGACCTTTTTGTTTTGGTTTAGGGGCTACATCCAGCAATGCTTAGGGTTTACCCCTGGTTCTGCACTTAGGGATCACTCGGGGGACCCTATGGGGTGCCAGGGATCAAAACCCGGGATAGCTGCATGCAAGGCAAATGCCCTACCCACTGTATTAATCGCTTAGGCCCCTAAATTTTTATTTATTTACTTCTTTTGGTTTGGGGGCTACACTCAGCCAGGGTTTACTCCTGGCTCTGCACTCAAGGCTCACTCCTGGTGGTGCTCAGGAGACAGATCATATGGGGTGCCAGGGGTTGAACCTGGGGTTGGACAAGTGAAAGGCAAGAGTCCTACCTGCTGTACTATGGATCTACAGTCACTTTTTAAATGAACAATCCGGTGACATTTATTTAGCATAAATACTTAACTGCATATTATGTGGATTTAACTTTTGATTTTAATTAAACACTGTAATAATTCCATTTTCTGTCATATTAGGATACACACTGCACACAATGAGTAAAATGTTCAAGCAATCTTGTAAAGCAACACTGTTACCATTTTGTAAAAGAAAAACTGAAGCTTGACTTGGTCAGTACCCCAGAACTATTAAATCACGACTGATTTTAGTTCAGGTGCTTAAATCTAAAATCCTTATTATCATTATAGTTTTCAAACTGAGTTACTTAAATCTCTTGGGAGAAAGTGACTTGGGAATCATCCCTTGTGGATTAATACTCAGCCGCCATAACCCCTTTTACCCAACCAAATTGTTCACCTGAACTTGGACATGAAGTGAGCTACCCTCTAAGACTCACTGTTGGGGCTGGAGCAATAGCACAGCGGGTAGGGTGTTTGCCTTGCACGCGGCCGACCCGGGTTCGATTCCCAGCATCCCATATGGTCCCCTGAGCACCGCCAGGAGTAATTCCTGAGTGCAGAGCCAGGAGTAACCCCTGCGCATTGCCAGGTGTGACCCAAAAAGCAAAAAAATATATATATATATTTAAGACTCACTGTTGTTGAAAGGGCTCTTTCAACCACACAAGGGAAAAAAAGAAATCCAGAAACAGCGGTGACTATAACTTGCTGGGTATGAATGGGTAGAATACCTATTACTGATGGAATGGAAACAGTACTTGAAAGAATTCAGCAGAACTGTCTGGTCTTAGAGCCTCAGTTCAAATCCTCCATGGCCCATGGGAAACATCACCTTCTCGGAAGCCCAGCATCTTCTAGTCTAACAGGAAATTTTTTACTTTCTTTCTCTTTGGTATTAATTCACCTCTGATTTATTATGCTCATTTACACACCAAATAGTCTGCCACTAAACAGACTGCCAAGTTTTGTTGTGTTTTACAGTGTGGGCAACTGAACCTCACACAGGCTAGGCATGATCTTTACGCTGAGCCCCATCTCCACCTAAACTGCAAGGTTTTTAGAAACAGAAACCATGGGGCCAAGGAGATGGCCCAGTGGGTTGCACATTTGCTTTGTGAGCTGGAGTACAGGGTTAAGTCTCCCAGCACCACCCCGACCCTCCCCCAACCCCAAGCACAGAGTTGAAACTGGCCTCTAGTACCACCGGGTGTGGCTCAAAATCTCCTTTAAAAGCAAATAAAGAGAGGGTGGGGGGCAGAGAGATACCACAGGGCTTAAGGCACTTGCAGGCTTTGTGGAAGGAGTCAGGGAGTCATTTGAATCTTGCACCACCTGTGCAGTTAGGAGTAACCCCTGAGCACAGCCTGGTGAGGCCCAAAACAAACAAATAAACAAAATCTGGCTGTGACAAAAGCCATTCTGAGATGTGCAAGCATGTCAGTTGAAGGGAAAGAAATAGCCACTGCAAGAACAGTGAAACGAGGAAATGTGCACAGTACTCCAGACAGACACTTTTCTGAACGCTTGAACCACTCCGGCAAGGTTGAAAAGATGTCTCAAGGAACAGAAACAATCACTGTGTCACCTCTCCAAACATCAGTGCTGTTCATCCTACATTTATGAGTCAAACTCAGCAGCAAGCCCAGAGTAGGCACTCAATAACTGTTACTTTGAATTGAATATTTAATTCCCCCACTTTTTAGAATAATACTAAGTTCTTTCTCAGTATTCATTAACATAGAGTTTCCAATTCATAAGCTAATAATGTTTTCCAAGGATTTGTAAGAGGCTAAATCACCATGAAAATTATCATTTCAACTAATACATATTATATTAATTGGAAGTTTAATTTTTCATGTCATGCTCTCCTAGTTGACAATATCCTTGTTATGTCATTAAACTATAATTGTGTAAATCTGCTTCAACAAACAATAACTGAACCATCAATAAACTATTATGGTTTCCATAATCCCTAGCAAAGATTAGTTTCAACATCATCATCATACATTAGTAGAAACATGTCCCAAATCTCCTAGTGAAGCCGAAGAATTAAGTTTGCTTCGTCATCCCTGCATTTAAGTGCTCAATAGTTTCAGACTCTAAACTTTAATCACACTGTTAGGAACAGTACAAGGAAATCTGATCCCTTGTAAAACAGAGGATTTTGGAGACAAGATGAAAAGTCAGTTAAAGTCATCAAGTCTTTGAAGCCAGGGTACACTGATTAGTAATGACGATATTATAACTAAGCACTTTCACTTAAGAAATAATCAACTAAATTTAGACTGACTTTTTGGTTTTTAGGCAGGGAGGGGCAGGCTTTTAAAATGTCCTACTCAATCCCAGATTTCTCCCTAATTACAAATTAGCTTCAGCTGGGTTCTAATGAAAATGCTTGAGAACAATAACACACTATGGGGGAAGGGGGGGAATCTAACAACTAAACTTTTAGACATGGCTTTTAATATACAGATCATTTCAAAAATTTCCTTCAATTTTATTAGTTTCTTCAAATAAGATATCCTATGTAGCCAGAAAACAAATTAGTATTCCATTTAAAAAAAAAATAACTCAAGCAAATTATACATCTATTTTTGACTCAGTGGTTGTTTTCTATTTTTGGGCAGGTGGTCACTCCCATCCAAAAATCTCCCAACCCCGAAACTTTTGGCCACCCAAGTCCCCTCCAACCTAGAGCCCTGCTCCTGCACTATGGGCCCTGGGTCTGACCCCATACAGGGGAAAATAAAAAGGTGAGAAAATTATTCTCATTTGTTTTGAATAATAGCAAAGAATCAGTATTTGAAATTTGATTCAACAAGGAAGTGTGCTGTGAGGAGCCTTATCTAGAAAGTATAGGAACCAAATGCCAGCATGAGATACCAGACAGTTACATAAACCAAATCTCAGCTTTCTAATCTGTAAGAAATAAGAATACATCTCTGCTTTGCAGAATTGTTAAGGATAATTGATACAACAAATATAACAAAAAAGCAGGCGTGATGGCAGCTACATAGCAGAAACACAATAAAACGCCAGCTCATAAAAGGAGAAAAGGGCAATGCAGTCAGCTGGAGACCTGTAAAACCTAATCTGGCTGAACTTCTGTCTCAATGACCATTTTCTCCTAAGAGATGAGGAAGTCAGCACCTGGCTCTTAGTTACAGCCACAGAGAAGTCAAAATCAAGACCGAGCACAGAAAAACAAAATGAGATTTGCGGTGGTGCAGACAGGGTCAAGAAGAGTATATTTTACTCATAATCATATATCTTTTAAAAGCCAATAAACCTTTTAGAATACTAAAAAGTATGCCTTCTTTACCTGAGGGTAGGAAAAGTTTTAAAACAAGGCACCAAAGGCACTAACCTAAAGAAAAGACCAATAAATGTAACTCTATTAAAACTAAGAACTTCTCTTCATTAAAAAGACACTATAAAAGAAACTGAAAGAAAGTGAAAAAGGTGAGCCACAGGCTGGAAGACATTTGCAACATACAACAAAGGATCTGTATCCTAAACAGCAACAAAAAGGGGGGGAGGGGCGGGGAGACTCAGACACCCTTGACCTGTAACTCTACAAATGAGAAAATCTAAATAGCCAACAAATACATGAAAAGCTGTTCAACCTGATCATTCATCAGATAAACAGAAAGTTTATCGGATTGGTTGGTTTGAAAAGCTAGCAAAACTCCGAGTTAGAAGGAACCAGGAGCCTTGAGAACTCACATACACTAACGAAGGGAGTGTAACTTGATAGCACACTTAGGAACAGTACGACTTGTTTGTATCCAGAGAGGTGAAGAAAAGTAAGCCTTGACTAGGCCACCCAAACCCAGACATTTGAGAAGGAGGTGGGCAGCAGGTGATGGGCTGGGGGGTCACTCACTGCGACTTTGTGCCCAACTGCCTCAAACTGGAAACCATTCAAGTATCTAACCACAGTAGAATGGATGAGGGCAAAAATCATGGGAGGTACTTAAATTAGATTGTGGGATTGTGTTTAAAGGTGCTTACGGAATGCAAATTGAGCCACAAAGGGACGAGACTGTCCTTCACGCTTTGCCCTTTCAGGCCTCATCCACTCTTCTGCAAGCAAAGACTGTCACGATTGCTCCCTCATCCCTCCTTCCATAAAAATGGAAAGTTTTCTTCTCCCTCACTTTACACCGTGCGTGGGGAGAACTGCACGCTACCTAAGACTGAAACCTCCCAGGTAGGAACCTGAGCATCTGATAATGCAGGATCAGGGCCAGAGCAACAGTACAGCGAGCAGGGCACTTGACTTGCGTGCCAATGACCCAGGTTTGATCCCGAGCATCATCACATAAGGTCCCCAAGTACTGCCAAAATTGATCCTTCAACACAGTACCAGGATTTGGTCCTGAACAGCACCAGCTGTGGCCCAGGAACAGAAAAGAAAAGAAAAAAAACAAGAAAAACAAGACCAGTTTTTGTTAAGTCATCTCCTAACTATGAAAGCCTGGTAAAGTTTCTGAACAACAATGAATTCGCCAAACTTTCTAAACTATTTTCCCAAATTCGCCCTATTTCAGCTTCATTCATGTAAAACATTTTACAGTTTCTGCACCAAGCAGTGCATGAGATAAACATCTGGTATAAAGGCAAGGACATGGTATCCAGTCTACTAAGAGCTGCTACGATGGAGGCCAGACTTCTGACCACACTGAGCACCCGCCAGCCAGCCTAAACTTCTCCTGCAATGCGCACACCTTGTATTCTCAGGGGCAGAAGATAGCCCATGCCACAGAGAGCATGCCTAGCACATGCAAGGTGGTGTTCGAGCCCCAGCACTCCTAGAGATAGTCCCTACTAAAGAAAACAAACAAAACATGGATGGAGAGTCCTACCCACTGGGCTCAGGCTTTCTTGCAAATCTGGGGACAATCCCTTGAGCCCTGTCAGGAATGATAAGCACCAAGTCAGAGTAGCCTCTGAGCACTGTTGGGTGTGGCCCCAAACAAAACAACCAAAAACAAAAACAGGAGAAAACAAAACAAAAAAATATTCCTGCATTTTTTTTTTCCCCAATCATCCATTCACCAACTCAAACTTCCATTCTGAAGTTTCAGGTAAGACTTATCCTTGGGCCAAAAAGAAGATGCATTGATGCACTGGAGCTTATTATTTCTGAAATGGGCAAAAATTTGCTAAGTACAGAAAAGATTGTTCCAAGCCCCAGGAAACCACCTGCCCAGCAGTTCAAAAGCCCCCTACACACACACACACACACAGAGAGACTTCACACATAGGCCAAAGAGCATCCAGGCAGTGCTACCTTTTGGGATCCCGGCCTCACGTGCAGCACAAGTGTGTGAAGGTTGCAACAAAGGTGTGTGGCCCTGAGTAAGCACCGTAGCCATAAGCACTGTGAAACAGTGTATACGCACCAAAGTCAAATGTGCAAACCTGGGCACCAATGCCAATGCCACAGTAACAACAAAAGGAGGGGCACAGGGAAAAGTTTCCCAGGGCCAGGCAGAGCGCAGCAGGCTGCAGCCCAGGCTTTGCATGCAGGTTCAATCCCTGGCACCCTGCAACTCCCAAGCACAGAGATAGCACCACTCAGGGGGCCCAAATACAAAGTAAAAAAGTGGAAGACTTCCAATCTGTGTGATTTTTATGAATAAAAAATTGGGCCAGGGAGAGAGTACAGTGGGTAGAGCAATTGCCTTGCATGCAGCTGAACCAGGTTTAATCCCCAGCACCCTATAAGGTCCTCCCAGATCACTCCTGCCAGGAGTGATCCCCAAGTGTAGAGCCAGGAGGAAGTCCTGAGCACATCCGAGAATGGCGCAAAAAAAAAAAAACAGAAAACAAAAATAAGATTGAAGTGTTTTATTTCAGGAGTATTCTAGGAAATCTAGGAAACACAAAACACAAGACAGGGAGAATGCACCATACTCATAGTCCTATAAAAAAACAAAACTAAACCAAAACATAACATCTTTTATGGAATGTCACAAAACTAACACTATCCCAATACCAACACAATTAATTCCCTTTTGCCATTTCCACTCTCTGTTCCTATATGGTAAATTTCCTAAATCTCCTCTTCACCTCTACCCCAAATGCACCAAGTTCATGGCTTCTATCTTACTCTTTTTCACATCTGTAATTCTTTATCACTACCTTCTCACAACCTCAATACTCGCTACCAATTGAGGGCTTAAACTTCTTCAAGAAGCAGAGGAAGCCATTTGTAATCTAGCCTCTCCTCCACCAATAGCAAAGTACACTCACATTCAAAAACACACAATGATCTTTCCCAAGGTAAGGCAAGAGCCTCTTCCTGAAAATAGCACTCTGCCCACCCCTCGAGACTCCAGTTTAAGTTTCACCCACAAAACCGACATTCGGTCACTCATGTCCTGGTGCAATCCACCAAAGCGTGTTCGGCCACACCTGCCTCCTTTTCAACTCACCTGAATCCCCCCCCCATCAACAGATGTGTGCTAACAGATCGTTTGACAGGTTTTCAGTACCCTCCCTTCTCCACCCTTCACCTTTCAACCTCCTCTGCTGTTTGAACTTTCATCCATCGCACCCTTGCAAGTTTCTTCCAAAGTGCATGGTGGTGCCCCTCTCTGTCCCAACACAATAATTCACCCGGACACCACAGCCCCTCTGCCTCCTTCTCACACGCCGTCCACACTGCCCCGATGCTACAACTCCTCGCGCTGCTCTCAACTCCGCCATCCACCACACCCAAACCCATCCTTAACTTGCCCCAGATAACCACAGGCTCATCCTCCATCCTTTCACCCACGTCCACGTCGCCCCTGGGCTCCCCGCTTCGACATCTCCCAAACTGGACCTCCCCCTACTCTCCCCGCGGGTACCTGCTTCCACACCTCCAATTTCTGCTCCCATCCACCCCCTCACCCGTCCCCCAGACACTCCCTAACCCACACCCGCCCCGTAGAGCCCCACCCCCACCGTTCCTTCCAGGTCACTCCCAGGCAAAAATCTCCCCTGCCGCCCGACCACCGAGCCCCGCCCCCGCCGCGGCCCGGCCACGCCCCCCGCGGCCCGGAGCCCCGCCCCGTGCCCTAGAGGCCCTGTGAGGGGCGGGGCCTCTCCCTCCTCCCTAACCCCCGCCCCCTACCGTCACGCTCAGGGGCAGCCTGACCCCGAGCGGCCCCGCGGTGACCCTCGCGCAGAGGCCTGTGGGAGGGGCGTCACAAGCCCCGATTCCAACCCCCCGCCCTCCGCCCCCCTCCCGCTCAGTCTCCTCCCCCTGGGAGCGCGCGGGGTGGGTGACAGACCTGGCTGCGCGCCACCGCCACAGCGCCTGCCAGGGGCGCCGCCGGTGCCTGCCCGAGAAACCGCGGCCGCCGCCCGGAGGAGGTGCCGTCGCCTCCGCCGCCGCTGCCGCCGCCGCCAGGGGTAGGAGCTAAGCCGCCGCCATTTTGTGTCCCCCTGTTGTTGTCGTTGACATGAATCCGACATGACACTGATTACAGCCCAATGGAGTCTCATTAAACCCGAGCCGCGGCCCCGCCCCGGCGCTGCTCCATTGGACGAGACGGCAGACACTTGGGGCCCCTCGTTGGCCTACAGGTCTGCCCGTCACGCGTACACTCGCCACTCTGCAGCCCATTGGGGCAGATTCCTGCCGGTCATCTCGCCTCCGCATAGACACACCCCTCGACCCACATTCCCCCCCTCCGGCACCACCCCAGGGGAGGGTGCTCTGCCAGCGCCAATCAGCAGGCCCCTGGGCCCGCCCCTGCCGGGTGTCTATTGGCCCAGCCCCCTTTCGCTCTCGCAGACAGCGCGCCACCTCTACTTCCACCTACCCGCCTCCTCTACGTCTGGAAAGGGATTGGGTCAGCGCGCAGGAGAGGCGCTGGGCCCTATTGGCTGCAGACCACGCCAATCAGGGTCCTGCTCCCTCTCCCCTCCCCCACGCCGCCCCAAACCCCTAGCCCGCAGCTAAAGTTTGTGTGAGAGCTGATCGCTGGCGGCGGCCGCAGGATGGAAGGGTGGGCGCGGGCGGGCGCGCGCGAGCGGGCACGCGAAGTTAAAATTCGAGGTTCTCCGTCGCCAGCTCCTGCGGCGGAGCGCGCGGACGGGCGCGCCGCCCGGAGCGTTCCATCCCGCCCCCTCCTCCACCCTCTCGCGTCCCATCCTGGGCGACTACTCGCCCGCCCCCTGGCTTGCATCTTTACCCCCACACACCCCTTACCCTGCAACCCCCGGCTGGGTGCAGGCAGAACGGTCTCGCTGCAGCCCCCTCACCGTCCCGTGCCGAGGGGAAGCAAGCCCCTGCCCGCCGGGCGTGCACCCCCCCCCCCCCGGCTCCACACTCGCCCGTGTCTGCAAGCACGTGCACCGTTCGCCGCTGCCTCCAACCACCCGGGTCCCCGGCTAACCTCGTCTGCGGCCCGGCCAATCGTTTGCTGCCCTTTGTTGCTGCAGCCCGGGTCTTCCCCGCTGCCTTCCTCAGCCTCCGCCTCGTCCTTTGCCAGCCGCCCGGGTCCGCAGCGCCGTGCTCCCCCCGCCCGGGACCCACCGCCGCCGCCGCCTCCTTCTCCTCCTCCGCCTCCTCCTCCTCGGCTCCGGGCTGCAGCGCACAGAGCCCGAGGCAGCGCCGCCCAGCCCCGCTCCCCCCGCGCCGCCAGCTAGCCCGCCCGGCCCGGCCGGGGGCGCAGCCCGGACCCCGCCCGCCTCTGTCCCCGCCCCGGGGGTACCTGCCTCCGCCCTGGGGGGCTCCGCTCGCCGCCCTCGTGGGAGGCGGAGATGCCGGTGTCCGTGGGAGGATGGGGATGCCTGGGCCTTTGGGGGCGGGAGTGTGCCCGCCCGAGCCGGGACTGAGAGGTGCGGTCCTCGCCCACGAGCCCCCCTCCCGCTGCTGTGGCCCAAAACTTGTCCCGCGCCCCGGCCTCGCACCCTGGGGTGGTTGCGGTGGTGTAGGGATGGGGGACGCCCGGGTAGCCGGGTGTCCCCTGATCTGGAGGAAGAGGAGCGTGACATTCAGTGACTGCGGACAGGGCACAGCGGCGGCATCCCTGGGTGGGATTGGGGATGCCAGGAGCGCGCTGGAGGGGCTGCTACCCGCACGGTGCCCTCTCCGGCCTGTTAGAGCGGGCAGCCCAAGCAGAGGTGCTGGGGAGGGCAGAGGGGTGGGGGCCGCCACCCACCCACCCACCCAGCACTTGAAGGCAGGCTGGTGGCGAAGTTCTGTTTTCCTGGCTCCCCCTGGGCCCCCTGAGTTCCTGAGGCCCACATGACGGAGGCTGGGGGGCTCCTCTGGCCGCCCAGCCCAGTCCATTCTGCTGCTCACGTGCCTCCCAGCGCCCTCCGAACCCTCAAAAGTGGGTTTGTTCTCCATCACCGAGAATAAGTGGGGTGCTGGCGCCTGGGGCGGGGGGCGATTCAGTAAATAGGCCAAGGAGGGTCGAGGGATGGCTGCTGTGGAGTTGGAGAGCGAAGTTTCCCCTGGGCGCCGCTGCTTCCAGAGGGGAGAGCTGTGGCTTGCCTAACAGCCAAGTTCCAGGCACGCTGGCCCAGTGGACGGCCACCTGTTGGCCGGAAGCGCCCTGAGCCGCTGCTACCTTGGGCCATGGTGGGAGTGACACGAGGTACCCGGGAGAGAAGACCCTGGGCTTCCTCCCTTGCCGCGCTCCTGGGTCCCGGGCCCTGCTGGCAGCTGCAGCAGTTAGCGAGCGGCTGGGCACAGGGTCCCCTCTATAAAGATGGCCCGCTGCCCCCGCTGGGTGTCATCGCCACTAACTGAGCTGCTTGGCAGCAAGGTGAGAAAGGGGCTAAGACAAAGGGCACAGAGTGGATGAAAGCATTGAAGAAGGGAGAGGGGAGCCGAAGAGTTGTAATACTGCACTCAGAACTGTCAGGAGTTCCATTATACACCCCTTTTATAGGTGTTTTATTGCTTTGTTGTGAGTTTTTAAAACACAAACCTCTTTAGATTAAATCTTGGCTTTCACAGGCTCAGCCCAGGAAACAAAACACAGGGAAAGCCAAGCCACCCACCACACAGTTAGCCACTTCAGAGTTTCATGATAAAAGGCAGGTTGAACTTCCTTAGTCTCTAAAAACCCCTTACACCCCCTTTTAGCATCTTCAGTAGCTCACGCTCAAGGTGACTTTTTACAAGCCATTAGTTTATAATTCAGTCTTGTTTAAGTATTTCCAAGAAAAAGACATATTTATAAGGTAAGCTTTTAAAATAATGCGGGTGCTGGGACTTATGTCCTCCGAGAAGTTATTAAGTGAACTTGAGGCTACATTAGCCTTTGTGTTTTAATCACCCCCCATCCACACACACAATCCATGGTCCACCCAGATGCCCTTTATTTTGTTAGTTGGATTTGAGTCCCCCAATTGCATTTTATCTTAAGCAGTAAAAATAAACCATGTCTTAATTAGAAACAAGTTTCAAAACCCCAAATCTGTATCAAGTAAGCTAAAGAAACAACCAAAGGCATAAAAACCCCAAATCCCTGCCTAGAAGAGTCAGGAGCAGCAGACTGGAGAATGAACATCTTGCACGTGTTATCACTAATGTGCATCAAGATATGAGACCGTGAGAGGGAAGGGTCGCTTTTGCCTAAACGTGGCAAGCCCAGAGACTGGCGGCCACAGAAGAGAGCGTTCGCTTTATCCAGCATCTTCATGTGCAGGGGTGGGGGCATCTTTACAAATACAAAGTTCTCCAACAAGGCAAGGCAAAGAACAAGAACGTGGTTCTTGGCCACTACTGTGCCCCAGAAACCCTGGCTCTTCACATCCCTGGGACCAGAAACAGACACAGTGATCCTCGCGCTTACACTCTTTCTTATCTGTGGTATCTTAAATTGTCTGCTCAGCTAAACAGCTCAATTAAGTTAACCTAGGAAAGCCATGGTGCAAAATTTGTGTGCTGCCTGCGCGGAAGGATTATTGGATCCCGGGGCTCATCTGACCAATCCTCTTCCCTTCCCCTCACGGTTGCCAATGGCCACCACTGGCCAGAATACTGTAACCCAGATCAACTCGGCTAACGCACCAGAGGCATCAGATGCTCTGGAAAAAGAGACCCAGAGATTTGTTTTCACTTTGTCTTTTCACTCAGTAAGATTTGGGCTGCCAAATCTACACTTGACTCGAATCCCAGGTCTTGACTTGGAGCTTTATGGTTCCTGAATTTGAGACCCACTGGCCTCCACTTCATCCTCCTCTTCTCTAACGGGAAAGGCATGGTGCTTCCGTGAGTGCTGGTTAGAATCCTAGACAGTCCTCAGGACCAAGATGATTCATTCCATGGACTAACTGACTTGTCCTTGAGCCCTGAGCAAGAATTTTTTTCAAAAAAATGCAAAGTGCTTCAGGAATTAAAGGGGACCTGAGGGCTTGATCTTTAGGTTTGTTTGCTTGCTCTGAGACAAGTCAGACAAACAGCAGATAAGAGGTATCCCTTTCACAGACACAAGTCCTGGAGGAAACTGGGTGAGGAGGTAGTAAGAGGAAGCAGGCCACTGAACTGATTTGGCCAGGTCTCAGCCACCATGAGCTCTGTTTTTATTCATTCCATGTATCACTTTAAAAACATCTGGGGCGGGGGTGGGGACCAGAGACATAGTATTGCAGGTAGGGCCCTTGCCTCATATGTGGCCAACCTGGGTTTGATCCCCTGCACCCCAGAGGCTTCCCTGAGACCCACCAGGAGAGATCCTTGAGGGCAAAGCCAAGAGTTAGCCCTGAGCACCACCAGGTGTAGCCCCAAAACCAAAGTAAATTAATTCAAATAGAAAGCATATGTATGGGGTTAGCTCCGTAGGACAGCATTTGCTTCACATGAGCCCCTGGGTCCCCCCAGCATGAATGCACACACACACAATATATATATATATATATATATATATATATATATATAGTACATATATATACATATATGCATGTATATATTTGGAATACATGGCCTTCCAGCTGCTGCTTGGAGGGTTGGGGACGTAGTTCAACTGCAGAACACTTGCCTTACAAATGTGTGAAGCCCTGGTCTTGAGCCCTAGCGCTGAAAATAAGGAAATAAAAGGGGACAGAATCCAGCAGCTACACGGAATCTTCTTTCTTCATTAGCAGGAAATTGTCCCCACAGGTCAATGTCTAATTCTGTCAGTCAACAACAGAAGTATGAGGGTGACCAGTCAACCCTTAGCTTTGCACTGGCTAGCAAAGTCAGGTTGGAGCCATGTGACCTCAATGATCTGAGAGAGCACTGTTCTGCAGCCACCAGCCCCTTTGTGCTTTCCTCTTTTAAGATCTTTAACGTCTTTTAAATGCTTCCCCAATCAATATTAATGCCCTGGTGTACCTCTCAGGCTACACACATCAGCACCCAATCTTGAGCTACTCCTAGCTTGGCACATTCGTCCGTACCTGGAACTCAGTGGTCCTCTGCAACCATGCCGGCACTCCCTCCCTTTTCTGATGAAGACACTGAAGAACGTCTCCAGATCCCTTCGAAGGACCTGCCCTCACAAGCAGCTCATATAGACTTAGAGCCTACCTTGACTCCGGCCGTGGCACTCATTAAGCACTAGTTATTATCTAGTTGAATTTCAGAGTAAATAAAAGCACTTACCATATTCTGTTGTCACATTTTGCCCGTCTGCTTTCCTAATTAGCTTTTCTAGTGCGCAGACTAGCTTGTTCATCTGTGTAAGTGCCCTCGTGCAGGACACCTAGAAGATCCTTAAATAAACAGCCCTGCCAGTGACTTCCCCCCACCTCCTGGCACACTTTAGAATCACCCAAGGAACTTTCAAGCCAGGGAATATTTAAGCCCCACCTGGGATCACTTATCATAAGAATATCTGGAGGTGGTTCCCATTCATGAATACTGTTTAAATACACAGGCAGGCAAAGTGGCCAACCTTTGGTTTATATGCCAGAATGCCCCACACACCCAATGAGAAACTCTCAAGGCAGATGACTGGTAAAAGAAGATTAAGTGAGTTTCTTTTTTGTTGTTTGTTTTTGATTTGGGGACATACCTGCATGGATCCCCTGAGCACCACTAGGAGTGACACCCCCTTTCCCCCAATCTCTAAGCGCTGAGTCTAAAGTAGCGGGGGCCACCAGGCAGGATTATACCTGGCCTTGGTCCACTGATCTAAATCAGGGCCTCATATATGTCAGACAAATGCTCTGACCAGAAGAAAGAACTTTTGGGTGGAGGCAGAAAGGGAGCATGGGACCATACCCAGTGAGTAAGCTCAGAGCTTATTCCTGGCCCTGTGCTCAGGGATCACTTCTGGTGGTGCTCAGGGGACCCTGTGTGGTGCCAACAATAAGACTGGGGTCAACTGTGCGCAAGGCAGGCGCCTTAGCTCCTGTACTGCCTGTCTGGACCAGAATGTCAGATTTTATTCATCTTCCCTTGATTGTTGTTCTTGGCGTTGCTGTAGTGTCTGGAGCCCACACATTTGTTGTAGTACCTGGGATCACAATGACAGTGCCAGGATTGAATTTAATTGAGCAACATCCCCAGGCCCAGAGCATCAGAATTTTATTCCTCTCCAGCACACATATGTACCCGTGGGCCAGCCACTGAGTGTCATTGTCTTACATTTTAGGGGTTTTGGTTTCTGTTTGGGGGGTTTGAGGGAAAGGCTTGCACCCTGCTGGGCTTAGGACTTACGTCTAGTTCTGCTCTCAGGGATCACTTCTGGCAGGGTTTGGGGGATTATATAAAGTGCCTGGAATTGAATCAGGGTTGGCCATGTGAAAGGCAAACGCCTACCTGATATGCTATCTCTCTGTCCCCAATCTTAGGCTTTTTGAACTGTAAGCCCCATGTGGGTTTGCAAGCTGGCACCATAGTAGATATTCAGTAGATATTTGATTTGGGGGAGAGGGGGCCAGGTCGTGGCAGAGGCACACTTGCCAATGCTCAGGGGTTACTCTTGGCTAAGCATTCAGGAATTACTCCTGGCAGTGGCCAAGTGCTCAGGATCAAGCCTGGGTTTGCCCTGTGCAGAGCAAGCACCCTATCTGCTGTACTATCTCTTAAGCCCCTCAAACAGCAGTCTAATTCCTGATATCACTGTCACTGTCATCACTCTCATCCCATTGATCATAGATTTGCTCAAGTGGGCACCAGTAATGTCTCCATTCATCCTAGTCCTGAGATTCTAGCAGCCTCTCTTTACTCATTCTTCCCAGTGGTGCCACATTGGAGGCTCTTTCAGGGTAAGGGGAATGAGACCCATCGTTACTATATTTGGCATATCGAATATGCCATGAAGAGCTTGCTAGACTCTGCCAGACTCCATATGTATATATACATACACACATATATACTCCATATGTATATATGTGTATATGTATATATATATACATTATATATATATATATATATGTGTGTGTGTGTGTGTGTGTGTGTGTGTGTATGCTCAGAGATCACTCCTGGCAGGGCTCAGGAGGACTATATGGGATCATTGGGATGGAACCATGTTTGCAACATGCAGGGCAAGAGCCCTATGTCCTGTACTATTATTCTGGCCTCTCAGTAGTAGATATTTGAAATATTTTACATGATCTCTAAAGTTTTGGTCAGCTACCTGCACCAGGCTGTTTCACTCGGGGTACCCCAGAGAAGGGTGGGTAAGACCCTCCCCTCTCCAAAGGACCCAACCCCGGTAGCCAAAAACTTCCAGAATTCAACTGCCCCCATGCTCAAGGCCACTCTCCACAAGCTCGGAGCCTCAACCACAAGTGAACCTTTTCCTGGACCGTGAGACTGCATTTGACACTTCATACGACACACCCTACCCATACTCCAAGAGTATAGCACCACTTTTGGTGGGTTTCAAAGTTGGAGGCAATCCACCTTAGAGAGAAGTATTATATTATTTCGATTCTGCTTTGGGACAGGGATCGAAACACCTGAAATATGGTGGTGGGAAGGTGTATGGTGGTAGGATTGGTATTTGAATATTATATGTAATCAAGTATTGTGAATTGCTTTATAAAATTAAAAATTTAAAAAGAAAGCTTTGGTCAGTTAGTCCTCAAATCCTACAGTTAATTTAAAGAGTGCAACAGGGCCCAAGAGTTCAAAGGGCAGAGTGAGCAGATGCCATGCCTGCTTGAAACTTGAGTTTGATCCCTGGAAACGTGACACTCCCCCGCTGCAACCCATCCCAGATACCAGCAGGATGGCCCTGGCAGCCCCTGGGCACTGTAGGGCCTAAGCTGTGTCCCTTGACAGGGCCTCAGCA
This sequence comes from Sorex araneus, assembly GCF_027595985.1. NCBI lineage: Eukaryota > Metazoa > Chordata > Mammalia > Eulipotyphla > Soricidae > Sorex > Sorex araneus. The sequence continues at coordinate 116,581,743 of NC_073304.1, forward strand.
TTGAACCTTCTAGTTTGGTTGGCCAGGAACGGCTTCCACATCCCCCGAGTGTTGCCTGGGAGACCCTGAAAGATAAATACACAGAGAGTATTACAAAGCCAGGGGGACAGTGCCTGCTTTGCATATAGGAGGCCCTGAGTGGGATCCCTGGCACAAAATAATAAATGAATAAATAAGGCCAGGGACATGGCTCAAAGAGTTTGTGTGCAGTCTTTGCATGTGGGGGCCCAGATTCAATCTCCAACACTTTACTATTACCTGAGAACTGCCAGGAGTGACCCCTGAGTACTGAACTGGGAACAGTCCCACCCACCCCCAGACCCCCTGGGTATAACCCCAACTCAAAATAAAACAGCGAAAAAGAAGAGCTATAGAAATAGTTAACACAGGAGTTAAGACATCTGTCTTGCAGGCTGCCAGTCCTGGGTCAAATTCCCAGAACCACACATAGTCCCAAAGTAACGACAGAGCCAGGAACAGGTCCTGAGCACTGCAAGGTGTGACATATAGACCCTAAACAACAACAACAAAATGGTGATTTTATTGTTATTTTTTAACTTAGTTTTTGGTACCAGAAATTGAACCCAGAATCTTGTACATGCAAAGCATGCAATCCACTGATTTTTGTTTCCAGTTCAATCCTATAGTTTCATTTCATTTATTTTGGTTTTGGGGCCACACCTGGCCATACTTAGTTAGAGCTTTCTCCTAGTTCTGGCAGGGCTTGGGGAGTCATATGGGGTACAAGAAATGAACCCAGTGTCGTGTTTTGGTTGTTTTGTTTTTACTTTTCAGTCCTACCCAGTGGTGCTCAAGGGGTACCCCTGGTGCAATATTCTAAAGTGCCACTTAGAAAAACAGGACCTAAAAATAAATAAATAAATAAATAAATAATTAAAAAAAAAAAGAAAAACAGGACCTATATACACATACATACACATACAGCATATAAATGTACATTTTGCTGGTATCTTTATTTTTATTTATTTATTTTTTTTGCTTTTTGGGTCACACCCGGCGATGCACAGGGGTCACTCCTGGCTCATGCACTCAGGAATCACCCCTGGCGGTGCTCAGGGGACCATATGGGATGCTGGGATTTGAACCCGGGTCGGCCGCGTGCAAGGCAGACGCCCCTACCCACTGTGCTATCGCTCCAGCCCCGCTGGTATCTTTAAACACTTAACATTTTAGCATTTGTTTTGTTTTGTTGCTTTTTGGGTCACACTGGCAATGCACAGGGGTTATTCCTGGCTCATACACTCAGGAATTACTCCTAGTGGTGCTCAGGGACCATATGTGATGCTAGGAATCGAACCCGGGTTGGCCGCGTGCAAGGCAAATGCCGTACCCACTATGCTATTTCTCCAGCCCCAACATTTTAGTATTTGAACAGTAGGAATGTTCCATTTTTATTATGTACATATTTGCTATTTTTTCTACTATATAAGTACATACACAGACACACACAGAGACACACAGACACACACACACTTTGAATCACTTCCATCTCAGATTTTCTCTTCTGAGATGAAAAGCATCTCTTTTTTGGCCATACCTGGCAGTGCTCAAAGGCTATTCCTGGCTCACTGGTTGGGGGCCACTCCCAGCAGTGCTCGAAGGACAATACAGTGTTGGGGATCAAATCTGGGCCTCCTGCGTGTGAAGCTCATGCTCCTTCCCATTGAGCTATCTCTCTTGCCCTCTTCCCCTAACTTGCTCTGACATGTAACCAAAGTCAGTTTTATTGCATGGGGTCAGGGGAATGTTACAGTTTGTCTATTACAACAGGTCATGTTGCATAACCTAAATTAATATATTCCCTAAGTGCAATAACTTATAAATACCTTTCTTAAACCCCAGTGACTGTCACTGAGGTAAAGGCACTTCCCTCTGCAGCCAATTAAGCCAACTGTACTCCTTTCCCCTGGGGTTCCATGTGTAATGCCTGCCAACAGCACCCTTTCTGGGAGTCTGGGAGTGCGGGCAGCTTGTATGTGGCTTGGATGGGCAGCACTAACGGGTCTTGGAGACAGCCCTTTGCAGTGGACAGTTTTCGGGGGAAGGAGGTGCAGTGCCCAGGGCTTATTCCTGCATGTGTTCAGGGTTTACTCCTGAATGTGCTCAGGGCTCCCTCCTGGCAGGGATTGGGGGACCACATGAGTACCGAGGATCAAACACATGCAAGGCAAGTGTATCGCACACTATACTATCTCTCAGGCCCACAGTGGACACTCTTTTTCTTTTCCTTTTCTTTTTTTTTTTTAATTCTGTTTTTGGGCTACACACAGGTATGCTCAGGGGTTACTCCTGACTCTGCACTCAGGAATTACTCTGGCAATGCTTGGGGGACCATATAGGATGACAGGAGTCAAACCCAGGTTGGCCTTGTGCAAGGCAAGTACCCTACCTGCCATACTATTTATTGCTCCATTCTCCGAGAATAGACACTCTCATCTGCCCTCCTGCTGTCCCCAATCTTGGGCTTCAAATAGGTATGCAGGGTGTTTTGGGGAGGCCCCAGAGCACTGTGGACAGAGCCAAAATTGGTAAGTCATCACATCCATCTATACAAGCTGCAGACCCAGGCCAGATTCATGTACCCTGGCTGCTGAAGCTCAACAGGGCTTCCCAAGTTGAATGAGGATGAGTTTGAAGACACAGTGGTTGAGAAGCAATTCACTGGGTCAGATGGATCCTTAGTCGTGAGCCTCTGGACAACGACAGGCCTGAATTCCTGAGAGCCTCAGAGCACCCCCTCCTGAGTCCCTGATCCTCACTCCCCACCCTAATAAACCCTGCTTCCTAGCCAAAGAATAACAAATAAAAGTACTTCTCTTGAGACCAGAGAGATATAGTATAGCAAGTACAGTATTTGCCTTGCATGCGGCCAACCCAGGTTTGATCCCTGGTATCCTCTGTGGTCCCCAAGGCACTACTAGGAGTAAATCCTGAGCATCATCCAAAAAATAACTCAAAAAGCAAAAAAAAAAAGTACTTTTCTCTCCACTCATAATCATTCTCTCGAAGGATCCCAAATGGCCACACAGCATGCTGTGTTGGAACTTCCTCATTCTATTTGAATAAAGCAATTGATGGCATGGTGAAAATTGAAAAAGGGACCCATTTCTTTGTGTAATAAGGCTTTGAAAGCCTGTCTCTGACTAGAATGACTGTGTGCTGTTGTCCTAACAGGGGAGAGAGGCAAGTCAGAATGACTTAGTACTCAGCATGGTGTTTTTGGTTTCCAAATAAGCTTTCTCACCACTGTAAGTTAAGTGTGCTTGTTTTGTGCTGCTAAGGATTGAATTCAGGGCCTCAGGCACACGATATCAGTGATGGACCAACTGAGCTCCATCCTCAGCCCTTTAAGTTGAATCTTTTCTAGGAATCAGTATGCTGCATGTGATACGGATGCTGCTTTTGTTGTTGTTGTTGTTGGGACCATACCCACCAGTGCTGAGCATGGGGAAAGGGGCTACTCCAAGCTTTACACTCGGGTCACTCCCAATGGTGCTCCAGGAGCCATGCAATGCCAGGGAACAAATCTGGGGCTCCCACATGCAAAGCATATACCCCAGTCCATTGAGGGATGTTATCTCTCCAGCCCAGTGACTACTAATTTTTTTCTGTTGGTGGAGGGACAGAGGGAGAGTTCCCAAGCAATGATCAAGGCGTATAAAGACCACCCCCAGTGACTGACCACCCCCAATTCTGGCTAGCAAGCTTAAAGCAAGGATGTGATGGTGAAGATCTCTGCAAGCAATGGCTATGTGTGTGTGTGTGTGTGTGTGTGTTGCTGTTGTTGTTTATTATTGTTGTTGTTTTTGGTGGGGGGCACACCTTGTGGTGCTCAGGGCTGACTCTGGCTGTGCACTCAGGGATCACTCCTACAGGCTCGGGGGTTCTGGGGCTCAAACCTGGGTTGACTACGTGCAAGGCAAGTGCTCTACCCACTGTACTATCTCTCTGAGCCCTTAATCACTTCTTCTTTTTCTTTTGGGGAAAGAATTTTGGGGTCACACCCAGTTGTAGTCAGGGGTTACAGCTGGCTCTGTGCTCAAGAATAAGTCCTAGTGGCTTACCCTACCCATAATCCAAGAGCACCGGACCACATTTGATGGGGTTCAAAGTAAGAGGCAACCTGTTTTAGAGGGAATTTTATTTTATAGACTTATAGAAGGGTTTAATGGCCCCTGGGTGAAATACAATAATCTTCACACTCTTTCCTCTAAGGATACTTTTTTTGTAGCATTGTCAGCGATTTTGCACAACAAACAATACAAAATATATTATTTCTGTTCTGCTTTGGGGCAGGGATTGGTGTTTGGGATGGAAACATGTAAAATAGGTGATAGAAGGTGTAATGGTGGTGGGATTGGTGTTTGAATATTAAATGCAATCAAATATTGGGAACTACTTTATAAAATAAAAAAATAAAAGAATTAGTCTTGGTGGTGCTCAGGTGACCATTTGCAAGGCAAACCCCTACTTGCTGCTCTGTCACTCCTGCCCCTCTATCACTGCACTTTAACCAAAAGAAATTGGGTTCCAGTCTGCTCTTACCCTTTTTACAACTACTCAGCCTAGTTTTGGACTCTTAAGAAATAACAAATGGCCTTGAAGCTGACCTCACCGTGGCGAGAATCACATTTTATTTCTATCAATTAAAGGACTAGGGGGACTTGGGTTGGGCATCGTGTTGTGTAATTCTGTGGCTCCGCTCAAAAGCTCTAAGGATAAAAAGTGTGGGAACTCAGGATGTGAAGTGGACAGGGGGAGCATGTTTGCTGAACATGGCTCTAGAGTGCTTGGCATAACAGGCTTATTAATAATAGCTACCACTTACAGAGCACTTAGAGTACTAAGTGATTTCCCCGAACTGGCTCCTTTGAGCCCAGCAACAATCCATTTTGAGATATCACTACTACTCCCCATTTTACAGCTCACTCAGGATCACTTCTGGCAGGACTTGAGGAACCAGATAGTGTGCCAGGGATTGAACCTGAGTCTGCTGGGTGCAAGGCAAGCGCCTTACCTGCTGTACTATCTCTCCAGTCCCACCTTCGTTTATTTACTTATTTAGGTTATGGGGCTACAGCAGTGGAACTCAAGGGGCTACACCCGAACCTGAGCTCAGGTCGCTCCCAGCAGTGCTTGGGAGATTGTGAGGTTCCAGGGATTCAAGAACCACTTTGTTTGTTTGTTTTGGGGTCACACCTGGTGATACTCAGGACTTACTCCTGACTCGGTGCTCAGATCACTGCTGGCAAGCTCAGTGGACTTCTGGGATGCCAGGGATCAAACCTGGGTCAGCTGTGTGCAAGGCAAGTGCCCTACCCCTATACAAGCCACTTCCCCTCCTTGAAATGCTTTACCTTTGTTTCTTCCTTTACTAATGAGGAAAATGGGGATGAGCCTCACTACCTCACAGGGTCAAGAGTGAGATATCACTATAACACTGTATCACTGTCATCCCGTTGCTCATCGATTTGCTCGAGCGGGCACCAGTAATGTTTCCATTCACCCCTGTCTTTTTCAGAGTCAAGGGAATGAGACCCATTATTGTTGCTGTTTTTGGCATATTGAATACACCACGGGTAGCTTGCTGGGCTCTGTGGTGTGAGATTCTGTACCACTGTCTTCCGGGAGCTTTGCTTTATAGTCTCTGGATTTTGGCTGTTGATGAGATTACATGGCGCAGGGGGCAGTTTGTGAGTGTGACTGGAGAAAAAGGAACCTGGGTGGAGGAGGCCCAGTCCCGATCCGAGCAGGCTTGGAGATCTCAGCCCCATGTCCCGTATACCTGGGTTCCTCTGTCGGTTCCTTCATGGTTGAGGCTTGTCCAAGTGAGTGGAGAGTGGCCTTGAGCATGGCTGTGGCTGTGTTCTGGAGGGTTTTGTCTGCTGGTTTATTTTTTTCAGAGCTCTGCTTGGGGCGGGGAGGGAAACTCAAACCACCACCCTCCAAGGGGCCCCGGGTGAAGACAGCCTGGGGAGGAGGCAGGAGATTCTGCCCAAGAGTAAGATAAAAAAAACAAAAATACAGCGGTGACAGTTGATATAATTGCAGTCATAAATCTGGAACCAAGAAGTCTGGTATTACTGTCCCAAAGGCCAACCCCCTGCCGAAGCCACAGGCTGGAAGACAGTGAGTCCCACAGCTCAAGTTTGAGAGAACCGTCTTACCTAGGTGCTCACAAGAAGCAGCCACACTGGCGAACAGGGAAGTCTGTGCTGAGAAAGGGCAGGCTGCAGAACAGTGACACGGCAGTTACTGAATCCCACACGAGCGGGTCCTCTGACGCATGCATGCTCTGATGTATCTGTTCTGTGAATCTCAGGGAAGATTCCTGATTAGGGGCTCTGCCTACATGCCGCCTTCCTAGCACAGGTCCTTGGGAAAGGACAAGATAAGGGAAAGCAGAGCATTCTCGACATTCTCAACAGTCCCATGCCCAGAGGAGTTCGCCAGTTTAATTTGAGTCCAGCTCTTTTTCTTTCTTTTTTTTCTTTTAAACTTTATTGAATCACCGTGAGATAGTTACAAGCTTTCATGTTTGGGTTACAATCACACAATGATCAAACACCCATCCCTCCACCAGTGCACATTCCCCACCACCAATATCCCGGGTATACCCCCTCTTTCCCACCCTCCCCCTCCTCCATGGCAAACAATATTCAGCATATTCTCTCTCTACTTTTTGGGCATTATGGTTTGCAATACAGATACTGAGAGTTTATCATGTTTGGTCCATTATCTACTTTTCAGTACACATCTCCCATCCCAACTGATTTCTCCAGCCATCATTTTCTTAGTGATCCCTTCTCTATTGCAGCTGCCTTCTCCCCTCCATTCATTTTTCCTCAAAAAAGAAATACAAATGGCCAAAAGGCACATGAAAAAAATGCTCCACATCACTAGCCATCAGGGAGATGCAAATAAAAACAACAATGAGATATCTCTCACACCACAAAGACTGGCACACATTCAAAAGAACAAAAGCACCCAGTGCTGGCAGGGATGTGGGGGAAAAGAAATGCTCTTTCATTGTTGGTGGGAATGCTGACTGGTCCAGCCTTTCTGGAAAACAATATGGACAGTCCTTCAAAAACTAGAAATTGAGCTTTCATATGACCCCGCAATACCACATCTGGGAATATATCCTGAGGATGCAAAAAAACACAGTAGAAATGACATCTGTACCTATATATTCATTGCAGCACTGTTCACAATAGCCAAAACCTGGAAACAACCCAATGCCCTAGAACAGATGACTGGTTAAAGAAACTTTGGTACATCTACACAATGGAATACTATGCAGCTGTTAGGAGAGATGAAGTCATGAAATTTGCTTATAAATGGATAGACACGGAGAGTATCATGCTAAGTGAAATGAGTCAGAAAGAGAGGGACAGACATAGAAGGACTGCACTCATTTGTGGAGTATAGAATAATATCAGATGAGACTGACACCCAAGGACAGCAGATACAAGGGCCAGAAAGACTCCTCTATAGCTGGAAGCCTGCCTCTTTTTTGTTTTTTGACAGAACTTGAACCAGGGCCTCACATGTGTAAGACAAGTGCTCTCCCACTAAGCTACATCCCCAGCCTGGAGTTGAGCTTTTATTTATTTGTTTGTTTGTTTGTTTGTTTGTTTGTTTGTTTTGGGTGTTGAGCAACACTTGGCAGTGCTCAGGGCTTACTTCTGGCTCTACAATCCAGGATCACTCCTGGCAGATCTTGGGAGACCATAATGTGGTACCTGGGATCAAATGAGGGTTGGTGGCAGGCAGGGAAAGTACCTCATCTGCTATACTATGGCTCCAGCCTGTTAGGGCGCAAATCGAGATCTCCTTTTAACGACAAAGAGATTCCAGGATTGCAACCAGCAAGCAGGGTTTATTGTGAGAATGGCTAGCCAGGGTCAAGCCGGAGCCGCCTACATGGACAAGCAGGTCCAGCAAGTTAGGCAAGACCCCGAGCTTCTGCAAAGGAGATCTTATATAGGTCTTCACTGGCCGTTACAGCAGAGCCCGCGCATTTCATAGCCAATAGATTTGTAATAATACATACTTTCCTAACCAACCCATTTAAAAGGACATCACTCCTTAGCCTATAGTTTTAGAGATCAGCATTTGCGTCAGTGCTAAGGAATGTCCTGGTTTTTAGGGCAGTCATGGGTCTTGTGACATCTGGTTATCTGGTCTGACCACCACCCTTCTTGTGACTTGCAACTCGGGGTGCCTGTATTCGAATTCCTTGCTCAGGGGTAGAAAAACTAGTTATTTTGTGATGCGGTTCCTGTAAAAAGAGTCTTGAGAAAGCTAAATTAATTCCAGTGGTCTGTTCTAGGCCTGTTTCTCACACAGCCCAAGTTCTAAGTTTCTTTGGAGTCAATTTCAAATTAACTTTCCTTTCTTCGACCCAATAATCTAGACTATTCCAACAAATAATCTAAAAGGTTGACAAAGATTTACCCACATTATAAAGATATTTATCTAACATTCCTAATGAACCACAAAAACAAGGTACCCCACATTAAGAGAAAGTTACAAAACTAGGAGACAGCCATGTTTTATTTATTGGGGGGCCACACCTGGCAGTACTCAGGGTTTACTCCTGACTCTGTGCTCAAGGTTCACTTCTGTGGTGCTCGGGGGCCTTACCTTGAGCTGCATGCAAGGCCAGCATCCTATCTGCTGTACTATCTCTGAAGCCTACATTCTTTAACATGTCAGTTTAATGATGGCATATACAATTAATTGTTCTGCACCTGCTCTCTTTTGTTGTTGGTTTTGTTTGGGGGCCACTCCTGGCTCTGCACTCAGGAATCATTCCTGCTCTGCTCCGGGGACTATATGGGATGCCAGGAATGGTCAACTGTGTACAAGGCAAGTGCTGTACTATTGCTCTGGCCCTACTTTTTTACTTAACATTGTCACATTTTGCAAGTTTCAAGTGCGGATGCAGGATAAATGCCTGCTGTCGTCAGTAGTTGAGCTGGGGCTAGAGAAGAGTATAATTTTTAATTTACCTATTAAAACTTGTGACACCTATGCTGTGGCCACCTTGTCTGCTGGGGAGGGGAGGTAGTTTCAATACACATCCCCACAGAGGTGTTGAAGGGCCTTTCCCCAGCTCTCCACAATGGTCTTCTCAACCTTTGTTCTCCGTCAAGGTGAAAGCGATAGCCCATTGAAATTTCAATTTGCATTCCTCATTAAGAGTTCATTGAGCACCTTTTCATATGTTTAAGAGCCTTTCTTATTTCCTTTGCATTGAATTGTCTGCTCAAGTACCTTTGGCTTCGATTTCTAAGGATAGTAGATTTTTTTTTCTTTTTTGTTTTTCAGTTTTAGCCTGTCAGCTCACATATGCTAATATGTTTCCTCTTGTTCTTTTAACGATTTTTGGAAGTTCCTGTCAATCAACATTTTCTTCCTTTTTCAGGAGGGCGGAAGCCAGAAGAGTGCTGGTGGTTGCTGAGGAAGGAACTCTGGGTCTCATATATGTAAAGCATGTTCTCCTCCACTGAGCTGCATCCCTGACCCCTGCCAATTCAGTTGCTTCAGTTTGGGGCCACACCAAGCCAAAGCAACTGAATTGGCAGGGGTTAGGGCTCAGGGTCACTCCTGATGGGGACTGGGGAACTGTATGGGAGGCAAGGCAAACACCTTGCCTGAGCATTCTCTCCCGCACCCATGATTCAGGTGGTGGTTGTTATTGTTGTTGTTGTTTTTTAATACAGATGATCTTTTTTGGATCTCTGAGTAGCACCATTTTGGTTTTCAAAAACAAGTCTTTCCAAAAGGTCACAAAAAGGGAGCCAGAAGGTAAGTGGTTGATTCATTTTCTAAGAAGGATTGATATGACATGAATGCATCAGTAGTGTTTAATGTTAGAAATAATGGAAAAATGCTGGTCATGAGAACTCAAGGAACCGCAATTACATTGGATGTCCTCCAGGGTCATGTATTTGAAATTCTGATCTGTAGGCATAAAGTAGCATCTAGGAAACCCACGCTAATCACAGAGAATGTTCAGGGCAAAATCTGTCTTGGCTCTCCTGCGCAGATCTCCCCTGAGACAATGTAGCTCATGACCAAAAGCTGGCAGGTGGGAGAGTGATAGTGCAGCAATTAAGGTGTTTGCCTTGCATGTGGCCGACCTGCGTCCATATCCAGGAACAACAATGGTCCTCCAGCACTGCCGGGAGTGATCCCTGAGCATGGAGCCCAAAACCAAAAAAGCAAAAACTGCTGTGCCAGGCCAGAGAGCTGATGGTTCAGGGTTTAAGGAGCTTGCCTGGCACACAGCTAATCCTGGCTGAGTCCCCAGCACCCTTAATGGTTCCCCACGCACCGCCAGGAGTGATTCCTGAGCAGAGGGATAGGAATAAGCCCTGATTACAATGGAGTGTGGCCCCCAAATCAAATAAATTAATTCTTTAAAACTTTTTAAAGAGCAGACCAGGACTGAAGCGTATGCTGGCAGCAAGACAGCACATGGCTATTTGCTTTGTCTGTTCTGTGCCGCTTTCGCTAAGAAATGCAGCGATCAGATCTGGAGGGCCTCTTATGCTCCAGTGGCAGGAAGTCAGTCAGACTGCGAAGAGGAGGGAACAGGACTGGAGAGGCGCAGACAAATGGCTTGAAAATGTTCCTCTACAAGCCGACCGCAGGCAGCATTGGGAAAGACACAGAAGCTGGCCAGTCTGTTTCCCCACTGCATCTTTTGTGAGAAAAGTAAAAATGCTGAAGAAGCCCACGTTTGAAGTGGGGGCTGCCTGAGGCTTTCGCAGAGAAGGTGCTGGAAAAATGGGGATGAGGCGTGCTAAAGCTGAAAGAGCTGATGGGTACGAGCCACAAGGGCAAGAATCTGGTTAGAATTCAGACTTCCATCGGTGATGAAAAGTTTCACTTGGGGGAAGGACATATTTCCCAGGTTCCAGGTGATTTCCTGTGCTGTGACTCACTATACATCCCACCCATGGACTCATCACATTCTCTGGCTTCTGTAGTTGAGACTATTTACTTACCACTTGAGCCCTGGTGATCTGTTCAGTGACTGGAGCCTCATATATGAGTACCAAGAGCCTGCGGCCTCAGTACTGTGCATAGTACAAAAGGGAAAACCCTTACTTGTGTTCTAATAACTTCCCCCAAAATGCCATGCTTACTCTGTGAAAACTTTAATGAATTTTCACAGTGTCATTCCAGTGTCAAACATCAGTAGTGTTGAAGGCAGCAAGATTGGGGGTTGGGAGGGGCTGGAGCGATAGTACAGCAGGTAGGGCATTTGCCTTGCACGAGGCCAACCTGGGTTCTATCCCTAGCAACCCATATGGTCCCCCGAGCACTGCCAGGAGTAATTCCTAAGTGCAGGGCCAGGAGTAACCCCTGAGTGTGATCCTGAGTGTGATTGATGGGTGTGATCCCAAAATTTTTTTCAAAATAGGGGATTGAGTGAGGGGCTATCCAGCAGTGCCTGGGACTGTATATTGGGGGAAAAAAAACAGTGTCTGGACCCTAAACAAGCCCATGAAATCCAGGAGCATGAAATGGAGGACCTACCTATGGAGCCCGAAAGCCTTTGTGATACAGAATTCCAGGCACAGAGCATGGCTGGACCGTAGGAGAAGGGACACAGGCACAAAGGGTGTGCTAATATGAGAAGGGACCATGCTCATGAATTCTCGAATAGTTCGATGCTATACTTGTATAAAGAATTCCAGACCAACAGGTATGGAGTAATAGGATAGTGGGTAGAGTGCTTGCCTTGCAAGTTGTCTACTTGGGTTCGATCCCCAGCATCCTATAGGTCCCCTGAGCTGTCGGAGTAATTACTGAGTGCAGAGCCAGATGTAACCCAGAGCATCAACAAGTGTGGCCCACAAACAAACAAACAAATATAATAGTTGAAACCAAATTGCAGACCAAGGCACTGAGGGAAATGATTCATACATAACCTCCTCTTCCCAAAGTGATGAGGACTCACCCTCCACCAGGATACCAACCACTCCTGAGAAGTCCATTTCCTTCCCCAAGAAACTTACCTGTGTAACAATCCCTTTCCTTTCTGAAATTCTTTTATGCAGGGAAAGCTCTGTTACTGGAACACCTGGGCAGAGGTTAGGACTGACTGGTCTTTTCTTTCTTTTTCTTGTCAGTTTTGTTTTGGGACCACAGTGCCTAGCTGTGCTCGGGGCCTGCTCTGGCTCTGTTGCTCAGAGATCACTCCTAGCAGACTGTAACCATAGGTGGTGATGGGGAACAAACCTGGTGGAATCAAGCAAGGCAAGCATACCGCCACTGTAATAGCTCCTTGGCCCCTGACTTATCTTTCTTTATTGCAACGGGCATTTCCTCCCTCCCGCTTGGGTGGGGTCCCGGTGCCCCTGCAGTGCAGACCTAGTGGACTTGTGTTTTGTGGTGGCTTGACAGCTGCCTTGTGGAGCTGGTAGTGTAGGTGCTCCTGGAAGGACTGACCAGTCCTAAACCATGCCAGGTCTTTTCCTAAGTGGCCAAGGGGAGTCAAGCTGAGAGATGGAAGCACTCTTAAAAGGAAGTCTCAGTTTCCCCTTGCCAGCTGCTGGGAGAAGTCCCAGGGCTCTTTCCAATGAATTAGAAGTTAACAGTTGATCAAGACCAGAGATTCTGACCCAGGCCTTAAGCTCATCAAGACTAAGAAACAATGGACAATACCTATGACCAAATAGATAACCCAGAAGTCTCTGAAACCAACCTGTATAATCCACGTATTATCTGTAAACATTCTTGTCACCATCCTGTACAATCCTTTTTTTTTTTTTTTTTTTTTTTTGCTTTTTGGGTCACACCCAGCGATGCTCAGGGGTTACTCCTGGTTCTGCACTCAGGAATTACTCCTGGCAGTGCTTGGGGGACCATATGGGATGCCGGGGACCGAACCCGGGTCGGCCGCGTGCAAGGCAAACGCCCTACCCGCTGTGCTATCGCTCCAGCCCCATCCTGTACAATCCTTACATTCAAAGAACCCAGCTCTCATACCTAAGGACCTATACAAAAGACATATTTTTGTTTGCTCATACCCCACCGGGAGATGCTTGGCTCTGCATGGTGCTCAGGGGACCACATGAGAGTTAGAGATCTAGCCTGGGTCCCAAGTGCCCTATCCACTATGCTATATTTCCAGTCCAAATGACCTCATTTTAAACTTAGTTCTATCCTAAGTTCCTCCTAGCGTGGGTTTTCTTTTTCCTTTTTATTTCTGGGTCACACTTGGCAATGCTCAGGGCTTAATCCTGGTTCTGCACTCAGGAATTACTCCTGGTGGTGGTCAGGGGACCATAGGAGGTGCCCAGGATAAAACCTGGGTTGGTCATGTGTAAGGCAAACGCCCTAAATGCTCTATGATTGCTCCAATCCTTAGGCCCGGAATTTCTTCCCCTATAACTTTCTATTCGACTCTTCTGTTTTCCAGCTCTGAGTCTGAGCATCTTCACTACTCAATATTTTCATTCTTGAAAATATTGAAGAATTGGAACTGGAGTGATAGTACAGTGGGTAGGGTGTTTGCCTTGACCCAGGTTCAAATCCCAGCATCCCATATGGTCCCCTGAGCACCCCCAGGAATAATTCCTGAGTGCAGAGCCAGGAGTAACCCCTGTGCATCGCCAGGTGTGACCCAAAAAGCAAAAAAAAAAAAAAAAAAAAATTGAAGAATCTGAGAACTGTGAATGAACACAGAACCTGCCATCACTTCTCCTGCATGGCTGGCTTCCTCGCTGTCCACCTCACAGAAATCTACTGTGGCCTTAAAAATCTGCGACATAAGCCAAGCCCACCCCAGTGTGGACCCCACATCCCTCCTCACTGTGCTCCACTGGATCCTCAGCCCCAGAGCCTATGAACCTTCAGAAGACCCTCTGAAGGAATCGTCTCTGGGGCCTACGTGGCCAGGGAGCTCTGCGACCCACCCAAGTTCCTTCTAACATCAAGGGAGAGTGTGTATCAGGGACAAATAATTAACTTTCATTTTAGGGGAGTTGGTAGCTTTTACGAGGAAGAAACTTACAGGAATCAGATTTCAAAAAGAGATACAGGGGAGCCAGAGAGACAGGACAGGGTAGGGCACTTGGCCTGGCACACTGCAGACCAGGGTTCAGTCCCTGGCACCACATATGGTCCCCTGTGCCCCTCCAAGAGTGATCTCTGAACAGAGAGAGGAGTCAGCCCTGAGCACAAAAAACATACAAACACACAAACATTAATTAGATCAAGAAAGAGATTGCCAACAGCTTCCACCTTCGCAGAGGCAAGTGGGGCTAAACAGGGCAAAGACTCCAAAGCAGATTTCTCTTCTGATAGGTGTCTTTTTTTTCTCTTCTGTTTCTGTATGTTTGTTTTTAAATTGAATCACCTTAAGATACATAGTTACAAAGCTGTTCATGTTTGGTTTTTCAGACATAAAACGTTCTAACCCATCCCTTCACCAGTGTACATTTCCCATCACTAATGTCAGCAGTTTTCCTCCCACCGCACCCCTCCAAGCCTGCCTCTGTGGCAAAAACTTCTCCCTTCTCCTTGTCCTTGTCTTTTCCCTTCTCCTTTTCCTTCCGCTTCCCATTCCCCTCCCCTTTGCCCCCCTCCTTCTCTTTTTCCTCCTCCTCCTCCTCCTCTTCCTCCTCTTTCCTCCTTCTTATACCTTCTTCTCTCTTTAATTTTACACTGTAATTTTAGGCACTGTGATTTACAGTGCTGTTAAGGAGAGGGTTTCATACATAAGGTGTTCCAACACCACACCCTCTATAGGACTGTCCACATTCCGCCTTCTCCCCCCACGTCATCCCCCACCCTGGTAAGCCCAGTTCTGCAGACTAGTTCTCAGAAGAGCCTTTATGTTAGTTTTTGTTTGGGGGCCACACCCAGCAGTACACACGTGGGGATTGAGGGACACATGAGGTACCAGGAATCAAACCTGGGGTGGCTGCATACAAACCAGGTGCCCTGTCTGCTGTACCAGCACTCTGGCCCCTATTTTAATTTTCCTTAATCGCTTTTTAAAAAATTAACATGACATAACATTGGTTACAACTTGGTTACAACAGTGTTATAGCTTTTTTAAGTTTTGTTTCATTTGGAGGTCAGAGCCAGCCATGCTCAGGGCTTACTCCTAGCTCTGCACTCAGGGATCACTTTTGGCTGGGTTCAGGGGATCATTCAGGGTCTTGGGGACCGAACCTGGGTCAACCTTGTGCAAGGCTCTACCCACTGTACTATCTTTCCAGTCCCTTAATAGTGTTTTATATTTGTTTGTTTTTGTTTTTTGCTTTTTGGGTCACACACAGCAGTACACAGTGGTTACTCCTGGCTCTGCACTCAGGAATCACTCCTGGCAGTGCTGGGGGACCATATGGGATGCTGGGAATCGAACCTGGGTCGGCCGCATGCAAGGCAAACGCCCTACCCGCTGTGCTATTGCTCCAGCCCCCAATAGTGTTTTATATTTGGCTTGGGGACCTCACCCAGTCATGCTCAGAGGTTACTCCCGGTTTGGTGCTCAGGAGTTAGTCCCACGGTGTTGGCAGACCATGTGGTGTGGGGAATGGGAGGTCTCCCAAAGCAAAGCACCCACTTTGGCCCCTGGAGCTCTCTCCCAGCCCTGCCACCCCGAAATGTTGCAATTTTCATGTTGGGTCTACAATGTTGGAGCACCACAACCATCACCAAAATGTCAAAAACTTTCCAGCACTGTTTCGAGGTCTCTACTGCCCCTACCCTCCCTACATTCCATCCCCTTCCTTGTTTTTTCCAATTTAATAAAAACCTGTCATAGGTACAAAAACAGTTGCAAAATGAACTCCCCTACAACTTTCGCCTACCTCTACCAATTGTTATTATCTTTGCTACATTTGTTTTCTCACTGTCTACAAAAATACACCATCATTCTCTTTCCAAATAAAGCTCTGAAATCCTCCCTGGTGGTCTAGTGGTTAAGATTTTGGCTTTCAAATAAAGCTTTGATGGAAAATTCTAGACTTACTGCTAAATATTCCACCTTCAATACTAAGTTTAAGGACAAATGCTCAGATAATCAAAGTATAATGATCAAATTCAGAAAACTCAACATTGTTGAATTACTGTTATCTAATCTGCAGTTCATATTCAAATGAACTAATTGTCCCAGTAAAGCCTTTTCTGTTTCAGACTGGGATCCAATCCTGGCCAAACTCTTTTGTCTTCTTAATTTCCTGTAATCTGGTAGAGTTCCTCAATTTAGTGTTTATGACTGCTTTTTTTTTTTTTCAAAGCTGGGATTAAACAGGAGTGCGTTAGGACAGAGAAGGGACCACTATGGCAATGATAGGTGGAAATAATCACTCTGGACAAGAACTGAGTGCTGAAAGGAGGTGAAGAGATATACACGGTAGCCTTTCAGTCCCTGTATTGCAAACCACAATGTCTAAAAAAAGAGGGGGGGGCGGAGAGGGGGGAAGTGTCTCCCATAGAGCATAGAGGCAGATTAGTGGAGGAAGGTGAGAGGAAAACTGGGGACACTGGTGTACACTGGTGAAGGGACAGGTGTGGGAATATTCACTGTATGACTAAAACCCAATCATGAGCAACTTTGTAACTGTGTATCTCATCGTGATTCAATTAAAAAAACATAAAGCTGGGATTGAGCCCAGGGCCTTACCTATGAGGGCAAGTGCTCGAGGGCGGAGCTCCATCCCTGACCAAGTGTACCTAAGCATCTTTAATTCCTCCCTTCCCTTCCTTTCACCATTGCCTTTGATACTGCTTTTTGGGGGTAGGGGATCACCTCTGTTAGTGCCAGGGACTGAACCCAGGACTCTCTCATGCAGATGACGCATTCCAGACCTTTGCTCCATCTCCCTGACCCCTAGGTTGGTGCTGAGATGCCAGCTGTGGCTGTGACACTCACCGGAGTCATAGAGCAGGTTTCAGAGCTCCAGTGCTCAAGGAGCTCTGCACACATGTCTGTGGGACTCACGCTTGGTGGAGGCAACAGGCTGTGGTGTTCACATGTGGACTCACCAGAGACCATGCATCTGTGGGTGCTGCACATCACTCGATGCACTGCTTAGCATGAGCTCGCCCCTTCCTGTGCCATGCACAGACCCTGGTTTGGGGTGAGGCCAGAGGTCAGGGGAAGGGCTGGAGAGATAGAACCAGGGGTTAAGGCATGTGGCTGACCCTAGTTCAATTCCTGACACTGCATATGGTCCCCCGAGCCCCGCCAGGAGTGATCCCTGAGTGAAGAGCCAGGAGTAAAATCTGAGCACTGCTGGTATGGCCCCCAAACAAAACAAATAAATGAATAAATAAATAAAATATGGCTGCTAAAAAGAAGGTAAATGTGCATGGGCTGTTACAGAACATGTCCAGGGTCTATTGTTAAATAAAAAAGCAATAAGCAGAAACAAATTAAATACAGCTATTAATATTGTGAAAACATTAATTTGCTAATATGTTAATTTATGCAGAGCAAAAATTCTAAAAAAAACACACACCCTACCATGAACAATAATTATCAGAGAACCATGAGATTATGGAAGGCATTCACATTCCTTATTCTGTACATTTGTGACGTTTGAAATTTTTCCAAGCTTTCATTTGAAAATCAGAAAAAGCCAAAGATGAAAAAAAAACCATGAGTCTAAGAAATAGTAATGTGTGGGGAATGGGAACTGGTACAGGTCCGAGTATGAAAGACTGACCATATGCTGACAAGTGCTGACTCCACGGGGCCATTCTCTGCGGGACCTTGAGGAGGCCAGACATATGGGACCTTCGTCAGAGGACCTGGGAGGCTGGTGGAGCCATCCGCAGACTCAACCACAGACCAAACCCCAATCAGGTACGTGTGCCCTCTCAGGCACTCTTGGCTTCTGTGGGACCTGTGACCTGGCTTGGGTGGGAATTGGTCACCAGGCTGCTTCTGCTTTGTCCTATTCTCTCCTCTCAGCGCTAGTTTTAGTTTCTTAGGCATGAGCAAGAGGATTTTCGTTGGTTTTTGTTTGGGGACACAGCAGCAGTGCTCAGAGGTTACTCCTGGCTCCTTGCTGTTCTTGAGGGACTGTGCTCCAGGGTCAGACCCAGGCTTCTTGCCTGAAAAACATATGTTCAGCCCACCCAGGGGTCTCTATCCTATCTATAGAACATTTTTACCTTGCAAGACTGTAAAATAAAAAGTACCTGTTAAATAGTATCTGGGGAGGGGGCGGATTGGGGTGGTTCGGGTCATATCCAGTGGTATTCAGGGCTTACTCTGGGCTCTGCACTCAAGGATCACCCTGGAGGGCCTGGGGACCATATGGGATGGGGATGAAACCTGGGTCGGCCTCATGCAAGGCAAGTGCCCTCCCCACTTTACTCTTGCTTCTGCCCCTAAACAGTATCTTCTAAGCCCTCCCCCTCCCCAGCCCTGGCTACCATTATTCTACATTTTATCTCAGGAAGTAGATTTTCACTAGCTACCTCACAGAAACGGAATCATACAGTCAGTATATGCCTTTTTGTGTTTGGCTTGCTTTACTTAGGCATATTGTCCTCAAGCTTCACCCATATTGTAGCATTTATCAGAATTTCCTTCCTTTTGAAGACTGAGGAACATTCCATTGTACTCATGTAACATTTTCTGTATTATTTCACTTATTGATGAATGCTTGGGTTGCTTCAACCTCTCGGTTATTGTGAGTAATGCTACTCTTACATGGGTAAACAAATATCTCTTTGAATTTGTCTGAAAAACATGCTTTCATATATATACCTAGAAGTGGAATTGCTGGATCATATGGTAGCTTTTATTTTCAGTTTTGAGGAACAGTGATACTATTCTCCAAAGTGATTGAAGTATTTGACATGCCCACCCACACAAGAATTCCAATTTTTCCACATTCCTAGCAACAATTATTATGTTGGGCTATTTGTTTTGTGCTCAGGGCTCATTTCTGGTCTTTGCTCAAGGATCACTCCTAGGGGTCAGAGAGTTAGTATAGTGGGTAGGGGGTTTGCCTCACATGCAGCTGACCTAGCTTCAATCTTTGGTACGCCATCTGGTCCCCTAAGCCGGAGCCTCCAGCACTGATCCCTGAACACTATCAGGTGTGGCTAATAAAAAGAATAACTCCTGGCACTGATTGATGACAATATTTTCAACTAATATTGAAGACATACAATTTTCAAGAGGTTCTCCCCCATTCCTTACTTAACTCCTCACAGAGGCTTCAAAAGCTTCGGGCAGAGCTAGCAGCAGAATCCACTGCCCTCCAGGCCTCTCGCCCTGCAGAACACAGCACACCTGGAGGGTTTAATGCACTCTGCTCAAGTGTTCCCAACTCTGAGATGGGAATTAGAATAGTATCTATCACAGGAGATAACTATGAAGATTAAAATAAGTCAATTAACTTAAAGCACTTATATGTATAAGCATCTATAAATCAAGTAACTGGTTTCCTAGCCATTTTGTCCTTGGGCAACACCTGGTGATGCTCAGGGCTAACCCTCAGCTCAGGGATCACTTCTGGTAGAGCTCAGGGGATCAGATGTGGTTCCAGGGATCAAACTGGTGTCGGCTGCAGGCAAGGCAAGTGCCTAATCCCTGTACTCTCTTCAGCCTTGTTTTACTATACCTTGGAGGTGTTGATGGAACATGAGGACTGTGTATTAGCTTGGAAGGAAACTCATTTGCCAGGGTCATCTTGGGCAATGGGTGGGGGTCTCAGGAGATGCCCTGGGACTGCCCAGGGCTGACACTCCCCACTGCGACAAGCACGACTGCTCACTCTTCCTCGAGCTGGTGACAGCACCACAAGCTGGGCTCTGTCCTGGGCATTTTAGATGCCATTTCTAATCCTTACAACGACCGTGTAAAGCTGGCGTTAGGAATAGCCGTTTATGGATGATGACATGGTAGTGCAGAGGGGTTAAGTGACTGGCCCAGAGGGAATGTGTGGGAGATGAGTGTAGGCGGGAGGCTTGGCCTGCTCAGCCCAGAGCTGGTGACCTTTGAGGCTAATGAACACCCACCCACCATTTCCTGAGCTCTGCCACATGGTGGGTCAGCGACACACTCACACGGGGACTCACCATGGGATGTGCCATTTCTGCAAGAACTCTTCTGGGGCAGAACTGTCCCAGTTTATTTTTTGGTGGTGGTGGTGATGATGGTGTGTCATGCATGGTCACTCGGGGCTTTCCTCCTGGCTCTGCACTCAGGGATCATTCCTAGCAGGGCTCAGGGAAACATATGCGGTAGTCAGAAATTGAATCTGGATCTCTGCATGCAAGGTCACTGTCCACTGCACTATACTTTAAAGAGGGACTGGATGCCCAGTGAAGGATAAATAATCAACCAGCAAAAAGTGATTCAGTGCCCTAGTCTTGAGACACCTGGATGGATTGGTTCAGCAAAGACTTCTTGCATCAAAGTCACTGGAAGGGAGCTGGAGAGACAGTACAGTGGGTAGGGTGCTTGCCTTGCAAACAGCTGACCTGGGTTCAATTCCAGGTATCCTGTGTGGTCCCAAGAGTGATTCCTGAGAGCAGACCCAGGAGTAACCTCTGAGCACTGCCAGGTGTGACTTAAAAAAATAAAATTGCTGGAGAGGCCCTGGGGAGAGCACTGGCTTAGACTATCCACTTTGCAGGCGTAAGGCCCGAGTTCAGTGCCGGGTACAGCCACAGGCACTGAGCATCATCCTGGCTCTGTGATCCCCAAAGCATTCAGGGATTGCCAGGCACGCCTCAGCCAGGGGAGCATGAGCTCCAGCTAAAAGGAGATTTGTGATTTTCACAGCCAGGAAGTCTGACTCCCACGAGGGTAAGTGTGACCCCCACCCACCTGTAAATGAGTTCAGACGTTGGCATGCACCACAGCCAAGCACTCGAGCACCACATGAAGGTGTGTGGGGGATCCCTCCTCCTCTTGGCAGCAACTATGGTGAAGGGGTGTAGGAAGATCTCTTGAGTTGTTTATCAAACTCCAGCTTCCTGGGCCACACCCCCAGCCCAAGTAAAAGTCTGCCTTGGATTCGGTAAATTTAAGTAAACCTTTCCCTGAAGTCAGGAAATAAAGGGTATACGACGGCCCACCAGAGTTAAACCATGAAATCTGCGTTAAAAAATCTGGACAAGATATGCAAAGTCACCTCCAAAGGGACAGATCAGTCTTCCCCTTCCCTCTTAATTCTAGCCAGATTGATCATATTAACAAATATAAAGGCCAGATGAACAGGAGAAATGTTATGACCTTGGCATCAAGGAGCATTTCTTAAACAAGACATAAAAAGCACAAGCCTTGAAAGAAAAAGGACTCAAATATTCAACCGTATAAAAATTAAAAACTTCTGCACAACAAAAGATGTCATAAAAAATGTGAAGACAAGCCAGAAAAGGGAAGAAGATATTTGCATTATATATAATCAACAACAGATTGCGTATAATCAACAAAAGATCAGTATCTAGAATATATAAAGAACTTCTAAAAATCAATTTCATAAAAAAGGGAGAAATAGCTCCATAGAATAATGATCAAAGGATGCAAGGAGGCAGCTAGAAGAAAAGCCCAAACCACAAGCAAACTCATGAAAAGGTGTTCAGCTTTACTAGGGCAAGGGAAATGCAAATGAAAACCACAAAGAGTGATTTCCAGGGCCGGGGTGGCTGCTTGGCAAGTGAAGCTTCTGTTGGCTGGTGCCGTTGTGCAGTGAGGTGTGCTCTGAGCATGGCAGCATGGTGAAGGCCAGTGCCATCCTACAAGCCCACAATTCCACTCTGAGGAAAGTTCTCCCATGTGCTTTATCTAAAGGACCAATTTTTTTTTTCATTTATATGTTTTTATTATTTATTTATTTATGAGTCACCGTGAGGGTACAGTTACAGATTTTTGTGCTTGTGTTACAGTCATACAATGCTCAAGTACCCATCCCTCCACCAGTGCCCATTCTCCTGCACCAATGGCCCCAGCATCCCTCCCACCCCCCAATCCCATCCCCCCACCCCACCCCACCCCTGTGGCAGGGCATTCCCTGTTGTTCTCTCTCCTTTTGGGTGTTGTGGTTTGCAAT
This sequence comes from Sorex araneus, assembly GCF_027595985.1. Classification (NCBI taxonomy): domain Eukaryota; kingdom Metazoa; phylum Chordata; class Mammalia; order Eulipotyphla; family Soricidae; genus Sorex; species Sorex araneus. The sequence goes on from NC_073304.1 coordinate 116,603,819, forward strand.
GAAGTATTGGGTGGCTATCATGTTCAATCTATAGTCTGCTTTCAGCCCGCCTCTCCCATCCAGAGCGGATTGTCCATCACACTTTAGTTGGTGTTCCTCTAAAGGACCAATTTTTGCATGCCCCGAATCAACAGGTTAAATCATGGGTCACATGTCTTCTCTGCTCCAAACTCTCCCCCATTTCAGTGCGTGAAATAAATCCTTGTATGGCCTACAAATTCTGGGCCAGACAGGGTAGTGGGGAGGCTGCCTGGCACACAGCTGACCCAGGCTCAATTCCCAGCATCCCCCATGGTCTTCCCACTGAACACCGCCAGGAGTAATTCCTGAGTGCAGAGCTAGGAGTTAGCCCTGAGCATTACCAAGTGTGGCCCCCAAAACAAGAAACAAACTCCCCCTAACAGTCTGCAAGGCCTTCCATGATGGCGTGACCACCTTGACCAGCCTACCTCAGTTCACCTATTATTCTTCCGACACCAGTTTGCTCTCCACGACTCCCTCCTTCCCCTCTGTCAGATCCTGGCTCAGAAGTCACTTCCTCTTGAGGGCCCTGAGGCAGCAGCTCAACTTCTAACACACACTTTGATTGTTTGATTGTCTTTGGTTTGGGGGCCACACCCAGCAGTGCTCAGGGCTGATTCCTGTCTCGGTGCTCAGGGATCACTCCTGGTTGTGCTTAGGGGACTGTAGGTGGCTCTGGGCATGCAGTGTCCTGTGGAAAATAAAATTTCTTTGGTTTTCCCTAATGCATCTGGAGTCTGCCCAGGAGTCCTTCATCAGGCTTTGGTGTCCTGGGCACAGTGGGATTTGGTACTGGCTGTTTCTGATTTCCAGGCAGACTCTGATGACGGCTGCAGGGTTATGCCGTCACGGTCTACCTTGGAGCGCAGGGCATTAATTAGGTCTTCATGATTTGTAAATCTGCTTACCCACAAAGATCAGGGTAAGCGCCCAGCTAAATACTCAGACCCACAGGTATAAAAGAATAAATGAATCATGCCATTATTAAATGCTTTGTTATTATTTCCAATAGTCCAGGATCATGGTTTTGTGTTAGGGAACATAATACATTTCTGAAGTTAGGAGAAATCTTTTTCAGAAAGTATACATCATAAATATATCGTTGCGGCCAATGAGTCATTTTCATTATAAACAAGTTTGCTGAGAGGCTTGTGACTCCAAAGCCATTTCCATAAAGCATCTTCGTGGCAGGTAGATCATTGAATTGAACATTAATCTACTGTCAATTAAGTGAAAACTTATTAAATCACTTTATGCAGATCTAAAGAAGTGTTTTTTTTTTTCCACTTTATTTCACACTCGGGCTGGTATGTTCCAGCGAGCCATGTGGTAGCAGGGACAGACCCGTGCCTCTGGCACATGAAACAGGTGCTCCCGCCCATTACATGTTCTCTCAGAGCCAGTCTAGACAGGTTTGATGCTGCCACTTCCCAGAGCTGGAGAACCGAGTGCCGTTCGGCTTGTCCACACGGGTAAGTACTGCTGAGAGCTCTTCTCCCAGGCAGCGGAGGGGCAGAAATACCGTGCACAGGGCACTGGGAATGTGTCCCCCGCTGCTCGTGAGGGGAGAGAGATGCCTGCCCGTGGGGTGTCCTCCTGCTGCGCCCGCTGTGCCCCATTTCTGCCGCTGCCCCCTGCTGCGGTCACAGAGTTCAGTTGGCCGTGCATGTGGCAGGGCCGGGCGGGCCTCTCGCCCCCATGGCTTTGGTGCTTCCTGCCTGTGCAACTTGGGCGGCACTTGAGGGGGCCCTGGCGAGAGGCACAGGCCCCGTGGCCACTCGAGTGGCAGGTTACTTTGCTGGCATCTCCAACTGACAAGTGATTGCGGCGCCTGAATCACAGTTTGTAATTCTGACACACAGTCAAAAGGTCTCATCCAGACTCTCGAAACGATTAGGCAGAAGTTTTTCTTGTCAGGCTCTGAGGAGCCAGCGGTGAGTGGTTTCCTGCCTCTCACACACAGGACTCCTCAAAGGGGGTGGAGGAAGGAAGGAGCCCCGCCACGCTTCTACTGCGTTATCCTCCCCGGCTCTTTCTGTTTCTTGGTGACAGCAGCGACTGGACGGCAAGATTCTGCCTTGGGTCTGAGTCAGTCTGGGCACACACAGGCCTGTCCCCACAGCACCATTCCTCTGGGGAATTCACGTGCTGCTTCTTATTTTTTATTTTTGATTTTCTTTTGCTCTTTGGGTCACACCCGGCGATACACAGGGGTTACTCCTCGCTCTGCACGCAGGAATTACCCCTGGCAGTGCTCAGGGGACTATATGGGATGCTGGGAATCGAACCCGGGTTGGCCGCATGCAAGGTAAAAACCCTACCCGAGGTGCTTTCGATCCAGCCCCCCCACTGCTTCTTATTAACCCCCCAGTGACTCCTGTTCCCCCAAGGAGGCAGGCTCAGGCCATGGCTCAGGGCTGGCACTGGACATCCCAACCCTGCTTTCAGCCACCCACCTCAAAACCCTTGTCTGGGTTGATTTCCCTTTCACCTTATTTGTAAATTATTTTTATGCTATTGCCCTTTTTTCTCTTTTTTTGGTCTTCAGGCGGCAGAGGCTGCCCTTACTCAGGGGTCACCCCTGGGGCTGCTCAGGAGGCCATATGCGAGCTTAGTCACACATACTAGACAAGTACCCTAACTTCTGGACTCAGATACCTCATCCTGTTTTATTCTGTTTGGGCTACACGGCAGTACTCAGGGTTTACTCCTGCCTCTGTGCTCAGGCATCAGTCTTGGTGTTCTCAGGGGACAATATGTAGTGCCAGGATGGAAGGACTAATTGCATGTACGTGCCCTACCCGCTGTGCTCTTTCTGGCTCCTCGGCCTATTTCATTTTTATGTATTTATCTTTTCCACAGCTTTTTTTGTTTGGTTGGTTCGGTTTGGGGGGCCACACCCAGTCACTCAGGAGTTACTGCTGGCTCTACGTTCAGGAATTACTCTGGGCAAGCTCAGGGAACCATGTGGGATGATAAGACTCAAATCCCGGTCTGCCGTGTGTAAGGTAAGTGCCTTACTAGCTGTACTATTGCTCTGGCCCCTAAACACCTTTTATTTAGAATTTGAGGAAGGGAGGAGAGGCAGGGAGTAATGTGGTGCCTGGTAGCAAACCCAGGTTGGTTATGTGCAAGGCAAGTGCCCTACCCACTGTACTATCTCTCCGGCCCATCTCACCCTGTTTTAAACACTCACAGAGCTTTGTGCATTTTGTCCAGAGTATCCCCCTCTGGTCCTATGGCTGCGTGGATGGATGCAGCTGGCTTCTCTGTGCCTCTCTGCCCTCTGTCTTTGGGCCTGTGTGCCACTGCTGTCCACCTGCAGGGTCTGGTCAAGTGTGCCGGCCCACTCGTTCCTCAAAACCAGCCCCTGCAGACGGGACTCTTGTGTTCTTTTGTGTCCCTGCTCATAAGACATTTGGGTGATCCTGGTTATTTACCCTTCGGAGGCCTAAGGCGGGAATGAGCAGGAGGCAGGCTATCGCTGTGTCTCTTCCATGACCAGGTATGGGGTCTCCATAGTCATCATCTTTCTATCGAGAGACATTCTTTTGTGACAAGGACAGCCATGCTACTAAAAAAAGAAAATCTGTGGTGTATCTAGCAACAAATCAAGGATATGGACAGTATCAATAAAAAATTAGGTCTTGTCTATCAACCTATAATGACATGTTAGTAATCTCTCATGCAAGGGCTTAATGACTCCAGGGTGAGATGCAACAATCTTCACACAATTTCTTCTAAAGAAAGTTTTTTTTTTTTTTATCATTTTTAGTGCCCTATTCATAACAGGCAATACAAAATAAATTATTTAGGACCTGCTATTGGGACTGGCTTCGGTGGTGATTGGGAAAATGAGAAATAATGATGGTGGGGGGGTGGTATAATGGTGGTGGGATTGATGTTGGAATATTGAATGTAATAAATTAGTGTGAACAACTTTATAAAAGGGCTGGAGCGATAGCACAGCAGGTAGGGTGTTCGCCTTTCACGAGATCGACCCGTGTTCAATTCCTCCGCCCCTCTCGGAGAGCCCGGCAAGCTATTGAGAATATCGCGCCAGCACGGCAGAACCTGGCAAGCTACCTGTGGTTTACTGGATATGCCAAGAACAGTAACAATAAGTCTCACAGTGAGAGACATTACTGCTGCCTGCTCGAGCAAATTGATGAGCAACAGGATGACAGTGACAGTGACTTTATAAAAATAAAATAAAATAAATTAAAAAATTAATAAACCTTGATTACTAGAATACAAACCTGAGCATGCTGGATTTGGGGGAGGGGTGAGAGGAACAAAGAGATTGCCAGGAAGTGACAGGAGAACTAAGTGGAGGGTCTTGAGTACTACCCCTGTGGGGGCTGTTAGGGTCAGAAATACCGGACTGGAGGTGGCATGGGGATGGGGGACGGTGATGGACACTTTTGGTGATGGGTGTACTGTAACTCTGTCATCAATATTAAAGAAATTTAAATGTTGTTATAACCTTATTACCTAAAGTATAATAATATAAAATATGTAAGGAAAAAATGGTAAATTGAGGAATATAGTTTTTAAAATTGTCTCTCTTCTAGTATAGGGGTTAAGGCACTTGTGTTGCATGTGGCCAGCCCAGATTCTCCCACGGCATCCCAGATGATCTTCTGAACCCCACCAGGAGTGATTCCTGAGCGCAGAGCCAGGTGTAAGCCCAGAGCACTGCAGAATGTGACCCCCAAACCAAATCTAAAACCAAAACCAAATAACTCCTGCATTTTTTGTGCCCAGCATCCCCAGCTAAGGGACTAAGTGAATTTTTTCTTTTTTTTTTTTTTGCTTTTTGGGTCACACCCAGCAATGCTCGGGGGTTACTCCTGACTTTGCACTCAGGAATTATTCCTGGCAGTGTTTGTGGGACCATATGGGATGCCAGAGATCGAACCCGGGTCAGCTGCGTGCAAGGCAAATGCCCTACCCACTGTGCTATCGCTCCGGGCCCAACTAAGTGAATCTTGAATGATTTTACATTTGTATGCACATATGAATCCTGAAAAAATGTATATTGTGTGAATGTGGGAATCCTGACTGGCTGTGTGGGGCCTGGCTGGATGATTCCTGGGAGAACGTGCAGTGTGTGCACATAGGCATGGAGTGACCATGTGATTGGCTGGGCTACAGCCTCCAACTGCTGAGCCCTTTCCTCTGCAGGAAGGGGCAATATTTGCTGTGGCAGTTGCTTCCCCAGCCCAGGGTGCAGCGTGCCCCCTCCTCAGCTCATGGCAGAAGTAGCCTGAGTGAGAAACAAACCATTGTTGTTATAAACCACTGAGGTTTGGGGTGTCTGTAGGAACAGACCACCTAGCACCTCACTGCTGCAAAGTGCAATCACATTTAGCACCTTTTCTTTCCAAATACACTTGTGTGTGTGTGTGTGTGTGTGTGTGTGTGTGTGTGTGTGTGTGTGTGTGTGTGGTGGGGTGTGGGGAGACACCTAGCAATGCTCAGGGGTTATTCCTAACTCTGCACTCAGGAATCACTCCTGGTAGTGCTTGACGGACCGTAAGGGACGCGGGGTCAAACCCGAGTGGGCTGTGTGCGAGGCTGACACCTTACCCGCAGTGCTGTCTCTTCGGCCCCATGTTCACCTTCTCAAGTTAACATGGCCAAGAACCTTGTACGTGAAACATCTCACAGCAACACTTTTGTCTGTAAGCAATGGTTAAAAAGAAAATCAGTGACTGAGCATCAAATGCTCCTTAGACAGCGGCGGGAAACGCGTGCTCATTGAAGTTACTTTGCGCACACCTACAGTGTGTGAAGTCATTGTCTCACACCCGGGTAAGTAAGGTCGCTGGTAACTGCCACGTTTCTGTGGTCACAGCTCACTTCTGACCCCACCCACAGGACTCTGGTCACCTGTTCCTCACTGTCACTCACTGTGATAAGTCAGAACCGGTCTCTGCTGGCATCAACCCCTTTGGCTTTTAACATGAGCAAGATGTTATAGTAGTACTAGTGTTCATGGCTTGACACACACAGCTCTGCTCCTCACCACCGCCAGATTACCCAAGATCCCCCCCCCCCCCCACCGGCCTTAGGTCACTTCGAGTCCCACTGCTTGGTAATCTCAGTGTTGCAACCCAGGCAGGGCCAGGGCTCTGACCTTCTGTATTCATGCAGCAACCTGCAACCAGTTTCAGTTAGAAACTTGCAGACCACTTACCCTCCTCCTGACCAGGGAGAACGGACTCCAGGTGGAACCTCAGAACGGTATATTTAGATCCATATCCAGTCACAGCCAAGGCTTGTCCTTTCAGATTCTCCAACAGACCAGGACTCACTCCTCAGCCTCAGATGCCACTGCTGCTGCCTGGAATGGGGTGCTTAAGTCACCCCCCTTCCTCCGATGTCTGCTCAGACAGTAGCCCTCCCCCCAGAGCTGCCCCTTCCCCTTGATTTCAGATTGCAGCCAGCTCCTCTTCCCTCCCCTGCCTGATGTCTTCCCTGGCAGCCCTGAAGTCCTTGAACACAGCATCGTTTACTAATATAGCCACTGTTTCCTTTTCTTCCCTCTAGAACATCAATTGCACAAAGGTGGGACACTTCGTCTTTTTTGGAAAAAAAAAAATCATCCTGGGGGTGGGAGGAAGAGTACAGAGGTTAAGGTGTGCTTGCCTCACAGGCAGCTGACCTGAGCTCTATCCCCAGCACCCCATATGGTCCCCACAGTTTGGCCAGTCAGGAATGTGAGTTTTAATCGGGAGGCATGGGTTGGTGGTGGTGTTGGGCTTTGAATTTGTTTTGGGGATTTGGCCCACACTCAGCGATGCTCAGGGGCCACTCCTGGATCTGTGCTCTGACATGGCTTCTGGTGGGGCTTTGGAAATCATATGATTCTGGGGAGGCAACTCTGTTGAGCTGTGTCTCTGGAGTACAAAAACAGAATTTTAGGGTCTCGGAGCCAGCGACTCAGGTGTCACTCACTTGCTAGAGTACCTGCCTTGCCGATAAGAGGCAAAGAGCCTGATTCCACCACCACCTGCCACACTTTGTGCAAACCCTGCCTCCATGCCCATTAGCATCTCTAGTGTCACAAGAGTGGGCAGCGTCCAGCACACCGCAATTACAGAATGCAAGTGCAGCGTGTTCTGCCCCTGGCTATCCCTGCAAGCCAAAGCAGGTGGGCATGACTAACAGGTGTGAGCCCTGATCATTGCAGCCATGATAACAACAACAAAGAGAAGGGAAATTGAAATGAACAAACGAATGAACAAAAAAATGATTTAAAAAATGTTTAAGGGGGCTGGAGCAATAGCACAGCGGATAGGCCTGTTTGCCTTGCATGTGGCCGACCCGGTTTCAATCCCCAGCATCCCATATGGTGCCCCAAGCACCACCAGGAGTAATTCCTGAGTGCAGAGCCAGGAGTAACCCCTGTGCATGGAAGGGTGTGACCCAAAAAGCAAAAAAAAAAAAAAAAAAAGAAGAAGTTTAGGGGACCTGAGAGAAAGTACAGTCGGTCCAGTGTTTGCCATGCACGCAGATGAACTAAATTCGATCTCCGGAGATCATGATGGGACTAAGGTGCTTGCCTTGCCCACAGCCAACCTTGGTTCAATTCCTGGCACCCTAGATGGTTTCCCAAGCACAGCCAGGAGGGACCCGTGAGCACAGAGGAATAACCTTAAGTATTAAGTATGGACAAAAAACAACAACAAAATATTTTTTTTATTCAATAGACGATTTTCTAAGAGCAGTTTTAGATTTTACCCTCAAAGCAGATAGTAGAGGGGCTGGAATGATAGCACAGCAGGTAGGGCGTTTGCCTTGCATGCGGCCGACCTGAGTTTGATTCCCAGCATCCCATATGGTCCCCTGAGCACCGCCAGGAGTAATTCTTGAGTGCCAAGCCAGGAGTAACCCCTGTGCATCGCTGGGTGTGACCCAAAAAGAAAAAAACAAAGCAGATAGTAGAGTTCCCATATTTGCCCTTCTAGTATAAGTCTCCCTTATTGTTCACATAATTGTGGTGCATTAAAATTGATACATTGTTATTAATAAAAGTTCATTAAGGATAACTTTGTTGTAAAATTCCCTTAAGTTTTGACAAATGTACAATGTCTATTATTATAGTACCATACAGAATGGTTCAAATGCTCTCCATTCCATCTATTCATTTTTTCAGTCTTCCCCTGAACTTCTGGTGAGCATTATCTTTTTATTGTCTCTATGGTTCTATTTAAAATGTCCTAGAATGGAACCATGTATTACATCGTTTTCTCCAACAGTTTTCTTTTACATAAGAACTATGCATTTTAGGTTTTCTCTGTCTTCTTGTGATTTGATACCTCTCTTTATCATCAAATAACAGTCCATTATATGGCTGTACCAAACTCTTTTCTGCTTATCTTTGAAGGACATATTGATTTCCTTCAGTTTGCAGCAATATGGAAAAAAACTGCTGTTATCATTCATGTATAAGTCTTTTTGATTTTCAACTCATTTGAATAAATACCTAGGAGAAACATGTCAGATTGTATGTCAAGCCTCGATTTAGCTTTGTGAGAAACTGCCAGACTGTACTTTGAAGTGCGATACCATTTTGCAGTCCTACCAGCAACTGAGCGATGTTACTCTACATTCTTGCTAGCATTTGGTACTGTCTATCCTTTGGTTTTGGCCATTGTGAAAGGTATGTAGTTGGATATCAAACAATTTTATGTGCTTACTTGCCATCTATGTAACTTCATGCTGGGGACAGGGGAGGATTGGGGCTCCAGGTCTTCATCTGGCAATATTTGGGGTCCATATGATGCTAGGAGTCATGCTGGGGTTGACCATATGCAAGGCATGCACTTTAAACCCTTTTCTATCTCCCCAGCTCATACCTAACTTTTTCCTTTTTTTTTTGGCTTACATCCAGTGACGCTCAGGAGTTACTCCTGGTCTGCTCAAGAAACTGCTCTGGGGCGCTGGAGCGATAGCACAGCGGGTAGGGCATTTGACTTGCATGTGGCTGATCCGGGTTAAATTCCCAGCATCCCATATGGTTCCCTGAGCACTGCCAGGAGTAATTCCTGAGTGCAAAGCCAGGAGTGACCCCTGTGCATCACTGGGTGTGACCCCCCAAAAAAAAAAGCCAAAAAAAAATCTGCTCTGGCCCCTGTCAAATTTCTTTGAGGAGAATATGTTCCATCTTTTGCCTATTTGGCAGTGGGCCACATCACTGGTTCTCAGGAGCTATTCCTGGCTCTGGACCCAGGAGGTAACCCCTGATTGTGTTCTGGGGATCACACACAATGCCAAGGATCAAACCAGGGTGGGCTGGTGCCTTGCAACTGCCTTAACACCTGTACCATCTTTTTTTTTTTTTTTTTTCTTTTTGGGTCACAACCAGTCATGCACAGGAATTATTCCTGGTTTTGCACTCAGGAATTATCCCTGGCGGTGCTCAGGGGACCATATGGGATGCTGAGAATCGAACCCAGGTCAGCCGTGTGCAAGGCAAACGCCCTACACGCTGTGCTATTGCCCCAGCCCCAACACCTGTACCATCTTTCCAGTTCATTTTGCCTTTTTTAAAAAAAATTATACTGCTTGGTTTTTTGAATCATTTAACTAAGAATTTTGTTTATTTGTTTTTTGATTTTGGAGCCACACTCGTTGATATGTAGGGGTTACTCTAGGCTTTTTGCTCAAAAATTACTCCTCGCAGGCTTGGGGGACTCTATGGGGGGTCAGGGATTGAACCCGGGTTGGCTATGTGCAAGACAAGTGCCCTCCCCTCTCTACTACCTATCCTGTCCCCTAAAAATTCTTCATATATATATTGGATGTGTCCTTTATCAGGTATGGGTTTTGTCACACACACACACACACACACACACACACACACACACACACACAACACCCTTTTCCCCCTTGGTTTTGGGGCCATACCCTGCTGTGCTCAGGGATTACTCAGGTGGGACTGGAGGTTCAGGGGACCATATGCCATGCCAGGCATAGAACTAGGCTTGGCCACATATAAGGCAAGCATCCTATCTGCTGTACTCTCTCCAGCCCCAGTTTGTCCTTTTTGACCTCCCTCACATGCACCTGTCTCCACTTAGTGACAACCACCAATCAGAATCTGTAGTCTATATCTGGAAGCACATCACCTTTGGGCAGGATGCGATATCTGTTGGTGCCTGGGTCCTTCTCACAGCAACCCTCCTGGGGTGCTTGGGGGACCATTTGCTGTTGGAATCAAACTTAAGTGTGTCCTCATTACTTTTAAAGTAATAAATTCAATTAATGGATGTTTTACTGGAAATAAAGCTATCAACATCAACCATCACTATTTTTTTTGAGCCCTTACACATAGTAAAACATATTATCTGCTATTGATTCCTACGCAGTCATCTAAGATAGTCTATTATTGATTTATTTTCCAGAGAAGCACAAAGTTATTCACTCTAAGTCACACTGTTATTATAATTCTGTGGATCAGGCCCATCTCACTTCAAAGGCGGTGTTCCTGATTACTTGGCCCTTTCCAAATCGACGGTGGAGGCAGAGAACAGATTTGGCACTCTCTCTCCTCCCTAGAGAGAGACAGGACTCCCGGCACTCAAAGATTATGTGGGACAAGTTGCTGTGGCTAGCCAATAGGTAGAAGATCCACGCTGAAGCACTTAAGAGCAGATTTCAGTTCCCCACTTTCATTTTTCTGTTTGGAGCAATACAGGGAGAATTGACTGAAGCAGCAGCAGCAGCTCTAATAGATCCCCAAGTCATCACATTGCAAACGGCCTTCCTGGCCTATATTTAACTTTACATGAGCAAGATAGCTACTTTCATTGTGGGTGGGGGATTCGCTTGGCAATGCTCAGGGCTTACTCCTGGCTCTGTGCCCAGGAATCACTCCTGGCAAGTCTTGGGCAACCACGAGGTGCAGGGGATCATACCTGGGCCTGCCACGTGCACAACAGACTCCCTGCTCACTGCATTATCTCTCTGGCCCTATTCATTAACATTTTTAAGCTTAGCTGAGAATCCTGTTCCATTTATAAGTTCTGAAAACATTAGCCATCACTACTAACGATCCTTTAAAAAATAGTTTGGTCTCATTTATTGGTTTAGTTACTTTTAACCCCCTGAAATTATGTTTATGAATGTAATACAACTTATTTCCCTTTCCTGGACGTCAGCTATTATAACAATCCCTAAGTAATTTAAAAATCTAATAAATTAAATTTATAACTATGCTAAATCTAATTGTTTTCTTTCTCACTCCTATGAGTTTTTGGGCCACACTCAAAGGTGCTCAGCAGTTATTCCTGATTCTGTGCTCCAGGGTCCCTCCTAGCAGTGCTTGGGGAACCAGATGCAGTGCTAGGGACTGTACCATGGGTGAGCACCTCACCCCATACTATCTATCATTCTAGGCCAATGAATTGCTTCTTTTTTTGTTTTGTTTTTGGCTCATACCTGGCGATGCTCAGGGCTTACTCTGGCTCTTCACTAAGGAATTACTCCTGGTAGGGGATGGTGGACAATATGGGGTGCCTGAGATAGAACCCAGGTTGGCCACATGCAAGGTAAATGCCCTACCCACTATACTACCCACTCTGGCCCCTTCTTTGAGCATCTATTTTCCCGTGTTCCTGTCCCTGTGTTGCTATTGTTACTGTCATCCTTTTTGCTCTTTTTAGCAGACTACACCTGGCTGCTATACTTACCAGGGCCACATACCTGTCACAGCACCACAGATTCCAATGGGGTGCCAGGGATGAAACTTGCAGCCTTGTGCTGGCAGGCAGGCACCCACGGCTGAGCCATGTTCCCAGACCTGGAAGCTTATTTTTCTTAACTGTTTCACTTCTGGCCTAGAGAGATGGGCCAAAGGCCTGTAAGCCTATGCTTTGCAGGGTTCAATCCCTGGCACTGAACTGATCCCTGAGCACTGAGTGGAAGTAGCCTCTGACCACTGTCAGGTGTGGCCCCCAAACAAACAAAAATCCAACAAAAAAGTCTTACCTATTTGGCTGGAGTGATAGTACAGTGAGTAGAGCATTTGCCTTGCACGTGGCTGACCCATATGGTCCCTAGAGCCTGCCAGGAGTGATCCCTGAGCACTGGCAGGTGTGGCCTCAAAACAAACAAAAAACCAAGTTTGACTTCTATATATAAGATTGTTAAAATTTTGGGCTGGAGCAATAGCACAGCGGGTAGGGCTTTTGCCTTGCACGTGGCCGACCCGGGTTCAATCCCCGGCATCCCATATGGTCCCCCAAGCACCGCCAGGAGTAATTCCTGAGTGCAAAGCCAGGAGTAAGCCCTGAGCATCGCTGGGTATGACCCAAAAAGCAAAAAAAAAATTGTTAAAATTTCTACTTAAAAATTATGAATCTTGGGACCAGAGTCATAGTACAACACGTAAGGTGTTTGCCTTGAATGCAGTCAACCTAGGTTCAATTCCTGGCATCCCATGCCCTGCCAGAAGTAATTCATGAATACAGAGCCAGGAATAACCCCTGAGCATCACTGGATTAACCTACCCCATCCCATCCCCCAAAGCTCCATAAATAAAAATTAACTGATATATATATACACATATATATGTATGTATACATGTATACACACAGTAGCTGTGTGTGTGTATATCCCGCCCTCATGGCAGAGCCTGGCAAGCTAGCCATGGTATTTGATATGCCAAAAACAGTAACAACAAGTCTCACAATGGAGACGTTACTGGTGCCCGCTCGAGCAAATTGATGAGCAATGGGATGACAGTGATAGTGATGTACACACACACACACACACACATATATATACATATACATGTATATATGTATATATGTGTGTATATATATAAAAAAACTTTGTTATGTGTCTTCCAAGGAGCTGTGAGGGAACCTGAGAACACTGGTGGAAGGAAGCAGACACAGCTCGTGGGATTGGTGTTGGAATATTGTAGGCCTGAACTAAGTCATGGTATTGTAATAAAAGTAAATTAAAAAAATAAAGAGATGTTGCTGGGAGTGTGACCCCATCCATGAGCACGTGGGTCTATGTGTGAATACCACAACTGGGTGTGTGTCTAACCATCAACATAATATTAACAGAGAGAAGGCAAGGAAGAATAAAGGTCAAGTTCAGGGGCTGGGGCTGTGACTTAATGAGACAGCTGTGCCTGGCATGTGTGACATTTTACCTTAATCCCTGGCACCGCTGGGTGTGGCTCTAGTGAACCCTGATCTCCACCAGACCTGAGCAATGCCGGAAGTAGCCCCTATTTTAAAAAGGGACAAGTAACAGATTGCTTATTTATTTGTGTCTCTTTATTTTCTGTCAGTTTGGAAGAGTTCTTCAGCCCTTTCATGTCCTGGATATTTTTGAAGGTTATAGGCTAAGTATTTTGCTGAATATCCTGTGATTGAGTACGTTGGATCCTCACAGTTAGGTTCAGTTTATGTAGCTTGGGCAGAAATATCATAGAAGCAGTGTTACGTTCTTATTGTATGCCATCAACTGGGGTGTGTTTTCATTTTTCTCATTACTGACTGCGTTCATCTTGATCACTTGATTAAGGTGGTGTTTTCCAGCCTTCACTGTAAACTAAACTTTCTGTTCTCTTCCTAAATTACCAATATTGTATATGGAGATGTATTTTGTTTGTTGAGGTTTTTGGGAAAAGGTTATTCAACTTTATTATTTATTTATTTATTTATTTAGGTGTTTTTGGGTCACACCTGCAATGCTCAGGACTTACTCCTAGCTCTACACTCAGGAATTACCCCTGTGGTGCTCAGGGGACCATGTGGGATGCTGGGAATCATGCCTGGGTCAGCCACGTGCAAGGCAAATAACCTACCCACTGTACTATTGCTCCAGCCCTTATTATTATTATTTCTAAATTGAATCACAGTGAGATGCACACCTGCAAAGTTACTCATAACTGAGTTTCAGTTATATAATGTTCCAACATCCATCCCTTCACCAGTGTACATTTCCTACCACCAATGTCCCCAGTTTCCCTCCCACACCCCCACTCACCTGTCTCTATGGCAGGCACTTTCCTTCTTTTCTCTCCTCTCCTCTCCCTCCTCCACCCTCCCCTTTTGGGCTTTATGTTTGCAGTACAGATACTGACATGTTATCAGGTATATACCTACTTGCAACACTCAGTTCCTGTCCACAATGATCATTTCCAACTATTATTGTCATACTGTTCCCTTAACTGCCCTCCCCCTCCCACACACTCTTGTGGCAAGCTTCCAACCATTGACCACTTCTCCTGGCCTATTTTTCCTGGCCTTGGATTTAGTCTCATACTGTATCTATTTTTTTACGTCCCACAAATGAGCACAGTTATTCCATGTCTGTCTCTCCCCTTCTGACTCTTTTCACTCAGCATGATACTCTCTATGTCCATCTATTTTTTAATAAGCAAATTTCATGACTTCATATTTCCTAATAGTTGCATAGTATTCCACTGTGTAGATGTACCAATAGTTTCTTTAACCGGTTGTCTGTTCTCGGACACTTGGGTTGTTTCCAGATTCTGGCTATTATGATTCATGCTGCAGTGAACATAGAAGTGTAGGTGACATTTCTGTTGTGTGTTTTTGGGCCTCCAGGGTATATTCCCAGAAGTGGTATTACTGAGTCATGTGGAAGCTCAGTTTCTTGTTTTTTGAGGAATGTCCATCTTGTTTTCCAAAATGGCTGGACCAATCGGCATTCCCACCACAATGGAGAATCCCTTTCTCCCCGCATCCATGTCAGCACTGGTTGATCTTGTTCTTTTGGATGTGGGCCAGTCTCTGCAGTGTGAGATGATATTTTATTGTTGTTTCGATTTGCAGCTCCCTGATGATTAGTGATGTAGAGCATTTTTTCATGTGCTTTTTGGCCATCTGAATTTCTTCTTTGAGGAAGTTTCTGTTCATTTCTTCTCATTTTATGAAGGGGTTGGATGTTTTTTTCCTTGTAAAGTTCTACCAGTGCCCCAAAAGAACAAAAGCAACCGCTGTTGGAGAGGATGTGGGGAGAAAGGGACCCTTCTACACTGCTGGTGGGAATGCCGACTGGTTCAGCCCTTCTGGAAAACAATATGGACAATTCTCAAAAAATTAGATATTGAACTCCCATTTGACCCAGCAATACCACTGCTGGGAATATATCCCAGAGAGGCAAAAAAGTATAATCGAAACGACATCTGCACATGTATGTTCATCGCAGCACTGTTTACAATAGCCAGAATCTGGAAAAAACCCGAATGCCCCAGAACGGATGACTGGTTGAGGAAACTTTGGTACATCTATACAATGGAATACTATGCAGCTGTTAGAAAAAAAGAAGGTCATGAATTTTGTAGTTAAGTGGATGGGCATGAAAAGTTTCATGCTGAGTGAAATGAGTCAGAAAGAGAGAGACAGACATAGAAAGATTGCACTCATCTATGGTATATAGAATAACAGAGTGGGAGACTAACACCCAAGAACTGTAGAAATAAGTACCAGGAGGTTGACTCCTTGGTTTGGAGGCTGGCCTCACATTCTGGGGAAAGGGCAACTCAGAGAAGCGATCACCAACTATAATGTAGTCGAAGGCCATGTGGGGGAAGGGAGTTGCGGGCTGAATGAGGGCTAGAGACTGAGCACAGTGGCCACTCAACACCTTTATTGCGGGCTGTAGAAGCTAAATAGAGAGAGAGAACAGAAGGGAATGCCCTGCCACAGTGGCAGGATGGGGTAGGGGGGAGATGGGATTGGGGAGGGTGGGAGGGATGCTGGGTTTACTGGTGGTGGAGAATGGGCACTGGTGAAGGGATGGGTTCCCGAACTTTGTTTGAGGGAAGTATAAGCACAAAAGTGTATAAATCTGTAACTGTACCCTCACGGTGATTCTCTAATTAAAAATAAATAAATTTTTAAAAAAGTTCTACCAGTGCCTTATATAAATTTGATATTAACCCCTTATCAGATGGGTATTGGGTAAATAATTTTTCCCATTCCACCAACTGTCTTTGTGTTTTAGTCACCAATTCTTTTGAGGTGCAGAAGCTTCTTAGTTTAATGTAGTCCCATTTGTTTATCTTTTCTTCCACTTGATTGGTCAGTGGTATCTCATCTTTGAAGATGCCTTTACCTTCATGGAGAGTTTTGCCTACATTTTCTTCCATGTACCTTATGGATTCAGGTCTGATGCTGAGATCTTCAATCCACTTTGACCTGACTTTTGCGCATGGCGTTAGAAAGAGGTCTGAGTTCACTCTTTTTTACATGTAGCTCCCAGTTTTCCCAACCACTTGTTGTTACTTTGGCTATTCCTGTAGGGTTATTGTTCCCTGTGAATTTCATAAGTGTTTGGTCTATTTATTTGAAAAATGTCATGGGTATCCTTACAGGGATTGCATTGAATCTGTATGGTACTTTGGGGAGTATTGCCATTTTGACAATGGTAATTTTCCTGATCCATGAGCAGGGGATGTATCTCCATTTCCCCATGTCTTGTGATCTTAGAAGGAAGGCTTTCAGCTTTCCCCATTGAGGATAATGTGGGCTGTGGTAGCTGGCTTTGACTACATTGAGGAAAGTTCCTTCAACTCTAATTTTGTTGAGGTTATTTATGGAGATGTATTTTCAAGCAATGTAAATGTTTCTTTTTTGTAAAAGTGCTATAAAGCCTTCAATTTAGTCATTTATTTTTGTTTATGTCTTTTCTGTTGTATCCATTACTCTCGTTTTTTGGTTCTTTTTTTTAATTAAATTTTTTTTTCTTTTTGGGTCACACCCAGTGATGCACAGGGGTTACTCCTGGCTCTTCACTCAAGAATTCCTCCTGGCGGTGCTCAGGAGACCATATGGGGTTCTGGGAATCGAACCCGGGTCAGTCTCATGCAGGTAAACGCCCTACCCACTGTGCTATTGCTCCAGCCCCTCATTCTTTGATTCTTTTTTTTTTTTAATTTTTTGTTGAATCATCATGTGGAAAGTTACAAAGCATTCAGGCTTAAGTCTCAGTTATACAATGGTGGAACCCATCCCTTCACCAGTGCACATATTCCACCACCAAGAACCCCAGTATACCTCCCCTACCACCCCCAACCCACCGCCTTTGTAGCTGATAATTTTCACTTTACTTTCTTTTTACTTTGATTGCATTCAATATTTTCCAAAAAAAAACTCACTATTATTGTTTGGAATTCCCCTTTCCCCAAAATCAGACCTGTTGAAAAGGAAGCATTTAATAATTTGTTTTCCATTGCTGAAAATGAAGAGATATGAGGTCATGGTTTTGGATTTCTGTATTTTAGTACTAAGTCCAGGGAAATTTCTGCCAGAAATTGCATCACTGCAATCTTGTACCTCTCTTTGGTGGTCCTTATAAGATGGTGGTCACCTCCCCCCTCTCCCCCCCACCTTGGAAAGGAAAAGTGGAGAGAGAAAAACCTTTCTCCTCCTGGGGCGGCATGGGGCTGTGGCTTAGAGACAGTCTAGAGACATTTCTGCAAGAAGCTGCTGGTACCAAAAGTAGTTTAGCTGGCCTCCAGGATCATGGTCATCCAGTAACAGAGAGCCACACATGTGCAGCCACCCGGGTCACATCTCGGCCAAGAGTCTCATTCTTTGATTCTTGTATCATCTCTAATCAAAGTAGCTTGTTCCTTGGGACCGGAGCAATAGTGGGTAGGGTGCTTGTCTTGCACGTGGCCAGCACAGATCGGATCCTTGGCACCCCATAAGGTCCCCTGAGCCCACCAGGAATGATCCCTGAGGCAGAGCTAGAAGTAAGCCCTGAACATCACTGGGTGTGGTCCAACAAACAACCCAACAATCACAAAACAATCACAAAACAAATTTAAGTGTGTGATAAATGCCAGCCTCTTTCCCCAGTCTGGACTCAGACTTTCTGCCCTCTGCCACCCCGAGCCCCCCTCTTTCAGCTGCCCTTTTAGACCCTGCCCTGCCCACTGCAGTGGCTCATTTTTTCTGAGAATATAGACAGCCCACTCTCATTGGGGGAAGCTGAAGACCCAATCAGCAAACACCGAACTACTGCTTCTAAGCTAGGTTCCTGAGAGCCTCTGGACACAACATTTTTGTGAACAGAACAATAAGCACCTTGTTTGACGTGTATTTCTGTTTAATGACCCGTAAAGGATATTGGTGCTTCGTTAACACGGAACAGACAATAGTGCTGTAAGCCACACCTGACCAAGGAGGTCTCGCGTTCTCTCCATGAGGCACTTCATCGTCTTCTTGCCTTGGGACCTAGAGACGGCACTTAGGGTCACACTTCAAAGCCACTTTAAACAGCAAAACTGGCCACAGAAAGGATAAAGATATGAACAACCTGACACTAAATAGGCCAAGAAAAGAGCACTTGTTGACAGTAAGAGAGTTTAAACTGAAAGGCAGAGCACTGCCTTGCTCCACCAGAGATGCACGTTTTTTGCCATTGTGTGTGTGTGTGTGTGTGTGTGTGTGTGTGTGTGTGTGTGTGTGTCAGAGAGAGAGAGAGAGAATGATTGGAAAAAGAGTAAAAGTTTTGAAATTTGACTTTGGGGCATCACATAATTTTTATTGAGTTTTTAAATTTGCAGATACGGAATTTATGAAGAATGAACACTATCTATTCAGCTCTGCCTCACCTAATGGCATTTGGGCTGACAGGAAAAAAGAAAGGGGAGGCAGAGAGGAAAGCCTGAAAGGTCTGGATTGTGCTTTGTGAAACTGAAGTTACAAGACTGAGCTGCTGCCACACTAACAAGACATTTGTTTCTGTTTTGTGCTACACCCATCAAAGCTCAGGGGTTACTTCTGGCTCTGCCCTCAGGAATCACTCCTGATGGCGCTCACAGGATCAGATGTTTTTTTTTTCCTTCTTTTTGGGTCACACCTGGCAATGCACAGGAGTTACTCCTGGCTCTGCACTCAGGAATTACCCCTGGTGGTGCTCAGGGAATCATATGGGATGCTGGGAACCGAACCTGGGTTGACTGTGTGCAAGGCAAACGCCCTACCCGCTGTGCTATCGCTCCAGCTCCATCACAGGATCAGATGGGATACTGATAATAGAACCTGGGTTGGTGTCATGCAAGGTAAGTGTCCTACCTGCTGTTCTATTGCTCTGGCATCCAGGCAAATTCTTTAAAAAAATTATAAGTATAGGGGATAGAGTGATAGTACAGTGGGCAGGGAGTTTCCCTTACAATTTGTTTACATATATATATATATACATATACGTATGTGTATATATATATTTGATATGCCAAAAGCAGTAACAACAAGTCTCACAAGGGCGACACACTGCTGTGAACCCTGTGACTTTATAAGCCTGAAGGGGATGCACATATCAGAGACCCTTCTTGCTCCTTCTCACCAAAGTCCTCAGCCCTTTTCCCACTTGCTTGGATACTCCATTTGGGGGACTTTTAAAGATAGGTAACCACAGCTCTTAAGACCGAAATTGGCTGGATGGCTGCATTCTTTCAGCTCCTGGGGTCATGCTGCTCTCACGACCGTGAAAATAAAGGGTCATTCTGGACCCCCTTTCGTCTCCCCACTGTACCTCGAGCCCAGCACACATCTTCCCACCGCCGGCTGGCCTGGAGCCCTCATGCCGTAAACTTTCCCCACTTCCTTCTCCCTCTTTGGGGCTCGGATAAAGGCTCCCTTTGTAGACAAGTCCTCTGACCTCACGTATTGGGTGCAGGCACCCTCCCCTCCCCCCAGGTCTCCACCAGTCTTTGGGGAATCAGTTCTCTTAACACCTGGCACCAGCCTGCAGACAAAGAACTCAGGCTGTTGTGTTGCGCCTGGTGTCTCAGGCTGTAAAACTGCAGGCCAAGTTGTTAAACCAATTCAGGTAGACAGCCAAATAGGGCCAAGGCCGCCTGCATCTGGGTTTTGGCAGACAGAGCCCTTTCCCCATCTGTGGGAGCCTTGGTGTGGCCTTTCTCTCCGGGAGGCAATGCTGGTATAATTTATTAGTCCATAATTGTTGAAAGGAACAGTCTCCTGGACCATTCATTCAGGCCAAAAATGTGTCTTTATTAAGCGTTCTGTGTGTGTGAGTTGGAATTTACCATCTTACTATTGGGAATCATTTTCTCCAAGAGCAGCGCTCACCTCTGCTGTTCCCAGGCCGAGAACATCCCGAGCGTATATCCTGTGTGAAGCCATCTCTCTCCTCTGCTCACTGTTCTCCTTCTCAGCCACCATCTGCTGCCAATGTCAGCAACAGCGTGATGGAGAATCGTAAGGATGAGAGCTGGGACAGCGGGTCAGGTGCTGGCCTGGCATGCAGCTGACCGGGGTTTGATCCCTGGCACCACATACAGAGGAGCGATCCCTAGGCACAGAGCCAGGAGCTAGCCTATAAGCACTCCTGCATATGACACCCCCCGCCCCCAAATAAGCAAAACCAGAATGGACAATAAGGACGCAGTCTGAGCATCTCACACCTGCCCCAGGGATCCCTGTTGTTATCTTCTTGGAATCCTGATTCACTGACTATGTATAAAATGAGGCGCCTCACCCCTACACACAAGATAATATCTATAAAGAATTTGTAGTGTCATAGGTGATCAACAGAAAATTGGCCTGTTTATCTTTATAAGAATGTTAAAAAATGGTGTATTTTTCTTCTTGTTTTCTTGGGTATTTGGTTTTGAGATCCTGTTCCAGATATATGACCCCCCAATCACCATCTCTGACCCCAAGTGAAAGTGTGAGGGATAGCAAGAAAATGGATAACATCAAGAGCCTGAAAGACTAGCCAATAGATGTGCACGTAGTGAAAGATGAATAGAGACAAGTGTAAACTGTGTTAGTGTGACACAGGGCTTATCAGTGATAAGGTTAAGAATATACATAGATCAGTCCTGGACGGGGTGAGGTACATGCTCTGCATGCAGGGGGTTTTAGTTTGATCCCTAACTCTGGATTGTTCTTCACCTACCCTTCTCCCAATTCTAGGAGCAACAGGAATACCAGGTGTGACCTCCTCCCACAACCCGAAACAAAAACAGAATGTTAAAATCCCACAGTTTTCGATGGGAAAAGTAACATGAATTAACAGCATTTGTGACTGTCAAAAATGCTGTGACATCAAGCACATTCAGGGCTGCCCACAGCAGATAATTGGCTTTCGTGGCAGAGATTAGTGGGTGTTCTACAGCCTCCCAGGAAAAAGAAAAAGAAAGCTTACTTCCTCTAGGTAGAGATTAAGAGAGAAGAGATAGTAGCAGAGTGGAAGGAAACTGCCTAGGTAGCTGCTTTGGGGTGTGTTCCCCAGAAACGAGAAGGAAGAGGATGAACAGAATGTGAAAAGGCTGGAGTAGTGAGGATGCCTTCAGAAAATGGTTGGTCTTGAAGAAATAAAATCTACTTCAACTCTCACATTCTGTGGTTCCATGTTCTAGAATCTGTGTGTGTGTGTGTGTGTGTGTGTTGTGTGTGTGTGTCCATCTGATGCCAGGGATGAACCTGGCCACTGGCATATAAAGCACATGCTGCAGCACTTTGGCCAACTCCCAGATTCTTGAAATCCCTCTGAGAAAGGGAAATGAGTATGAGATTTTGTTTAGGAGAATGCACCAATTAACTGAATGAATGAGGCAAAACCTCTGAGCCTGAGGACTCCCTGCCTTGGTCTCATTCTCTGCGGGTCCACAGTGGCACTTTAGATGTGGACGGGGTTGGAGAGAGCACTTTGAGCACTCCCTCGGTTTGTAGCCAAATCTGCAATGGAAACAGCTCGCATCTAAGCGAGACCGAGGGTTTGAGGAATAGACTAATAGCCACTCTGCATATACCACTTGCCGGTTCATGGGGATCCCAGCACATTCTCAAACCAAACCTGGAGTTTGCTTCTTGACCACACTATGGAGCCTGAGGCATGTATCTGTAGGGCATGTGTGGTGGTACTGTGCTGGGGCAAAGGGCCTGGGGTGACACATCAAAGGATTGGAGCGTGCACAGGGTCCCTGGTTCAATTCTTGGAACCACACGGTCTCCTGTGCACTGCTCGGAGCTCCCCACTCTATCCACAAAATCAAACAGAAATGGGTCTGAAGCCAGACAGTCTGGGTTGGAATCCTGATACAATGGCTATGTATAAAATGAGGAGCCTCACCCCTACATACAGGATAATGTCTATAAAGAATTTGTAGTGTCATAGGTAATCAACAGAAAATTGTCCTGTTTATCTTTATAAGAATGTTGGAAAAAAAAAGGTGTATTTTTCTTCTCATCATCACGTGTATTTCTCTTCCTTCTGCCATGGATTTCAGCAGCTTTGGCCCCTGAAGAGCAAGCAAGGGTGGGGGCCTGCAGGTGGGCTGGAGGAGATGAGCTCTCGGTAGAGGCGGGTGCCACAGCCGCCTCCCTGTTCCCATGGAAAGCTCATCACTAGCGATTTTAATAATAAGCCCCTTGTTTGCTGTGGAACTCAGTCTCTTCTGTTGGGGGCTCACCGGGTGGGATTTCTGTAACCGGCTCCTCCAAGTGCCAGCTGTGGGTCCTCACACGTGCCAAGCACGTCCCCAACTGGGGTAGTTTTGCTTGCTTGTTGACATTTGTGTTTTGGTTTCTCGCCAGAAACATTCTGGCCCCAGAGAGGTGCAGGATTCCATTTCTTTTTTCATTCTAATTATACTACATTTGAGAGGGGTGGGGTGTCGGAGAGATTGGGCCACGCCCGGTGGTGCTCAGGGCTTCCTGAGCACTCCTGGCTCTGTGCTCAGTGATCACTCCTGGTGATGCTCAGGGGGCTGGGTGCTGGGGATTGAACCTAGGTCAGTGGCATGCAAGGCAAATGCCCTACTCTTTCACTGGACTCTCTCATCTCGCAGTTTCTCGAATGTTACTGTCTAAGGGGCAGCAGGCAGAGCTCTCACCTTCCTTCCCCTGAGCACTGTCTGTCTGATATCTGGACAAGTGGCCCATCTCAGCCTCATTGATGAGTGCTCCACTGGCTGGAAATGGAGCACCTTCCCCAGGATCTGGAACTTGCTGGCAGAGAGTAGAACCCTGGGAACATTCTGGGATCTTTTTGTTTTTTTCAATGTAGGAGTACTGCTATTCAGCCATTGATTAAGCTGATTGAGTTGGGCATGAACTCCACATTACTCTTTTTATTCAGAATGTTAATTTTATTTTATTATTATTATTTTTTATCACTGAAATATTTACAAAGCTTTCCTGTTTGAGTTTCAGTCATACAATGATCGATCATCCAACCCTCCACCAGTGCTCATCTTCCATCACCAAGGTCACTGGTATCCCCCCCATCCCTCCCCTCCCCTCCTTGCCTCTATGGCAGACAATCTCCTCCATACACTCTTTTGTATTGCTTGTTATGCCACGTGCTCCTGGAATTTTAAAATTTTATATAATTAGGGTCTGGAGGAATCTCTGCAGCACGCTTCTTGGTTAGGAGATTCTTTTGTGTGTCTCTGGATCAGGACCGTTAATGAACTTAGCAGCAGCTGAGGCCGTTTGTGGGCGTGACCTCCAGGGTCCCATGGGGATGGGAGATGGGGGGGGGGGAATGAGACAGCCGGGCCCATGCCCTATCCCTTGAGGCCTGAGTTTGCCATCATTGAACCTGCGTACCTGCACTTCTCATTGGGTTCTGGAAGTTGGCGGCTGCTGGGGTTTTCTAGGGGGCAGGTAGCGGGTTGATGCCTGCCCCCATCTGAGGCACCCTGGTGAAGTCAGCCTGGCTTAAGGTCTGGCGGCATCTCTGCAGCGAGCTGTTCGGTTCACAAATTCTTTTGTGTGTCTCTGGATCATGGAGGATCACATGGTTCTAAAAAGAGCTTCCTGGGTGGCTTTAGAGCATCTCAAGAAAAGCTTTACCTCAGACCATCCTGATTCCCTCTGAGTAATGGGTCTGCAGCCACTTGGCGGTTCCCAGAGAGGGGATGAGCCAGCCGCCTGCACGGGGTTGGCCTACTTGGTGGACCACCCTTCCTTTAGCTTCCCTGCTGCTGCTAAGGTTAAATAACAGCAAGAGAATGAGCAGGAGCAGAGGCGCCTAGAAAACACTTACAGAAAGAAGCAGACAAAGCTCTCCCCCTTCTACTGAGTTGCACGGAGTAATCCCTGGAAATGGGGAGCACTTCCCAGTCTTTCAATGGCCCAATTGTCTGGTGCCAGAGCGTTTGGAGCTGTTTATAGACAGGCTTTCACACTCCGGCAGGAGCGTCTCCTCCCGATTGTGCAGCTGCAGGTAAACCTTTAGTATGTTTCCTTTTCACACAACGATTGCATTTTGTTCACGTGGAAGATCATGTTTCCTCCTTTGGCCCTTAATGGGCGGATCGTGTTGAAGCAATTATTCAGCAGCAGTTCACGTGTTGTCGAAACCTGTATTTCAAAGCCGTGTTTGACGTTGGCAATGAACTCGATTGGCTTGGAACGTCTCTTTGTGCTGGCTTTTGGCCTTGCTGGGCAAAGGGAGTTTTCTCAGCTGACATTCAACTTCGGATGGGAAGTGGTTGGGTGGAAACTGCTGCAAGTCTTCAAGGAGGAGACATTTGAGGATAATTAAGAGTATAATTACATTTGATATGGCATTGACTTAAAAAAATCCAACTGATCAAAGTAAACAACTTTGATGGGTAGGGGTGGAGGAGAAAGGACTGGGGGAAAAGCATTTAATTCTTAGATAAGTCATTCAGCAATTAGTTAGATAGTTTGTATTTTGCCCTCCATAATGGGTAGCCCTGGGAACATTTGTCCTTTTCACCAGAGCTTGCTGTTCACAGGAGATCCTCACTTGAAACACCTTTCCTTCAGGATGGGGGGGGGGGGCGGTGGGGATGGAAATATGACAAAAATATGTGTCAGTGCCTGTTATGTTGGCTGCCCATTTACTGGATGCAGTAATAGTGGAGGTGGGGCTGGAGACGTAGTAGAGAGGGTAGACTCTTATCTAACATTCAGCTGACCTGGGCTTGATCCCAGCACCTCATTTGATCTCCAGGCATGCCAGAGAGCCAGGAGTAAGCCCTAAGTACTACAAGGTTTGGCCCCAAAGCCCACCTGTTTCCCCACCCCCAATAAAATAATGGTGGAGTCCCAGAGAGAGGACAGGCCAAAAACTTTAGCTTATTAGGGATTTTCAAGTATGTTAAAAACCAAATTGGGAGCAAGGATACACATACTCCCTTTGTATTTTGTTTTGTTGGTCTTTGAGCTACACCCGGCAGTGCTCAGAAGTTACTCCTGGCTCTATACTCAGGAATTACTCCTGGTGGTGCTCAGGGGACCATATGGGATACCAGCGATCGAACCCAGGTCCACCATGTGCAAGAGGCAAATGCCCTCCCTGCTGTACTGTCGCTCCGGCCCACACAAACTCACTTTCTTCTTTGTTCTACCGAGGCCTATCTCAATAAGATAGTTTATCTTTAAATAATGGGGTCTCTGAATCACTCTGCTGGGCCACAGAAGAACCAGAAGTAGGGGGCTCAATACGACGGCTGAATAGGTCTTAAATAATCACAAATCAGAATTTTAAACATTAGGGGACTTCAGAGATCAAGAGGTGACGAACACGATTTCCTAGGGAAGAGCACGAAGAACTGAAGAAGATTGCTTAAGGTTGGCGGCCGCCCACAACTGAGCCTCCTGTTTCCTTGTCAGGCCTTTTTCCACTGGCAGAACAAGTTTTAGAGCAGGAAGTAGCTGGCTTGGGCCTTCCTGCGGTGTCCTTTAGATTGAACGCACTCCTGGTTTCTTTCTACTTGTATTCTACACAAGAGAAAACAGAAGTCTTTCTCCCTCCCGACTCTCATTTTCTAGGCAGTGAGGCTGAGTCCAGCTTCCCAGTGAAGTTGCTGCGGTATGCAGTGGGGTGTGGGTGGGGAAAGCTCTGGCACCTCCTTATTCCCCAGAGCGAAGCCTGCTGAGTGGGAGCTGGGCACCCACCAGAGTGGCCAGGGGAGGCGACTCTGTGCCACCTACCCACCACCAAACAGCCCTGAGGCAAGCTCTTAAGCCCTACCTACTGTACTGTTGTTCTGGCCTGAATGTTTTTATTTTTCTGATTGATTACTATTTGTTTTGGGGTCTCTTAACCTGTGTTTAGGGTGCTCTTGAGAGGGATTAATGTTTTTATTTTTAACCTCCTGCTTTGCAAGAATGTTTTCTAAGTTACGATTATTAACCTTTGCCAATCTTTTATACGGCTAAGATTTTATCCCCATGCAGGATTGCCTTTTGCCTTTTAAAATTCACATGTGGAGCCAAAAGTAATAGTACAGCAGGAAGTGAAATTGCCTTTCACCTGGCTGATCTGGGTTTGACTCCTGGCCTCATATATGGTCCCCTGAGTTATGCCAGGGGTTAATCCTGAGCGAAGTAGAGCCAGGAAATCCCTGGGTACCACTGGAATTGACCCAAAAACCTAAAAAAAAAATTAAGATCCGAGAGGCAGGGCAGAAGGCAAAGCACATGTCTTGCATGCAGTTGGCCTGGGTTTGATCTCTGGGCACTGTGTATGGTCCCCTGAGCCATGCCCGGAAATGATCTCTGAACACAGAGCTAGGAGAAATCCCTGAGTGGAGCTGTGTGTGGCTCAAAACCCCAATAAAGTAAAAAATATGATAAATTTAAGACTTTTATTTTGTGGTTCCAAGGATTGAACCCATAACTTAAAATACTTAAAGTGGGCAAATGTATTCATCCTTTGTTATTTTTGTTTTTAGTATTAAGCTTTGACAAACATTTTGTGACTCAATATTACATTTCCCCCTTTTTTCTCTAACCCATATTTTCAGTGTTTTTTCAAAAATAACTCATGTATTTGAAACTTTACCTTGATTACTAGCAGGCAGCGGGAACTCAAGCTTAATTTTCCCAAGTAGAACCGGACTCTCCAGGGTCAGAGAGGTCAGACAGGATGCAAGGCGCTTGTCTTGCATTCACCATTGGGGTGTGGCCCTAGTCACTGTGCAGGGTCACCTGAGCAGTGTCAGATGTGGGACCCTTATGAGCACCACCGCTGTGGCTCCCCAAACAAAAAAAAAACACCCTAAATTATTTTTTTAGAGATGGAATGGGAGGGCACAGAAGCAGGGGACAGGGCTCTGGGGCACATCATTGTGTCGATATGTGATATATGTATATACCTAAACCACAGAACCAGCGACAACACTGAAAGAGCCAAACTACAACAGGAAACTTAGAAATGTGCCTGTGAGGCCAGAGCGGTAGCACAGCGGGTAGGGTGTTTGCCCGGGTTCAATCCCCAGCATTCCATATGGCCCCCCAAGCACACTGCCAGGAGTACTTCGCTGGGTGTGACCCAAAAAGGAAAAACAAACAAACAAACAAAAAAACCCAAAGAAATGTGCCTGTCAAGGGGGCCAGGCTGGGCGTGGAAGGGGACCTGGGGACATTGGTGGAGGGAAGTTGACAGCAGTGCGAGATTCGTTGAAACATTGTACACCTGAAACTCAACTGTGAATAATTATGTAAATCATGGTGTCTTAATCTATATTTGTATCTATTTGTCTGTCTATGAATATTTGGTTTGGGGGCCATACCTGGAGAAGCTCAGGACTTACTCCTGGCTCTGTGCTCAGGAGTCAGTCCTGATTCAGGAAACTAGATGTGGTGCCGAAAAATCAAACCCAGGTCTGCCAGGTGCCAGGCAAGCATCTTCGGCCCTGTCTTAATATTGAAAACATTTTAATGTGACAAATAATTTAAAAAAATTAGAAAGAAATTCAAATATCCCAACACTCTTTGAAAAATATTTTTCCTCTTCTACTTTTACTATTTCATAAATACTTGTATATGCTTTGGTTTGTCTCAAGATTTTGAATTTCCTCCGGAGTGCTGGAGAGATAGTTCAACAGGTCAGAGCACGTGCTCTGCATGCAAAGCAGCTGGGTTCAGTGCCGGGCACTGCAGGGTCCTTGGAGCACTGAGCTGGGAGTTGTCTTTGAGCACTGCCAGGTGTAGTCCAATCCGCCCCTCATAAAGGTGATGGATTTGTTCTATGCCAATTCGCACTGTTTTAACCACTCTCATAATAGGCATTTATATTTAATTATACAAATAGCCCATCTTTTTCTTTTCTTTGTTTTTTTTTTTGGCCACATGTTCAGGGGTCACACCTGGCAGAGCTCAGGGGACCAAACATGGCTGGCCATGGTTTGATTCTCAGCACTCCAATAGTTACTCCATTACACTCAGGAGTGATTCCTGAGGGCAGAGCCAGGAGTAATCCCTGAGCATGCTGGGTGTGGCCCAAAAGCAAAATAATAATAATAATAATAATAATAATGATGATGATGATGATGATGATGATGAAAGAAAGAAAGAAAGGAGGGAAGAAAGAAAGAAGAAAGAAAGAAAGACAAAGAAAGAAAGAAAGAAAGAAAGAAAGAAAGAGAAAAAAAGAAAGAAAGAAAGAAAGAAAGAGAAAAAAAGAAAGAAAGGTATAATTTCACAAATGTGAAATATTGAGAATGAACAAATTGATAGTAACAAAAATGTAGGCTAGAGGTGGGAGCCCGTATGATGGAACTATTATGGGTAGGGAGTTTCTGCTGGTGGTGATGAAACAGTTTTGGAATGTACTAGTGCCACTGAATTGCTTAAAATGACTGAAATGGAATGAATGCATAATATGTATTTTATGTTTTATTATGCTAAAGTAACATGTTTACAAATGTGTATTGTCTTGCTGTATGATGAACTTTATATATATTATAATAATAAAAGGTGGGAGAAAAGTAGCAATGATAAATGTTGGCAAGGATGTGGAGAAATTGAGCCTTAGTGTACATCTGTTGAAATGGAAATTTTTGTGATTGCACTGAAGAACAATTTTGGAGTTCCTGAAAATGTGAACACAGGGGCCAAAGAGATAGTACAGTGGATAAGGTGCTTGCCTTGAGTGTGATGGGCCTGAGTTCAGTCCTTGTCACCTCATATGGTCCATCAAGAGTGACCTCTGAGCACACAGCCAGGAGTAAGCCTCTGAGCACAGCCACATGTGGTCCCAAAACAAAAAGAGGAACATAGAGGGCAAGAGAGATACAGTGTATTTCGATTCCTGGCACCACATATGGTCCCTGAGCCCCACCAGGAGTGACACTTGAGCACCGAACCAGGAGCAAGCCTTGAGCACAGATGAGTCTGACTCCGAAACAAGACAAATGAGCATAGAATTTACTATTGTACTCCAACATATCTAGAAGAAATGAAAATATATGCCCCCATAAAAATCAGTGCATAAATATCCACAGGACCATTATTCATCTGATGAAAAAGTGGGAATAACTTGAGTGTCCATCACTGGACAAATAAATAAACGAAATGTGTACTATTCTTACCATGTAATAATATTGGTAATTGGAAAGGCCCTGGAATATTTATACATGCTAACAATATAGGTCAACCTTGAAAAGAATTATGCTAAGTGAAAGAAGTCAGTTTTATAAAGCCAAATATTGTGTGATTTTCTTTATACCAAATGTCCAGAACAAGCAAATTTATAGACACAGAAAGTAGAGAAGTGGCCGAGAGAGAGGTACTAGGGATTGTGGTTATCAATGCACAATCCTGTGAACCTACTAAAAACACTGAATTGTAGATTTTTATTATTTTAATAAGAAGTTGATTACACTTATTTGCCTTTATTTTTATTAATCTCTCATTTTTTGGGGAGGGGGCCAAACCCAGTGATGCTCAGGGGCTACTCCTGGATCTCAGGAATTACTCCTGGCGGTGCTCAAGGGACCATATCAGATACCAGGAATTGAACCGGGGTTGACTGCGGGCAAGGCAAGTGCCCTACGCACACGTCCAAATTGTAGATTTTAAAATTTATTTATTTTTGGGTGTCAGTGATGAAGTTTAATGCCATGTAGAGTCTGTGTTCTACCATTGAGTTGTTCCCCTGTCCCTGAATTTTGCACTGTCTGCACTGCACTGTTGTCCCATTGCTCATCGATTTGCTCGAATGGGCACAGTAATGTCTCCATTGTGAGACTTGTTACTTTTTTTTGGCATATTGAATATGCCACGGGTAGATTGCCAGGCTCTGCCATGCAGGCGAGATACTCTCGGTAGCTTGCTGGGCTCTCTGAGAGGGACGGAGGAATTGAGCCCAGGTCGGCCATGTGCAAGGCAAATGCCCTACCCGCTGTGCTATCGCTCCAGCCCCTGAGTTGTGCATTTTATTATTTTTATATTTGGGCCACACCTGATTGTGCTAAGGGCTTACTCCTGGCTCTATTTAGGAATCACTTCTGGTGTCCCCAGGGAACCATATATGGTTCCAGGGATCAACCTGGTTTGGCCCTGTGCAAGGTAAGGACCTTACTTGCTGCACTATCTATTCAACTCCTCATTACTATTAATTTTTCTTTTTTGTTTTTTGGGCCACACCTGGCAGTGCTCAGACTTCCTCCTGGCTCTGTACTCAGGAATCACTCATGGCAGGGCTCAGGGAACTATATGGGGTGCTGGGGATTGAACTAGGGTCAGTTGCATGCAAGGCAAAGCCCTAACCACTCTGGCCCCTAATTATTCTTTTAAAATACACTTCATTAAGTTTAAAACACCTGTATATTTCATCTCTGTGAATATGCACCTCATTAACTACCTAGTTACAACCAGTTTGTGATAAAAATCAGTTTGGGCAGGAGAGATAGTACAGGGATTAAGACACTTGCCTTGCAAGTAGCTGACCTGGGTTTACTCCCCAGCATCACATATGTTCCCTCAGGGTGTGGGTCAAAAATCAAAACCAGCAATTTAAGTGAAGTATGCTGTTCTCACAATTCTGACAAATGTATACACACATGTAACTAATGCCTTATAACACTGAACAACATGTCAGCTGTAAAAGTTCCCTCATTACACATCTCAATCAGTTTCCCCAACCTCCTCTCCCACAAACCCAACCCTTGTTCTGATGTGGTTTTCTTCTTTGTTTTTAACAAAGATACCTTTTGCTTATTATACAAATTTAAATTTTGTATAATTTAAGAATTTTTATAATTTAGGAATCTAAGGTATGTGAACATTTATCATATACATTTCATGTACATATTTGCTGATTACTAGTCCATTGTTTGAATATACCATGGTTTTGACATTATTTTTTTTTCAGATTTTGTTTTTCTTTTGGGTTCACACCTGACAATGCTCTGGGGTTACCCCTGGCTCTGCACTGAGGAATTACTCCTGGCAGTGCTTGGGAAACTGTATGGGATGCTGGAGATTGAACCTGCAAGACAAACACCTAACCTGCTGTACTATTGCTTCAGTCCCCAGTTTCATCTTTTTGCCTGGGATAGTATTTTTAGTGTTTGACAGTAATGAATAAAAGCTCTATCAATAGCTTAAGACAAGTGTTTATGTGGATATATGTTTTAATTTTTCTAGAGTTAATATAAGGAGTGAAATTGTTGCAGCAAAGAATAGATGAGTTTACCTTTTTTTTCTTTTGCTTTTTGGGTCACACCCAGCAATGCACAGGGGTTACTCCTGGCTCATGCACTCAGGAATTACTCCTGGCGGTGCTGGGGGACCATATGAGATGCCGGGAATCAAACACAGGTCGGCTATGTGCAAGGCAAACTGTGCTATCACTCCAGCCCCAGATGAATTTACTTTGACAAGAAACATTTTGTCTTTTTAAATGTGAAGAAGACTTTTTCAATGTGGTTCTTCAATTTTACTTTCCATGAGCAATGTTGCTCCACTTCTTCAGCATTTGGTGTGTCATTTTAATTTTAATCATTCTAGTGCAAGTTGTTTGAGGTTTGAATGTTTATTTCATGCCTAATGATAATGACTACTTTATATGCTTATTGGTCACTTGTATATTCTTTTGCAAAGTTTTTATTATTGAGTTTCAGCTTTTAATATATTCCAGATTATTTTTTGTCAGATAAATGCTTTGTAAAATATTTAGACTGGTCTGTAGTTTACATATACCGAATTTTTAATGGTGTCCTTGTCAACAGAGTCTTTTGCAATTCCTATCAAAATTCTCATGGCATTCTTCAAGAATACAAAAATAATGCTAAAATTTATATGGAGGGACTGGGGTAGTACAGGAGTAGGGTGCTTGCCCTGGGATCACCAGCACCCCATATGGTCCCATGACTCTACCAGGAGTGATCCCTGAGTACTATGCCAGGAGTTAGCCCTGGTCATTGCTAAGTTCTCCCCCCACACCCCCACAAAAATTGTATGGAATTGTACATACCATTGTACTCATCAAATAACCAAAGCAATTATCACCAAAAATAGATGGGATTCACTGCATTTCCTAACTTCAAACTACACAATAAAACTGTAATATTCAAAACAGCATGGTACTGGAATAAAAGCAGATTTATAGATCACTATGATAGAAATGAGAGCTCAGAAAAAGATCCTCATATGTATGGATAGTTAATTAAGGACAACAGAGCTAAGTGCATAAAGTGGAGGATGAAAAGTCTCTTTAACCAATGGTGTTGGGGGGCAGGAGGATAGTACAACAGTTAAGGCACTTGTCTTGAATGCCACTTTAATGCCTGGAGCCCCATGAAGTCCCCTGAGCTCCTTCAGGAGTGATCTCTGAGCCCAGGGTCAAAAGTAGCCTTGAGTATAGCTGGGTATAGTTCCCCCAAACAACAACAAAAAACCAACAAGAGGAGCCAGAGTGCTAGTACAGGGGGTTGGGTGTTTGCCTTGCTTGCACCTGATCTGGGTTCAATCCCAGGCATCCCGTGTTTCCTGAGCACCTCCAGGAGGGATTCCTGAGTACAGAACCAGGAGTAACCCCTGAACACTGCTGTGACCCCCAAACAAACACCCCTTCACCCCTGCAAAAAACCAAAACAACAAACAAAAACCCTACTGGGAAAACTGATAGTCACATGCCAAAAATAAAAACAAAAACAAAACGAGAAACAGGACCTCCTGCTTTACATCATACACAAAGGACAAAATGGATTAAAGATTGAGATTAGAGCAGAATCCCTAAAATACATCAAGGAAAACATAGGCCGAACTCTTCAGGATACTGACTCAGTGGTTTTATCTGCTATGAATCAACTCCCTTGGCAAAGGAAACAAAGACGAAATGAGGGATACAGAGATAGTCAGAAGGGCCGAGAGGCACAACTACTGATAGGAGTATGAAAAATGTTCATCTTCAGTTATCACGGATATGTAAATCAAAACAACAGTGTGGTTTCATCTCATACCAGTGAGAACAGGCTATGTCAAAAGACTGGAAACAGGTGTTGGTGGGATATGGTGAAAAGGAGCCCCGTGCCCGTTGGTGGAAATACTGTCTAATCCAGCCTCTGTGGAAAAAGGTCTGGTGACTTCTCGAAAAATTAAAAATGGGCCAGAGAGATAGTTCAACAGGCTGAGCATATATTTTGTGTGCAGAAGACCTAGGCTCAATCCCTGGCACCACATGTTACCTTGAGTGTTGGGGCTGGACTGAGCCATCAGGGCGAGCCCATGTATACTGTACCGTACTATGGACAGGAACAGAGGGACCCATGAAAATGGGCGAGATTTCTCATGTGTCCTGACTGGTTTGGATGAAGCTGAACATTTTTCCCCTTCAAGCAACTTCAGAAAAATAATTTCAGTATATTGAAAACAGCAGTTTTCCTTCTCTCACGGAAGCCTGGCTGGTCTTTGACATGCAGATCTCTGGTGTTAGCCAGGCCTGACCTTTGAGATTGCAAAATGCAGGCTTTGGCCCAGTCTAGTCTTTGGGATGTAGATTTCAGGTGCCTGCCCAGTTTGTATTTGAAGTGTAGATTTCAGGTGGCAGCCCAGCCTAGTCTTTGGGATGTAAATCCAGGTGCCTGTAGCCCAAGAAAGGTTTCAGTTCTGGTTTTGTATCTTTTCCGGTTCAGTTCTGTATCTTTTCCCTGAGGCGACAGGCCTACAGGTACGAGGAAACAATATGTTTCCGCTGTCTCAATGTTCTTCCTGTAACTTCTTTTGATGCCTTTGGTGACGTCACTGTATTGCGCTCTTTAGAGGTAGCATGACCAATAAAAGGAGATCACAGGACTCTCTACTTTTGCCAAGAGCCAGAGAGAGACTTGGACCTCCATGAAACACATTTCTTCCTCTTTCCTTATCTCAGCACCTCCAACCGCACAAACGTTCACACAACACCTGAGTCCTGCCAACAAAACCCCAAGCCCCAAAGCTGCCCATAGTCATCTATGAGCACCACTAGGTGTGACTCCCAAACAAACAAACAAAACTAAAACTTCCAGACTGGAAATAGTTACGGTACTGAAATGCATGTACTCAATCCCTGGCACCACATATGGTCCTCCCTGCCCCGCCAGGAGTGATCCTTGAGAGTAGAGCCAGGAGTAAGCCTCGAGCATAGCCAAGTGTGGCCCTCAAACAAGACAGAATTTACGTATGATCCAACAATTTAACTCCTCAGCATTAATTCCAAGGAAACAAAAACATGAAATTGGAGACATGTGCACACCTATATTCATTTGCAGCACAATTTCCAAATGCTGAGACCTGGAAACAACTTGGATGGGGCCAGAGTGGGTATTTAGTGAAATAAGTCAGAGGGAGAGGGCGGAGAGATAGTACAGCCGGTAGAGCGCTGGCCTTGCACGCAGCCAACCCAGGTTTGATCCCTAGCATCCAATGTGGTCCCCTGAGCACAGCCAGGAGTGATCCCTGAGTGCAGAGCCAGGAGAAGCCCTACCCAGTGTGCCTCCCAAAACGAAGCAAACAGAAGTCAGAGGGAGAAGTTAAAATGCCAGGTGATCTCATTAGTTCATGGTATATAAAGAAACAAAGCAAGGGTAGTACTTAATGCCACTATATGTTGGATTTTAAACTTAGAACTGAGATTAGCAAACAGGAAGTCTGGGGTGGGCTGGGTGGGAAGGGAGTCACAGACTCCCACTGACTCTAAAATGGTGGGGGAGGGTCTTAGGCACACTGTGGGTGGAGGGACACAACTCTGAATACCATAAGCATGAGTGATCAAAGAACACTGCAACAACAAAGAAGAACAAGAGAGAACATGTTATCTCAACAACCACTAACAAGTAAAGTTTGGGGCTGGAGCAATAGTACAGTGGGTAGTTGCTTGCCTTACATGCAGCTGACCCAGGTTCAATCTCTGACATCTCATATAGTGTCCTGAGCACAGAGCCAGGAGTAAGTCCTGCTCACTGCCAGGTGGGCCCCAAAGCCCCCCCCAAAAAAAAGTTTAAGTTTTTTTTTTTTTTTGAAGAGTTTTATGTACCAATGTTTTCTTTAGTGGTTAATGCTTTTTCTTGGTTTTGTTTCTTTTTGTCTGGGGCTACACCAGGCATGTGGCTACACCTGGCTCTGTACTCAGGAATTACTTTTAGCCATACTTGGGATACAATATGGGATGCTAGGAATCAAACCTGGGTCAGCTGTGTTCAAGGCAAGTCCCTACCTGCTGTACTATCTCTTCAGCCTCTGGGCAGAATTATTTTTTTTCTTTTTGGGTCACACCCAGCAATGCACAGGGATTACTCCTGGCTCTGTGCTCAGGAATCACTCCTGGCGGTGCTCAGGGGACCATATGGGATGCTGGGAATTGAACCCAGGTCGGCCGTGTGCAAGGCAAACGCCATACCAGCTGTGCTATTGCTCCAGCCCCTCTGGGCAGAATTTTTAAACAGTTAACCAAATACATGTTTCCTCTGCAGATTTATATACATCTAACACTATCTTTCCATTATATATCTGT
Organism: Sorex araneus; assembly: GCF_027595985.1. Lineage (NCBI taxonomy): Eukaryota > Metazoa > Chordata > Mammalia > Eulipotyphla > Soricidae > Sorex > Sorex araneus. The sequence continues at coordinate 116,639,576 of NC_073304.1, forward strand.
TTTGAAAGCATTAAAAAAAATAGAATGGGGGTGTGAAGTTGAGAGCCCTTGGGACTCTGATGGGGGGTGCTGGGATGGTATATCCATAATAACTATGATTAACAATATTGTAAGTCCCAGAACCTAAATAAAGTGGTTTAAAAAATAAACAACAGGGTAGGGCATTAGCCTTGCACACGGCTGACCCGGGTTCAATTCCCAGCATCCCATATGGTCCCCTGAGCACTGCCAGGGGTAATTCCTGAATGCAGAGCCAGGAGTAACCCCTGAGCATCGCTGGGTGTGACCCCCCCAAAAAAAGCAAAAAAAATGTATTCCCCTTGCCAGAGCTTAAAAGAAATATTACTCTTTTTCTTTTGAAAAACAAAAGTTGTATTTAAAAGGGCACTTCATGAAGAAAACACAACAGTTGGGGGCTGGAGCAATGCTACAGCAGATGGGCACTTGCTGTGCACATGGCCAACCTGGGTTCGATCCCCAGCATCTTATAGGGTCCCCCAGGAGTAATCTCTGAGCGATGCCAGATGTATGCCCCCCAGCCCTCACCCCCTAAGAAGAAAATACAAGAGCTACTCTTGCTCTCTACTCCTTTTCTCCTGCTCTTGCATTCTGCGCCCCATCCTGTCTCCAGAGGGCACATACTCCTTTGACCTCACAGAAGCCATCTTTTTCCTGGCTGCCTGGATCACTCACTGAGACTAGGCTGATCTGAAGTGCTAATTCTCCACACCACTCAGGCTTGCCTCTGATCTATCAGTGGCCTGTGTCCACCTCATCTGCCCAGCAGAGACACTCTCACAAGTGGCCTCTGTGTTTCTGGCTCACTCTTCACAGAACCACTTCTCCCCATGAGCAGGGAAGCAAGCTTGTTAAAACGACTGGTGCATGACTAAACTTTATGGATGTCACACCTGAAATATCTACACCTTGTGCATAAAATCAGCCAGTGAACATATTTGAAGCCACCTTGAGGACTGAACTCAGTCTCAACAACTTTATTATTCTTCCAACATTCCGTATTTTCTCTCAATTACATAAAAACAATATACAATAAAACTTGGGGGACTTGACTTACTCCTCATTCCCAGATGGAAAATTTTAGCTTCAGAAGGAATGTGTGAGAGCCGGTCCTCTTCCCTCAGACTAGCCTGCTAGCCTAGCCATTGTTTTCTTTTCTATTTTTTTTTTGGGGGGGGGCTCTCCTCTGGTGCTGGGTGATACTAAGGTATACCTGCGGGGCGGAGGGGAGGTCACGAAGTGCTCAAACCTGGGGCCTCCGTGAATGCCAGACATGAATCCCAACCACCCCATTAAACTATCTCCTTGGCCCCTGAGCCATTAAAAATCAAATTGTTAAATTTTAGAGGCCAGAGGGACAGTATAACAGGTAGGGCATTTGCCTTGCATGTGGACGTCCCTGGTTGAATCCCTAATACCCCATATGTTCCCCCAAGCACTGCTTGAGTATAGAGCCAGGAATAACCCCTGAGGGTCGCCAGGTGTGACCCTAAAATATCCAACCCCCCAATAACCAAACCCCCAAACCCCCAAATTTTAAAAAGTACCCACCAATATCCATTAGACTCCCACAGCTTGAGCTCCCTCCCAAACTCTTCCCTTCTGTAATCTCTTCTCCTTGCCAATGGCCACTACTTCAATATGATTTTGCTTTATCTATTCATTTACTTTGTTTCCTCATATACTATAGGTGGAAATCTCTGCTTTCTCTTCTGACTTATTTCACTTAGCGTTTCTTCAAGTTCTATTCATTTTGCTTCAAATGGCAAAGTTTCAGCTTAAAAATAATTGTTTGGGCCACACCAGGCAGTGATCAGGGCTTACTCCTGGTGGGCTCGAGGGACCCTATAAGATGGTGGGGATTGATCAAACCTGGATTGGCCACAGGCAAGGCAAACAGCCTTACCCACTATACTATTTCTCTGGCCTCAAACTTCAGCTTTTTGAAAAGTTAAAGAATATGCCATTTAGCTTTGTAAAAAGATGGCTGAGTAGTACTTTTGGGCATACATTCTACATCATTACCCACTCAGCTACTGGCGGGCACCAGGTAGTTTCTGTAATTTGGTTATTGTAACTGGCACTGGGGTCAACTAATCTAGGAGTTCACTTTTTTTTTTTTTTTTTCAGTTTTGGGCTATGTCTGGCAGTGCTTAGGGCTTACTCCTGGCTCTGTGCTCAAGAATTAGTCCTGGTAGGCTAGGGAGACATGTGGGTGCTGGGGATTGAACCCCATCAGCCGTGTACAAGACAAATGCCCTACCCACAGAAGTATCACTCTGGGCCTTGGGCTTCATGCCTTTTGAATTAAAATTTAAATCTGGATGGATAATCCAGAAGTGGATTTCTGGATTAAGTGGTGGATCTATTTTTTATTTTTAAGAGCTATCACTCTTTTTTTTACAATGGTTGCACTAAATTATGTTCTCAGTTCCTTTTACTCCACATCCTGGACAATACTGGTTACTAGTTAGCCTAGTCATGATTTCTTATTACCAAAACAAAGAACTACAATAGTAAGTACTCAGTGTGAAAATAAAAAACACCTACCCGATGACTATTTTTTTATTATAAGAAAATTACAGGATCTGTGTGTTTATGTTCCTCCTACTGATTTAAGGGGAAGATAGTCTAGAATAGTTTTAATACAATTCCTAGCATACAAACTAATTGTTCTTGAGGAACAAAATTGGAATATACCCATTTCCTGATTTCAAAATTCATGCAAATCTTCAGTAATAAAAACAGTCTATGTTGGCAGAAATGTAGACAATACACCAATGTAATAGAGCTAAGAATCCAGAAATAAAAAGAAAACCTTGTAATTATGGTCAACTGAGTTTCAACAAGGTTGTCAAGGCAATTCATAATGAAGAAAGTCATTTTAATAAGATATGGATTTCCATATGCAAGAGGATTTAGGCCTATATTATGTATATGTGTGTATATATATGCATAAACTTAAAATGAATAAAAAAATTAAGAACAAAATCTATAAAAATCAGTAAACAGCTTCTTGGATTGGGCAGTGGTGAAATTAAAAACAAATGGCAGGACCAGAGTAATATAGTACAGCAGGTAGGGTGCTTGTCTTGCCACGTGGCCAATCTGGCTCTGATCCTTAGCAACCCATATGGTCCCATGAGCACAGGGCCAGGAGTAAGTCCTAAGTACTGCTGGGTATGCCCCCAAAAGAAAAACAATACCCCCGCCCCCCCCAAAAAAAGTTCAAATGACAGAGGGACAAACAGATAGTACAGAAGGTATTTCCCTTACAGGCAGCTGACTGGGTTCAATCCCTTCCACTGCTTATAGTCGCCCCTCCGGCAGCCTTGCAGGAATGTAGTAAAACAGTGTGGTAATACAGTCAGAACAATGGATTAGAATTGAGAGCCCAGACATATGCCTGCCTCCCGCAGATATATGGATGATTTATAAAGAAACCAAGAGCATAATATGGAGAAGAAAGATCTTTCAACAAAAGGTCCTGCAAAATTGGCTAGGCACATAAAAAAGAATAAAAGGGGGAGTAGAAGGTTAGCTTGGTGTGCACAAGTACAGACTGCATGTGGGGGCTCTGGCTGTGAACCTTGGTACCACATGGCGCCTTGAGCACTGAGCTAGGGAAGCCATGAGCACGGCCACATGTGTCCCCAAACCAAAGACAACAAAGTGCAAAAAAAAAAGATAAACAACAACAACAACAACAAAAATATTTCTGCTTCAAAGGATGCCATCAAGAAAGGGGCCGGAGAGGCAGGACAACAGGTAAGGTACTTGCCTTGTACATGGATGACACTGCATATGGTCCCCTGATCACTGTCAGGAGCCATCTCTGAGCAGAGGACAACGGGGTGTAGCCCCCCCAAACCGAACAACCAACCAAATCAAGCCAAAAACAAAACTCAAAACAAAAAAAGTGAAACTATAAACCACAGAATGGAGGAAAATATTTGTGGACTACCTCAGATTTACATCTATTAAATGCTCACAGCTCAGTAGTAAAAGGACGAATCAGTCAATTAAAAAAATTAATAAAAATTACAAGTATTTGTGCTTCAGAGGATGCCATCAAGAAAGGGTTGAAGGAGACATTTCTCCAAAGGAAAAATGGGAATAGTGAATAAGTACTATGATAAATAAAATAAAATGATACTCAGTATCTACTAGCTTTTAGGGAAATGGTAATCAAAATCACAGTAAGATTTCCTTAGTAACAACGAAGATGGCTACAACCAAGAACCCAGACAGCAAGTGGTGGTGAGAGAGGGGAGAAATCAGAGCCCTCAAATCTTGTGAGAATGTCAAATGGGGGTGAAATGTAAAAATGTTTACCAGTTTTGGGGCTGGAGTGATGGCACAGAGGGTAGGGCGTTTGCCTTGCACGCGGCCGGCCCGGGTTCAAATCCCAGCATCCCATATGGTCCCCTGAGCACCGCCAGGGGTGATTCCTGAGTGCATGAGCCAGGAGTGACCCCTGTGCATTGCTGGGTGTGACCCAAAAAGCAAAAAAAAAAAAATGTTTACCAGTTTTGCAAAAAGTTAAACATACTTTTATCATGTAGCCCAGAAATTCCATTGTAAGGTATAGATCCGATTGAAAACACACAAATAAATTAGTGCTTGGATGTTCAAAAGCAACAACAGCTATAATAGCTAAAAAGTGTTAGCAATCTAATGTCCATCAAATGATGAAATAATAAACAAAGTGTGGTGTTTTATTTTAATAATATGCCAATAGTGTAGTATTATTTGGCAAAAAAAAAAAAGAGAAAGTATTGATATGTGCAGTGTAGGACCTTGAGCAAATGCTAAGAGAGGAGACCCAGATTACTGTGAAATAAAATAAAACTGGACTGTTATTTAGCACACAATAAAGTACAGATACAGGCATACTAGATAATAGGTGATCTCAAAAACATGCTAATAAAGCAGTAAAGAATATATGATGTTATTCCTATAAATGCCCCCAATAAGCAAATGTACAGGGAGGGAAAATAGAGTACTTCCTATGTTATGAGGAGTGGAGTATACGGGGAGGCAGAGGCCTTCTTCCTGAAGCACTGAAAATATTCTTGATTTAGGAAATGGTGATGACTGCACTTTTTGATAAATATACTAAACTCAGTGAGCTGTGCATCTTTTTGTTGTTGGTGCCATTTTTATTTTTTTGTGTGTGTGTTTTCTTTTTTATTTTTTTTTTAAATTTTATTGAATCACCATGTGGAGGGTTACATAGTTCTCAGGATTATGTCGGTTATACAATTCTCAAACACCCTTCCCTTCACCAGTGCCCATCTTCCATCACCAACCCCCCCAGTATACCTGCCGCCCCCTCCCACCTCCCCAGTCCCCACCCTTGTAAGTGATGTTTCACTTCGTTTACGCCTTATCTCGATTACATTCCATGTTTCAACACATAACTCACTACCGTTGTTGGGGTTTCCCCCAAAAAAGAAAAGCAGTCCTATTGCCAAGGAGGCATTTGATAGTTCTCCACTGCTAAGAATATAGAGATATTAAGTCCCGCTGTTTGTTACCTAACTTTTCTTTTTCCCCCTTGCCCCACGCCACCGAGTTCACGCCTGTTTAGTAATCGCCACGCTGCCTGACAAGGGAAAAAAAAAACCGAAAAGGATGGTTATTTCCCGTCATCAGCAGGCGTGGGGCTCTGGCTTAGTTGATAGACTAGTAGAGTGTCTGCAAGCAGTTTCTGGAACCAAAGGTCTCGCGCTGGTATCGGCTCCGGCTCGAGATTCCACCAGCGTCCCACTGTTCCATGTACATAATTTTGCCCTTATATCCCATTCCCACGCCACCAGGTCTGTTTGCTTAATGGACATCACACTATGTTTGACACCACGCCGCGTTTCTTCCCGAGAAAGAAGGGTATTTCTTCTCAGCCGGCGTGGGGATATAGCTTAGTTCAGTCTAGAGAGATGGCTACCACTTTGATTGCCTTCAATATTTCAGCAACAGACTATTCTTGATAGGATCTCCCACAAAAGTCCAACCTGTTAAGGAGGAACCATTACATATTGCTGATGCTAAGATGACATTAGGTCTTGCGTTTGTGTATAAAGTCCAGGGAAAGTACAACCAGAAATAACATCACTACAAACTTTTACCCTTATATGGTGCTCATAAGATGGAGAAACCTAGAGAGAGGCTCGGTGTCTCCATTTTGCGCTCAGGAAAACCGCGGACCCTGCGCTGTGTTCAGAAGGAGTTGAGAGAGAGAGAGGTTAAAAGAATTGGAGGATGCCCGGTTCCCACTGTTTCAGCGCCGTGGGGTCTCTGGTCCCGTGCCGGAATTAGTTCAGTGGGCAGCTTGGAGTCCAAGGGCGCTTCCTTGGCTCTTCCATCGTGCTGGCTCCGCAGCCGGTTCCAAAAGGAAGCACACGTGGGGGAGGTGGGTTTAAGTATCTATTGCGGTGAGCGGGGGTCACCGCCCCCGCCCCCTGGGGCCTCCCGCAGGCGCGCGCGTCCTCTTTCAGCCCGCTCAGCGTCTCCATTTTGCGCTCAGGAAAACCGCGGACCCTGCTCTGTGTTCAGAAGGAGTTGAGAGAGAGAGAGGTTAAAAGAATTGGGGGATGCCCGGTTCCCACTGTTTCAGCGCCGTGGGGTCTCTGGTCCCGTGCCGGAATTAGTTCAGTGGGCAGCTTGGAGTCCAAGGGCGCTTCCTTGGGCTCTTCCATCGTGCTGGCTCTGCAGCCGGTTCCAAAAGCGTGTTTTCTTTTTTTTTTTTTTTAGCTGTGCATCTTAATACGGTCAAATTTATTATATGTGAATAATATCAATTTTTCAAAAGACAGGCTGCTTACCTAAACATAAATAAAACCAAAACTCAATTTTTTTTTTTTTTTGTTTTGGGACCACACCAGGCAGTGTTCAGGGCTTACTCCTGACTTTGGCGGGACTCCCAGGACCATAAATGATGCCAGGAACTGAACCCGGTTCAGCCACATGCAAAGCAAGTGCCCGTCCTGGTGCACTCTCCAGCTCTGTGCCAACACATTACATGAGCATTCTCAAATCACCACGAACCTTGTACTCAGAGACAATTATTCCATTTTATATAAAAAAAGCTTCAGCTCGAGGGGCCGGAGCGATAGCACAGCGGGGAGGGCGTTGGCCTTGCTTGCGGCCGACCCGGGTTCGATCCCTGGCATCCCATATGTCCCCCAAGCACCGCCAGGAGTAATTCCTGAGTGCAAAGCCAGGAGTAACCCCTGAGCATCGCTGGGTGTGACCCAAAAAGCAAAAAAAAAAAAAAAAAAAAAAAGTTTCAGCTCGAACAGGCAGAAAACTTGCCCAAGATTATATAACAGTGATTAAGTCTGACTCCAGGGGTTCTTGACTATTTTGTTTTCCTTCGGAGAGTGACTTGGTACAGGGCTTAAGGAACTTGCCGGTTTGACCCAGCGTACCCACACAGTCCCCCAGAGTCGTCAGGAGTGACCCTTGAGCACAGAAGCGGGAACAGCCCCGGAGCACTGCCAGGTACTGCCCTCCATCCCCCACGAGAATGATTTATTCTATTTTTTGCTTTTTGGGTCACACCCTGCAATGCTCAGGGGTTATTCCTGGCCCTGCACTCAGGAATTATTCCTGGTGGTGCTCAGGGGACCATATGGAATGCTGGGAATCAAACCCGGGTCAGCCGCATGCAAGGCAAATGCCCTACTTGCTGTGCTATTGCTCCAGCCCCGAGAATGATTTATTCTTTTCTCCTCCTATTTCCATCAATAGATTAGGTTTCATCTCCGGATTCAGTATTAAATAATGATTTTTATTCCCCAGTTTGTTGAAAAACAGAGCAAAGAGAGCAAAAGATTCCCAGCTGATAAGTTTTTATTTATTTGTATCAAATTACAGAGTACCATTGTAAATATAAGATTATGATTTGAGTATTATAACAGAACTCAAACTTTGGCAAATTAATTATTCTCAAAGTTGATTACACTCAAGTACACACAGAAGAGATTATTTGGCAAGATAATTATTTCTGTTATTTGACCATTCATCATGTATATATGTGGTACATACATACACATACTCCTAAATTAAATATACTTATATAAAAAGCTAGAGATTGATGTACTAGGATTAATTCCTTTTTAAAAAAGCTATTATATTAAATGGCATCTGCATTCAAAGCAGAAATGTAAAAAATGATTAGTTTGCTAAATACACATATATTTTAAAAGCAATTGAAAATGAAATCAAAATTTCAATTGAAATGTTATAGATTCCTGTTTAATTGACATTTAAGCAGCACTATCCAACTACGGAAATAAGCATCATTTTCGTAGGTTATTTAGGAGAGTAAAGATTCTACTGAGCATTGCTGGACCATCTAAATTAAGAATGAACATTATCAGAGTCGGAAAAGATGGCAGATGATTTTCTTCTTGACTGATGTGGGAGTTCTTGGGATGCGGTCAGGGCAGTGTTTGTCCTCCCGGGGTCGGACTCCTGCTTCCCGTCAGCGGAAGTCTGGCTTCTCGGGGAAGGTACAGCCAGTTCTCTTGATTATGACACTTGCTGCGTAGTGGCCAGCACGGACACATTCAGTCAGGGGCTTTTCAGAGACGAGCTGAGACAGAAAACCTGGACAAAGACCAAAGGAAAGACTCTGAGCACTGTTTCACAGCACGACAGATGTCCAGCGGGACCCCGAGCAGTCTCTACACTTACCCCTTTCTTCAGTTTCAGAAGGAATGCTACATCTCAAGGATGAGAACATCTTTCCCAAACATCAGCAGCTTCCCCTGGTATTTATTTAACTGTGTGCTCGGTCCCAGGACCTGAACGCCAAACCTCACACACGAACCTGACCCTGAGATCTCTCCCCGTCCCACTAATATTTCTTTTCAAGAGCACAAGCTGGGCCTCATCACGCCAAGCTGCTCCTTCCATGCTTAAATGGGCCAGGGAGAGCCCAATGGTCTCACTGAACGGGGAAGATGGAACTGAGAGGCCATGCAGGATAAAATTAATTACTTAGGAAGAAAGAGAAAGAAAAAAAAAAATAGAAGACTGGAATTAATAATACTAGGAATGAAGAAGATGATAATAAAGTTCCCACATATATACCAAAAGGACAGTAACATTAGTGCATTAAGAACTATGCCAGTAGATTTTACAAGATTGATGAATTGGACAAATTCCTAGAAAGGCATAAGGTTAGCAAAGCTTACTCAGGAAGAAAGAGAACCAGAATAACCATTTATCTGTTAAATATGTTTATTTTACAGTTTAAAAGTTTCCTATAAAGATAACTGCAATCTCAGGAGTGTTCCTGATGAACTTGATCAAACATCAAAGGAAAAAAACAGTCGATGCTACATGGATACTTGAGAACTCTGGAAAGAGAAGGGAAGCCTCCCACTGAGCCCAGCATTGCTCTGACACCAAAGTCTGAAGAGCAAGCAGAAGACTACTATTACTCATAAAACTAGAAGCAAATAGTTTAGATAAAATTTTACAAGGCCTAATACTTAAAAAGGTAATAAATCACGAGCATGGGGGCATTCTAGGAATTCAAGGTTAGTAAGCGCAAGTACAATCCACACTCAGAAAACCGGAGGTCACCTCTGCTTCCCTTCCCTCCTCTTCCTTATCCCGGTGACTGTATATACCGCATCACACCTCCCACCCAGTGTCCATCTCATCCACTACCAGCCAACCTCCTCCCTCTGCTTCTTGTACCCACTTCCCTCCTAGCAACCAGTATTCTGTTGTCAGGGTCTATGTGTTTTGTTGTGTTCATATTCTTTGTATAAATACCCAAAGCAAGGTTGCCAGACATATAGCAGCTTGTTTATATGCTTGTTTATCTGCTTCATAGTGGTCACATCCAACAGTGTTGTGGGCTGGAAGGGTTGAATTTTAACTAGTGTCACAGCTACAGTCTCAACCTTGGCAAGTGCAATAACCTATGTTAAATGTCAAGCCTCTCTAGTCCCAGAAGCAGGATTTTCTTAGAGAAAAAAAACCTAGTTCAGGGATGGAGAAAGTACAGCAGGCAAGGTGTTTGCCTTGTAAGCACTTGATCTGGGTTTGATCCTTGGCATCTCATAGGGTCTGTGCACCACCAGGAGTATGTCCTAAGTTCAGAGCCAGGAGTAACCCCCGAGCATTAACAGGTTACCAAAACAAAAACAAAACACCCAATACTTCAATAAGGTAAGTTCGTTTTTTGACAAGGATACCAAAACAATTCAACAGGAGAAAGAAAATCTTTTCAGTTTACTTATTTGGGGACCACCCTGATGGTTTGTGCCTTGAGGGTTACATCCTGTGATACTCAAGAGGATTATGTGGTGCTAGGATTGGATCAGGTTCTACTGAATGGAAGGCATGTGGCTTAACCCGTATATTATCTTCTTGGTCCCTGACTCCCCCGAATAATCTTTTAATCAAATGGTCTTAGGATAGTTGAGTGCCTTATATAGGCAAAAAAACTGAACCCCAACATTTCCACTATTCTTTATTATTGTGGGGGGCATACCCGGTGATGCTCAGGAGTTACCCCTGGCTCTGCACTTAGGAATTATTCCTGATGGTGCTAGGGGCACCATATGGGATGCCAGAAATTGAATACAGGTTGGCTGTGTGTAAGACAAATGCCCACTGTACTATTGCGCTGGCCCTGTAACACTTCAACTCTTGCTTTAAATTATCTACAAAAATTAACTTAAGTGCATCAAGTGTTTAACTATGAGAATAGACACTCTCAGTGATTTTGAATTTACTGAAGATTTCTTAAACAAGAATCAAAAAGCATAAATTTCTATGACGGAAAAAGCAAGGTGAACACTGACAAAGTCAATACCCCAATACCAAGAAGCAACCCAATAAAAATGAGTGAAAGATGAACAAAAACAATTTAGCAAAGGAGATAAATACATATCATAAAAGCATATAAAATGTGCAACATTCATTTGAGAAATAAAAATTAAAAATAGAATACCATTACCATGTATTAAAATGGCTAAAATTAAGAAGACTGCTAATACCAAATGCTGACAAGGGTGTAGACCAACTGGAACTCTCATACAGAGATGAATGGAATAACATGAGAAAGACTAGGGCAGTTTGGGAAAACATTTGTCAAGGCCAGGGTTAAGAACAGGGGCTGGGGATGGAGCGGTAGTACAGTGGGTAGGGCGTTTGCCTTGCATGCGGCCAACCTGGGTTCGATCCCCAGCATCCCATATGGTCCCCCGAGTACTGCCAGGAGTAATTCCTGAGTGCAGAGCTAGGAGTCAGTCCTGAGCATTGCCATGTGTGACCGAAATTGCCTTGTACACATACAATGACCGAGGACCAATCTCTTCAACAGTGTCCACTTCCCTTCACCAATGTCCCCAGTTTCCTTCCCGCCCCTCTCCAGGATCACTCTTTTTTTTTTTTTTTCACTTTTTGGGTCACACCCGGCGATGCACAGGGGTTACTCCTGGCTCTGCACTCAGGAATTACCCCTGGCGGTGCTCAGGGGACCATATGGGATGCTGGGAATCGAACCCGGGTCGGCTGCGTGCAAGGCAAATGCCCTACCCGCTGTGCTATCGCTCCAGCCCCATCTCCGGGATCACTCTTGAACACAGAGCCAGAAACAGCCTCCAAGCACAGCAGGGTGTAACTTGAAATAAACTGAACTCCACCACCCAGTACCCCCCAGCACCCTACCCTTAAATAAAAAGCTAGTAAGGGGCCAGAGAGATAGTACATCAGGTAAGGCGCTTGCATGCGGCTGATGTGACAGACCTGGGTTTGATCCTGGTACCCATCAGGACCGATCCACCAGCAGAGTCAGAAGCCCAGAGCACCACAAGGTGTGACCCCCAAACAAACGAACAAAAAGCCTACACTTACCACATGACTCAGTCATTCCATCAACAGGCATTTAACCCAAGGCAAATGAAAGCAAATATTCACCCCGAATTTGTCTGCAGATGGCAGTTCACCCCAGAATGCACATAGGTGGCCAGTAATGGCTTTGGGGATGTGTGCACTTGTCCACAATTCTAACACTTTACACTTTTAGTATATATATAGCTCATCAAAGGTCACTCCATGCCATCAAACTGTACAAAAAGGTATTGTAGTTACAAGTCAGGCAGGCCAGGAACAGGAGAATATGGGGCTGCTTCCGCTGGGAAACCTGAGCTGCCAGACTCTGCTCACTCAGAGCAGGAGCAAGAGAAAGTCTCCCGTTGCCGGATTCCTGGGCTGTCCCCAGGGTCCTGGGCGGCCCTGGGGGGCACTGGGTGGGAAGGAGCTGTGTGGGGTGTGGGTTCACTGATGGCTGTTGGGAGCACTGTTGGAGATTTATGTCCTTCTCTCCTATATTCTGGCCGTGCAGGGTTTCCTTCCCCATTAGATGTCATGCTTTGCATCTCATCAAATAAATAAGTATTCTCCACCAAACGAAAGTTAATTTGGTTAATGGAGTGATGTATTTTGAATCTGTTTGCTTAGAATGTTAAATCTCTCTCTCTCTCTCTCTCTCTCTCTCTCTCTCTCTCTCTGTAACAGTTTTTTATCACTGAATTTTCAGGTAGCAGTCAAAGGTCAATATTAACTTTCAGTCCATCTACAAGATTAAAATGCTCAGCCCGCAGTAACGGGAGCAGATGCCAAATTCAGAGTCAGATCAGCTTACAATGGAAACACGGCCACTAGAAGCCTTAGAAGCAACATCTGTTTTCCTCATTCCTCCTGGTATGATCTCTGTGAGAAGAAAGAAAAACTTGTGTTTATGAAATATTTTTGTGAAGCCCGAGTGCCAGCATCCTCACTTCCCAGAGAAGAGCCAGCCGTTGGCCGAGGGCCGTGCCAGCGCTCGCTCCGACCTCTGCCCCAGGTGAACGCCATGTCTAAGGAATCTCTTTAAAAACCAAGGCAGACGAACTACGGATGTTATGAAACCAATTATAAATGGAACTTACAAAAATAATTGATGTGAATTTTATAAGCTGTGTGTAATAGTTTAAACAAAGGAAACATATTTAAAGAACCAGGCCAGGCTCTCCCCCTACCAGGAGTGATACTGAGTGCAGAGCCAGGAGTAAGCCCGGAGCACAACTGGGTCTTGCTCCCTCCTCATTCCCTCAAAATAGAATTAGGCCAGGGATGTGGCTCATTTGTTTGTGCTTTACATATGTGACATCCTGGCTTTAGTTCTAGGAAAACACACACACACACACATGCACATGTAACTCTTCCTTGTAAAATATATGCAAGGCAAGTGCTCTACTGCTGATCTATATCCTCAAGCCACTCACATAACTTTTTAAATTGTGTACAATTAAAATGTACTTTGAAAACATTTTTCTGCTTTTGGGGCCACATCTGGCAATGCTCAGGGATTCTTCCTGGCAGTCTAAGGGGAACATGTGTGGTGCGGGGATGCAAACTGGCTGCATGCAAGGAGAGTGACTTAACCTCTGCACTATCTCTCCAGCCCCCATATCTTCTCCTTAGTTTTGCTTGGGGGCCACACCTGTAAGTGCCTGGGGGACCAGGCAGTGTTGGAGATCAAACTTGGGGTTCATTCCCATGCCAGGCATGAGCTCTAGTTCTTTGAGATCATGTCTCCACAGACCCTACAATGTACTTTTGATCATTTTGATACATTGTTCTTGGTATGAAGCATAATTGCAATATTGCATGTAACAATCACTTTCTTGACTTTAGGAACAGAAACTCAACATTCATTCTACGCTAAGGCTCTATTCCCACTCCAGCCCAACTCTTCAAACAGCAGTTCTTCCAGTCTCTGTGAATCTGACTGCTCCAGGTAGCTCAGATGAGTGGGACCATCTTGTATTTGTTCTTTTCTCTTTGTTGTATTTAACTTAATATGATATTTCCCCAAAATGCTTTTTAAAAGTTTCTATTTAGGGGGGGAGAGAGAGAGAAGAGAGAGGAGAGATAGAGAAGAGAGAGAGGAGAGAAAGAGAGAAGAGAGAGAGGAGAGAGAGGGAGGGAGGGAGAGAGAGAGAGAAGAGGGAAAAGAGAGAGAGGGAGGGAGGGACAGAGGGGGGGAAGAGAGAGAGAGAGAGAGAGAGAGAGAGAGAGAGAGAGAGAGAGAGAGAGAGAGAGAGAGAGAGAGAGAGAGGGATGGAGGGAGAGAGAGGATAAGGCAGACCCAGGTTCGATTCCTGGCACCAGATATAATCCCTCCTCCCCCCAGCACCACCAGGAGTGATCCCTGAACAGTGTGCCCCCCCCCCAAAAAAAAACAACCCGCAAAAAGTTTCCATTTAAATCATTAGTTTACTCAAGCTATATTAAAAAAAAAAACACCTTGGGGGACTGGAGAGACAGTCAAAGATGGTGCTTGCCTTGAGTGTGGTAGACCATGGCTGGATCTCAGGACCACACTGTCCCTTAAGCACCACTGGGAGTAGCCCTGGAGGGCCCCAAGCATTTCTGGAAGTAACACCTGCCCCCCTCCCCCCCGCCAGTACTCCAGGCTGACACTGAGGGCAGCCTCCAAGCACCACTGGATGTGAACCCCAAATCCCTCTGCTCCCCCAAATGCACAACATTTTATTTGAATTTAGAGAAATGTTGCAAGGTGACATGATAATACATACGAAAAGTTCTAAAGACTCAATTAAAAAAGCTATTAGAAACAATAATCTAATATAGTAAAGTGGCACAAAAATCTGTGCATTTCTACATGCAATCTATGAACGACAAGAGAAAGAATTAAAATTTTCTTCTGCAAATCAAGTACCTAGAAATTCACAGATGAGGCAAAAGACATTAAAATCTGTGAATCACTATTTAATGAAATGGAAGACCCAATGAAAGGGAAAAATATTCCATACTATGGATTCAAAGAACAAACATGGTTAAAATGACCAACCCAATCCAAAGTATTATATACATTTGCTGCAATCCAGTAATTCTTCAAGGACACAAACTACTACTAAAACTGTATAAAACTATGAAACTCTCCATATACTTATAGGAAACTTGAGAAAACAGAAGACAGGAGGCACTTTTAACTACACTATAAAGCTACAAAGCTGTAGTAAAACAGTGTGGTAATGGAATAGATACTGACACTCAGAGCTATGGATTAGCACTGAGAGTCCAGCTATACCCCCACCCCTGCAGATATATGGATAATTTATAAAGAAGTCAAGAGCATAATGTAGAGAAGAAAGATCTTTCAACAAAAGGTGCTGGGAAAATTGGCTAGGCACTTAAAAAGAATGAAACGGGCGGGGGCGGGTAGGCGGTTAACTGTGTGCACGAGCACAGGCTTTGCATGTGGGGACTCTGGCTGTGATCCCTCGTACCACATGGCACCCTGAGCACTGAGCTAGGGAACCGTGAGCACTGCCACATGTGCCCCCCCCACCAAACCAAAATAACAACAAAAAGAATGAGATCAAACTGATATTTCACACTGTTCACAAAGGTTAACACAAAGTGGATTAAGGACTTAGCTGTTAGACCCAAATCAATAAAATGCAGATAAGAAAACAGGCAAAACACTCCAGCTCTTGACTTTAGTGGTTTCTTTAGTGATCTGAATTGCACTGGGAAAGAAAATAAACTGAAGTGTCAAACTAAAAAGCATCTGTGGAGTGAAAGAAACTTTCATTAAAACACAGACATCTGGACGAGGAGAAGGCTCACGGGGCCTGGACACATGCTCTGCACGTGGGAGCCTGAGCTGATCCCGAGGGTGGCGGCATCTCCCCTCCAACACCTCCAGGCGTGGCCCCCAAACCAAAAATATCAAGACAAAAGAAATCAAAATATCAAGCAAACAAATGCAGGACCACTTACTAAATGGTAAAAAAATATCCCCATAACATGAAACTGACAAAGGGCTAATACCCAGGTACTATAAAGAATTCACAAAATACAACAACAAGAAAACAATCCATAAAAATATGAGAAGCAACAAGCAGACACTTGATCAAAGGGCAATAGGAACATGAAAAAATGCTACCATCACTGACTGTAAGGGAAACACACAGGAACAAGGAGGCACATCCTCACACCAATGAAAATGTTGGTGGGACTGGAGTCCTCAACGAATTAAAAATAGGGACTGGACAGATAGCATAGCGGGAAGGGCTCTTGCCTTGTACAGGCTGACTTGGGTTCAATCCCTGATACCAAATGTGGTGCCACAAATCTTGCCAGAAGTGATTCCTGAGCACAGAGGCAGAGAGGCAGGAATCAGCACAGCTGGGTGTGGCCCCAAAGCCAAAACAAACAAACAAATAAATAACAGAATTACCTTATGATTCAGAAATCCTACTTCCACTGTCTAACTAAAAGGCAAAATATACTAATTAAGAAAAATATATGCACAACCACGTTCAATGCAGGTCTACTGACAAATGTCAAGATCTGGAAATGCCTGTGTGTCCGAAGGCAGGGGGGTGGATGAGATGTGGAGTGTGGGGCTGGAGAGGTGGCCCAAAGGATGGGGCACATGCTCTGCATGCAGGACACCTCAGCACTGCACAGTCCCCTGAAAGCTGCCACGAGTAGCCGCTGAGCATAGAGCAGGTGCAGCCCCACCTTGCCCAGGAGTGACTCAGACCACTGCCCTTCCGGAGGGAAGGAAAGAGGGAGGCAGGAAGGTAGGGTTATCTACATGAATGGAATAATACCCAGCTAGAAGAGGTGTCGGAACACTGCATGCATAAGATCCTTTCATTTAAAGTAATAAATTGTGGTGCCTCAAAAAATTAATTTTTCTAGTTAATATCTCTTGTATGTGATCTACAAAGAAATAAAATGAGAACAAATGTGCAATAAAACCCACCCTATGAATCTGACCACAAAAGCTGAGGTTTTGAAGGGTAGCAGGGAGCGAGCTGAAAGTGTCCCTGGGCTGTGGCGGAGCCCCACTGGCACTGCAGGGGGTGCGGCAATGCTGTACTCGGAAACACAGAAACACTTACCCACCACGAACCAATGTGATCTCGAGAAAAAAGCAAAGAGAGTGACCAGGGAGACAGGGCTGGTGGCAGAGCTGCTGGGTCTGATCGCCAAACCATCAAGCCTGCACGACTGGGCCAACAGGACTGAGAAGGAGGGGCCCTGGATGGACCCTTCTGTCACAGCACTCCAGGTGTGGCCCCTACTACAGGGAAAAGAAGCTTGGGGCTGGAGCGATAGTACAGGCTCAGAGTGTTTGCCTTGCATGCAGTCAGCCTGGGTTCAACCCCCAACACCCTATTTGGTCCCCTGGGTCAACCATGAATGATCCTGAGCACAGAGACAGGAGTAAACACAGCTGGGGTGGCCCCCAAACCAAACAACCAACCAAACAAACAAAAAGAGATGTTAAACAACAAAAAAACCCTAACAAACAAAACCACTGAAAACAGCAGTGTTTACCCTTCAGCCAGATATGCTTGCTAACTAACATTGCCCTGCTTTCGTACACGAGTCCTCTCCGAACAGGACTTTCCCTTCTTGGCTGCTGGAGAGCAAACTGCCTAGCAGGGCTCTGAAGTTACAGAGCATGAGGCCAAACCAGAAGGTCTGAAAAAGGATCTCTGACATCTGGAGAAGGTATAAAAGAGCAGAACAAAGACGTCTAGTCCCTGCAAGATACCAGTCTGCACGAGCCTTTGTAAGTGAAGATGTAGGCCTGAAAGCCCTTGGCTCGCACCTGGCTGACCTTGGTTCGATTCCTGGTTCTGCATATGGTCTCCTGAGCACTGCTAGGGGTTACTCCTGAGCACAGAGCTACTCCTGAGCACTGCTGGGTGTAACCCCCGCAAAACAACAACAAAATAAATTCAATAAGAACTGAAGTTGAGCTCACCGTAAAGCCAGATCCATTAAATACCTCAGCTACTCCCGGACTCACTGACTTTGTCAAGTAACAAGCACACACCTTGTGGGGGTGGAGCAGCTGAGGGGGGAGTGGGTCGAAAGAGTGAGCAGTTCTGGCTCCCGCTCAGCTGCAGATACTGCTGTCAGCAGTCCCGGGCACCAGGCACCCCACGGCATGTTTACCAGAACATCCTCCAGCTTCCTCTCACGCTCCCCCCGGCCCACCCTAATCACGAGCAAGTGGCTCCATCCAGCAGGGCCAGGTCGTGTTCCTTTGTTCGCATTCCTTGGCAGGAAGCCACCTCTGGGCCTGCAGAATTGATTCCTTTGAGGATTGATTTTTTTTCCCCCTCCCTGATTAAAATTTCAGACATGTTCCAAATTTTCATTGCAAGCGTTCACTGACGGGAGTTTCTGTTCCCTATTTCATACGTGACAGGGCAGGGCTGTCAGGGGCTGCTGTCCCGCTGAAGGCGGCTCTCTCACTCAGGTGAAAGCCTCTGGGTGCGAGGTGTGGACCGCCCGCTTGCCACTAATTCCTTCTCTAGGAGCGCCAAGGACGCTCGGTGGCAAGCTCTGCTCTGAGGGGCGAAATCTCAACAGGTGCCCGCGGCCTTGCGAGGATGCAGGGGAAGGTCGGGCGATACTGTTAGAAATGTTCTCTTCGGAAATGACTGCAGAGTTACACAAGAGCTGCAGAGGCAGACCAGAGTGCTACTGCAGATGCTAATTTCATTTTAATTAATTAATTTTGGTGGGGCCACACCTGGTGGTATGCAGGGTTTACTCCTGGTTCTACACTCAGGGATCACTCCTAGCAGGTCTTGGGGGACCATGCTGGGTACCGGGATCAAACTCGGGTGGGTGTGTGCAAGGCAAGTGCCCTACCTGTTGTACAACTGCTTGGACCCTGAGGCTAATTTTCTTTCTCTTTTAGTTTGTTAGGGGTCATATCCAGATGTGCTCAGGGATCACACCTGGTTCTGCTCTTGGGGGTCACTCCTGGGTGTGCTCAGGGCTCATACGGAGTGTCGGGGATAGAACCCAGGCAGGCCACATGCAAGACAAGAGCCCTACCCACTGTACTATCCCCCCAGAGGCTAATTTTCAACTCTACTATTTCTCAATTCCTACATGTATTCCTTCCATTTTTTCCAGTCTACAGCCAGGCCTATGGATTATATTTTAGAAATATTCTAATTTCAAATAGTAAAAAAGCAATCATTGTGCATATGTTTAAAAAAAGACACCGAATATTCTACAATAGCAATATTTACTCTGATCAGGGAAAAAAAAGCCAGAAGCATTGTTTGAAAGAATGACGTGGGAACATTTAGGAACATTCAGATTATTATTAAGCACAATTCATTCAAGAATTTCACTTAAGTGATATTTTCTTCTAACATTTTCCTCTCATGTCTTTGGGATTTGTTAATGCTTGCAGCCTCTTGGGAAGAGAGCTTTCCATGAAGTCTGTTAGTGTAAGCACCAGTCTAAGAGTAGTGGAATCGGTCAGTCTTCTTAGAGCATCCCTAAAGGAAAGCGTCATACTTTTGTACTCTCAGGCTAAGAGAAATACAAGGAGAACCAGCGCCTCTTAGGAGGCTTCTGAGGGAACCCCAGCACAGTCTTTCTTTCCCAAACGAAAGTCTACATCTATAGAAGCAAGATGCCAAGTGAATCAGCCTGCATCTTTTGAAATGGAAATTGCAAGGACCAATGCGTTGTGGGCAGGGACTGCGGGAGAATTCCTGATAGAATTAGGCAGAAAGGATCAGTGTACTTGAATGGGGTAGCTGTTTATCCCGTGAGAGGATGGAAACGAAGCTTGGTGAGGTCACTGACTCAAGACATAGGTAGAACTGTGTCTAGCACCTTTGAATATTGTAACTGATCAAGATGTGAAACCCAGGGCGTAGGCACCAACTGCAGATACTGGCAAAGTGGTGTGGCAGAAGACAGACTTTTTGTTTTGTTTTGTTTTTTTAAATCGCACCTGGCGATGCTCAGGGGTTACTCCTGGCTCATGCACTCAGGAATTACTCCTGGCCGTGCTCAGGGGACCATATGGGATGCTGGGAATCAAACCCGGGTCGGCCGTGCGCAAGGCAAACGCCCTATCTGCTGTGCTATTGCCAGCCCCAGAAGAAAGACTTTTGACTTTGGCTCAAAAATGTAATTTACTATGTTATTTTATGTGAAGTCGTTTTGGACTTCTAGGAAAATTGAATACAAGGTACAGAGAGGGCCATATTCCTGCTCAGTATCCCCTCTCTTAAACTTGAATTAGTGTGTTGTAACTGATAAACCCTTATTGGCTCATTATGAAAGTCTCTGATTTATATTAGGGCTCACTCTTCGTTTTGTACATTCTAGGGGACTGGAAACGTGTACAGTGATCTGCATGTACCATTATAATACCATACAAAGGGGGAGGGTTCACTGTTCTAAATATCCCATATGTCCCCCCCACCCCCCGCCGTACTCATCCTCACTCCCAACTCCCCCCGCTCTTGGAAACCACTGACCCTTGTTCTGCCTCAGGGTCCCACCACTTTCAGGAAGTCACAGCCTCACATTTGCAGCCTTCCCAGATTGCGTCTTTCATTTACTGTGCTACATTTCTGTGTCTTCCACAGAAGAAGTGTCCCTGTCTTCTCATTTTATTTTGTTCCCAAATGCACCATCTTATACGGCATATTGAATCACCACTGGAGGACATAATGCTAGCTTCTAAGTTTTACAAACTATAAATGAAATAAATACATAAAAATATATGTATACATGTGTGTATCTCTATATACATGCTTTTGGGCCACACTCAGTGATGCTTAGGGGTTACTCCTGGCTCTGCATTCAGGATTCACTCCCAAACCTGGGTTATCCATGTTCAAGGCAAATGCCCTCCCTGCTGTACTATTGCTCAAGCCCTCTATGCAGTTTTTTGAGTGGACATAACAATTTATCTCTTTGGACAAGCAAGGACAAGCTGGGTCATCTGTTTTTTGTTTCTTGTGTTTGGGTCATATTCAGGAATGGTTGGGGGTCCCTCTCAGCAATGCTTGGGGGATTGTGTGGTGCTGGGATCTAACTCGGGGCTCCCATGTGCAAAGCATGTGCTCCAACCCTGTGAGCCATCTCCCTGGCCCAGTAAGAAGATTCTCTTTTTTGGGGGGGGGTCACACCTTATAGTACTCTGGGGGTTTCCTGGCAGTGCTTGGGAAAAATCCTGCAGTGCTGGTGCTCAAACCTCCTGCGTGCAAAGCACGTGTTCTAGCTTCCTGAATAACCTCTGGTTCCACTGGTACAGTTCTGATGTGACAGGTCGCTGGCCCTGGACAATTACCAACAGCAGGGAATGTGAGTTTCTGGCACTATGCAAGATGTGCCACATACCAGCTCAATGCTGGTAAAATAAGAATTGGGAAATAACATTTCATTATATTTGGTGACAAAATTCTGGACATTTACTAAAAGAGATATCTCAGGCTGCACAGTCCCAAGCACTGTGACATATGAGCATCAACCAAAAGCATCCCCTGAGTACGCTGGGGGTGGTGCAAAACCCCAAGCAAGCAACAATAACAAAAGAGTAAAAAAAAAATTTTCCCAAACAAAATGCTTAAACAAAGTGCTTAAAACTTTATGCAGAAATCACTTTCTAGTCCCGTGCTTGGCAAACTCGTTTACTTTTATTCTGTCTGTTGTCTTCGAAATGAAATGACTACCCTCAGACTCTGTTGGTGTTCTCTAGGGCCTTGCTTCAAATCCTCAAGAACTGGATCACTGGTCTACTAAACTCCTGAATTCCTGATTGCTATAATCCTACGGTTTCCTCCATTCTTTGTCCTATTCCAGCTCATTCATTTCAGTTATCAATGCTCTTTATGGTGAATAATATCAAACAATATACTGTACAGTGGTGACAAGTTAATTACGTAGTTATTAAAAGATAATGTGGAAGTAGTAACATAAGTTATCATGTAATTACCTTTGTTCTCAAAGGCTTTACTATGTAATTAAAGCAAAACTGATATAATATTTTATAGAAACTGACTGCTGAATTCTGTATTACCCTTGGCCTGTTCCCTGTCCAAAACTTCAGTCATTTTTGGGCCTTAAATCTCAGTCAACTTGATTTTCCAATTAGTTGTTTATGTTCAATTTATTTCTTAGGTAGCTACACTTTATGTGATGATTTGTGTGTTCTCTTAAAGTGGCCTGCTTAAACAGCTCTAGGCTGGCAGCTATCACAGAGACACTGTTTTAGGACACAGAGAAAGTGTCCTGTGAAACAGCTGAGAGGGTGTGTTTTTTGTGTTCTGCCGGGGGCCACACCTGGCTGTGCTCAGGGCATCACTGCTAGTCGTGCTCAAGGACATCTGTGGTGCCAGGGATCAAACCATGGTTCGTCACATTCCAAGCAAGTGTGTCATGTCTCTGAGCCTCCCTGCAGCAACTTTAGGAGAGAAGTGAGATATAAATGAAGTGCACAAAGACAGTACCGGGTACAGGTAAGGTGCTGCATGTCGTAGACCTGGGTTCAATCCCCAGCACCCCATATGGTTCCCGAACCCCACCAGGAGGGATCTCTAAGCAGAGAGCCAGGAGTAAGCCCTGAGCACAGCCAGGTGTGGCCCCTGCAAATAAACAACTTTATTTATACTCAGGTTACTATCGCTCCTGCATTTGATTTTATAAGATATGAATGAATGAAATACATATCCACATAACTCAGATATGTTATCCAAATTACTTTGACTTATTCAATTGACAGACAACTATTATTTGGGGAGGGGAGTTGGGGCCACCCCCGGTGGTACCTGGAGCTCCAGGCTCTGTGTTCTGGGATTACTCCTGGCTGTGTTCAGGGAACCAGATGTGGTGCTGGGGATTGAACCGGGATCAGCCATATACAAGGCTCATGCCATCCCCCCTGTAGTATTGCTCTGGCCCCAATTCATCTGCCTTCTTTGGGAACATTTCTACTTAGATCTTCTACCATTTCAGTTCCCCCTCCCCCAGTATCAGTCATCCTCCTCTGTGTGGTCGGGATGACTTAGGCTGCCACGCGCTTGGCCGAGACACTCACTCTGGTTATGTACTGAAGCTGCACTCTCGGCTGTGCTCTCTGGAGCTCAGACTCTAGCCCAGGCACACAGGTTTGCATACGGCTGAACATGGCTTGTGGCGTGGGGAATCACGGAGAGCAGAACTGCCAAGACTGCCCTCAGGGGATGTGGACAATGGGGATTCGGACTGTGTCCACGCTCATGCAAGGCTGAGCTCTAAGCCGCTCCGCTACGACTCCGCTCCCTCTGCCCACTTGCTAACCACACTACTCATTTCTTCACTGTTGTTTTGTATTCTATTTTCAGTAACAGTGAAGGGAAGGAAGTTATCAATCTGCTACTGAATTACATATACATATAAACATGGATTCACCATTTTTTCTTTCATTTCTTCTTCAGCTGACAGTCTTTTTTTTTTTTTTTGGCTTTCTGGGTCCCACCTGGCGATGCACAGGGGTTACTCCTGGCTCTGCGCTCAGGAATTATTCCTGGCAGTGCTCAGGGGACCATATGGGATGCTAGGAATCGAAGCTGGGTCGGCCACATGCAAGGCAAACGCCCTACCCGCTGTGCTATCGCTCCAGCCCCTTGACAAACGTTCTTGCATGACTTACACACAGACACACACACACACACTATGACAGTGGACTTTAGTGCTGGTGGTGGGGGTGTGGGAGGACGCGGCCACCCCTGGCTGTGCTCAAGGGACCACATGGTGCTGGGATTCAAACTTGGATCAGGGCCATACAGTGGCATGCAGGGCAAGTGTCACACCTCTCTCTCTGGTCCTGCGTAGGTTAATCTTAAATCAAGGAGACCTGATGCCAGAGATGGAGATAATGCTGCTATTTCTTTACTTCCACCACCACTTCTAATAAAACCTTTCAAAACCTTTATATATTGACTAGCCTGGTTTCCACTTGATGGGAGGGAGTAAGTTTGTTGCTTTGCTTATGAGATTATTTATTCATACAACTAAAATTTATTAATTTACTCAATTAAGTTGCTCAATGCCAGGTACTGTGATGGATCCTAAGATATACTGGTGAACGAGACACATACTGTAGCACTGTCGTCCTGCTGTTCATCGATTTGCTCAAGCGGGCACCAGAGACACATACTAGTCTTAGTTTTCTTTTCTTTCTTTTTGATTTTGGGTTGCACCCAGTTTTGCTCATGGGATCGTATGTGGTACTGGGGACTGAATCTGGGTCAGCGGCACACAGGCAGGTACTTTAAGCACTGTACTGTCTCTCGGACTCCCAGCCTCTGCTTTCTTAAAGCTTGTATTTTAATTTTCACGAGGCAGATTAACAGAAATCACTAAGAAAGGAGTTAGCACTTAATATAATTATGGGGCCCCAGGGCTGTACTTATTTGGGACTGCAGTGTTGCAGGCACGAGATGCCGCCGTTGTACGCTCCCTCATATACAGTGTATGGTTTCCGGCAAGCGCCACAAGCAAATGTGTAACACAAAAGCAAAGGAGAGGGAGGAGAAAATAAAGTGAATTGAACAAGTACAGGCTGTCTGAGAGCCAGGATGAAGGAAGCTGATAATGGGGCCAGAAGAAACACACACTGCAGCCAAGATCACTGACACATGAGCGCTGGGGTGAGCCAGGGAGAGCACAGAGGTGAAGGTGTCTGCCTGGCCTGCGACTGAACCCGATTCAGTTCCTGGCACCCACGGCCCCCAAGTACCACCAGGAGCGATCCCTGAGCACAGTCAGGAGTAACCCCTGAGCACCTCATAGTGTTACCCAAGATGAATCTACTGCCCCCCAAACCTCTGAAGACCCATAAATAATTGCTGTTGTGGTCTCTAGAATGCATTTTTTTTTGGGGGGGGAGTGCACACCTGGCAGTGCTCAGGGGGAATTACTGACTGGCTTTGGAGACCATGAGATGCCACATATGAGACAACCCCCCTACCTGTGGTGCTATTGCTCTGGTCCATTAGATGCACTTAAATTTGGAATCACTGATTCCATTCTGTGAAGAAACTTGTCCAGTTTTGGTTACTGCTTAAGCTTCCTCTTATACTAGTAACACTTAACAAATTCCTTGCCATGTGTTAGGCACTGTGCCTTATTATTTTATTTAGCCTTTGTGGTTACCCTACCCAAATAAGCGATTCTCAATTTCACAGCTAGAAAACTGAGACCATAGAGATTATGTAACTTTTCGAGCTCCATACTTAGTTAATGGCAAAGGACTCAAACCAATAGCTTTTAAAAATTTAATTGAGATAGCGTTAGTTCCCATAGCTATGCATAGCTCATGGATGCAGAGTCACAGCTCTTCCTAGTTCAGTGTCCCTGTCCCCACACCTGCACCCGCTCAGTCTCTGACCGCCTCCCGGGGGCTCCTGCCCCACAGGTTCCCTGGGCTGGTGTGTGGTATGAGCCCTGGGGCTTGTTTTCGTTTCCTTTTATCTATTGCTTCTCTTGGCTTGTCTACATCCCACCTAGGACTGTGGTCATCTGGTACTTCTCTTTCTCTGATTTATTCCACTTCACGCATCCCCACGAAGGGCAGACTTCCCTGTATTCCTCACAACCTGGCAGGACTCTACTGTGTATTTGTAACACAATTTCTTTTCCTTTCTTTTTTCTTTTTGGGTCACACCCGGCGATGCTCAGGGGTCACTCCTGGCTCTGCACTCAGGAATCACTCCTGGCGGTGCTTGGGGGACTATATGGGATGCTGGGGATTAAACCCAGGTTGGCTGCGTGCAAGGCAAACGCCCTACCCGCTGTGCTATCGCTCCGGCCCCTGTAACACAATTTTTTTTAGCTCCCCATCACTCAGCTCTCAGCGGATACTTATCTAACCCTTGTTGTTAACCCCATTTTAAACCACTATGTTGTAACTGTCTCCCTAACATTTGTGTGATTCCTGAAGAAAAATATAATCGCTCTCCTTAGTTACACAAAGCAAGTTTCTTTTCCTTTTCACCAAAGGTGTCACACGAGGCCTGGAGTGATAGTACAGTGGGTAGGGTGCTTGCCTTGCACACAGCTGACTTGGGTTTAATCCCTGAGCACAGGACCGGGTGTGGCCCCAAAGCCAATGAATATAATAAAGATATCATACCATAATAATATCCTTTTGTTCTCTTGAGTGTTTTGGAAGTATTTTCATACAGAAGAAATAGAAAAATGCAGCTGTGAAAAATGAACTTCCGGGAGAAAGAGTACAGTGTGTAGGGTGCTTGCCTTGCATACAGCTGACCTAGGTTCGATCCCCAGCATCCCATATGGTCCCCTGAACATTACCAGGTGTTATTCCTGACTGCAGAGCCAGGAGTAACTCCTGAATAGTGCTGGGAGTGACTTCAAAACAAAACAAAAAGATTTTTCTTTTCTTTTAAAATTTTGTTAGTGCTGAAGTGATAGTACAACAGGTAGGGCATATGCCTTGTACACGGCCGACCTGGATTCAATCCTCGGCATCCCATATGGTCCCTAGAGCACCGCCAGGAGTGATTCCTGAGTGTAACCCCTGAGCATTGCTGGGTGTGACCCAAAAGGCCAACAACAACAAAAAAATTTTTTTGTTTTTGGGCCATACCTGGGAGTCCTTCGGCACTGCTTCTAGCTCTGCTTTCAGGAATTACTCCTGGCTGTGCTCAGGAGACCATATGGGATGCAGGGATCGAACCTGCACTGGCTGTGTGCTAGGCAGTGCGTTCCCCACTGTACTATCAGTCCCGCCCCAAAGGTTTACCTTTTCTGTCTTTTGAAAAATGAAAAGGTGGGATCCTCTTTTATGCCACACAATTTTACATCCTGTGACTTCAAGGCTTAAAGGCTGAACTTCGGGTAGATTGTGACTTAAAAATGCCTGGAGTTTCCAAGGCTCAGGCCAGCCTGAGGTATCTTTTTTTGTCCTTTTCAATAGTCTGCCGCCTTCGAGGCTTCCCAATGACTCACCTCCGCATGTTATCAGTCTTGTGAGTCATCTGGGCAGCAGGAAGGCATGAGAGCTTTGCCGGGAAGGCACTGAATAAGCAACTGTACATATGGGAAGAAGACTCATTTAAAATTGAATGGGCAAGCTTATTTTTACTAACATTTCAGTTTTGTGTTTATCTTCGGTGAGTTCTTCCTAGAATTTTTTTTTTGGCGTAGGAAGAGGGCAGCTAGAGAATTCCTCTAAATACCTTTCATTAATAGCTAACACAGTTTCTTTAGAAGATAAACATCTCAGCCTGACTCTTGTCTTTCCCACCAATGTGTCTCACTAGTGCCCTGAGCTAACAGCCTTCGGCAGGTGAGGGCAGTTTCCAGTTCTCTGAATGAATGAGGGCATTTAAAACCAGGTGGCACTGACAGTTGACAGTTTGATGCATCTAATTCACATTGCGGAATAAAGAAAGTTAAGTTTAACAAATGTGTCAATTAGATGTTTTTCTTTCCTAAAAAGAGATATTGTAAGTGGTTTATCTTTGCCTTAATATTTTCTAATAATTGATTTTTCAGAAAAACTGTACCTCTGCTGGTGTGAGAATACATCACTGTCTCCGCACTATATTCTAGCACTGGCCTAATTATGACATTGAGAAACCATCAGTCCTTCAACTCATGAGTTTATGAATTTACAACCTTGAAATCTTGCTCCACCTGGAAGTACCATTAAAAGTGCCCGACTATTATTACTAGAGGAAATTTTTTCAATGAAAGCTAATTAAGTGGTGAAACTCCCGCGTGATTAACTGATTTTAGGGCTAAATTTCTGGTACTTCTAATTACCCTCTGATGGTTCTACTTAGTGTTTCCCAAGCATGACAGATGACAACAAAAAGCTGCAGTGAAATTCATCCGCCCCGACACTGTGCTAAGCACCAGCTCTCCCTCTCCGAGCAAAATCAATACTCTGTTTGAGTAAACACGTTTACAGCTTTATTAGGATGTCTTGCTTGTTCTGTAACAGCTACTTGAAGCTGTGGTAACAAATCGACTCAACTCAGTTAAACCTAGAGAGCTGGGTAAGAGGCCCATCGATAAGGTTGTTATAAAAATAAACTGCAGGAGATGAGAAAGCAGGAGCAAAGAGGCAGGTAAGTGTCAATATTTTCCCTTACTGACGGGGACAAAAACGAGAGCATGTGCCAGGTCAGTCTTTTCTTTCTTTTCATTTAAAGAGGCCTCTTGTTTCAACGGGATAAAACATCTGTAAGTTTTGTATATAATTCTCCGCAATCAGATTTCTGCTTCTAATTCTTAAGGGCAGATGCTTAGGTCAAGCGTTAGTATTCTTTCCTGCCATGTTAGATTCCTTCCTTCATTATTTATCTATTTAGGTTTTCATTTTTGGGCCACACTCAATGGTGCGCAGAGCTGACTTCTGGCTTTGTGCCAGGAATCACTCCTGGTGGGCTCGGGGGACCATACAGGACCAATGATCAAACCCGGGTCGGCCGTGTGCAAGGCAAGCAAATGCTCTACCAGCTGTACCATCACGCACTTCAGCCCCAAGTCTTTCCTTCATATTTAGAGACTTCTTTTGGATTTTTGGATTCTCTTTACCTTAGAAACTGTTCTTTATTCAAGTGCTATGGAATATAACTGTGGCGGCTCAGTCTTTTCAATTTTTTAACGTTTGCAGGAGGTGGTAGTGTTGAGGCAGTGCTCAGAGTTTACTCCTGGGCCTGTGCTAAGGGATCGTTCTTGGCAATGCTCAGGGGACAATATGAGGTGCCGGGGATTGAACGAGGGTAAGCTGTGTGCAAGCAAGTGTTTTACCCATGATACTATCTCTCTGGCCTTTCTCCCGTTTTCACTTATGATCTAAAAAAAAAAGTGTCATCTATCCTTGAGATGTTATTTAAATGTAGTGCTCACTCTTGCTACAAGAATCCTGAGACAACTTTGAACTTCCCAAATGAGGCATTTCCTAGGGAACAGGCACTGAATGCCGTAGCTTCAGGCGGGCTCACAGGCCCCATGTCTGGGGTGGTACCTATAAAACGACAACTGCACAAGGCTGACACTCTCCCCAGCAAGGACTCAGACACCCACTTGGAGTCCTTCATGGGCTGCTTGAAGAAGTAACATCTGGCTGGAAATTCCCACTGCTGTTGCCTCCTGAGACGTGATGCAGGATTGGCTTCCTCTGTGGCAAGTGCTCACGTGGACACTCTGGCTTCTGTGTCCCACACAGTCAGTGACACTGACCCGTCATGAACTCGATGAGCAAGGAGCGAGTCACAGGCTAACTGCTTGTTTTCCCTCGGGAGCAGCAGCAAAGCTATGACGTTCTGACATCCTTTCAGAGATGGTGTCTGCCTGGGTGGGTTGTGACATCCCAGGAACTTGCATAACGGAAAGCCCAAACCTAAGTGGGGTCAGAGGGTGGAGTGACTGCCGCAGGCTGGAGGTCAGTTCCGAGCAAAGACTCGTCACCGTGGCACAGCACAGCACTCTCCCATGCGGAGGACAGCTGCACGGTGAGGGGCCAGTGCTCCAGCTCTGGGGGCACCTTTGCTCTTTCTGGCTGAAGCTGGAATTCTGTCACATTCGGTTAACATGGCACAGGATACTGCATTTGAGTAACAGAAAGAGACACCCTCCCAGCCCCCACCCTTCAACTCTTCAAATCTGACTCAACTTAAAGAGCCTGACGAGGTGTCTTTCCATTGGGACTTTTTCCCAAAAGGAGTTCTTTCGGGGAGTGGGTGTGGGCAGTGTGTTTTGGATGTGTGATATTCTGGGATCATACCCAACTGTGACTCAAAGACCAGGGCTTACTCCTATCTCTGTGCTCAGGGATCATTCCTAGCAGGATTCGGGACCGTATGGGGTGTCAGGGATTGAACCTAGGTTGGCCACTACTATATCTAGCTTGTTGGATAACATTGGGTTGTTCTTGCTCCTCTGCAGGGAGCTTAGGTTTACTGAGTTACTCCCACAACAGTGCCCCTGAGGCACACCCAATTCCATCAAGCACTAATGATCCTATATTGCTTTTCTCTTTCCTTTATGGCCTTTGCATGGCCTATTTAGCAATGTCCTTTTTGTATAGACATGGGAAGACAGTTGAATGCTAAGTTTTGTAACATGGGTGTTAATTGACTTCAAATAATATTTCTTTTGGGCATCCATATTTACTTGACTTAAGTCTCAGTTGCCCTTACTTCCTAACCCCCAAAAGGAGGGTTCCGATGAAGGGACTGGCTAGATCCAGGGCAAGCCATAAGCTATGCTGGCATCAAAAGGGGACAAGCTGTGCACCATAAGTATAATAAGTTAAGAGCGGGGTCATGGGACAAATTCTTTCATGACCCAAAAAAAGGTAACTGAGTAAGGACCCTGCTGGGGTTAGGAAAGACTAATCCGGCCCAAGCACTGTGGTCTGGAATATATAGTGAGATGTCCCCAGGAAGAGCAATCTTTAAGCTTAATATATCTCTTAGTGAGTCCATACAAAATGACTAGAAATATTACAAGAAGTAAATTTACTGTGATTGTTTAAATGGATTACCAGCTGAGGAAAGAAGAAAGCCATACACTCTAGATGGAATCCCGCCCTTGAGCAGACCTCCTAGTAATCTAGAGTGTTGAATCCTTAGATTTTGTCCTTGAGTTACTCTCCTAGAACTTCCCCTGAAGGAGGGGCTTTACCTCTGTTTGTTGTTATGACAATGTTCAACCCCACCTATGTGTACCCCAGCGTTCATGATTTCTATATAACTGCTGTAAGGGAAGAGAGGCAGAATCGCTTGCCTCACGCATGAAGGAACCGGCAGAGGAACCCAGGTGTGTGGGACCCGGGGCTGAGATCTCCAAGCCTGATCGGATCAGGACTGGGCCTCTTCTTCTGCCCAGATCCCACATTTTCTGATAGCTAGGCGGTCACACCCAGAAATTGCCCCTGGTGCGTGTAATCCCATCAATGGCCAACATCCAGAGACTATAAAACCAAGCTCCCGGAAGCAACATCTTATAGCCTAGTTCTCCCTCTGGGTTCAGAGGGAGAACCTGGAGAGCTACCAAGAGTTTCCTGCCTGCATGGGAGAGCCTCGCAAACTCCCTGTGGCATATTCATATGCCAAAACCAGTAACAATGATGGGTCTTTTTCCTCTGACCCTGAAAGAGCCTCCAATGCAGCACTGTTGGGAAGGACGAGTCAAGAGAGGCTGCTAAAATCTCAGGGCTAGGACAAATGGAGATGTTACTGAGACTGCTTGAGAAAATTGACCATCAACGGGATGATGATGATGATGATGATGAAAGGAAGAGAGACGAGATACCGAATTAGAGGACTTGGAGGTCTACGAGGAGACTAGGATAATGGAACTATGATGACTGGGACTACGACCAGACTGAGTACCCTTGTGCTGTAAGGGAGAGATCGGGCTATGCTGGGGAGGAGAGAGAAATAAACTGTCACCCAGCCCGGGGTCCAGTCCCCCCGTTTCTCCATCCCCTGGTCCTCTGTCCATTGCCATCATCCGGCCCGGGGAGGTGACTCTCGGCCACCAAATGCTCTTGTCTCCTCATGCCCATGCCTTGCTCTGGAAACTCACATTGCCCATCCCAGAAAAAGGGAGGCTTTTATTTTATTTTATTACGCAGTGGGGGATGGGGACCCTCCAAACATTCAAGATTTGGTGAGAATTTGATTTTTTTTAACCTAATGTGTGTTCTCTCAATGTGGTTCCCCCAATGAAATGGCAGCCTATATTAGTTTACCATGAAAGTCAAATATCTTTATTTGTGGATATACATGTAAAGAAAAATTGTATCAAAGGTTTATACCCACTTGGCAATGACTTGGCCTGTGTATTTCCTAGAGGTCTATATAACAAACTGTGTCACTAAAAGCTTTTGTTGGCTTAAAAATGTGTTCTTACTAAATCATGAATTAAACCTGGCTTCTGAATTCCCCTCTGCAATGAACTCCCTTCCTTTAAGCCTCACTATCCATATATGGAGCTTCCGAGTGGGTAATGGGTCTCATTCTCTAAGTTGAATTATCACTGAGGAAACTGCTTTCTGAGCCACCAAATAAAATGTGACTAAGGCAAATGGGAATTTGTTTAATCTCTTTGCATTATGATTCAGACGAGACCTCATTTGAATTAGAGATTCACTATAATTCAGAATATCCAGCTTGGATATTCTGTTTTTCCAAGCCCTGGTGGTCATGATCCCTAGTGCAGAGTCAGAAGTAAGTTCTGAGGACCGAGAGTTTTGGCCCAATGCAGCATCCTCCCCCAAACAACAACAACAAACAACCGAATTTATCAGGGCACAATCAAAGCTGGGAACAAGGAGATTGGTAAGACTGAACTTATGCCCTAATTCACAAACAGGATAACTAACTTTTTTTCTATTTAACTCAATTAAAAAATCTGTATTTGATCAACTGACAATTCCTCACAGCAGGAAGGGCCTAAAGTTTTAAGAGCATCTGATGACAGAAACTCGTTTTCAATTGCCATTTATTTCATGGGCTTGAACTAAAACATCCATATCTTAACTCTATAAAATGCCAATGTTAACTGGATAATAAAATGAAAAATGGATAATAAAATGAAACATAAATTAAGAGGCTGCATTCAAGGGTTTGGGGACTCATATATCTGAAGTGAGAATAGTCATTAATTTAGCAATTATGTCACTAATTTTTATTTGCCTTAGCTAGATTTCTAGTGGTACCAAGTATATATAACCTTGATGTCGTAAGGGTTTATTTAAGTCATATAACATCAAAGTTCCATTTCGAGCTGTTTGGGAAGTTGGGACCAATGACTTATTTACTATGGCCAAGACTTCTATGGCCAAGACTGCTGCTAGTTCTCAGCGTTAGCTGGCCTCAACATCAGCATAGACACTTGAGATTTTGCTTATTTAGATGAGATCTATTATAAGGCCAATAAAAGCACATGTAATAAATTCAAAGAATAATGTCCTCATCCTCCCCCCACCCCCGCTTCTGTCTCTGTGCTCAGGGATCACTCCTGGTCATGCTTGCAGGACCATACTGGGTGCCAGGGATAGACCCCAGCTTGGCCCCAATCTATCCCTACCCACACCTGCGATGTGTTCCTAACTACACTAGACTATGGCTCCTGCCCCCCAAATTTTACTACTACTGAATAAATGTTAAATAGAATAAGCTGAATCCAGAGCCTCCCTTAGTCAAAGCACATGTTCTACTACATGCCACACCCTCAGCTCTGCTCTGTTTCCTTCATACATTTTATATTGATTGTTCACCTTTCCAGGCACCAATCTACACACTGGCGCTTAGAAAGCCACACTGGCTACATCTTCGTGCCTGGAGGGGGAGATAAGATGATGCACTATTGATTGTGAGTGAAACGGTCAGGTTAAGAACCTAGGGTCAAACTTTTGACTTTGAATCCTGGCTTTAACTGTGACCCGAGCAAATGAGAGGAAATCTAATTAGAGCAAATCAGTGCAAATCTCTGGACGCCCTCAGTCAGAACTGTTGAGCTGGACCGAGGTCCAGCTGCCAATCCACAGATTCGTGGAGTTAAGTGAAACTGTCATAGCTTACAAAGCTCTCTCTTGGGGGGTGGGGCAAAGATGGTGGTGGTGGTGAATATCTGGTGCTGCTTGGGGTTTTGTTCAGAGGTTAGCTCGGGCAGTACTTTGGGGCTGCACCATTCTGAGGAATGGACCTTGGGTCTTGCAACAAAGTGCACCAGGTCCTTGAACCCTCTCCTGAGCCTCAGAATCACAGGGCTTTATGTCTGCCACACAGCAAATTCTGACTTCGGCATGGCGTAGAAATCAGATACCCACAGGGGACAGATGGCGCAAACCCATGTAGGAAGAGTGAAGGCATGGACTGCATTCAAATACGTTCCATGCAACTCATTATATTCTAGGTCAAGAAATTGTACACTGCATTTCCCGTCACAGTTCTATGTAAGAAAACACACTCGATACATTTTGTTTATGACTTTCTCTCTAACCCTCTGCCACAGGATAAACAACAACAAACACACCAGCCTTATCAACACTATTTTTCAACATAAACATTTCTCAGTGGGCTTCAAATACAGGAGCCTGACACTCAGATCTGAGCTTCAGGATCCGTGAGCCTGCAAGGCTCAGGCTGGCACTGTGTTTCCCAAGTGTCCAGGAGACAAAGCCTTTCGAATCCATGATCTATCTGTGATGGCTCTAGATGGCGCCATACTGGATCTCTGTGGGAGCATCCATGTTCTGGAGAAAGTCTAGAACTCATCCAAAAGTCACTCTTTAATCCATGTGAACCAATGGATTACACTCTCTCTTTTTTGTCTTGGGGAAAAAAATCATCTTAGGCAAGGTTCTTGAAATTGGCTCCTTGTCCAACTTCGCTTACTGAGATCCCTGGACACAGACACTGGAGCAGCACAATGTGGGGAAGTGGTGAAGTGTTGGTGACCACGAAGTGCTCGTGCTGTGGATGTAGGCTCCCGCCCCTGGCACTGACCTGAGCTGCTCTCTGGGGGGACTCTCCTATTCATAATGGCTGACTCTACTCCACACTGTCCTAGAGAGTTTTGAGGAAAACCGCTGCTTATATCCAAGTCACCTTGTAGAGCAGAATGCTAGGAAAGGCACTGACACTGCTTTCAGCAGGACAGTGTTTGGCGCTGCCAACACCAAGTGAATCCTTTACGGTAAGTGCACTGGGTTGAAGTCTGAGGTCGGTGGAGTGTGTAAGTATAGAAATGAGATAGTCTCACACCAAGAGAATTGTGTCTTTTGAGTTGGACAGTGAAAAGAAGGAGTGGTGCAGAAAAAAAAAAGGAAAAAGAAAAGAAAGAAAATCACGAGAATCCTACACCTGCTGTACCACTTCAGTGCACGGCATGCTGAAGCAGCAAAGAAAGAGAACAGGAGAGGAAGCTACAGATGTCTGGGAATAAAGAAGGTGGGGCTACAAAATAAGTGTCATTTGTCATATCTCTGCATCTCTCGGAGTCTAGACAGGGGCTCCATGAGGAGAAGGTGGCATATTACCTGTTGGAGAAACAATTTCTTTTTCATTTTTTCAAAAACAGCTTTCTTTTCTGAACACAAATTAGAAGTATGACATCAGTGCTCCTTTCTCTTAGGTGGGAAATGGGATAATTAGCAAGCTATAACTGTGGCATGACTGCAGGAGTCACTTGCACTGTGTCGGTAATTTGGGGGTATTCATTTTCCTCGCTATGGTGGTCATGAAGATTGGGAAGGAAAAAGCATGTGGAGGGCCGGGGAGTGGCACAACAGGAGGATGTGCCTGGAGCGTTTGAAGCCTTGGGTTGGGTCCCTAACAATGCAAAAAAAAAAAAAATCATATAAAGGCAGTAATTCTTGTCATTCAAACAATCCATTCTATGCTGTGGTGGCCCTTAAGTGCACTTAGGAGATTTTTTAATTTCAAGAACGTTAGTCTTTGAGTGAAGACTCGTCCTTTATCTGAGAGCTGCTGCCTTCAGCTTCTCCAAGGTTCACTCACCGCTTGTCCAAACACGATGCGCCAGCCTAGGCCACATTCCCACCGCTGCCACCACATACAGCTCAATCATCTCAGATTAACACAAGCCGGTATCGACAGCCCACTGGGACCATATTGATCAGGCCCCCCGGCACGGTATTTGTTATGATTTTTTCCCTTCTCCATTTCATTTCTGGGAGGACACAGGGGAAGAGATTTCACCGGGAACAATGACACTGCTTGTCACAAAAGGTTCTCGATGTTTCCATTTGTTACTATGGCAGTGATAAAGAAGAGTCCAGTGAAAAGGCACACCGCTGTGACACAGCACAGCAGGACAAGGGGGAGACATTTTTGCCTGACCTGGGAAATCAGGGAATCATACTTAGAGAGTATAGAATTATCTCCATTTCTACGGGTACAATCGCAGCCCTGGGGCACCTGAGGGGGAAGGTGGAATGAGTAAGTTCATCAGGAAAAGACCAATGGCAAAAATGGGGCAATGCTCAAATCTGCAAACATACAAGGAGGCATGCTTGCAGAGCAGAGAGATCTGTCGCTGTCACCAGAAATGGAACAGGGAATTTCACTTAGGAATATTGGAGGAAGTCATTTAAAAATCAGACACAAAAGTCTATGATATGGGGGGCCAGAGGGATAGGACAGTGGGGAGGGCATTTGCCTTGCATGCGGCTGACACGGGTTTGATGCCTGACACCCCAAACGGTTCCCCAAGCACCTCCAAGAGTAATTCCTGAATGCAGAACCAGGAGTAACCACTGAGCATTGATGAAACTGTCCTTGTCTATCCATCCATTTATAACAAACAAGTCTACGATGCAGTTATGTTACTGTTTTTTTTTCTTTCAAGAAGCTGAAAGAGCACATGGGGTATTGAAATTATGTGCATGACAAATCATTATTGATAGTATTGTAAAACACAGAATCTCAATTAAAACATTGTTTTTTCAAGAAAAATAAAAGAACACCTGGCAGTCTGGATTGGGATGAACGATTATTAGCACATGGCAGATGAAGCTGCTCTTTATCCAAGAACTTGGAATTGGGACAGGAAGAGAGTTATGCAGTCACAAGAGAGGAAATGATTACTTCTGAAGCTGGAGAACTGTGAAAGTAACAGGAGAGAGAGGTGGAACTGGTAAAGAGAGCTGATGTCGGTCAGAAAGAAGAGATGCGAATCATGCCCGAAACCAAAGCGAAAGCCCACTTGGGAAAAGTGAGAGCAGGTCTTCTCCCACAGCCCGGGAGTTCCAGTCCCAGCACAGAGCCTTCCCTCAGTAGGAGTGGGCGTGAGGAGCTTTAATCAGTAAGCAAAGACATAGTTTCAGGGTAGCAGCGATAGCACAGTGGGTAAGTGTTTGCCTTGTGCACAGCCCACCCAGTTTTATATTTTTTAAATTCAATCACTGTGAGATACACGGTGACACAGTTGCTCATGATTGGGTTTGTTCATACATTGTTCCAACACCCGGCTCTTCACCAGTGTATATTTCTCAACACCAGCATCCCAGTCTCCCCCCCACCTCGACCCCGTCACAAAGTCTGCCTCTATAGCAGGCTCTTCTCTCTCCTGAGTATTATGGTTTGCAATACAGGTACTGAGAAGTTAGCATGTATATCCCTTTACCTCCTTTCTGTCCTAAGTTCCTGTCCAGAGTGAGCATTTCCAATGATCATGTCATAGTGGTCCCTTCTCTGTCCCAACTGCATCCTAAGTGCATTCCCCCCCCTCAACTTGTGGCAAGCTTCCAACCATGGTCCAGTCCTCCTGGCCCTCATTTCCATTGTCCTTGAGCATTAGTCTCACACTATGATTTTTAAATATTCTGCAAATGAGTGCAATAAGTCTATGTCTGTCCCTTTCCCTCTGACTTATTTCACTCATGAAACTCTCCATGTCTATCCATCCATTTATAAGAACATTTCATGAGTTTACTTTTTCTTGGTTGTTGTGTAGTATTTCATTGCGTAGATGTACCAGTTTCTTTATCCAGTCATGTATTTTGGCCACTCCATTAGACCTCTGGTTCAAGCCCCAGTACCATGTAGAGTCCCCTGAGCACTACCCAGGTCACTCCTGAACACAGTCAGGAATAAATCCTGAGAACTGCCAGGTGAGGACCACAAATAAACAAAAAAACTAGAGATCTTAATTTTTAGTCTTTGGACTGGAGCGATAGCACAGCGGGTAGGGTGTTTGCCTTGCACGCAGCAAACCTGGGTTCGATTTCTCCGTCCACCTGGGAGACTCGGCAAGCTACCAAGAGTATCCCGCCCGCACGGCAGAGCCTGGCAAGCTACCCGAGGTGTATTTGATATGCCAAAACAGTAACAAGGCTCACAATGGAGATGTTACTGGTGCCCCCTTGAGCAAATCGATGAACAGTGGTACAGTGCTAGAGTGCTCTTGGGATCAGACCTTGTATGCTCAGGAGCTGTTCCCTTATCCGTGCTCAGGAGTGACCCCTGGTGGCTCTTGGAGGAACTAATGTGGTGCTGGTGATTAAATGAGTCAGCTGTATGCAAGGCAAGAACTAGGTGATTAGATATTTAAAAAAATTTTTTTTGTTGTTGTCATATTTAATTTGGGCCTCATACATGAAAGGCAAATGCTGTACTGCCAAGCTCTATTTCAGAGTGGGCAGGCATGGAGCCTAGTGGAAGAGGGCTCACCAGGGCTGACTCCTGGTACCTCACAGTTCCCTCAGTAGGGAACAGTTTCTCACAGTTCCCAACAGTTCCCCACAGTTCCTCACAGTTCAACAGTTCCCTCAGTACTCTCCCGCTAGTAGTTTTCCCTGCATAACAGCAAGTGGAAGGCCCCCAAAACAGAAACCAAGGGAAATAAATATATGTTTTTTAAAGTACAAGTAAACCCCTGGAACACTGATTGCAATTTCAGTTCTCATCTATTATCACAATAAAGTGAATTACACAAACTTTTCTAGTTTTCCAGTATATAGAATTAGACTTACATTACATTACCGCCTATTAAGTATGCACTAGCATCTTAACAACAACAACAACAAAGCATGTTCCTTAATTTAAAAACACTTCATCAAGGGGCAGGAGATATACTCTGGTGGACAGGCACTTGCCTTGCATGTGGCTGATGCAGGTTCAATCCCTGGCATGCCATATGGTCCCCGGAGGACTACCAGGTGTAATTCTTCAGTGCAGAGTCAGGAGTAATCCCTGAATATGGTTAGGTGTCTAGCTTCTGCCCCCAAATTTCATTGTTTTTTAAAAAAATGCTAGTCTTCCAGCCTAAGAGACAATAAAGCAGGTAGGTCACCCCATACAGTCCCCTAAGTGATCCCTGAACTGAGAACCAGGAGTAGGCCCTGAACACCACTGGGTGTGACCCCAAAACCAAAAAGCTACTCTTCATCATGTCCCTTCAGCAAGTTATAATCTTTTAGTGGGTGGATGGTTTTGAAAACAACAAAAACACAATATACATGAAGAGCAATACAGCAAAGTATAATAAAATGAGGTATGCTTGTATTCACATAACACACATGCAGAGTACATGTTAAAGTTTCTCTGCTAAGTTCCCTGAAATAAAGTTCTAACAAAGAAATCCACATTGGCTTAAGATATTAAAGAATTTGGCATAACTTTAGATACTATTTTTTTTTCTTTTTGGGTCATACCTGGCAATGCACAGGGATTACTTCTGGCTCTGTACTCAGGAATTACTCCTGGCGGTGCTCAGGGGACCATATGGGACACTGGGAATTGAACCTGGGTCAAGGCAAACACCCTGCCTACTGTACTATCACTCCAGTCCCTAGAGTCCCTGCACAGTATTCTCGTGAAGCAGTGCTTGGGGTTTGGGCCCAATAGTCTGGTGCTTGGGGCCACCAGGCCACCCTGGAAAGCTGGTGATCACGTGATGCTAAGGCCGGAACCTGGGGCTCTTGCACTCACATGAGCCCTGTTAGCTACCTCTCTGAACCCAAACCACACACAGGGATGCTGAAGAAAGAAGGAAAAGAAATTGAGTTGCAAAAGTAAATCTAATTAATGATTAAGACTTCCAAAGTAAAGAAACGAAAGATGTAAGCATGACCTAAAATACAAAGTTATGTACTCTGTCCGAAGTATAGGGCATGGGGCAAGCTTCCAATGGACTAGTTAACCATTTGCTTGAGACTAGGAGTGGATAATTTCAAAGAAGCAAAGATGAAAATTTATGTTGGTGACAAAGACCATTAAAATAAAAAATATTCCGAATAATGTTTAATTAGCAGAGGGTCCTTTTCCTGCACGCCTGGCTGTCTTCCCCAGGGCCCCCTCAGAGGGGATGGGCTCCAGCTTCCCTCCCCACCCTGAGCAGAGCTCCTGGTGGCCGAAGACCTCCGGAGCCTAGCCATAGCCATGCTCAAGGCCCCTCTCCACATGTTCGGACAAGCCTCACGCATGAAGGTACCAGCAGAGGAACCCAGGTGTGTGGGACCCGGGGCTGAGACCTCCAAAGCTGCTCAGATTGGGACTGGGCCTGCTCCGCCCAGATTTCCCATTTCCCAGTAGCTAGGTGGTCACACCCAGGGACTGCCCCGGCACTGTGTAATCCTGTCAACGGCCAACATCCAGAGACATAAAAGCCAGCTCCCGGAAGCTTTGCGGATGCGCGGTATCTTATAGCCTACTTCTCCCTCTGGGAGAACCTGGCAAACTACTGGGAGTTTCCTGCCCACATGGGAGAGCCTGGCAAGGTCCCCAAGGGATCTTATGCAAAAACCAGTAACAAGCTGGGTCTCATTCCTCTGACCCTGAAAAAGCCTCCAGTACGGCATCGGCATCGTTGGAAGGAGGAGTAGAGAGAGGCTTCTAAAATCTCAGGGCTTGGATGAATGGAGATGTTACTGAGATTGCTAGAGAAATTCGACGATCAATGGGATGATAATGATGATGAATGTTTTTTTTTTTTGGGGGGGGGTGTCACACCTGCGTTGCACAGAGGTTACTCCTGGCTCTGCACTCAGGAATTACTCCTGGTGGTGCTCAGGGATATGGGATGCTGGGAATTGAACCTGGGTCGGCCGTGTGCAAGGCAAACGCCCTACCTGCTGTACTATGGCTCTAGCCCCCAACCTACATCTATACTGTGAAAATATGTTGGACATAGACCAAATTTTAATGCACAATTTTGGTAATCTGTTGGTGTCGTGTCGTGCCTCTGCCTCCCCACCCCAGCCTATGGCAAGCATCATCCTCAATGGGGAAAAACTAAGAGCCTTCCCTTTAAGATCAGGGACGAGACAAGGATGCCCACTCCCTCCACTTCTGTTCAATATAGTACTGGAAGTACTTGCAATAGCGGTTAGGCAAGAAAAAGATAGTTAGGCCATTCAAGTAGGAAAGGAAGAAATCAAGCTCTCACTATTCGCAGATGATATGATACTATACCTAGAGAACCCTAAAACTTCTATCAAGAAACTCTTGAAACAATTGACTCATATAGTAAAGTTGCAGGCTATAAAATCAATACCCAAAAGTCCATGGCTTTCCTATATGCAAATAACAAGAGAAAAAAGTGACATAAAAAAAGCAATCCCGTTCACAATCATGCCTCAGAAAATCAAGTACCTCAGAA
This sequence comes from Sorex araneus, assembly GCF_027595985.1. Lineage (NCBI taxonomy): Eukaryota > Metazoa > Chordata > Mammalia > Eulipotyphla > Soricidae > Sorex > Sorex araneus. The sequence continues at coordinate 116,680,580 of NC_073304.1, forward strand.
TCAGCTTAACTAAGGAGGTAAAGGACTTGTACAAAGAAAACTACAAAATGCTACTTCAAGAAATTATAGAGGACACGAGGAAATGGAAAGATATCCCCTGCTCATGGATTTGAAGAATTAACATTGTCAAAATGGCAATACTCCCCAAAGCATTGTACACATTCAATGCGATCTCTATAAGGATACCCATGACATTCTTCAAAGAAATTCTTCCAGCAAACATTCCTGGAATTCATATGGAACAATAAGCCCCCACGAATAGCTAAAGCAACTCCTAGGAAAAAGAATATGGGAGGAATCACCCTCCCCAACCTCAATCTATACTACAAAGTGGTAATAATTAAAACAGCATGGTACTGGAACAAAGGCAGAGCCACAGACCAATGGAACAGGGTTGAATATTCTGACACACACCCTCAAATATATGATCACCTAATCTTTGATAAGGGAGCAAAAAATGTCAATTGGAACAAGGAAAGGCTCTTCATCAAATGGTCCTGGCAAAACTGGACAGCAACATGCAAAAAAAATGGGCTTAGCGCCATGTACAAAAGTCAGGTCAAAGTGGATTAAAGATCTCAACATCAGACCAGAATCCATAAGGTACATGGAAGACAAGGTTAGCAAAACCCTCCACGACATTGAAGCTAAAGGTATTTTCAAAGATAACACACCACTGGCCAAGCAACTGAAAACAGAGATAAACAAATGGGACTACCTTAAACTAAGAAGCTTCTGCACCTCAAAAGAAACAGTGACCAAAATACAAAGACAGTCTACAGAATGGGAAAGGATATTCACCCAAGATGTTTTCTATGGTTCAAATTGTCGTTCTGTCATTGATTCTGGCCACACCTGGGGTGCCTGGGGAGCCACGAAGTGGCAGGAGGAAGACTGAGCTAGAGCACGTGCTCCAGTCCACTGAATTCACACCGCTGGCCCTCCATTCGCCTTTAAGGTTGGGGACTGAGAAACATCTGAGACTCAGAGGGTCAGTTCCAGGTGGTCATTCAGGAAGATCTCTTGGCACCCGAGGGCTTGTTAAAAGACCTTTTGAACTGGGTTTAATTTCCACTTTGAATTCTGTGGGTGAGGGGCTCGGGCCACACCAGGCTGTGCCCAGAGACCATGTGGCTGGGGGCTGGCTGCACACACTAATCCCCGTACTGTCTCTCCGGCACAATCCAGACTCTAGGCCAGGCAAAGTCATTGAGAGAAGAGTCTTCCTACTGCTTTGACTTTGGTTTGGAATACTTATTCCAAACACAATTTGGTTCTGATAAACGATTCTGACAAACCTGGGCCAGATGACAGTTTGACCCTTCCCAGAACAACACCTCTTGGGTTAGAAACAGGTGTCTGGAAAGCAAATACTATAATCCAAAGATGTGATTCGTAGACATTAGCATCCTATTTAGTATTCACCACAACTGGTTTTACGGCACAACAATGTATTAACATTTAAGCCTGAAGGTCTATGAACACGCCGCATACTGTACTTGATGCAGCGTGTTTATGCAACATTCTGACAGACACAATTAATCTTGTGAAAATGACTCGGGTGTAGCATAATAGCAAATTATCTTTATGCCAAAATACATATTTTCCTTGTGGTGAAATACCCACATAATATTCACAATGATGGTGGCGTGTGCAAAGAACATTAGGAGTTAATTATATAAAAGAAGAAATTAAAAGTTATTAAATTCATAAATCTTGGCCACGTGGTAAAAGACACAGGTTAAAGGAAATGCTTAACTTATTAAGTAAGTAGGAAATAAATGACTGTACCTCCAACAAATGCATCTCCAGCGCCATTGGTATCAACGATTTCTTTCTGGTCCTGCTCCAAGACTGCAAAAGTGGTGACTTCACTTTCTGTAATTAGAATGAGAGTGTCAGACTGACTTCTCTTCGGAACACTCCATACGAGAACACAACCAATAGAGCGTGAGGCTCCACCATCATCCATCATGCAGAAGGAGACAGACCCCGGGCTCCAGATTCTGCACACAAGTGCCTGGGGACCAAGGTATGGGGTTATTTGTGAGTAAGTCTCTTTTGGGTAATATTTACAGACAGGTGCATTTATATAGTTGGAGACAGTACAGCAGGTAGGGATCTTGCCTTGCACAGGGCTGACTCACATTCAATCCCTGGCATCGCATATGGTCCCTGGAGTCTTGCCAGGAGTGATCCCTGAGCACAGGGCCAGGTAGGGACCCTCCTGCCTCCCATACCAAAATTATATCTCAGTAGTTCACATTTTGGGGGAATGATTGTAAAAGGTAGCTGTACTTTTCTGGGTAAATGTTGACGAAAAATTATCAATTTACGGGAGTGTCTGTATGGATTAGAACTCAAGTCTCTGATACAGCTTCAAGATCAGCCACATTCCTGACAGCGAAATCTTAGATATGGATAAGGAGATATACAATTAAAAATACTGGGACTGGGGGTTGGAGTGATAGCACAGTGGGGAGGGTGTTTGCCTCGCAGGTGGCCGACTTGGGTTTGATTCCCAACATCCCATATGGTCCCCCGAGCTCTGGCAGGAGTAATTCCTGAGTGCAGAGCCAGGAGTAACTCCTGTGCATTGCCAGGTGTGACCCAAAAAGCAAAAAGAGAAAAAATTCTGAGGCTGGGGAGATAGTACAGTGGGCAGGGCACTTGCTTTGTGGGCAGTTGACCCAGGTTCAATCCCCACTATCTCATATGGTCACCTGTGCACCACCAGGGGTAACCCCTGAGCATCGCCAGGTGTGGCCCCCAAACAAAACCAAACCACTCCAAAGAACAAAAGAAAAACAGCAATAAAAACGCAGCCAGGAATAGTATGTCTAAGCCTTAAATATCTCTGGGGAGGCCTCCTCTCAATAAAATATAGCTGCTGTTATGTTATAATGCCCCATGCCAATATTAAAATTACTGATTTTAGAGATCAAAGATTTTACAAATGAATCACTATTATCATTATCTTTCTTTAGAATGAATCACTAGTTTCTGTAAAGTATCAACTAGCACAGGGACAGTTCCCACTGAGGCATACGGCGAGTCAAATGGGCAGTGCAATAGGCTCTTGTAGTGTCGACCAGGGCTGGTGGCTGACTTCAGTGGAACCTACAGTCCTTTGAGTTTGGCACATGGAAGCGATGAAATCTTAGAGGACATCTAGTAAGAGACTGGATTCGACTTTCCATTGGCGGCTGGACTACTGGCATCAAAATTTCCTATTCTCGATGGGAACAAGATGTGGCCAAAGACAACAAACTTCAACCTCACGACGAAGATCAGGAGGCGGAGAGGGTATCTTGAGAACCTCTGGGTCTACTTCAAGTAAATGACAAGGAGCATGTGTGTTCTGTCTTCTGCTACACTACCTGCTCCTCGTGGATTCTTCCCAAAAATAAGTACCAACACGATAATGAGAAGATCCTCCAGGAGAGGCTGCAAGGATGAAGGAATCCAGTGATCTTTTTAGACCATATCACTTAGATGTTAGGGAAACTCCATATCAAGAACATCTATTTAAAACCTAAATGTACACACTTTGCACCCAGGCATGTAACATGCAGCTAACAAGATTTCCTTCCTCCCTCCTACCCTCCCCTCCCCTCCCTCCCCTCCCCTCCCCTCCCCTCCCCTCCCCTCCCCTCCCTTCCTTCTCTTCCCACTCTTTCTTTCTTCTTTTTTTTTTTTTTGCGGGGGGGGGGCATAAGGGGCTGTGCTCAGGGCTTACACCTGGCTCTTCGCTCAAGGATCTCTGCTGGAGTGGCTTGGGGGACCATATGGGGTGCTGGGGATGAACAAGGGGCCAGTTCTGTGCAAGGCAAATGCCCCACCAGCTGTCCGATTGCTCCAGCCCCAGAAGAGTTTGGAAACTGGAAGTTAAGATACCTGGCCAGGATAAAATTTTCTAGATCAAGATGCCAGTACAGCTGGAAAAAGCAGTTTTACACAGGGGGAAGAGGGGTGTAAACAGAGTTTACTAGAAATAATTAGGAACGTGCTGTAGTTTGATTTAGGAAAACATCTATATCATAAATATTTATAAAGAAATCTGGTTTTATTACTTCCAAGTACAAGTCGTACTATAAAGGGAATTAACAACTATAAACTAAGAACAAACAGGCACTAAATAAGTAAAATGAGCTAAGTTAATGACACCATTACCATTTATAATAGGGTTATATTATGTAATGATGCAGCATGTCTATAAAACATTTTAGGTAATATAAGAATTACTGGGATTTGAAAATAATTACATATAAATGGAAAGTCATAATTGCATATAATTCTTGATTTCTTTGTTTGAAAAAGTTATTTTGGTTACATAAATCTTTATTTCTGAATAAAACCTAATTCACCATGAAAGAGACTGTTTTGAAATTTGTTCTTACAAATCTTCTTGGCTTAAAATCACTGAAAATTATAAACAAATGTGGTCTTACTACATCTTCTTCCCCCCCCTTCTATATATAAATCAGAGATGCTTTATTCTTAGGTGTTGTATGAAGTTCAATTTCCTGAAGCATAACGTAGAATTATTTTCTGCCTTTTGTACTTCTCAGTACAAATGAGTATATAAGAATATCAAGGATCTAATGAAGCCACCATCAATCAGCACAGATAAAGCCCAGACCTTCTTACCATCTGTATTTAGAAAGCTACACAATGAAAATGACTTCTAAAATAATGGCTGAAATTTTGGAAGATCTAGAAATGTGTTCCAAATCAGGGAAAGAGGAGTTAATAATGCCCAATGCTATTTTTTGGCTTTTGGGCCACACGGCATATTCAGGGGTGACCCTGGCTCTGCACTAAGGAATTACTCCTGGAGGGCTTGGAGGAACATATAGGATGCTGAAGATTGAACCTGGGTCGGCTCTAAGCAAGGCAAGAGCCCTACCCCATGTACTACTGTGCTGGTCCTCTGTTCTATGTGATTTAAGTTCAGTGATGTTTTTGGAACTTTTTTTTTTTCTTTTTGGGTCACACCCGGCGATGCACTCAAGAATTACTCCTGGAGGTGCTCAGGTGACCATATGGGATGCTGGGAATTGAACCCAGGTTGGCCACGTGCAAGGCAAACGCCCTACCCGCTGTGCTATCGCTCCAGCCTCTTGGCACTTATTATTTTTGACTTTTAAAACTGTGATTATCTAAGCTGCTAATAATGTTCCCCCACCAACTAAACAGCATTCATCAACAGACCCATTCCACAGCCATTCTCCACAATTTACGGAACGTAAGAAGCAGCTCACTAAATCTAAAGGCGCACAAAGAGGGCAGATAACCAGGCAACGAGACCCCCAAGGGTCACATCAGTCTCCCAGGGAACTCGCTTTGCAAGTTGTGAAATGGGCCTTGCATAGCTCTGAAAACTAGTAGCAAAAATAGCTTTTCCTTTATTGCAGAAAAGTGAAATTTTAACTTGGTCAAGTTCTCAGAAGTTTAAAATAAGTCAGAGGTAATCAGTTTCAGTTAGTCCCTAATGCTCTGAAAAGCCAGAGCTAAAACCCATAGTTCCTCGGAGCAGAGGGGCGGCCCGCGCCGGGGCTGCCAGAGCATCTGCCGTACACACACTGCCAGGCTCTGCCCACAGGCTGTGTGTGTCTGTGGCACTGCCACCAGGGCCCTCCCAAGGGCACGACCCCCAGTGCGTGGAGAAAAACGAGGACATACCACCTCCACAACAAAGGGAAGGCAAGGAGTGAAGGGACAGGGGAGCACTGAGCTCAGTGGAGGGAGATTCGTGTGGTGTCGTTAGATAATATCCTCAGGGTACCTTCATGCAGAACAATGAAATTTAGCATACTAAGTCATAAAATGGAAACACCCTCTGGACAGTTTAATAAACCAATAATTTATTCTTCACTTTACTATGACACTGACTTTACTACCAAATCACTCAACTAGTCTGCCTGGAATTTAAAGTTTCAGCCCCATCTAGAGCAGTCAGGCAATTCAGCAGAGATGACTCACAACAAATACCATGATGCTGAACTAAAAAAATAACTAAACAGGGGCTGGGGAGATAGTGCAGGAGGTACAGCTCTTGTCTCACACAGAGCTGACCTAGGTTAGATCCCTGGCACCCCTTAGGCCCGCCACGAGTGGTCCATGAGCACAGAGCCTGGAGTAAGTCCCTGAGCTCAGTCCGATGTGACCCAATCTCTCCCTCCCCCGCAAACAACAAAATGGAAAAACCCAAAACCAAAAACCTAGACACTCAAATGGTAAACTATAGAAAATGTTATGATTCCTAGCCTCCAGTCCATTAACTAAGAACTGTATATATGCCTCACGCAATGAGTATCCAGAGACAAACTGAAGATGTTTTAAAAAGCCATTACACTCAGGATCACTCTTGGCAGGCTCGGGGTACCTTATAGGGTGCTTGGGATCAAACCAGGGCCAGATGCGTGCGAGGCAAGTGCCTGCCACGCTGTACTGCCTCTCCAGCCCCTTGAATTTTTTTTTTTTTTTTTTTGGGTCACACCCGGCGATGCACAGGGGTTACTCCTGGCTCATGCACTCAGAAATCACTCCTGGTGGTGCTCAGGGGACCTTATGGGATGCTGGGAATTGAACCCGGGTCGACCGCGTGCAAGGCAAACGCCCTACCCGCTGTGCTATTGCTCCAGCCACCCCCCCTTGAATGTCTTTAACAGCTGCTTTATCCATCCAATGTAAGTCCACCCTGGGATGCCATTGTAGTGCTGGTTTGAGCACATATGCAAACATACATACAAGTATGGGAAGGAAACACTACAAAGAATCTCTATCTCACCTATTCTCATCCAGTCTGTTTCTATCCTCCTATTTTCCAATTCATTTACCACTGTTACTGCTTTCCTACATATCCTTCCAGAACATTTTCTATGTGTACAGAAGCAAACACTATCATTTCCACCCCTCCCGCCACCACACCCAGCAGTGCTTGGATTCTTTCCAGTGCTCCTGGAGGTGCTCTGGGAGACCATGCAATGCTGGGGATTGAACCTGGGGCTCCCGCATGCAAAACTAGAGCTCTAGTTCTTTGAGCCATCTCCCTGGACCCTCAAGACAATTCTAGATGATACTTATGGGCCACTCCTGGCTCTGCACCCAGGAATTACTCCTGGTGGTGCTTGGAGGACCATACAGGATGCTGGGGATTGAACCCGGGTCAGCTACATGCAAGGCAAATGCCCTGCCCACTGGAGTATTGCTCTAGCCTCACACTCTTCCTCCTCTTTCCCTTGATTTCTTTTCCATTTGTTGTAGCTGTGCCTGGGGGCCGCACACTTGACTGTGGTGGTCACAGACTCTTTACACACTTGTTGATCACCAAGTGTGGCACTTGGTGATGTGGAGTAAGGTCCCAGCATCATGCTGCCAGGCAGGAGACGTCATGGAGACACCTGCAGGCCACCTGTTTTCTTCTTTGATAGATAGAGAACGCCATCACTAAATTTTACTGCTGCATCAGAGTCCACTGGAATTATAGATTGTACAAGGACTAAATGGCTTTAAATAGTTCTTTACTGATGGACTTTTACATTGTGTTTCATCTCCTATTATCAGAATGTTGTTAAGTATCAACTTTTTAATTTTATGTACAGCATACATTTAATTATTTTGCCTTATTGCCAAGTCATTAATATCATCCCCCCCTTTTTTAATGTTTATTTTGGGTACCTCGGTGGTGCTCAGGGGATACTCCTAGTGCGCTATTTGGGGAACCAAGCTATAGCGGGACCTGAACCTGGGGCTCAGAGAGACAAAGCGTACTCCAGCCCTTTAAACCATCTTCCCAGCCATCGATTCTGTTTATTTATTTTTGGCCATACCTGGAGGTTCTCTGGGCTTACTCCTGCCCTGTACTCTGGGATCACTCTTGGTGGGGCCCTGGGGACCATACGGGATGCCGGGGATTGAACATGGGTCTGCTACATGCAAGGCAAGTGCCTTAATCACCGTAATATGTCTCCAACCCTGTAATCCTAACTTTTCAAATAAGAAAACAACACAAAGAAACAAAATTGGATTACAAATAGCATGAAATATGCTCGTATCACAGAATGGTGGGGATGGGGAAAAAAGAAGCCAGATTTTTTTTTTTTAAATTTACTAGGCTGCAATACAGGACACCAGCAGATACCCTCTCTGACTGCCTCAGTAAACAGGGCAATGAAACAAATTCTGCTGACAACAGAGAGTTACAGTACAATCCTAATTAACCGGGACTTCGGGGGAGTGAAGAGCAGCTCAGTGTTAATTTAATTTGGTGGTTAACGAAAGAAAAAGCAGAAAGTCTTTCTCAGTTGGAAAATTTCTAAATATACGAATCTAACAGGCGCCTACAGCATGCCACTCCTGCTTTAATTAGCTCAGTTTTTTAACTGAATGAAAATCTTTGTCGATGACAGAGAACCCTACGCATGCTGATGTTGCTTTTCGGAACACAGGGGCTGTGTTATTATGTATGGGACACTATTCGTGGGACAGGTAGAAGCGTGGTTGCGAAAGGCAGCATCGGTGGGCTGGTGGGAGAGACACTGGACCAGGACTCAGAAAGGCGGGTGCTCTGGCCCACCTGACTCACCGAGCAGCTCAGAGCGTTCCATGTGCCCCATGCTTGTGAATCACCAGGTCCTGCTCTCATGTGGCCAACAGGTCCGGTGAGGACAGACACCATGAGAGTGACCAAGCAGTGAGTGTGGTGATTTGAGATCAACAGTCAGTGCCACAAAGACGATAAAATGGAGCAATGAGAGAAAGTGTGAGGCAGGCGGGGAGCTTGTCTCCAGGGGCACCCGGGATCATTCATGAAGGCATCTCTGAGCTGAGACCAGGAGCAAGAAGAAACTGGATATATGATAATCCAGGGGGAGAATATTAATCAGTGACAGAACCCATATCTGATTAGAAATTGGGTTGGGGGGCAATCTGGTAGAAAATGGACTCAATGTGGGGGTTGGGGGTGGAGTCATGAGTCCTCTTACCAGGCGATCTGAAGCTGAGTTATGACTTGAACTCAGTTTTTCAGCTTTTCTACTTAAAAAGTGAAGACAGGCTGGGCCGACAGTACAGTGAGAAAGGCATTTGCCTTGCACGTAGCTGACCCGGGTTATGGTCCCCTCAGCACTGCCAGGAGTGGCCCCTGAGAACAGGGCTCCCAGTAAGCCCGGGCACTGCTGGGAGTAGCTCTGAACAATAGCCCTTCCCCCAACAAAAGAAGTAAATAAAATCCTTGTTTTACCTATTTTCTACCTATTTTCTATGACTACCATGTGCATTAAGTATTAACAGCGTTATGAGAACACTCTGTCAAATATATAGTGCTGTAAGTTAAAAAATGAACTTCTACTGGGGGGGAGGGCAGCGACCAGAGATTGAAGCAAGAGTTTCACATGTGTGTGATCAAAATTGCTTTCTTTGGGACTTATTTTCCTTAGCCAGGCAACACGTACTTGCTGAGAGCTAGCCATGAGTTTTGTACTTTGCTGGATCTTCTGTAGGGAATATGCAAGGCGTGTCAAGGTACACGAGTTCTCAGGAATTCAGAATAGATGAAAAGAAAAATCTTGTGACTCACCAAGGAGTTGGTGGAGTCTCCTGCTATTTTGTTTGCTTTTTGGCCACCTGGCAGTGCTCAGGTATCACTTTTGGTGGGGCTCAAGGAACCATCTGGGGTGCCAGAGATCAAACCTGGATCAGCTACATGCCAGGCAGGTGCCTTACCCGCTGTACCATTGCTCCAGCCCCTCATTCTATTTATGACGACTGCAACAGGTGGGCTGGGGAACAGGCCCGGAGGGATGCCTGGCGTGCTCAAGTCCCCATGACTGTTTGGGGGTCACATGGCCTCTTTATCTGGCTGCAGTCCTGGTGGTCCCCAGAACCAGCTCCCATCCAATCCCCTTCCCCTGCCAAGAGAAAAGAAATCACAACAGTTCAGAAGGAAAGAGATCTCAATTTCAACTTTCATAGTTCCTAATTAAAACTAATTAAAAATCCCAAGACAAAAAAAAGAAAAGTGTGTGGGGGAGGAGCCACAATACAGCGGGTAGGGTGTCTGCCTTGCATGTGGCTGGCCTGGGTTTGATCCCCGAATTCAATATGGTCCCCGAGAACTGGCAGGAGTAATTCCTGAGTATAGAGACACGAGTAACCTCTGAGCACTGCCGAGTATGGCCCCAAACCAAACCAAACCAAATCAAACCAAACCAAACCCCAAACTATATTTATAAGTAAGTAAACAGGAAAGCAACACTGTGAGCTTAACTAAGGAAAAGGTTTCAAGGAACAAACACCAACCCCCATGAGATCTTACGATGCAGTGAGTGGAGAGAAATGGAAGCAGGTTGGATCACAGAGGCGGAGAGGCATGTCTGTGTGTCAGGCAAACTATGAAATAATACAGGATGAAAAAAGATGAAAGATCAGCAGAACAGGATGGGAGGGGATTGGCTCTGTCTCAGGAAACCAAACAGCAGATGGAAGTTTGGATTTGTGATATTAGATAAAATGGAGGGATAGCAGTTTTTGAGTTCAAAAGTGACACTCAGGGGCCTGAGTGATAGCATCTCGGGTAGGGCATTCGCCTTGCACATGGCCGAGCTGGGTTTGAGCTCCGGCATCCCATGGTCCCCCAGAGCAGCACCAGAAGTAATTCCTGAGTGCAGAGCCAGGAGTAAGCCATGAGTACTGCTGAGTGTGACTCCAAACAAACAAAAAAAACAAAGAAAGTGAAACTCAGCCCTGGAGAGACAGTGTGGGGGTACGTGTTTGCCTGCATGTGGCCAAGTTGATCCCTAACACTGCAGGCGGGGCCCCCCCGCCCCGCACCCTGCTTCCTCACATGCCCCAAGCCCCACCAGGACGAAGCCCAGAGCACCACTGGGTATGGCCCGATTCCCTCCTCCAGTAAAGTAAAAAGGGGCATTCGGGTACTGTCCGCAGCCATGAACACACTTCATGCTTCCTCAGGGCAGCCCCATGGGTTAGGTGTCACTTCCATTCACAAGTGAAGACACGGAGGCTCACAGAACGGCCAATTACTGGGGCCCTGATGCAAAACAGGACTTTGGGGGGAAGAAGGAGGAGAACTGAAATGTGACTTCAAAGTTGCCAGGTATGGCCGCTCTGGTGGCCGCGCGGCATCTGATGCTACTCATAACAAGCAATACAAAAGAAACTGTCTAGCATATGCCTTTTCGGCAGGGTTGAGTGGTGGCGGGAAAATTCAAAATAATGGTGGTGGGAAGGTGTAATGGTGGGATGGTGTCAAAATACTGAGCACAATCCATTAATGTGAACAACTTTATGAAAATTAAAATAAAAACTAAAAAAAAACCCCACCAAAAAACAACAACAACAAAACACCACCACCAAAGTTGCCAGGTAAGCAAAGGAGCTCCTTTTTCCTCTCCTCGAAATCACTGGCCAGCCCAGCCCCGCAACACATGGGAGATACACGCCCTCCCCCCACCCAAGCTGATACAATAGTTTTAGGAAAAAGAAAGTGATACTAGAGAAAAGGACTGGAGCGATAGCATAGCAGGTAGGGCGTTTGCCTTGCACGTGGCCAACCTGGGTTCAATTCCTCCGTCCCTCTCAGAGAGCCTGGCAAGCTACAAGATTATCCTGTCTGCATGGTAGAGCCCGGCAAGCTACCCGTGGTATATTCGATATGCCAAAAACAGTAACAACAAGCCTCACAATGGAGACGTTACTGGTGCCCGTGTGAGCAAATCGATGAACAACGGGACGACAGTGCTGCAGTGCTACTAGCGAGAAACCGATTTTGATCCAAAAATCCACAGCAGCTGACATTTATTTATTTACTTCTGATTTTGGGACCATACCCAGCTGTGCTCAGGGCTTATTCCTGATCAGGGGTCACTCCTGGTGGTACTCAGGGAACCCTCTGAAGTGCCAAGAGAATTGAAGCCAGGTTTCTGTCCTACTCGTTGGACCGTCTGTTACTCTGGCCCCATGTAACTGACATTTATTTATTTATTTATTTGCTTTTTGGGTCACACTTGGCGATGCACAGGGGTTACTCCTGGCTCTGCACTCAGGAATTACCCCTGGCCATGCTCAGGGGACCATATGGGATGCTGGGATTTGAACCCGGGTCGGCCGCGTGCAAGGCAAACGCCCTACCCGCTGTGCTATCTCTCCAGCCCTGTAACTGACATTTAAATTCCTTTTCCAAACCCTGTACTGATAACTCAAATTGATAAGTATTAAAATCACCAGAGAGAATAAAAGGGGCATTCTGGTTTAATGGTCTGCTTAAGCCAGGGCAGGGCGGATAGCAACAGTTCCTGCTTTGGATACCCAAGGTCTGAACTGGAACCCAGGGTCTTCACTGCATCTGGGGTGGGGCCGGTTCTGCAGGAGCAGTAAGGCTGTCACACCAGGGGCAGTGATCTGGGCATGAGCCACCCAGAAAAGCCGGAAGCTTGGACTCCTCCCACATACTCGTCGATTTCATCAAACTCACTCATACCTACATGACATGGTCTAGGTCGACCCTATTTTTTCATGGGTAAATACCCTAACAGTACTGCTCATAGTGTCCTTAGAATATATATAGACGATTAATACATGTGGTACATGCTATTTTTAAATTTTTATCTATTTTTTTAATGGAACCACTGTGAGACCCTTACAAAGCAGTTTGTGATTGGATTCCAGTCACACAGTAATACATGTTATTAATACATGTGAAGCACTCGGAAAAATGTTGCCCCACGCTCATGTTACCAATTTGAAAAATGAGATTTGGGTTAGAGAATTAGAAAGATTGCACTCATCTATGGTATATAGAATAACAGAGTGGGAGACTAACACCCAAGAACTGTAGAAATAAGTACCAGGAGGTTGACTCCATGGCTTCGAGGCTGGCCTCACGTTCCGGGGAAAGGGCAACTCAGAGAAGCGATCACTAACTACATTGTAGTCGAAGGCCATGTGGGGGAAGGGAGTTGCAGGCTGAATGAGGGCTAGAGACTGAGCACAGCGGCCACTCAACACCTTTATTGCAAACCACAACAGCTAATTAGAGAGAGAGAACAGAAGGGAATGCCCTGCCACAGTGGCAGGGTGGGGTGGGGGGGAGATGGGATTGGGGAGGGTGGGAGGGACGCTGGGTTTACGGGTGGTGGAGAATGGGCACTGGTGAAGGGATGGGTTCCCGAACTTTGTATGAGGGAAGTATAAGCACAAAAGTGTATAAATCTGTAACTGTACCCTCTCGGTGATTCTCTAATTAAAAATAAATAAATTTAAATTAAAAAAATTATGTTTTAAAATAAAAAACCTGGGGCTGGAGAGATAGCACAGCAGGTAGGGCGTTTGCCTTGCATGCGCCCGACCCGGGTTCGATTCCCAGTATCCCATATGGTCTCCTGCCTGAGCACCACCAGGGGTAATTCCTGAGTGCAGAGCCAAGAGTGACCCCTGTGTATCGCCAGGTGTGACCCAAAAAGCAAAAAAAAAAAAAAATAAATAAATAAAAATAAAAAACCTTTCTTCTATAAAAAATAGAGGTTCTTAAAATGAGGATGTGATCTTACTATGTTATTTGGAGTTCTGCTTGTCTTTTATTTAAAATTAACAGAAACAGTGTGTGTGTGTGTGTGTGTGTGTGTGTGTGTGTGTGTGTGTGTGTGTGTGTGTGTGTGTGTGTGTGTGTGTGTGGTACTGGGGACCAAACTCAGGTTCTTAGGGGAACCTGAGTTTGGTCGGGTTAGGCGGCTCTTTAAAATAGTTAAACATTTAAGGCAAGTGTTTTACTGCTGAGACACATTCCCAAAGCTCACCCCACTTAAAAAAAATAGAGCATTTTAAATTAATTTAGCTTGAAGGTCAAAGCCATTGGTGCTCAAGCCTTACTCTTGGCTCTGTGCTCAAGAATCACTCCAGGCAGGGATCGAAAGACCATCTGTGATATTAGGAACTAGCAAGGAAGGTGTCTAACCCCCTTCCCTGCATTCTCTCTCAGACCCCCCAATTTAAGTTTTCGAACAAACATCCATGTACAAGGTAGTACTCAGATGAGTAAGTACAATGAAACTTTTACAAAGTGACTGCACCATGGAACCATTAACCAGCTCAAAACACAGAATGATTGTAAAGGCCTGTGGAAGCTCTCAGCATATGATCATTAATGGCACAATTAATTATTAGGCGGCTCTTTAAAATAGTTATAAAATCACTGTTACACTTTAAACATTTTCTTGTCTATAAACCATTCCTGGTGGTCCTCAGGGCTTAGCTGTAGTGCTATACTCAGGGATCAGTCTGGTGGGCTTGGGTAACCATATGGGGTGCCAGGGATCAAACCTGGGTCAGCTGCGTGCAAGCCAATTATCTCATCCACTGCATTACCTTGCCAGCCCCCGGACCGTCATTTAGTTGTTATTGTGGCTTATTTGGGCCACTCTCAGCTGTGCTTAGGGCTTACTCCTGGCAGGGCTGTGGTGTGAGAATTGATGTCAGGTTGGCTGTGTATAAGGCAAGTAGCTAACCCACTGTATCATCCCTCTGGTTTTGGAATCACTATTTTTGATAGATATATAATATTTGATAGTCTGAGCTTGCTAAAATATATGCAAGCATCCTATTTGGGGGCATTAATGTCATTTCCTTTCTGCATTGTTATGTGATATATGTGTGCCCATGCACACATGTGCACACATATATAGACAAAGAAATCATGTTAGAAATTGTTTTCAGGGGCTGGAGCGATAGCACAGCGGGTAGGGCATTTGTCTTGCACGCAACTGACCCAGGTTCTATTCCCAGCATCCCATATGGTCTCCCAAGAACCACCAGGAGTAATTCCTAAGTGCATAAGCCAGGAGTAACCCCTGGGCATCGCCGAGTGTGACCCAAAAAGCAAAAAGAAAAAAAAAAAAGAAAAAAAAGTTTTCATATGCTTTGTTTCATTTGATATAGAAAATAGCCTAATAGCCTGTCAATGTGTAGCCTTGCTGAGGAAACAGGCTCAGGGAGATTAAGTAACTTGCCTTAAGTTACACAGTTTAAAGAAGTAAAAAGCTAGACTAAGAACCTCTGTCTTCCAATTCCTAGATGCGGGTCTGCCAAAGACATTCAAGCCTCCCGAGTTATTCTTGTAAGTCAAATGGAGAAATGTGATGTAACTAAATAAGCACTCAGACAAATCTGGAGGATACCCCAAAAGGGCTGATGAATGAATAAATCTATGCCATCTGTAAAGGCAACCCCCCACTCCGCCCCACTTCGTTTTATTGAGGAAACTGCTGACATACATGACAGTGAGTCTAAGACATACAACATGATGATTTGACTCTCTTCAGTACTGTGAAATGATCACCTCAATAAACTCAACTGCCGTCTATAAATATAACAGAGATAAGGAAAGACTAAAGGGGGAAATAAAATCACTTATTACCCTGTCTGTTTTTCTTAGAGAGCTTTCTGCTATCTTTAATCGGTTCACTAAAAGATATGTTTCATTTTATTCTTAGCTTGGGTAGCAGGTGAGCGGGGCTATAGAGCAAAGGCAGTCTGATGACACTGGCACCCCAAACTATGCTTGACACAATATAGGTTCCCAGTAAACACTTGTGGCATGAAGCGAACAGCAGGATTTGTGTGTATGAATTTGTGAACACAAATTTGATCAATTCTTTCTTTCTCAAAGTGCTTTTGAGTTGAGCTAGGAGATAATGCAGGGGTTAGGGGCGTATGCTCTGCAGTGGAAGGATCCCATCTGATTCCCAACACTGCATGGACCCTGAGCACTGCCAGGTGTGGTGATGGTGGTCCCCAGTACCGGCTCTGAGCAGCTCTGCATCCTGGGCATTGCTGGGAGTGACTCCGGGACCCCTGAGCACTTTTTGGAGGCCACTACCCCCCACTAAAAAAATCTTCTGATGGACACTGAAGTCTTAAATTTAGGGCATGAGTCCTGGTCATTGTTCAAACCTCATCATTTGCTTTTTGACCCAAGATCACTCTGTTACCATACTTACGATACAGGGGTTCATAATACTTGCTAACATCTTCTCTATAAATTGAGTTACCTTAAGGGTAGAAATCATAGAACCCTGATCACCCAAATGAGCATTTGTGCTAGATTTTAAGTTCTGATGATTGGTCTTTATTTCAACTAGTAGAGTTTAAGCTCACCAAATATTTTTCTCATCCCGAATAAAAGGTTCTTAGCCATAATATTCTTCTCCAAATAAAGAAAGCAAATCAAGTAAACTAAAGGATCCAGTTGTAAATGTTTTTGAAATATTGGGACTTAATCTAGCTTTCTAAACACATGTAAGAAAGAAAATCACATTAACCATGTGAAAATCACAGGGTAAGATGCTATTTCAATATTGAGTAAGTTCAACCTCATAGTTTGTCCAAAAAAACTTTTCATATCTGCGACAACATCCTAAAGAAATAATGAAAATATTATTTGATTGCCATAAGTTGCTTCCTATCATCCAGAAATGAAGGTTTTTTTTTTTTGGTTGTTTTTGGGTCACACCTAGTGATGCTCAGGGGTTACTCCTGGCTCCCCACTCAGGAATTACTCCTGGCAGTGCTCAGTGAACCATATGAGATGCTGGGAATGAACCCGGGTGGGTTGAATGCAAGGCAAACACCCTACCTATTGTGCTATTGCTCCAGCCCCTGAAGGGACTTTTTATGATTCCAATGGACCTTGGTTTAGACTATCTAAACACAGATGGTCTGAAATAGGGACTCTGAGCACACACTGAGCAGTGAATCAGGGTGGGGGCTGTCTGAGGGTACTGCACAGCTCTGGCATCAACATGTATGTGATCTCTCCTTAGAAACATAGGATCTTAGACAAGAACAGGAAGAGGCATTTATTACATTATTCTGAAGAAATACATTGTGATTGTGGAAAAAAGTGGGATGCTTTCATTTATTTCTTTTCCATTTTTATTTTTTGTAGTTTAGTCCACATCACTGCAGCAACAGGATGAAAACCATCACTGGCACTTCAGGTATGCGCCCTTCTTAAACTCCTGTACTTCTGAGCCCAACAGCTAAAGTTGCTGAACTGACTACGTAAAGAGAAAGTCATTCCCTGTTGTCAAAGGGCTACTGGAATGCATGCATTGCATGTGGGAGCCCCAGGGTTTGGCCCTTAATACTGCGCAGTCCCCCAAGCGCCAGCAGGGAGGAACCCCCAAGTACCGAGCCCAAGGAGGCCCTGCCACCCTGAGCTGGTGTGTACCTTTTCTCACCAAAAAATAAAATAAAACTTCCATTGGAGTAGTAAATGGTGACAATAAAAAATGCTTTAAAAGTTTACCAAGGGTAGGGCTGGAGAGATAGCACAGCGGGTAGGGTGTTTGCTTTGCACACACCCGCCCCAGGTTTGATTCCCGGCATCCCTTATGGTTACCCAAGCACCTCCAGAAGTAATTCCTGAGTGTAGAACCAGGAGTCACCCCTGAGCATAACTGGGTATGGCCCAAAAAGAAAAAAAAAGTTTACCAAGGAGTACACACCCTTTAAAAGTGTACCAAGAACATCACATCAGGTAAGAATGGGACGAAGGCTTCCCTACTCTCTAGCAGCGAGAATCTCAGCAGAAGAATGAGCTGCTTACAGGATCGCTGCCGTTGACGGCATCTGGTCAGTAGGAATGAGGATGCCTGAAGGTAACGTCATGTAGGTTTATAATGAAGAAAAAGATTTAAATAACATTCTGTACTATAAATAAAATCAGAACTCCCCAATGTATGAAGTTAATTCAAATGGGGGCTCTGACAATCAAACACTGACAGAAGTTATGAGGACTATTTATGGTCTAATAGACAATATTGGACTCAGATTCACAGTCTACTTGGAGTGTAATGATAAGCGCCAGTAAACAACCATTTCACCCAATTTAAACAGAACACATTTCTTTATTGAATCATTTCTCTCCTGCACTTAAAAGTAGATTAAAATGTGTAAACATATGGTTAATTACCTGTTTAGAAAACAAACAAACCTCTCAAGCAAAATATTTTTTCTTTTTTTGGGTCTGCCTAGTGATGCCTGGGGGCCTGGGGGCCTGGGGGCCACTCCTGGAAACATTCAGCTGGTGCTGCTGGTTACTGGTGCTGGTCTGGGGTCACCAGGCAGGAGGGAGGAATGGGGGGTGGGGTGTGTGTGAGGGGATGCTGGAACTTTGGTGGTGGGTATAGTGGATTCTACATACATAGGAAATTCTCTAAGAGAGTAAACTAATGATACATTTTTTTTTTAAATGTTTTGTATTTGGGGGTCACACCTGGTAGTACTCAGGGAACCGTACGTGTTGCCAGAGACTGAAATACAGTCAGCTGGGTGCAAGGGACATGCCCTGCACACTGTAATATCTGGCCTGGACATCCAGGAATTACTCCTGGTGGTACTTGGGGGATCATATAGGATGCTGGGAATTGAACTCAGGTTGGCTGTGTGCAAGGCAAACGCCCTACATGCTGTACTATGGCTCTGGCATTTAAGAATGCTCTTGCATTCTTAAAACGTAAATGTGGCTGGAAAATACAACAGCAGCATTTTATTTATTTATTTATTTATTTATTTATTTATTTATTTATTTATTTATTTATTTAATTCTTTTATTGATTCACCATGTGGAAAGCCACAAAGCTTTCAGGTTAAAGTCCCAGCCATACAATGCTCAAACACCCATCCCCTCACCAGTGCACACATTCCACCACCAAGAATCACGATATACCTCCCCCCTCCCCCCACCTCCCCAGCCCCCCACCCCACATGTGCAACTGGTAAATTTCACTCCACTTTCACTTTACTCTGATTACATTCAACATTTAAACAAAAAATTCAGAGCTTCTCCCCCCAAAGTCGATCCAACAGCAGCATTTTTAATGTAGGATATCTCAAGACCAGCAGGTCATGCTAGACATCAGATAACCTCTCTTGATTATACACTTGTAGACATTTAATGGGATTACATACGGGATAATTATTGAAACTCAGCAGAATAAAAACTCCATTATATTAGGAGCTCAACAATTGTATGGTGATTTAGAATTTTAAAAATGTTTAAGCTAGAACTCATGTATATTTTCTGCTAAGATATTTTTTTACAGGGGCTGGAGAGATAGCATAGTGGGTTGGGTGCTTGCCTTGCGTATGTACAGCTGACCCGGGTTCGATCCTCAGCACCGCATATGGTACCCTGAGCCCCACCAGGAGTGATCCCTGAGCACAGAGCCAGGAATGAGCATCATGGGATGTAGGTCCCCCACCAAAAAAAAAAAAAAAAAATTAAAAACAAACCAAAAAACAAGAAGAAAAACCCAAACCTCTATTTTTTTGTGTGCTACTTTTCCAAATTGAAAAGTTTTTTCTGAAGTTACCATGTGCATTAAAACTAACAATCTAGACTTAAAACAATCTAGTTCAAAGCCAACTTAGCTCCAACAGCACATAAAACCTTTGTTTCTATCCAGCTTCATCCTCCCTCTCATGTTGTACCTACATTTTTATACAAGTGTGTCCATCAACAAGTACTTAAGCTTGTTTTTCAGGGGGCATGCCTGGTGTGCGTGGGGAGCGAGGTTTGTGGGTGCAGCTTTATGCAAGGCAAGCACCTTCATCTCTGTATTATCTTTCAGGCATGATAGATTTGAGTTTTAAATCATGCATGAAATAAAAGAGGAGATACAAACTAACAAACAGAATACCCTGGTAATTACATTTAGCTATGTGGCAACTTTTACTAAAGTTCTTTATTTCTTAATCTGGCTTTGAGTTACTGCCTGGTGATTTTCATTCTGGCCCTTAACGTTTCCTGTAGGGCAGACCTACTGCAATGAAAACCTTTAATATTTATTTAAAGGTAAATAAATATTATTTATTTTTTATTATTTCTGTGGAAACGTGGGGCCGAGGAGATAGTCAAGGGTCAGGTGCTTGCTTGCCTTGCACTGGCCAACATGGGTTTAATCCCAGGCACCCTCTATGGACCCCAAGTCTCCCCTGAAGCGACCCTGGGCACAGAGCCAGCGACAATCCCTGAGAGCTGCTGGCTTTCCTTCCTCCCCAAAGTAAAATTATCTTCATTTCTCCTTCATTTTTTTTTTTTTTTTTTTTTGCTTTTTGGGTCACACCTGGCGATGCACAGGGGTTACTCCTGGCTCTGCACTCAGGAATTTTCCCCTGGCCGTGCTCAGGGGACCATATGGGATGCTGGGATTTGAACCCGGGTCGGCCGCGTGCAAGGCAAATGCCCTACCCGCTGTGCTATCGCTCCAGCCCCTCTCCTTCATTTTTGATATTCCTTTTAGGCATGGAATATCTATACTCTTCATGAAAATGGTTAAAAGATTGTGATTAAACTTCTCCCCTGATACTGACTTTATTTCTTGGGGGAGGGTGGGTTGGCTTCTGGCTCTGTGCTTGGGGGTGGCTCCCAGAGGTGCCCAGGGACCCATGAGCCCCTGGAAAGATTAAACCTAGGGCATTGCCTGCAAGCACCTTTGAAGCTGGATCATCTCTCAGGCCGTGAGATTTCTGCACTCTTAAGTCCGCTCTCTCACACTACCCCCAGTGATATACTATGAATATAATTACAAAAAAACCCCACAAAAAACAAAAACCCAAACCCCCAAATCAAAGCTAACTCACCATGTAGATCCCCCATAATTCACAATGCATTTTAATTTATTGAGGGCCCAAGGGGTAAAACTGTGATATGGCAAAAATCAGTGTTAAGTATTAGATAGGAAATCTTTTTAAAAAATTGTTGATTAGACTTTGATAATTAAATACACAAACCTATGATCCTTTTAGACTCACCTAATTAGTATCAAATGAGTTTATTTAATTACAGCTATAAATTAAATACATAGGGTTTTTGCCTCATCTCAGAATAATTACAAGTGCATTGTGATGTGAATTAGGGAACATTAATTTGTAGTTTATCGATTACTCCCTTAACAGAGACTAGGACTCATTAGGAAGAAGTTATTACCACAGCAGTTTTGAGAAAAAGTTCCTAGAACACGTTGCTAGAAAGCACTTGCATGTAAATTCTCTTTTTTTGGGTCACACCCAGCGTTACATAGGGGTTACTTCTGGCGGTGCTTGGGGGACCATATGGGATGCTGGAAATCAAACTCAAGCCCTACCCGCTGTGCTATTGCTCTAGCCCCTGCATGTAAATTCTTAAAAAAAAAAAAGAAAGAAAGAAAGAAAGAAAGAAAGAAAGAAAGAAAGAAAGAAAGAAAGAAAGAAAGAAGTCAGGAGAGGTGTACACATTTATTTATTTATTTGGTTTTTGGGGCACACCTGGCAATGCTCAGGAGTTACTCCTGGTTCTGCACTCAGGAATTATTCCTCACTCCTAGTGGTGCACAGGAGACCATATGGGATGCCAGGGATCGAACGAACTCAGGCTGGCTGCATTCAAGGCAAATAAATGCCCTGCCCATTGTATTACTGTTCCAGCCCCAGAAGATGTGCGTACACTGATTGCAAAGTCCCAACCTAGAAAAAACGTGCTCTCTGAAAAATGATGGTGAGAGATTTGTTTTTGCTTTTTTGGGACACATCCAGCAATGCTCAGGGCTTCCTCCCAGCTCTGTGCTCAGAGATCACCCCATTCGGTACTCAGGGACCACACACGGTGCTGGGAATGGAACCTGGGTCAGCCACAGGCAGGGCAATGCCTTACCTGCTCTCTGTTCAGCTTCTGGGTAGAGATCTTATATGCATATGCAAAAATTTAAAATTATTTATTTACCCAACTTCCCTTCCCAGAGCTGCTGCTGTGGGGACCAGGCGGCTGGGCCGCACCTGCACATCTCAGGGCTTGCATACACCGTGCAGCGCCCACCTGGGTCCCACATGCGCCTGAAGTTGTAGAGATGACCCTTGGAATATGGGGCGGAACCACTCCTTTTTTTTGCACAAGCGCGCGCACGCGTGTGTGTGTGTGTGTGTGTGTGTGTGTGTGTTGCCACACCCAGTGATCCTCAGGGCTCTGTGTTAAGGGCTCACTCCTGGCTCCATGCTCAGGGATCACTCCTGGGGGGGCTGAGGAGACCATACGGAGCTCCAGGGGCAGAACACAGGTCAGCTCCATGCAAAGAGCCTGACGTATTGTAGATGGCTCCGGCCCCTCTCGCCCTTCCTTTCTTCTTTGGGCCACACCTGGTAGTGTTCTGGGTTGTCCCAAACTCTGCACTCAGGGGACCATATGGAATGCAGGGGATTGAACCCGGATTGGCCATGTGCAAGGCAAGCACCTTGCCCACCACCTTTTATCCCACCCTCCCTTAGGTAGGAGTATTATTTATTCAGGTTTCTTTGATTTTTTGGCTCCAGACCTCAGGCCTACAAGGTGACTACTGGATCATTCCTGTGTCCCAGAACCTGTACTTTAAAAGTATTTTAGGGGCCGGAGCGATAGCACAGCGGGTAGGGCGTTTGCCTTGCACGCGGCCGACCCGGGTTCGATCCCGGGCATCCCATATGGTCCTCCAAGCACTGCCAGGAGTAATTCCTGAGTGCAAAGCCAGGAGTAACCCCTGAGCATCGCTGGGTGTGACCCAAAAAGCAAAAAAAAAAAAAAAAAAAAAAAAAGTAAAAGTATTTTACTTGAATGTTAAGTTACTATGATGAACTTTGAACAAAGCAGTTCTAAGCATCCCTTACGGGGAGGAAAAATTTGTCTAACACAGAGGCTTCAGTTAAGATGGCTCCAGTGCTGAGCAGTCGGGCAGGCTGAGGTCCAGAGTGGGAACCCCAGCACAAGGCACGTGACACAGTGATGTCCTGGGCGAGGGGAAACACAGTGCGTGTTCACAAACCCAAGAACCACAGAACAGGGACAGAAACTATTATCTATTTTTTTTTTTTTTTTTTTTTACTTTTTGGGTCACACCCAGCGATGCTCAGGGGTTACTCCTGGCTTTGCACTCAGGAACTACTCCTGGCGGTGCTTGGGGGACCATATGGGATGCCGGGGATCGAACCCGGGTCGGCCGCGTGCAAAGCAAACGCCCTACCCGCTGTGCTATCGCTCCGGCCCAACTATTATCTATTATTTTCCCATACTTCGGTAGTTACTTTAGCAAGGCCGCTGTTTTTTTTTTTTTTTAAATGTGATGTGATATTATGTGTGTGTGTATGTGTTTAAAGGGAATGAAAATATTGATTAACTAGGAAGAAATAGCTCAGTTTAAATGGGGCTCACTCATGGACCAGCTTCCGATTTTTCTCAACTATAAAATGCAGCTCAGTGAAAATATGAGATCTTCATGTTTACAAAAGACAAACTCGGCAGACTGGCTCCCTCGCAGACTTGCTTTAAATTCTCTCACTGTTCCCTAACATCGTGCCCTAATGGTGAGATAACACCCACCAATCACACCAACCAGTGACCCTTAGCTTGGGTTATTTCCCTTCATTTTTCGGGACATTTTGTGCTGTGTGGAATAAAACAACAACAAAAATAACAACAACAAAGAACTCCGTTGCTGCCAGAACCCACAGAATGAGTCTGAGAGGCTTCATAAGCCTTCGAAAGCAGCGGAGGCAATGGGGCTGTCAAGCCTGTCCTCCGCACCTGGGATTTCCAACTTTGGCGATCACAGCTTTTTACTGAATACTCATATTTTTTGGACAAGTAACCTTTCAACATAGAGAATAAAGGGAACACCTCAGTCCAACAGTTCTGTTTTAATTTGGCCCTATTTTGGCCTAGAGTAAATATCTAATTACTAGTGATTAATTCTACAGAACACAAGCTCCTCTGATGTCCAATGGATCTGTATTTGAATCTAACTAGTGGCTTCCCCTCATTTTTCATTGCCTTTCCGTATTTTCCCTATGTTTACTTAATCCCCAAAGTGACTGAAGAATCATAAGCTGCCATTCTACTCACAAAATATCTGCATTATGCAATTCACTTTTCAAGGGACTTATATGATTAGTCTTGAATCACGTGCTCAAATTCAGATTAAATTCAGATCTCTGTGTAATAAATGACAAGATGCACGAGGGGACTGTAATCTCGGCAACCATAATTATACAATTATTGATGGAGTTCCTGTTGATAAACAATGCAAACATTAGGAAATACTATTTTGCAATTAAACGATGAAGAAAGCTGTTTACTGCCTTCCATTCTACCCTCTGTTAATAAGACTCAAGTTGCAGATGTTCATGTATGCTGCATTGATGTTAAATGGTGCATGATGCTCTAGGTGGTTCCCATAACCTTGCTTTGTCTACTATGAACTGACTCAATTGATATGATAATAGAGAAAAGAACTGGGCTGAACTGGCACAATTTGCATGGACTTGAAATTTCCCATTATTGGACAGCCAACGGCTCCTGAAAGTTCTTGTTCAGTTGTCACTGACAATACTGAGTTAGACAAACAATATTTTGAAATTAACCACTCAGGTGGGGGCATCATTTACTGAAGCTTTTATCTCGTCAAACAAGGTGCTTATAAACGCGTTTCTAAAGCTAATAATGGGGACTTTGACAATTTTCTTTGGGATCAATTACTAGAAGATTTAGCACAGAGAGTGCAGACATCATTCAAGGGTCACAAAACAGTGGCAGCAACCGCAGCGTCTGGACACAGGAATATATTTGAAGAAATGCTTCTCTTTCACAGAGCCTCCGCCCTCTGCAGAAATTTCTACCACACTACTAAATAATGATTATATTGTAGATACCAAAGTAGTAAGATCAACACTGTTAATCAGCATCACATTTCATGCAGATAAAAGACATTGTTTAAGAGGACCCCAAACAAGAATGAATGGACTTGTTCAGAGTTACAGAAATAAAATGACATACTAGAAAGAGCTGCACTGAATAACAGCCCAGCTCATTCCACAAACGTTTTGAAAAGACGAGAGTAACTACAGAAATCCCATAAATATAAGGGAGAGCTGAAAATCGGAGTCTGGAATAGGAAGGCACCTAGGACAAAAGGGAGAATGAAAGACAGCACTGTGCCTCTCTGGATGGACACTCGCACAACCAGAAGACAGAAGAGCTGAAATAAACAGGAAAGATGTCAGTTGAAGTGTAAGACAACAGGCGTGCTGAAATAAGCACACGGTAAAAGTCAATACGGAAAATATAGTGGCATGAAACTGAAATGCAAAGTGGAAAACCCAAATGTGCTGCTGCTGCTTCTGCTGCTCTGTGTGTGTATGTGTGTGTGTGCGTGTGTGTGTGTGTGTGTGTGTGTGTGTGTGTTTAAGACTCCCCAGCAATCCATAAAACAGACTAAGGAAAAAACATAAGAACTCTGTAGGATATGGTCCTCAGTAGTGTTCTCAGTATTATAATTTCAATAGCAAAGATAACAAAACCAAAAACAAACAAATGGAACTATGTCACATAAAAAGATTTTACGTGGCAAGAGAAACTTGGGAGAAAATGAAAAGACACCCTATTCAAAAGGAGAAAATACTTGCACACATCAGATAAAGGACTCACATCCAAACCAGGTGAAACACTCACAAAATTTGGCCACAAAAAAATGGCTAATAATACTGTCAAAAATGGGGGGAGGAGGGGCTGGAGCAATAACACAGCGGATAGGACGCCTTGCACGCGTCTGACCCAGGTTCGATTCCCAGCATCCCATATGGTCCCCCGAGCACTGCCAGGGGTCATTCCTGAGTGCAGAGCCAGGAATGACCCCTGTGCATCACCAGGTGTGACCCAAAAAGAAAAAAAAGGCAGGGGAAGAGAGGAACAAACACTTCCCCAAAGACAGTGCGTAAACAGTATAGAAAAAAGTGTCATGGTCACTTATTATTAGGGAAGTACAAATCAAAGTGACAACGAGATCATCTCACACCAGCGAGAATGGTTGAAAGGGTGGGCAACAAGTGCTGCAGGGGTGTGCAGAAAATGGAACCCTTGTTCACCGATGGAAACGAGTTTGGTGATTCCTCAAGGAGGTATGAAGAGAGCGATCAGTGAGAATGGTCCCTGGAATTCAGAACAGAGCAGAGCTCACCCAGCAAGCGAGAGAGAAAGGGAGGGGTGACCAGCTGGACTGAGAATAGCACAGAGGGTCCTGACGACTGTGTACACTCAAACCACAGTGTCAACACAATGGCAAACATGTAACTTAAAGCGGAATAATTAAAGAAAAAGAAAAGAACCAACACCACAAAAAAATCCCAAGCAGTGCCAAAGGAGTGGGTGTGGCCCCAGCCTGAGCTGGCCCCAGCCTCTGCTGCCTGCAATATCTAGTAACATATAGCGCCCTGAAGAGGAAACTATCGCATCACTTGGATGAAAGATGGTATAAAGGAAGTTAAAGAACAAGTTAAAGAAACTGCGCATGGGATGATGATGATGATAATGATGATTAAAAATGCTAATCAGGGGGTAGAGAAATAGTACAGTGGGGAGGGCCTCTGCCTTGCTTGTGCTTGCACCAGTTTGATCCCTGGCACCGTATATGGTCCCCAAGCCCCGCCTGGAGTAACCCTTGAGAGCTTGTCTGGAGGTTCTAGCAGGGGAGCGCAGCAACTGGTATACATACCTTCGACCGAAGACCAAAGACCGGTCCGTCCCTATTCAGGAGAAGGCCATGCTCTTTGACCAAGTATGCAGCTTCAGGAGGGACGCAAATGGAGTGGTGAGGAAGGGGACACCCGCCTAGCCAGCCAGATCAGCCGAATCAACCCTGGCAATCAATGGGGTGACAGATGTCACAGCTACATCGCCCTCACATCCTGGAGTAGCCTTGAGAACAGTCAGGTGTAAGCCCTGAGCACCTCTGGGGACACACACACACACACACACACACACACACACACACACACACACACACACACACAAAGACAGACTCCCCCCCCCAGAGACAGAGAGACAGACAGACAGACACACATGGGGCTGACTGAAAGGGCTGTGACACATCTTTGCTTGCAGGAGACCCAAAGTTGGATCCTCAGTGCTGCATGTATTCCAACAGATCAAGGGGAACAAGTGTGCTCTATTGGGAGCTGCTGTTGTTGTTTTGGAGCCACACCAATGATGCTCAGGGCTTTGTCCCAGTGGTGCATGGGGACCATATGGGCTGCCAGGGATTGAATCTGGGTTAGCCGCATGGTAAGGCATGCACCCTATGCACTACCTCTCTAGTCTACAAGTATGATTTTAAAAACAAATGACATTTTAGGGTCTAACTCACTATTACTTAATATCTAGATCAAATATACCTTTAAAACTCTCCTTGAGGGGCTGGAGCGATAGCACAGCAGGTAGGGCATTTGCCTTGCACGTGGCTGACCCGGGTTCGATTCCCAGCATCCCATATGGTCCCCTGAGTACCACCAGGAGTAATTCCTGAGTGCAGAGCCAGGAATAACCCCTGTGCATTGCCAGGCATGACCCCCCCCCCAAAAAGCAAACAAAACAAAACAAACCCAAAAACACACAAAAAAAACTCTCCTTGAGGGCTGATGGTACAGCATAGGAGGCATTTGTCGAGTGTGCAGCTGAGCCAGGTTCTATCCTATACAGTCTCCTGAACCCCACCAGGAATAAGCTGTGAACACTGCTGGGTATGATCCCCCCACCACCAACAAAAGCAAAACAAAGTAGTCTTCTTGAAGATGTCTAAGAAGGAGCAGAGAATAACCAGGCTAAAATGTACTAAAAGATGAAGCTTAGAGATGAACCTGGTGCTTGATACTCATAGGAAAAAAATTTGGAACCCGGAGCCTGTAAAGCAAGATGGTCCAAGAAAAAAAAAACCTCTTAGTTTTTGAGAAAAAGTTTTTGAAAAAAACTGAGTTTTGGTCTTCAAAGTTTCCCTAAAAGCAGGGAACTCTAAACAATGCACTTTAGTTAGGATGATTCCAGGGTCCTAGGTAGCATTCATTCCTATGTCTTCCTAAAGCAAATATGACTCATCCTATGCTTTCAAATATTTCTGCAATTTTTTATGAATATAATGTCAATTCACAAAAATTAGTAATACAACGAGACAAGCAAGAAATCATAAGCAATAAAAATTATACAAAGTGGTTCCAGATACTAAACTTAGCAAACAGGAACTTCGAAATAACTATACCGAGAGTTAAAACCCGAACTGAGAATTGCTCTAACGAATACAGAACGGAAATTACAACAAGAACTTGAGGCTTAAGAGAACACACACAGCTTAGAAAAATTAGTGAATTGGAAGATAGGTTAGAAGAAAATATCCAAAAGAAAGTACTGTGCAAAAGAGTAAGAGGTATTCTATGTAGTTACCCAAACTGGTAGTACGACCAGTGCATAGAAGTTATGAGAATTAAAATTCTAGGGACTAGAGCGATAGCACAGCGGGTAGGGTGTTTGCCTTGCACTGGGCCGACCCGGGTTCGATTCCCAGTATCTCATATGGTCCGATAGCATATGGGATCTGAGCACCGCCAGGAGGGATTCTTGAGTGCAGAGCCAGGAGTAATCCCTGAGCATCCCCGGGTGTGACCCAAAAAGAAAAAGAAAAAAAAGAATTAAAATTCTAGTGGCCAGAGTGGTGGTACAGGAGTTAAGGCCCTGACCTAGCAATGCAGCTAACCCTAGTTGGACCCCCCCTCCCCCCCGCCCATGGCAGACAATCTCCTGCGCATATTCAGGACTCCAAGCAGACAGTCAAGAACAGTCCCAGTGTACCACTGGGGCAGGCCAACTCCCCCTCCCCACACCCCAAATAAGAAACCAAATTCTAGTTTCCTTCAACAGAAGGAAAAACTTTCTAATAAAATAAGGTTTATAAAAAATAAAACAAGTGGGGGCAGGAGCGATAGTACACTAGATAGGGTACATGCCTTGCACAAGACTCATGAATAACCCACGTTATTTCATAGCCAGAGCACACGCTTTCCATGGATTACACCTGAGTTTGATCCCTAACATGGCAGATCCCCTTAGCACCAGCAGGTGTAGTCAGAAAGAACCAAGCAAATGATCATTAAACTTAGAACACACTTTAATGTGCTTTTATAGAAATATTATTCCAAATAAGAACACTAGTTATAAAAAAAA
Organism: Sorex araneus; assembly: GCF_027595985.1. Classification (NCBI taxonomy): domain Eukaryota; kingdom Metazoa; phylum Chordata; class Mammalia; order Eulipotyphla; family Soricidae; genus Sorex; species Sorex araneus. The sequence continues at coordinate 116,709,648 of NC_073304.1, forward strand.
GCCGGTATTAATATTTTTCCCTGATCTTGATTATGTCTGGAAAGAAAGTAAGAAAGAAAAAGTGAAAAAGGAAAGGAAAAGTGAAAAGGAGAAAGAGAAAGTAAAAAAGTTTCAGAGCCCTGCTGTGCCACACCCTTCATCTGTTCATTAGTAAGAGGGCTAACCTGATTATTCCAATATTTGTTCTCTTGCTACTGCAGATAGGAGAAGTACCAACATAGAGTTCAACAGGGTACAAGATTAAGATGTAAAAACAAGATATAGGCCCAACCCAAGACAGAGATTTAGATCTGCAGGGAAGCTGTCCCATTCAGAGCACTTGCTCTTGAATGAGCTATCTGGCCCATGGCTTAGCTGGTTGTATTAGAGAAAAAAATCCTAACAAGCCATTCATTGAGCTTCTCTCTTGTCTCAAAGAGTCCTGAAGACTTATAGAATCAGATCGCAAGTGTTATAAACACTGTTTTGTTCTTTAATTGGGAAGGCACAGGGATTCTCCATTGCAGAGTTTATTAAAACAGCTTGCAACAGTATGTTTTTATTTTAATTTTTTTCCCTTTTTCTTTTTGGATCACATCAGGCAGTACTTAGGGGTTACTTCTGGCCCTGCACTCAGGAGTTATTCCTGTTTGTGGAAGCACGGGATGCTGGGGATCAAACCTGGTGGGCTCCATGCGAGGCAAATGCCCTACCTGCTATATAGTCACTCCAACCTTGTGTCTTTACTCTCCCCTTCTTTCCTGGTAATAAATTTGACAATGAAGGGGCCAGCCTGATGGAGCGGGTAGGGTGCTTATCTTGCACATTGCCAACCTGGGTTCAATGATTTCTGGCACCACAAGAGGCTCCCTGACTCCCTCCAGGTGTGATCCCTGCCTGAGTGCAGTCAGGAGGATACTCTGAGCACCACTGGGTGTAGCCCCCAAACCAAAAAGATAACAGAAATAATGAACATGACAGAGAAATATTTTATACTTGACTGATTTTTACAGGAAAAAACTCAGAGGCAATGGTCTCTCTGAAGCTGGGCTCAATCTCTGGCATCCCATATGGTCCCCCAAGCCCACTAGGAATGACCCCTGAGCGCGGAGCCAGGAGGAAACTGTGCACTGCAGGTGTGGTCAAAAACTTAGAAAATGAAATATATTGCTTGGGGTGATAGCACAGCGGGGAGAGTGTTTGCCTTGCACGCAGCCAACCGGGGAACCTCTATCCGTGCAAGCTATCCGTGGTGTATTGGATATGCCAAAAACAGTAACAAGTCTCACAATGGAGATGTTACTGGTGCCTGCTCGAGCAAATTGATGAACAATGGGAGGACAGTGCTACAGTGCTGTGCTACTTTATTGAAGATTCAACCACCTAAGACTTGTAGGCCAAATCTAACTGGCTGCTTACTTCAACAGTAAGTAAAACGGTATGTGCTCTAACCATGAACTACCTCCATGGCCCCTCTCCTTTGCAAGTGAAGTTTTACTGGAACACAGCTACAGCCATTTGCTCGTGTTAAAGTGGCTGCATGCACACTACAGAGGCAGTGCTGAGCAGCTGTGACCAAGCCAGAAAGTCCTACCCCCTTGCTGTACTCTCTCTGCAGAGGGTGTACGGCTTCCTGCGTGAGACACAGCCTGGCGGGTAGGAGCTAGGAGGCACGCTCAGCGCTTCCATTTTCCAGCTGACTCAAGTGGAGCAGATACTCGAGAAGAGAACACTGTGCACATGGAGGATGGGGAGGAGGGGAGTGTCCCGGCACATGGGTTCTGTCTTTTGCCATTTCTGAGCCTGCTCATTCTGCACCAGGAATGCTCGGCCTCAAGCAAGAGTCCTGCTGAGTCTCTTAAAAGCCACATATGGTCTTGGCACAGAAATTGTTTTTTCAACACCTGGGTAAGCAGGCTGTGTGGGTCCCAGGAGAGCGGCAGTGCCCTGAGCATCAGTCCTCGGCAGCCCCTGAGGAGTTAGATCTGAGACGGAGCCACTTCCAAGGTCCTGCCTCATTAGTCCCTGCTGCCACCAATCTCGCTCCGAGAAAATTGATCCTTCCCTCATGCCTGCCGCACCAAGGCCAGGCTTGGGGTTTTGTTCAGAGAAGATTTGTTAATTAAGTCATCACTGTACTAATGAAACCCCAGAGCTTCAGCCACTAGTAGTCTTTGCGAGTTTAGGAGAGCACAATTTGTACACTTAATTAAAAGGAGCGTGTTCTTAAAAAAAAAAAAAGAAAAGAAAAAAAAAGAGATGAGTTAACATATGAAAATAAGCTATTGCACATATGTGGCATTTATCATATGAACACTGCCATTGTGACAGTGACAGCAGGCATTTTTCTATCCTGAAACTTATGTATAACACTTCCCCTTCTCCTCCCCTTTGTTCTGCCGCTGCTGTGATGGCCAGGGTCACACTGGGTTGTGATGCTCATCCATTTAGTTGTGGCATCTGCACGTACTTCTTGTGCCAGCGATCATACACTTTTGTTGTGGAGCCAGGGTACCAAAAGCAGTGCGACCGGGATTGTACTTTGTGTGTGGGTGGGAAAGAGGATTGGACTACGAACCTTATGTCTGTTCAGGCTACCCGCAGAGCCATCCCGCTCATTTGGTTTTCAACTTACAGAAAAATTCCCTCTTTTTGCCCCTTTTGGCCTCTGGGTTGCACCTGGCGGTACTCAGGATTTCACGTAGGGTGCTGGGGATCAAATCCAGGTAAAGCAAGTGTAAGGCAAGCTTTCAAGCTAACTGCTGAACTCTCTCTGCTTCCAATTAAAAAAAAAATCCATAGAAGGAATGAAGCCATTGAGTGAGTTAATTTTCATCTGATGGGGCTGGAGTGATATACAGCAGGCAGGACTTCTGCCTTACACACAGCTGACTTGGGTTCAATCCCATATAGCCCGCCAGGAGCAGTTCCTGAGTGCAGAGCCAGAAGCAATCCCAGCACATAACCAGGTGTGGTCCTCCCCGCCCCATAAAGAAAGAATTACCCCCTTCATGTAACATAATATATAAAGACAGTCTCAAAGTGCTGTAGTCTTTTTAATGGGAGCATCAAATAACAGGCATGGCCTGCCCTATTGTATAATGGTCATGCTTAACTTTTTTCTAATATTCATAAAATGACAAAAAGAAATCCTGCAAGTGTTACTGAAAAACTGATTATATATATTATATATATATATATATATATATTTATATATGGGCTGGAGCGATAGCACAGCGGTAAGGTGTTCGCCTTTCACGAGGCTGACCCGTTTTCAATTCCTCCGCCCCTCTCAGAGAGCCTGGCAAGCTACCCTTGGCGTATTGGATATGCCAAAAACAGTAACACTAAGTCTCACAATGAGAGATGTTACTGGTGCCCGCTCAAACAAATTGATGAGCAACGGGATATGATGACGATATATTATACATATATAGACTTGCAAAAACCGTAACACACACACACACACACACACACACACACGGCAATGCAGCCTTTTATGTCAATAAGTCAATAATCTCTCTGAATGTCAATGGACTAACTCCTCTATAAAAAGGCAGAGAGTGACTAGATAGGTAAGGAAAGAAAATCCATCCATTTGCTGCCTACAGAATAACACCTAAACTCACAGGATAAATACAGACTTAGAGTAAAAGGATGGAAAGCAATTTCGCAAACAGATGGAACGCACACACACACACACACAGCCAGGACAGCCATACTTAAATCAGGCCAAATTCCATTCAATATAAAGAAAGTAATTAGAAGCAAAGATGGACACTACTTCGTGGTCCAGAGAACAATAGATCAAGAAATACTGTCATCAACATTTACGCACCAAATGAAGGCTCAGCAAAGTCCATAAGCCTTCTGCTCACAAACCAAAAGAAACACACTGACAGAAATACAATAGTAGTGGGAGACTTCAGCACACCACTTTCCCCCACTAGACAGACCAACTAAATAGAACATCAGTAAAGAAAAAAGAACCCTAAACGAAGAGCTGAAGGAACCAGGATTATTGGACATATACAGGGCTCTACATCCCTCCAAACAAGAATACACATTCTCTAATCACAAAGAACATCCCCCAGGAGAGATCACATATCAGGGCACTACTCAAATATACATCAATTTACAAATATAGAAACTGTACAAATTACCTTGTCAGACTCCAATGCCATGAACACAGATATTAACCGCAGAAAGTAGATGGGGAAAAACTTCTAACACTTGGAAGCTAAACAAAGTGCTGCTAAACAATTAATTGTTTATTGTTTAAACAATATATATTTTTTGTTGATTGGAGAAGAAAACGATCCTTCCCTCATGCCTGCCGCACCTAGGCCAGGCTTGGGGTTTTGTTCGGAGATTTTTTAAAGTCATCACTGTACTAATGACCAAAGAAGAAATCAAGAAAGAGATAGAAAGATTCTTTGAAACCAGTGAGAACTAAGACACAAGCTACCAGAATCTATGGGATACAGTGAAAGTTGTACTATTCATAGCAATGCAGGCCTATATTAAGAAAGAAGAAAAAGCCCAAATCAACAATCTAAACACACATTTTAAAAATCTGGAAAAGGAAGAACAAACAAATCCAAAAAGTAGGAGATGGAGAGAAATAATGAAAACAGAAATGAACAACACAGAAACCAAGAAAACAATTCAAAGAATCAATGAAACCAAGAGCAATTAAAAAAAAAAAAAAGACAAACCTTTGGCTAGACTCATGAGGAAAAGAAAACATTCAAATGAATTGGATCTGAGGTGAAAGAGGAGAAATTACAATGGATCCTTCACAAATTCAAAATATAGCGAGAAGTTACTATGAACAAATTTATGCTATTAAGCTGGAGAACCTAGAAGAAAGGGACAGATTCTTAGACATGCAATCTCCCAAAGCCAAATGCGGAAGTAGAAAGTCTAAACAGGCCAATTACAAGGAAATTGAAACGGTAATTAAGAATCTCCACAAGAACAGAAGTCCCAATTCAGATGGATTCACTGATGAGTTCTATCAAACCTTCAAAGAAGATTTACTGCCTGTACTCCTTAAGCAATTCCAAAATACTGAAGACTCTGGAATCTTCCTAACTTCCTAACATCTTCTGTGAAACTAACATTACACTAATACCCAAAGCAGAGACTGTTCTAGAAAAGAAAATTTCAGATCAATCTTCCTGAGCAATACTGATGTAAAAATCCTTTAAAAAAATCTTAGCTAACTGAATCTAACAATATACCACAAAATCCTACACTCTGATCAAGTAGGATTTATCCCCAGGTTACAAGGATGGTTCAACATATGTAGATCAATTATCATGATACACCGAATTAATAAAAAGAAAGATAAAAATCATAGGATCATATCAATTGATGTAGAGAAAGCTTTTGACAAGATCAAACACCCATTCATGATAAAAACCCTCACCAAAATAGGGGTGGAAGGAACCTTCCTCAAGATAATAATGACCATCATTATAAAATATTATAAAATAATAAAATAAAGCCCACAGGCAGTATCAGACTTACTGATGAAAACTGAAAGAATACCCTCTGAGATCAAGTGCAAGACAAGGATATTCACTCTCTTTCCTTCTATCCAACATACTACTCGAAGTCCTGGCTACAGCAATCAGTCAAGAAAAATAAATCACAGGGAGCAAAACTGGAACAGAAGAACCTAAATTATTGCTCTTTGCAGGTAACATGGTGATATACACAGAAGATCCTAAAGATCCCACAAAAAAGCTCCTAGAAACAATAACAATATAGCAAAGTGGCCAGCTACAAAGACAATACTACAAAAATTGGTCACATTTTTATATACAAAGAATGATTCAGAGGAGAAAGTGATCAAGGATTCTATCCCATTTAAAATAGTATCCAAAACCACAAAATATCTAGGAATTGGCTTAACAAAAGACATGGGAGATCTATACTGTGGTAACTTTAAATCACTTAAGAGACAGAAGAAATCCTGAGGAAATGGGAAAAATCCAGAAGGAAGGTGATGATGAGAATGGGAAGTAATGGGTGAACAGGCACCAGCGCTTCAGTTATGCTGGTGATAGGGCGAGCAGTGTCATCATATATCCAAAACACAGACCCAACAACACTGAAGACAAGAGTTCTAAGCTGAATCCACTGGAACTTTGTAATGTGCCTGTCAAGTTAACAGATGGGGGCTTCGGTGCAGGGGAGTTGGGGATGAGAAGGGAATATGGAAACACAGGTGGAGGGAAGTTGGCACTAATGGTGGGACTGGTGTTGGAATATTATATGCCTAAAACTTACCAAATAACCTCGTAAATCACAATTCTTTAATTAAATTAAAATATTTATATAGAAAGAATGTGCGGGCTAATTTTCACCTAACATAATAAATATATAAAAAGAGTCGCAGAGTCTACAGTCCTTTGAATGGTAGATTCAAATAAGTAACAGGTATTGATCTGTCCTATTATAATGGCTATGTTGAACTTTTCCCTAGTATTCATAAAAATGACACAAATATCTTTATATCTGTTCTTACATTGATGATTACTTAAATCCTAAGAACTGAAATTGCTGTTTCAAAGGGTAAGGGGAAATATAGTCAGTCTAGCTGATCGGGCATTGCCTCGCATGTGGCTGACCTGCGCTGAAACCCTGATACCACAGACGGTCCCTACAGCACCACTGGGAGTGGTCCTTAGCACAGTCAGGAGTAAGCTCTGGGCACCACTAGGTGTGGCTCTCAACCTCCTCCAAACCCCTGCCCCTGCAGAGAAAAAAAGGGGCATGAATATCTTAAATATTTCACTCCAGTAGTATAAAAAGGGTATCTGACTAACCACATTCTAAACAGCAAATACTGATACTTCTAAAGATTCTATAACTGTGTACCACATATCCCAATTTAAACTTCTTTATGAAGGTATGTCTTCCAACACAGACAACCTATCTTTAGTGACCAGAATTCATGCTGCTTTTAAACACAACTAAGGGGTCGGGGCTGTGTGCAGCAGTAAAGCATTTACCTTGCATCCTTGTAAGCCCTGGCTATGATTCCCAGCACTGCCCAAATAAGAAAAACCAAAACCATAACCAGAATGGCTTTGCCAGAAAGTCATTCATCTTCAGCACCCTGGGGTGAAAAAGCAGTATGATACTGGGTACCTAAGGCATTACTATTTCTGCATCTCTTATAAAGAAAATATATTCGAATGAACATGGGCTTGATATATTAGAAAATCTGCTTAAAAGTATGTTTGATGGCCAGAGATATGGTACAGCACATGCCCTGGGTTTGATCCTTGGCACTCCAAACCTGGCCAAGAGTGACCTGAGTGCAGAGCCAGGAGTAAGCCCTGAGAATCATAAGTGTGGCCCAAAAAATCAAACCAAAAAGTCTGTTTAACATTCAGTCCATACAGATGAGTGCTCAAGAAAAATAACCATTCAGAGTGGTGTGTTACGCAGGTTTCCAAGCACACATACATGAATCTGTACTAGTTCAAGCATCCAGTTAAACATCACTATACTCTCAGGACTGGAGAGATACATTACAGGCAGCTGCTGTGGCCCAAACCCCAACACTCGTTCACTGTAATTCAGGTGGTCTAGATTGCGTCAAGTCATGCATATTTTTGACGGCTACCCTTGTTTCTAGAGCGGATGTGCAGGGCTCAAAATACATGTGACACGCCTAAGGTGAATTTCCCCATTAAGAGCTATATCAAGGCATAAAAGATACACAATAACGCGCTCTCAGGTGAAGAACAGAGTTGGGGGGCTGAAATGGTACAAAGGCTGAGGCACCTGCCTGGTGTGTGGCTGAGGCTGCGACCCAGTTTTGAATGCCAGACCACACATGTACCGCAAGCATCGCCAGGCCCTGAGCACAGAGCCAGGTATATCTCTTGCCCTCTGCAAATAATACAATTTGGTGCATTGCACATGCATGAACCTAAGACACCACCCAAGAAACCATCACTGTAATCCAGACAGCAAAGCAGAGCCAGCTCCTACTTCTTCCTGCTCCCAACTCCTAGGTGACTGCCCACCTGGAATCCCACTGTCAAAAGCTTGATTTGGATTTTCAACTCTTCAGCAATTCCTTTGGACCCAGAAGAGGTTGTCCATGATAGGCACATAGATTTGATTTGACTTCTTTCTGGACCACACTCCGAGTTGCTCAGGGCTTTGGGGAACCATACTACTTGGGGCCAGGAACTGAACCAGGGCTTCTGTGAGCAAGTGACTCACTCCATGCTCCATGTCTGTCTCCCGCCCCTCCCTTATATATTTTAAATAGTGGTTACATTCAAGGAAAATTTGTGAGTTACAGATTGAGACCAAGATATGAGACCAAGAGCAAGTGTGACAGTTTCCTGTGCTAAATGCCAGAGTTGTCATATATTAACATATAATTACAGACTTCCAGTACTAGCCGATAATTGGTGGTTCCTAAAACAACAGCATGTTAAAACAAATGGAAGTGGAATTAATATGATTATTTAGAACTAAATCTTTGAAACAGTCATAGAAATTCTGTTTCACTTCCAATTACACTCTATGATTTAAGGACATTTCTTTCCTTCTGAGTTAAAAATTTTTATTCAGATGAATTTTCTCTTCTTGTACAGTGTATACTTTTGGAAAACAAAATGTGCCAGTGGTTAATAATCAATTTATATTATTGGTTCGCTTCAAGAACCATGAGCATTATATATTCAGAGTTTTAAATTTATTTCCTTTTTGGAGGAGGGGGTTTGGGTAAAACCTGGCAGTGTTAGGTTGGTGGGATGCAAAAACCTTAACCCCTGTACTATCTCTCTAGTTGGCCCAAATGTTATTAATTGATAATACTTATGTTTAATGGTTACTCTTCACACATAAAAACCTAGGTATATTTTGTGATGCATTCCCCCCCCTTTTTTTGGGTCACACCCGGCGATGCACAGGGATTACGCCTGGCTCATACATACACTCAGGAATTACTCCTAGCAGTGCTCGGGGGACCATCTAAGATGCTGGGAATCAAACCTTGGTAGGACATGTGCAAGGTAAATGCCCTACCCACTGTACTATCACTCCAACCTCTTGTGATGCATTTTTGAGATGTAAAAGTTTCCATAGGATATAAAATTCTTAATATTGAGTTCTCATTTATCTATATTATCATTCTTCCAGTCATTTAAATTCAAATTCATATGGTTACTTGTCTTAGGTGATACTAGATCCTATTAAATGTTCTTTATGATTTCTTTTACCTTTAGTGATACAATCCTTCTTTATTATTCTAGCTTCCTGTACAAATACTTGAACTGTATGTTTAGAAATACTGAACCTGGCCATAGAGATAGTATAGCAGGTAAAAGTGCTTATCTTGCAGGTGACCAATCTGCTTCAATCCTTGGTACCACCTGCCAGTGATCCCTAAGTACAGAGCCAGGAGTAAACCCTGAGCTCTGGTGAGTGTGGCTCCCCCAAACAAACAAAAAACTCAAAAATCAACAACAAAAAGAAACATTGAACTATGGCCCCAATTCCTGACTTGCCTGTGTTTTCGAACACATTTTCTGGCCTAGAGCATTCAACTTTGCAGTTTTGTTTGGCCTCAAGTACCCATCTCTGTTAAATACTGTATAAAGGACTTCCAAGATTCCTGCATACAATTAGTCACTCTTGGAAGCCTGAACATTCATTTATTATAACTTTTACTACTAAATGCAATGAAACTAAATTATGAATCTTGAATCTTTTTCTCCACTGTCTTTTACTTTTTCTCATGTCTACACTGTGCTATTGAAATACTAATACTTGCATTTTCTGGAGCATTCTGTACTCTGTTGTTTGCACTATCTATAAGATACACAAAAGTGTTCAATTTGGAAAGGTGACACTGGACGTGCTGATTCTGAGACTAACCAGAGAGAGGTGAGTGGATTCTACCCAGCCCCAATGAGCCCATTCTGCAGAAATTATGTATCCTAGTTGAATGTAGCTACAAATACGATACTGCCAAGACTAACAGAACTGCTGAGCTGAGTCAAATCTCAAAAGTAGAATCATGAGAATATAAAACTGATTTTGTTTTCAGCAATTAATTTGTGACATGGCTTGTTATGTCAAAATTCTCCTTTTCAAAATTATTAATGCCATAGAAAGATAACCTGAATTTTATCTCTATGGAATTTATATAAAGAGAATCAGACAGTTCATATTCATTTATATAAAAATATATATTTTTATGATTCAACAATCATCTCACACCACAGAAACTGCCACACATCAAAAAGAGCAAAAACAACCAGTACTGTGGGGAGAAAGGGACTCTCATTCATTGTTGGTGGGAATGCCAACTATTTCAGCTTTATTGAAAACAATATGGAAATTCCTGAAAAAACTAGAAATTGAGTTTCCACATGACCTAGCAAAAAACTTCTGGGAATATACCCCAGGGACTCCAAATCACATAGCAGAAATGTCAACGGCACTTCAATGTTCACTGTAGCACTACTATTCACAATAGCTAGAATCTGGAAACAACCTGAGTGCCTGAGAACAGATGACTGGATAAAGAAATCATGGTACATCTACACAATGAAATACTACACAGCCACCAAGAAAACTGGAATCATGAAATTCACTTATAAATAGATCGACATGGAGAGTGTCATGCTGAGTGAAATGAGTCAGAGGACAGGGACAGACGTAGAAGGACTGCATGCATTCATGGGATATGAAACAACATAGTATGAAATTAACACCTAAGGACAGTAGGAAGAAGGACCAGGAGGATTGCTTCATGGTTGGAAGCTTGCTTGAAGTGGTGGGGGAGAAGGCAGTTGGGATAGAGAAGGAACTCTATGACAATGATAGTGGGAGAGGGAGAGTGAGGGAGAGTGATGGAGAGAGAGGGAGAGGGAGGGAGAGAGAGGGATCGGAGGGGAGAGAGAGACCCCTACCACAGAGGCAGGCTGGGGTGAGGGGTGGTGACGGGAAACTGGGGACACAGGTGGTGGAATATGTACACTGGTGGAGGGATGGGTGTTGGTACACCCATCCATGGACAGTTTCTCATGGTGATTCAATTAAAAAAGAAAAAAGAAAGTCTTTATTTCAGCTTAACCCTTAAAGGAAATAATTTCAGAATACAGAATTCTGGATTGGTAGGGTTTTTTTTTTTGCTTTTTTTTGAACACATAAAAGATGTTTCACTTTTTTTTTGGTTTACTTTTTTGATATTCAAGAAAACATAGCCAGGGGCTTCTCCAGAGTGGAAAAAGCAAGCGAAGCAAGCCAGTGAGATACATGCTCAAAGGAGAACATGGACTTGAAGAACACATACTAGGGATTTTTAAGGACAAACACTTAAGACAAGTAACTAAATCAATAGGGATAGCAATGAATTTTCATCCACAGAATAAAAATACAAGAATTTGTGCTATCATAAATTAGCTAGTGAAAAGAAAGCTTTTTCAGACCTAATTATAATTAATAAAAATTATCAGGCATACTAGGCTGGAGCGATAGCACAGCGGGAGGGCATTTGCCTTGCATGCGGCTGACCCAGGTTCAATTCCTCCACCCACCCCTCTTGGAGAGCCTGGCATGCTACTGAGAGTATCTCTCTGCATGGCAGAGCCCGGCAAGCTACCTGTGGAGTATTTGATATGCCAAAAACAGTAACAACAAGTGTCATTTGTTGGGGTAACAGTAACAAGTGGGGACCAAATCCAGGTGGGGCATGTTCAAGGCAAGTGCCCTACCTACTGTGCTATCTCAATAGCCCCAATTACTTTATTTTTATGCTATTTTATTTTTTTTCTTTTGGGAGGCTACACTTAGTGGTCCTCAAGGCAGCCGGGTGTGTGTTCAGGGATAACTCCTAGCAGTGTTCTGGGGACCATATGGCGTGCTGGGGACTGAACCAGGGTCAGTCACATGTAAGGCAAATAAATGCCTTAACCCTTATATTATCTCTCCAGCCCCAACAGTTGCTATAACAACTGTAATTCAGCAATATTAACTTCCTGGTTTTGATAATAACACTGTGGTTATAAGAGATTACTGTAGATTAAAAAGAGTAAAAGGTGCTGCTGTTTAGGAATGCTGGGTGAAGATACACGGTAAATCTCTACTGTAACCTGCAATTTGCTACAATTTGAGAAGTTAAAATTACGACTGATGCTGTCAGAAACATCCTTGTGTGTAAATTCTTGTACTTGTGCTAATTATACTGTGGAATTAATTTCTGTAAATTACTAAGTCACAGGACACACATTATCTTAAGGCTTCTAAAAGGTATACCCAAGTTATCATTATACAAAATTGTTCCCATCAGCAGTGGGTCTCAAGGTTTTTTTTTTTTCAAATCTCCAACATGTACTAGATAACCTCTGATATCTTTTCTAGTTCTTATTTGCATCAAAATATCACTTACATTCCACACATCAGTTTCACATCATTATTTAATACACAGTTTTCCTGATCAGTGGTATAATGGAACTCATAGTGGCACTGTTTCTACAGTACATCTTGGGAAAAGATTCATATAATCCTTTATACTTATACTATTTTTGCTTTTGTTTTTTTTTTCTTCTTGGGTCACACCTGGCAATGCTCAGAGAACCATATGGGATGCTGGGAATCGAACCCGCGTGCAAGGCAAATGTCCTTTTGCTTCTATTGCTCCACTCCCTACACTGTCTTTTAGAATATGTCTCACCTACTTCAAAGTTCTTTGAAGCATCTATCAGATATACCTTAGCACAGTATATTAAACAGAATAATGGTTCAATTAGTCAAAATCAAGGAAATTGTAACTTGCTTTCTACTCATATTCCAATACCCTATCTGCTCACCTGTCAAGCTATTTTTTGTTGTTTTGTTGTTAGGCCACACCCAGTGCTGCTCAGGGGTTACACTTGGCTCTGCACACAGAAATCACTCCTGGCAGTGCTTGGGGATATTGGATGCTGGGGATTAAACTCGAGTTGGCTGCGTGCAAGGCAAGCAACCTTCTGGCTATACTTCCTCCAGCCATCAAGCTCTAATCTTGCTGATGTGAATACTGTCTGAATTTGCACTAATTCTATCTTCACAGCTTAGATTGTACTTGCAGAACTGGGGGTTAATTCTAAACTAGTTCTAATCCGATCAGGAGACACCAAGAGCAGGGAAAGCTGAGGTGGTGTGATCCCTAGGCAACACTTCTGTTCTACCCGGCATGCTGTCTTCTGCATTAGTCAAACTTTGAATCTAAGGGTCTATATTTCCTGTCATTAACCCGAAGAACCATCCTTCCCAACAGCCTAGTCGCCACCTTCTAAAACTAGCCTGCTCTAACTTGAGGGCTCGCTGGTCATTTCAGCATTTTCTGGCTTCCATTATCATTTGGGAAAAACTGTTTTTCCCAAAGAAGAGTTTTCCGTAGCAGTTTTTATGTAAGAACAGACTCCTCTGAATGACAACAACTGCTTCCTGAGAAAGCGCTTTCTCCATTTTCCCTCTGCCACTCTGAGCTCAGCACTGTGTGCATTCCTGCAAGACTTAGGAGGCATGGGTACAGCCTTGGAGAAGGGTCTTAAGGTGACTGGACACAGAGTTGCCACCAACACAGGCACCCACAGCAGCCGTCCCCAATGTCTCACCTGGGCTAAGTTTCATTCAGTCCCCGATACTCTACATTCCCAAATTTTCCATTTAACCAAACCATTGTGTCTCCTTCCTAGATCTGCCTAACTTACCATAAACCAATTTATCACACTGTTGACTGTGGAAAATAAACAGCATAAGAAGGGCTAGAGAGGTAGAACAGTGACCAATTGGAGTTCATGACCAGTACCACACACGATGTCCAAGCTCTGCCAACAGTGTTCCCTGTTGGCACAAAGCCAGGAGTAAGACCTGAGCACCGCTGGGTGTGGTCACAAAACCAAAAACAAGGGCCGGAGCGATAGCACAGCGGGTAGGGCGTTTGCCTTGCACACGGCCGACCCGAGTTCGATCCCCGGCATCCCATATGGTCCTCCAAGCACCGCCAGGAGTAATTCCTGAGTGCAAAGCCAGGAGTAACCCCTGAGCATCACTGGGTGTGACCCAAAAAGCAAAACAAAACAAAACAGGGGCTGGAGAGATAGCACAGCGGGTAGGGCGTTTGCCTTGCACGCAGCCGACCCGGGTTCAAATCCCAGCATCCCATATGGTTCCCTGAGCACCGCCAGGGGTAATTCCTGAGTGCAGAGCCAGGAGTAACCCCTGTGCATCGCCAGGTGTGACCCAAAAAGCAAAAAAACAAAAACAAAAACAAAAAAACAACAACAAAACAAAAACCCAAAAACAAAAAGAAATATGTAAGAAAGAGGTCAACACCTAGATTTGGTTGGCATGGCTTGACTGGAGTAAAGTCAGTAATTCAATGTCCATTGATGTATTACTTATATTTTTCTCTGCTACGTAAACTGCAAAAAAGATTTGAAGGAGAAGAACTATACTCTGAAGCTGTACTGAGACCACAAATATAGCAACACACCAGAAGTTGGGTGTGAGTGTCCAGCCTTGAGCCCTGACACTCTGTACTTGTGGGAGAATCTTCGCCACTTTCTCATCTCCTTAAACAAATACGTCACATCTGCCCCAGCTGGTTCCTTGCTTCCTTTCTCTCCATAAATAAATGCTTGTTCTCCATATTTATTTAAAAATAAACAGAATTTGAATTGCCAAAGGACTCCAGACTAACTGTAAGAGCTGTCAATGGTGACAAATGCCTGCAAGTTTTCTAGATAGCGGACAAGGGGCGTGTTGGGTGGGTTCTAGTTCTGTGCTTAAGGAACTTCATGATCCCTATTACAATCTACTCTTCACACTCACATGCCAACCTGTAACTTACTATACAAAGCCTTTCAATTAAGGGGAAAAAATAGGATAAGGAATTTGCAGATACACCAGATCAGCCTGTGGACAGGAGCCTGGATGGGGTGTTGTGGAAATGTTGGTGTTGGAGAGCTGAAGGGAACTGTGTCGACCACAACCATACATATCAAGAGCACTGTAAACACACTGCCCTAATTATAATACATTAAAAAAATTAAATCAAATTAGAAACTAAAAAAAATTATAGATATATGATTCCTGCCCTCAAGTCCCTGTTCTTTATTCCTAGAAGTAACCTAATAAAACAAATCTGAATATAGATATCCTTTGAAGAGCAATGCTGCAATAGAAATAAAAAAAATCTGAAATTACTTTGAGGTAAATTCTCAAAGTTGTTAGAACCAAGGTTCTAAAAAGCTTAAATCTACATGGCTTTGAGATGAGCTCTAAATGCTTTAAGAGATAGCCAAGGTAAAACTACTGTTTATTTAGGCATAAAAAATAGCACTGAGGATCTCTCATAAATCATGAGAGAAAACTCCAACTTATGGTTCAAAAGAAAACAGTAAATCTTAATACAACATACAGAATGTCAAGGCCAGGGTCATGTTCTAGATTCATAGGGGAAATCCAAGCAAATTTTAACAAAAATGAATTCTGTTGCATAATCCATGTTGCAAAAAAAATACTCTTATAATTGCTCCAGGTTACTAGATTTTTGGTCTTGGTCTTATCCAAGACCTTAAGACCAAGATGTGCTCCAGATAGTCAAACAAGACCTAAAGAGAGTAAGACAATTCTGAAACAGTTCCTTCTTTATCTCTCCCATTTCCCATCTGTGGCACTTGCACGAGTGGCTGTGACCCTTGTCTGGGTTCCTATGTCTGCCGTGGAGCTCTCACACCTACTCGTCAGGGCTGGTGCTATTGGCTGCGTAGTCTGCACACACCTGGCAGTGTGCTGGTGATCACATATAACACTGTGTTGTGTCCCAGAGTCTCACCAGCAGAAACACTGGGGCATGCTTTGTGCTTGTGGGTGGCACTGGAGATGAAATCTGGGCTCATGCTTAAGGGGCAGGTGCTCTGTGCCACCGAGCCATCCCCCAGACCCCACAAAAAACAGCTCCTTCATTCAAAGTGGGTCACAGATGAATATGTGTTACAGAAAATTCAATCACAGATTTATGTGAACTTTTTTTTTGCAAAAAGCCCACTTTGAATTATAATCATGTAACATACATACACATACATATGTACATACACATGTGTATATGTATACACACAAATATATGTATATACATATCTTATAATATAGAATCATTAGTAAAGCTACTCCTGCTGCACTAAACCTTAGGTGACCCCACTCTTCCAAATATGGTTCCTCCAGTACCCCAAGGAGTGACCTCTGAGCGAAGTCAAGAAGCGCTTTGGAATAACACAGGAAGTGATGCCTAGACAAAAACAAGTAACAACAACAAAAATTCCAGAACAGTAATATTTATTGGAAATGAAGATAACTATTTAATTTTATTATAAATCTATATATTTAAAGATACGTAGATTTTTAATGGAGTCCAGTTTATATAGTTTATTTTAAAAAACTTTAAACAATAATTTCAATTTTTAACTTTCATGACTTTTTATAATTGTATCAATAGGCCCAGGTAACTCCTAATTTCGTATCAGCTATAATTTTATTAAAGCATTGCTTATTCTATTTCTAGAACTTAAGGGTAAAAATAACCAAGAGCTAATGCTGCAGCAGTACTTTTGGGAAGCACTTTGTTTCTTCTAAAACTTTCCCCACGAC
The DNA here is from genome assembly GCF_027595985.1 of Sorex araneus. Taxonomy (NCBI): domain Eukaryota; kingdom Metazoa; phylum Chordata; class Mammalia; order Eulipotyphla; family Soricidae; genus Sorex; species Sorex araneus. Next base: position 116,726,307 of record NC_073304.1, read on the forward strand.
TGAATTCATTACCCTTTTGCACCAGTCTGTGTTTATTGTCTGTAAACCAAGCCAATCTTTATTAATTTTCTAAGGCAAATTCCCTAGTGTATTTTCTGTGACTTATATATGGCTCTTTTTCGCTACAATTTTTCTAACCTGATCAAGATTTTCTTACTTGAACTCCACAGGACTATGCATCACTAATATTTCTTATAGTGATTATTTATTATTGCAAATTTTATTCTCTGACACTTAATTTAAAAATAAATCTTCTTCTTTAGTACCATCGCTTTATAAACAAAGAGAAGTATAGTTCCCTTTTTTATGTACTTAAGTTCAACTGTCCACAAAATGTTTCTCATTCCAAATAATTTTTCCTTCTCTGTACATATGTGAAGAGTTAATCACACACTGCCTAATATTGCATTCAAAACTTCATCACATAGGGCAGGAGTGCTAGGCCAGTGGGTAGGGTCTTGCACACGACAACCTGGGTTTGGTTCCCGGCATCTCATATGGTTCCCTGAGCACTTTCAGGAGTGACTCCTGAGTGTAGAGCCAGAAGTAACCCCTGAGAATCACCTGGTGTGACCCAAGAAGCAAAAAAGAGCAAAATAAAACAAAACAAAACACAACAACAACAAAAACCCACAGTTTACTACATCATGCTTACCCAAATCATCTTAATAATCAACATTTATTGTGATACACCTCATACCAGTTAAATATTCTTTGCCTTTATTATTTTAGTAAATTGAAATAATGTTTGAAATCTCGAGTCTCCAGGATAGTATTTCAAGGAGTAGTTAACAAGGGGTGGGGGTTGGGGGGCCGGCAGGCCTGGAGAGATAGTACGGTGGGTAGTTTGCTTGCCTTGCATGTGGCTGATCCCAGTTTGATTTCCGGCATCCCATATGGACCCCTAAACAGTACTAGGAGTGATTCCTGGGTAACATCTTAGCACCACTGGGTGTGGCCCCCAAACCAGAGAGAGAACGAGCACTAGAGCACGAGAGTGAAGTTCAAACATCACATCCCTTTTTGAAACTTACCCAGCTTCTTGTTTCTATATGAGTCCAACTTATAAAAAGCAGTTAATGAAAGTTGTATGTCATTTCTCATATTGCATTACTGGATTATATCTCTTCTACAATTCAACAAAGTTTTATACTATTTATTGTTATAACCATAATTCCTAATAGAAATTAGGCACTAAATAAATACTAATTTGAATCCATATGTACTATTTTACTGTTTAATCTATTGATGTAGCCCTTCTTTCCAATTTGTCTTGCTCAAGGTTTGAAATTTTTTAAATTTAGTTCTATATTATCTGGAATGTTCTTTTTTTGTTTGGAGGCTAGAGCTGGTGGTGCTCAGGGCTTACTCCTGGTGTATTTGGCGGGGCCATATGTGATACTGGGGTTTGAACCTGGCCAGCTGCCTGGACCTTACCCACTGTACTATTACTCTAGAATGCTCTTAGTACATGATTAAGAATCTTTGTACTGAAGGAACCTATCGTTAGGTCCTTACAGTAACGACAGGTCTCATTCCCCTGACCCTGAAAGAGCCTCCAATCTTCGGGAAAGACAAGTAAAGGAGGCTGCTAAAAACTCAGTGCTGAGTGTAACAGAGACGTTACTGGTGCCCGCTGGAGTAAATCAATGAACAACGGGATCACAATGATACAGTGATGCTGTGTATTGAAGGAAATAGTAGAAATCACACAGTATAAAACCTAGCTAATGCAATCATGTATTTTACCAAACACTAATTTGTTGAAAAATGTAGAGTGATTAGTGTCACTATGTGGACTGGTTTGCTCAGGATAGCCCAAGTAAAACTAAGAGTACTCTGATCACTCTCAAAATATCTATGCACGGGGCCAGAGTGACAGCACAGCAGGTAAGGTGTTTTGCCTCTGCACATGGCAGACCTAGGTTTGATCTCTGGCATCCCGTATCAACCCCTGAGCACTGCCAGGACTGATTTTTCAGAAGGCAAAGCCAGGCGTAACCCCTGAAAATCACTGGCTGTGGCCTAAAAACAAACAAACAAACAAACAAACAGCCCCCAAACACTGGGCATGTTTTCCCGATTTCCATTCTGGCATTAAAAATAAACAAATCTGGGTTTTGAGGTAAGTTATAAGGTCATCTAAATCATAAAAGACGACTATATTCATCCCCTTAAGAACTACACAGCTAAGCAGCCTTAATTGGTGCACTGTTTGAATTTTGCACTATTGTTAATGCACCGACTAATCACACACCCAAATATCTTCCCATCAGGGTCTGAGGATGCGGTTCAGTGTTAGAGCGCCTGCCTTGCAGAAATGAGGCTGAGAGTTTGATGCCTGGCACTGCCCCGCGAGCCGTTCCAGGAGACGCTGCCATGTGGGGCTGGCACTGAACAAACTGTAAGCTTTCTGCTCTGCCACACCTCAGGGTGCGTGAGCCCCCAAGCTAGACCTCAGTCCCAGCATGCACTGCGGCCAAGACCCCCACACTGGCAACCACCACACTTCATGGTTCAACTCCACAGGAACAGCAACCAGAAGAAGGGGGAAGGGGAGGAAAAATGAAAATATGTCAGTATAGCAAATATTCAAAAGCACACGCAAACTTTATTACAAGTCAATCAAGTAGAAGGCAAAGGGCCAAAGTATTGATTTGCCAACATATGTGGGCATTTTCTGCAGACTTGAAATCATTAAACCATGCTCTAAGCTTAAAATAGCTTAATAGAGGCAGATAAAGGCTAAATACACTTCATGGGCCAAAATTAAATAAAAATAAGAGATACCCCAGAAATGTTGGCTTCTATCTGGCATTTAAATAGAAAAAAAATCAATGAATCAAAAATGATGTGTTTTCTATGTTAGTTTAATTAGGATAAGTCATCTTTGCTGAGGCTTAAAGGAATAAGGCATAGCTATGTCTTTATTTAAGTACGATATGGTTTTTTAAAAAAATTCACTTTTACTTTATTTCTTTAAATGGAAGGGAAATTGAGCTATCCAGATATCTATCTAAATCAGACTTTCCTGCTACATCTTCAAAGATTTTTGTCTGAGCTAAAAACTTGCATGCAGTGTTTCAGCCAAAACAAAATTTTGCGGCCAAGTTGTAATGCTCTGAAAATTAATTTTAGAAGAATTGCTGGATATAAATAATCATTCTAAAAAATGTAGTATACCTCTAAGGTAAGAATCTACGTATATTTTCAAGAGCTTTTAATTATAGAAATTTGTTATTTGGAGTTTTAAGATTGATACATTTTCTAAAGCCATTTATGTGAATGAATACACAGACTATAAACGTAGCTATCATCCTGAAAAGCATTTAGAGGATATGCATTCAAGCTTCCACTCAAAATGCTCTTTCCAGAGCCAATAAATCTGTACAAAATAATAGACCTAGACTTGGAGGTTATTTGGCAGATGCTCTGAGAAACACAGTTCACCACGGAACCATGGCTCTGACTTTGGTCAAGGGACCTCTGGCTATACTGCAGGAAGAAGTCTTGGAACTGATCCTATGGTTAGATGTGGCTAAGTATAAAGAGAAATAGACAAGGATCTTTAAAATATCCATTGTGAAGGACCTGGCAATCAGGTCTGAAAGGTTTTTTGATACCCTACTCTTCTCTTTTTCTTGCTGTTGCAATGATGACTAGCGGCTGCATATGTGGCAGGGCTGCACCCACTGAGATCAAGCCCTACCTGTGGCACAGAAAAGCCCAGGTGGCAGCTGTGGGTACTGGGGCTGCATGCGCAAGCTCACTTCTGCAAGATAGGAGCTTTACCACTGAGCCGTCCCTAGGTTTGCTTTGCCACACTCAGTGGTGCTCAGGGCTTACTCCTGATCCTGTGCTCAGGGACTATCTGTGGTGGGGTTTGGAGGAACTGTATGCATGCCTGGGCTGAAACTGGGTCCTCTATATCAAATATCAAGTCCAAGCCAGATTTTTTGGAAGCCTTGTTATAACTGCTATTCTGGGCCAGATGATTCTCTATTTGTGGTGTGTGCACACCTAGTATCAGGGGCTACTCAGGCTCTGTGCTCAGAATGATCCTGGCAGTACTCAGGTGCACAAATATGGTGCTGGGAATTCAGACCAGGTGGGCAGCGTGGAAAGGAAGTGCCTGAGCTCCTACACAGACTCTTACACCAAGGATCAAGTGACTCCCTGCTGTAGGTGGTGGTTGTTCTACATATCACAGGATTTGTCATGGCTTCTCTGGCCCTGGCCCACCAGATGCCATGGAATCACTCTCCCCCTCAATGTGACAACCAGAATCATGGGGAAGATCACTTCTGGCTGAAGAACCACTCCAGCTAAATAAACAAGGCACAGCGGAGTCCGACAGATTAGATGAGACTGCTGGATGAGATTCCAGCTGCTTTTGTCTTAAATGTTGGAATTAAAAAAAAAAAATCTAGGGGCTGGGGAAATAGCTCAAAGCTCCTGTTGTAGAGGCAGAACCTGGGTTCTACCCCTGGCACCATAGATCGCATGGAACATCACCAAACGCTTCCAGGAATGGTCCTAAACCAAACTAATCCAAGAACACCTCCATAGAGGCCAGAGATAGCTTAGGGCCCAGGATGCAGTTCTGCACACACAGGAACCAGAATTCGAACCCTGGCACCACAAGGTAACCCTGGTGGGCCCGGCAGCAGTGCTGGGAGTGGCCTTGAGCATCAATGGGCCTGAGTAGTGCCAGCACTGGCACATGGGGCACAGGTGGTTGAACCCTGGCCAAAATGGCACTGGGGGCCTGAGCACTGTTTGGAAGCACCTGCCCCCATGACCTAACTAGCCGATGTCAGAGTGGGTTATGAAGGGCAGCAGAACCTTCCATAATGACTAGAAAAGCCCACTAAGCTTTCTTGGGTCAAATATATTTCCAATTTAAAATGAAAATAAATATTGGAGAGGGGTATTAATTTATGCTCTAATGTCGTAGCTTAAAATATACTGACTCCTGGGGCCAGAGTAACAGTGCAGCGGGTTGGGGATTTGCCTTGTAAGCAGCCTACCTGGGTGAATCCTCAGCATCCCATATACTCCATTTAGCATTACCAGGAGTGATACCTGAGCACAGAGTCAGGAGTAAGTCCTGATCCCCACTAGGTGTGGGCCAAGTTGTCCTCACAAAAACAAACAAAAAACCCCAAACCAACTCCTACACCATAAATAGCTGAAAAAAAAATCTGCAAAATAAAACAAAATAGTGACAACAACAACAACAAAAAAGGTCTAGAAGTTCTAAAGGTCTAAAGGTACAAACCTTTGAGAAAAGAGAACCACAAAAAGTTAGAAGTAGGAGCTGGAAAGATAGTACATGGGTAAAGTGCTTGCTTGTATGCAAACGACCCGGGCTTGATCCCTGGCACTGTATATGGTCCACTCAGCACTGCTGGGTGTGACTCAAAGACAAAAACAAAATAAAGCAAACAAGTTTGACAGCCTAAAAATTGACCTACACCCTGGAGATGGTTAAATGGGCTAGACACACGCTTTGTAGGTAAGGAGGAAGGTCTGGTTTGGTCTATATCATGAGCACTGCAAGGTTGAGCACCATTTGGTACACCTCTTTTTCCATTTAAAAACTGCCTTTTTCTTGAGTATCTGCTAATGCTGGTGCTAAATGAGAGGGTGAGGATCCAGACAATAACTAGGAGACAAAGAAGCCAAGAGGATTTTGGGTAACTGCCAGAGCTGGAGTGATAGTACAGCGGGTAGGGAGTTTGTCTTGCTTGTGGCCAACCCAGGTTCAATTCCTCCATCCCTCTCAGAGAGCCCGGCAAGCTATTGAGAATATCCTGCCTGAACGTCAGAGCCTGGCAAGCTACTGGTGGTATGTCAAAAACAGTAACAAGTCTCTTGGGGCTGGAGTGATAGCACAGTGGGTAGGGCGTTTGCCTTGCACGCGGCCGACCCGACCCGGGTTTGAGTCCCAGCATCCCATATGGTCCCCTGAGCATCGCCAGGAGTGATTCCTGAGTGCAGAGCCGGGAGTAACCCCTGTGCATCGCCAGGTGTGACCCAAAAAGCAAAAAAATAAAAACAAACAAACAAACAAAAAACAAGTCTCACAATGGAGATGTTGCTGGTGCCCGTTCGAGCAAATCGATGAGCAAAGGGTTACAGACAGTGCCAGGGCTCAAGACAAAAATTTGAGTTAAGGGCCACCAAAGCCATAAGAATTGAGGGACCATGATTCTGTGGAGAAAGACAACCAAGTGAACTGAGTCTGACACTCAGGGGGCTTCTTGCTCCTTTGAAGCATTTGTCTTTGGGTCAAACCTGGTGCTGCTGAGGGGACCATATGGGATGCCAGGGATTAAATCCAGGTTGGCCGCATGCAAGGAAAATGTCCTACCTGCTGTACTATCACTTTGGCCTGTCCTTCAAGACATCTGTCAAATAGATAATGAAGCAGGACAAAAGGCCTAAAAGGTAGGTCAGTGCTGTTGATGGCTGTGTGGAAAAATGAGATAAAAGTAGGAACCAAGAACCTAGCACTGAGTAGGAACTCTACTCTAGCAAACACCCTCGGATTTTAGTCATTTAGCCTAGAGAGCCTTACAAACATCCCAGCCAAATTCTTGGTGAACTCAGTCCTACACTTATCTTTACTCTAGCTATTGCCACAACACTCACAGAAACTTTTTTTTTTTTTTTTGGTTTTTGGGTCACACCCGGCGATACACAGGGGTTACTCCTGGCTCTTCACTCACGAATTACCCCTGGCGGTGCTCAGGGGACCATATGGGATGCTGGGATTAGAACCCGGGTCGGCCGCGTGCAAGGCAAACGCCCTACCTGCTGTGCTATTGCTCCAGCCCCGAAATGTTATTATTTTTATGTATATTTTGTTTCAATGAAAAAAAGAAATGATCAGGTAAGTCAGGGAAGATGTTCCAAAGAAAAGATTTTTAGAAAACAAAAACAAAAACAGACAAAACGATGGCAGAGATATAGCTTTGAGATTTATCATTAATCATTAATATAACTAAAATATATGATAAGATGTTCAAACAATAACGGACAAAGTAAAGGATCATATAATAGCAAGGAGACAGGAAAAAGAATTTAAAAATACAAAAAGGAAAAATGAGATTACTGAATTAGAAAACTCCATAGCGGTTCTAAAATGTAGATCAGATAAAATAGGAAAGAGGATTAGTGAGCAAAATACCAGGTCACTACAAATACACAAGTTAAAGCCTGAAGATGAAATTACAAAATGAGCATAAATGTCATATGGAATATAACGAAAAAATTAATGATGTATACAACTGGCATCCCAATTAGAAAGATACATATCTAAAAAATAGCCAATTTTACAAAATTTTACATAATTTTACAAAATTGTTGAATGTCGCCAAACATAGATTCAAGGAACACTAAAAACCTCAGCAGGATTACCTAAGGAAAAGCAGAACTGAATGTACAATTAAAGTCAAATAAGTCAGAGAGGCTGGAGAGATAGTATAGGAGTTGGAGGTAATTGCTTTGCATGCACCTAGCACCACATATGATCTGCTGCAAAGTAATCCCTGAATGCAGATCCAAAACAGACCAACAAAAACAGAAGCCAGAGAAAATGAACATGCTATATTAAAAGGAGTAAGAATAAGACTGGTAGCTGCTGTCTTTAAGCACTTTTCTTTTTTAAACAAACAAAACCCAACAGAATTTTCAGAAGCACTAAAAGTGCTTCATGAAAAATTACAAAGAGATTCGTAAGTGAGCAAATAAAAGCACATGTATAAACACTAAATAAGAATATAAATGGCCCAAACAACAAACTTAAGAATCTTGACCTATGGGGCTGGAACAATAGCACAGCGGGTAGGGCATTTGCCTTGCACACGGCTGGCCCGGGTTCTAATCCCAGCATCCCTGAGCACCGCCAGGGGTAATTCCTGAGTGCATGAGCCAGGAGTAACCCCTGTGTATCGCCGGGTGTGACCCAAAAACCAAAACAAACAAACAAACAAAAAACAAAGAATCTTGACCTCATTGTATACACAGAAGCCTTGACTTAAGAATGTTTGTATCATAGTTTGATATAGTATTTTCTCACTAAGACTCTAGAATGCCTAATTTCATTCTGGTATCTACTACTTTGAAAATATAATTTTATTTTGGTTTGGACCTTGAAGAAGAACATAATTACGGAAAACAAAAAGAACCTAAATTTATAAGGTCAAGAATTTGAAAAGAAACATCACTATAGATCCTACAGCAACCCAAAAATGAAGTGAGAAAAGACTATAATTTTGTGCCAATAAACGCGAATATTTTCATGATACAAATACCTAGAAAAATAAACTTAGCAATACACGAACAGAAAAGGAAAGAAAATACTTAACACTCCTCTTCAATTAAAGAAGCTGAATTTGGAATGAAAACCCATCTAAAAAGATTCCTCTAAGTCCCAGAATCTATTTACATAAAAAGAACATGACTCTTCCAGAAAAGAAAAAAGCGGTTTCCAATTTACTTTTTTAGACGATCATCATGTTCCTACCCAATTAACAAGGAGGTTACAAAAAGGGAAAATGATGAGACAAGCCGCCTGGTGAACACTGCAAACATCGACAAGAGTCATCAGCCTGGCTCCAGACTGCCAGCAAAGTGGCAGAGAAGACGGCAGTCTACGAAGCTTCATGCTGAAGCACCACCAGAAATGAATGTCGCAGCACAGGCAAAGTCCTACCTGTCCAGGGACGCTTGCCTAGAGACTGTGCATCTGTTTATCTGACAGTCCCGGGTCAGGGCGTCGGGCCAGTGGGGCTGCATAGACATGGAAAGTCTCTGGACTGGGAAAAGGACCCAGGAGCAGGTCAGGCCACAGTCACTGGGTAGCCGAGACCCTCGGGAAGAGCCAGGACTATAGTAACAGTCCAGTTCTCAGAGGCACAAACCGCGCTGTGGGAGATCAGAGCTCAGGAATGGAAATAAGGCCGAGGCCTAGAGTTTAGGCAGCCCGCTGGGGCAGGACACAGGAGTGGCCACAGAGGCCGCGGTGCAGCCTGGCTCACACTCCCTCGTCTGCTCCCCTCCCTCCCACCCTACACTGGGGTTTTCAGTCTCATCACCATCATCTTCCTGCTCCTTTTCTGGGCCTTAGAAACAAAGAATTCCTCTGGTGTTGGCATTATGTGCATGAGAAACCATTATTAATAGCATTGTAAGCGACGGAATCTTAACAAGACATTCACGAACAGAACCAAAGAATTCCAGGGCTGGGAACTGCTAAGAGGTCTCTTAGATAAAGCATGTGCTTTGATGGTTTGACCCTTGACACTGGCACCTTATGACTTCCCAAGCACCACTGGGGTGTCTCCAGAGCACCCTCAGGTATGACATCCCACAATCCCCACAACCTGTGCAAAACAACAACAACAACAACAATTAAAGCCACAGCACCATCTGCAGGAAGACAAAAGGCGCTAACTCAGGTGCATGAGCAGAAAAACACTGCAGCCCAGCACTGTAAAACTAAAAGAAAATGCCGTTAAGTTTTTAGAGGACATACTTAAAGAATTGGAGGAGGCAACAGGCAAAGAATAGAGAAGAAATATTATAATAATAGATGTAGGATAACATTGGCTTGCCCTTCGTTGATGAACTCAGGAAGTTGCCCCTTCTGGCTCTCTCCCCTAGCCCCATCTACACATATATGAAGAAGAGGAGAGCCAGACTCAAGCGCTGAAGTGCTTGCACAGAGTACTGCTGGGAGAGATTCCCAGCACTATGGGTGAAGCCCCATAGTGTCTAGAAGGGTGGCCCAAACCAATACCCCTCCAGCTCACTACCTGCCCCACACTCAAGGTTAAAAAGATCTACAAAAGCTTACGGAGGGCTTCACCAAAGAAATCAAAGATATCAGACAATTCCCGAGATGATGGGATTAATGAAAATATACATGTAAAAAAATCCAGTCTAACATGGAAAGCTTAACAGGTAGACTCACTCTCCCAGAGGAAAGAGTACCAGAAGGTGAAGAGACAATCACAGCATCTACTGAAATAGAAGGTGGGGCGGGGGTGGAAGACAAGGCTTAGGAAAAATGGTAAAGTATCAGATTCTATTAGGAGGGAGGAACGGAGGGAGAAATGGGGGGGGGAGGGGAGAGAGAGAGAGAGAGAGAGAGAGAGAGAGAGAGAGAGAGAGAGAGAGAGAGAGAGAGAGAGAGAGAGAGAGAGAGGAGTTGAAAAGTTCCCCAAACTAAAAAACCCAGCTATATAGATATCAGGAAGCTGAGAAAATACCCATACTTCAGAATCCAAACAAGCCTATAAGAATCCAAACGAGCCTATAAGCATTGTTAAATACTCAAAAGTCAATGACCTGTCAGTGTCTGTGTTGCAAGCCATAATGCCCAAAAGTAGAGAGAGAGTATGGGGAATATTGTCTGCCATGGAGGCAGGGGGAGGTTGGGGAAGAGGGTATACGGGGATATTGGTGGTGGGGAATGTGCACTGGTGGAAGGATGGGTGCTTGATCACTGTGTGATTGTAACCCAAACATGAATGCTTGTAACTATCTCATGGTGACTCAATAAAATTAAAAAAAAAAAAGGGTCAAAGATAGAGAAAGAATATTGAAGTCTGTGAAGAAAAAGGGAAACATAACCTCTATCAGCCTTTGATAAGGCAACTCTGCAGAAACACTACAGGCAAGAATAGAGTGGCAAGACAAACTGTATCGGTCAAAAAAACTTTACCTGGCAAAATTATCATTTGATTATGATGGAGAAATAAAGGTTCTTTCAGACAGATAAAAGCTAAGAGAGTTTACTATCACCAGACCTGCTCTAAAGAAATGTTGAAATGTGAAAAAGGTGAAACAAAAGATAACAAAATCTTGAACACAGAGATAAACAGTAGTATAGGAACAGAAGCAAACACAACAAAAACTAAAAATTGAGGAAAAAAGGAAAGGATTGGTGCAGTCAAATTATGACAACTTGGTATCAGCACAAGAAAGGACTATAGCAGATATAGATCCTATGATCCCCTGGTAATCACTGATTTAGAGTACAGACATTAAAAATAAAAATATTTTTTTTAAAAAAGGGAAAACCATGGAGTAAACTATACACATGAAAATACAAAATTAAAGGGGAGAAAAACAACATACATTTAAAACTACCCAAAAACAAGAGAGAATGGCAAGTAAGTCCCATATACCATTAGGCAGAACCATACAATCGAAACAGATATTACAATTACAAAAAATGAAGGGGTGTGGCAAAAATGATTTTAGAAAGATACTTGCACACCTACGTTCACTGCAACGCTGCTCCACCAAGAACAGATGACGGGACAAAAAACTGAGAAAGGAGGCCAGAGTGATAACGGTGGTGGGGGCGGGGGTGCGCCTGTTCTGGACAAGGCCAACCTGGCTTCCATCCCCAGTACCTTGTCAGCCAGGAGGGGTGTCTGAGCACAGGGGCAGGAATAAGGCCTGAGCACCACTGGGTGTGTCCCCCAAACAAAGATGAACAAAAATACTGAGGGGTGTGTGTGTATGTGTATGTGTGCGCGCGCGTGCGTGTGTGTGCGCGCGCGCGCGTGCACGCGAGTGATAATCTGTGTGTGTAATGAGACACTACCCAGCTTTACGAGAAGATGAAAGTAAAATGTGGTTGGGGACCCCGAGCGAGAAGAGAGATGCGTGCTGAAAGTAGACTAGAGACTAAACACGATGGCCACTCAATTCCCCTATCGCAAACCATAACACCCAAAAGGAGAGAGAACAAAATGGAATGCCCTGCCACAGAGGCGTCGGGGGGCGGGGGGAAGACGGGATTGGAGGGTGGGAGGGATAGTGGGTTCACTGGTGGTGGAGAATGGACACTGGTGGATGGAAGGGTTCTCGAACATTGTATGAGGGAAACACAAACACGAAGAGGTAACTGTAACTGTAACTGTAATTGTAACTGTACCCTCACAATGACTCACTAATTAAAAAAAAGTAAATTTAAGAAAAAAAAAAAGAATATTGCATGCCTAAAACTCTAACCGTATTATTGTAAAAACTCTAATCATATTGTACCATGGTTCCTAAATAAAAATTGAATAAATAAATGAAAGACACTTCTTTAAAAAAAAAAAAAGAGAAGATGAAAGTAGGGCCTGAGTGATAATCAAGCAGGTAGAGCACTTGTCTTGCACTCTGCCACTCCAGGTCTAATCTCTGGCATTGCACATGCTGTTCTGAGCCCCCCAAGAATGAATCGTGAGTGCAGAGCCAGGAGTAATCCCTGAGAACCACCATGTATAGCCCCCAAACCAAAACCAACCAAATTAAAAAATACCCCCACTCCCCCAAAAAAAATTCACAAAAAGAAAAGATAAAATCACACAATTTGCCACTACGTGCATGGAACTATGTGCATTATGGGGCTTGAGGTCAGGCAGAAGGGCGTGTTCAGATACGGAATCATCTCCAAAACACATTAAAGGAACAAAAAATGGCCATGAAATTCAGCTTATAAACCTGAGTTTATGAAGAGTTTGTGCTGGGGCTGGAGGGTAGGTAAAAAGGACCCCTCGACACTGGACAGGGGTCGTCATTCTGTTGGTGGATACAGTGCTAGCATAGCCGGAACCTTGTTATTAACATTATTGTAAATCATGGTGCCTAAATAAAAATGGAACTAAACAAATTAATGAATGGCAATTAAGTGAATTCTAGGATTTATCTAGAAATGCAAAGTGCCAAGAAGACTGACATTGCAGATAAAAAAAAGTGTGATTACAAACAAAGTAATTAAGGAACTGTAAACTGGTACAACGATAAAGAGAACCATAGAGAAGAAAAGACAGACTGCAAAAAGACTCCCAGATAAAAGGTCATCTTAAATGTAACAAAAGTGTAAATGCAATGCAGCCAGGGAAAGGATGATTATATTACTGAATGATGATGGATCAACTTGTTAATCATAGAGCAAAACAAATATTATGTCATATATTCTATGCCATATGTAAAAATGAACTTTGGTACTAGCTGGATGGTGGATCTAGAGCAAAAGACTGAAAGAAGGAAAATTTCACAAATGTTCTTTAGAAAAAAATAAAATAACACTACCCATAAGGGAGAAACATTAGAAACTAGGCTATACTAAAAGCAGAAGATTTTATTTATTTCTTGTTTTGTTTCTTGGGGGGCCACACCCAGCAATGTCGAGGAGTTACTCCCGGTGCCGTATTCAGGAATCACCGAGGAGCAAGCCCTGGCCGGCTGTGTGAAAGGCAAGTGCCTTCTCCACTGTACTAGGGTCTGTCCCCAAATCAAGAGATTTTATTTATTAAAAGTTTAATGGAAAATAAATTATGATGGACTGAAAAGACAAGCAACAGAGCATCTGCAATATATTTCCTTAAGAAAAGACTTGTGTGAGATGAACCGGGAGCCGCGGCACGAGAAGCAGAGCCTCCGCGCCTATTGACTGTGATCCTGAGGTCTCCTAACCCATTTTGGCACCAGAGCGGATTCTTGCAGCCATCCATTTTGACTGTGAACTGAGCTAAAATATTAGAAACCCAAAACCGCGCGGCCGCAATTGCGGCCGCGTGGACTCAAAGTCTTCACTCTTAGCAATGAAGAGAAATTATTAGATGATGCCTATTCACAGGCCTGGTTGTTGGGGAAAATTTCCAATCAATAATAGTGAGTTCTGTATGGAAATATGGAATGTACTCAATATGTAGAGAGAATAATGGGAATATCATTAGCTACTTAGATGGGGGTGGGGTGGGAGGGGGGTGTATTGGGGTTCTTGGTGGTGGAACGGGTGCACTGGTGAAGGGATGGTGGTTTAATCAGTATTTGACTGTGACTTAAACCTGAAAGCTTTGTATTTTTTTTCTTGTTTTCACGGTGGTTCAATAAAATATTTCTTTAAAGAAAAAAAAAAAAGAAAAGACTTGTGCACAGACTACATAAAGAATTATAACTTGGATTGGAGAGGAAATACAGTGGGTAGGGCATTCGTTTGGCACGTGGCTGAACCAGGTTCGATCCCAGGCATCCTATAGGGGCCCCAAGCACCACCAGGAATAATTCCTGAGTGCAAAGCCAAGAGGAACCCCTGAGCATCATGGGGTGTGGCCCTCTCCAAAGAATTATAACTCAATTCTTATATGGTAAAGATATTTTATTTTTTCTATCTGGTGGTTCACATTTCTCTTTTACCATTTAAAATTTTATGGAGGGGCTGGAGCGATAGCACAGCGGGTAGGGCATTTGCCTTGCACGCGGCCGACCCGGGTTCTAATCCCAGCATCCCATATGGTCCCCTGAGCACCGCCAGGGGTAATTCCTGAGTGAAGAGCCAGGAGTAACCCCTGTGCATCGCTGGGTGTGACCCAAAAACAAAACAAAAAAATAAATAAAAAATAAAATAAAATAAAATAAAATAAAATTTTATGGAATTGGTAAAATTACTACACCCCAAAACAAAAGTGCCCATGACCTTCTACCACTGTCCCTAAGTCACTCTCTTTGTCCCCCCATGATACCGGCCATTCTCACTGGTGGCATTGGTTTTGTTTGAAGTATCCCAATAATAAATGTGGATAAACACTTGTTTTTATATGTCCTTCGACATCTCTATATCTTCCATGGAGAAGTTTCTATTTAGATCCTCTCCCCAGTTTTTGATGTAATCACTTTTTTGTTGTTGCTCTGGGAGCACTCCATGTAATTTGGATATTAAATGTATTGTGCGCAAATATTTTCTCCCTATTAGTAAGATGTCTTTTTATTTTGGCATCTTCTCAGGCAACATTAAAAAAAAATTTATTTAGTAAACCTGTATTTTTTTTTCCTTTTTGGGTCAACACCCAGCAATGCTCAGGGGTTACTCCTGGCTCTGCACTCAGGAATTACTCCTGGCGGTGCTTGGGGGACCACATGGGATGCTGGGAATCGAACCTGGTCAGCTGCGTGCAAGGCAAACGCTCTACCTGCTGTGCCATCGCTCCAGCCCCGACCTGTATTGTTTTTGCTGGGGCCATATCCAGGTGTGCTCAGTGGTTTCTCCTGGCTTGGTGCTCAGGGATCACTCTTGGCAGGGTTTGGGTGACCACAGGGGGTGCTGTGGATGGAACCCCATTGGCCTCATTCAAAGACAGTGCCCACCCACTGTACCACTGCCCTGGACCTTAGGCAACATATTTGAATAGAAATTTTGGGCCAGAGTAACAGCATAGGGCTGAAGGTACGTGCTGTGCATGTGGCAAAGCCCGGTTCAATCTTCACCAACACGTGGTGCCCTGAGCATTGCTGGGAAAGTCCCTGGAACATGGCCAGGGCAGCCTGGGGAAGCAGGGCTGGCGATCAGGCAACACTACATCCTTGGCCCTGGCACCGAATCACTGGCTAGGGTTGGCTAGGGATCACTGGGAGGGGTTCTGGGCACTAAGGAAGCTCTCCCAGTCACCTAGACACACAAAAAGAGGCCATGTTCCAGGAGTATGGAAATTCCACATACATTATTATAAATTACTTCTGACCTTTCCACTAATTAGATAATTTTGGCTTCTGTTGTTACAAAAATTAAAAAATGGGATCATGAGCCACTAACTTATTTATATTCCTCGTTTAGTATTATTTTAAATGAAATCAGTGGGGCAAGGTGGGATGTGGAGATAAAAGGGGGCGCATAAGGTGGGGAGGACCTGAGACAATGGTGGAGGAAGGTGGTGCTGGTGTTGGAATGTCGTAAGCATGAAACTCTTCCACTGACAGTATTATAAAACACCTCTCTGTCAATGCCATGCACAGTCAAGCTGGAAGATTGCTGTGTAAAGAAGAGAAAGGAAAAGAAGAAAGAAGAATGCTACTTACTTTTCTCTACCCACACCAGCACCAATCTATGCAACAGGATCAGCATTTAAAACTGATTTGACTGGTAAAGAGATAACGCTTCCAAAATGATTTGTAATATTAGTTAACAGCAGTCACAGTTGCAATTATGTGCCGACATTCTTTTTCCAGGGCCTGAAATTGTTTTCATTTAGAGTTTGTATTTTCCCAGCGCCACATTCTGTATTTGATGCCTACCAGAATTGCAAATTACACTGACCTTTTTCCTTCTAGAGTAATGGACAGCGCTGAGTGTTTTCAAAGAACACGAAAACTAACAAATGGGATGACAAGTTTCTCCAAGGGCTCAGGCACACAGAGACAAGGAATCCCAAGAAGCCCCCTTCCTTCTAATGAAATGCTCAAAGGTACTAAGGTGGGACTATTTTGAACTCTAAGCCCCTCACAGGTAGGAGTCTATTTTAAAGTGATATGAAGAGTGCCTGCAAGAGTACAGAGGGTCCTTGATACTTTGTATAATTGATTGAGAAAGAAACGTTTACAAAGTCTGACTTACAGAACTGTGCTAAAGGGTCCCCCCACCCTTTGCCCCTACCCAGATCACAGGATCAATGAACTTGGTGATACGATCAAATCACCTAATCCACTGTTTGAGTGAGAGATGAAGGACAGAAAAAATTGTTACAGCACCCACGGGGCCATTTCAGCAAAACACAACCTACTTATCCTCTGTTCAAACCCACCACCCCCATACTCAGACATTTTCCTTGATGACGTTTATATATTAATACTCCTCACAGGGTGGATCAGATGGAAGGGGTGGCATCTTTATAATGGCAAGCCTGCATTTAATAATGCCTACAAAGTGATTCAGAAATGATAACACCTATTCTAAAGTTGAAAATCTCTGACCTAATAGTTTTTCTCCCTTTGGAAAAAATTAGAATTCAAACAGGAAAAGGATTTGTCCATGGACAACCTATTTTATTCTCATAGTCATTGCACAAAATGCATTATTTTCAACTTAGAACAAAAGGCCAATTTGCTCTTTCCTATTTTCAGTGCTATATTTAGGCCAGAAACAGAGAAATGTAAACTTGCTATAAATTTCTACGGAAACTTATTCTTGACAAAGGCTTATAAGGATTAATGATAAAAGTATATTAAACTCATAAGTAATTGTCATCCCACAGATAATGAAAATTTTAGTTTTACATTTTCTATTTTATGAAAACAAAATTAATTTCCTTTCCTTGATGCTCCTCCTACCTAACAGGTCAACTCAACAGCTACTTAAAAAAAAAAAATCATCTTTTCTGTCCTATCTTGCCAGTCTTCATTTTAACACTTTCTAGTGCTCACCCCACATTTCCCCTCCTGCCAAAGCTGGGCCTTCATTCAGCCTGCAAACAGGGAAGCAAAAGTGATTGAGATGTGTAAAAACCTCTGGATAGACAAAGACAGGGGTTGAAAATCCAATCTGAAATACAGGTGACAGAAAACAGTGCATGCAGAGCAGACTTGAGATTCACAGGCAATTTCGGGAAAAGAAATTCAAAGAATAACATATAAAATAATGAAGATCTAGCCTAGAGATCTTATGTCAAAGGAGAAAGGGCTCCAGAATTAAATACCAAAGAATCTGGTTTTGTTTTATTACTAAATGCCACAAACTAGCAGCTATCATTTAAAAATACTCTACAGCGTGAGGTTTAGGAACAATGATTCCTAATTAGTGTTTTAATAAGTGTGTTAGCACTGCCTCGTGCCACTCTGGAATGCCACTTATAGTAAATTAAGGGACACTTTGCCTTCCCATCTTTCATTAGTATTTTAATGCTAGGAGGTGGGAAAAAGCTGATCCATATTCAAGAGGAGAGGAGGAAAAACAATAACAAATTGGCATCTCTTCTGCGAATTGCCCCACAGGCCAAGCATTTTTATGTTCTTAATCATTATTAAATGACTTAACATGACACCCAGAGCCTGGCGAATGATTGCATCCTGACATGAGAACGAATTACAAATGAAATGAAAGATCAAGCCGTATTAGAGGATTGCCTCTGGGAAATGAAAATCTTTAATTCTCTTTATTATTGACATTTATTTGGCTGCCATGAATAACAACATAGCAAAGAGATTCAGCTATGCCTGTGCACTGAATAGCTTATCCCAGGGCTCAAAACTGCATTAACATTTATCATGTTTGCTTTTGTAGCTGACACCATTGAACAGATTCTCTATCCATCTTGTATTTATCATGCACTGCAGACATAGTGCATCCTCTAATTTAAGTTCATTTTCATATAGTAGGAACAGCAAAGATTAGCCAGAATCTTTCCTCAAATAAATTCATGCTGGTAAGCATTCCTCAGAATGGTTTAATAGATGTAATAAAGAACAAAATGACTTGACAAGGAAATTTCAGTCACAGGATGGGGAGGCTAATTTTAAGGTTTTGATTGGGGAAAACTGTAAATTTACAATGAGAAAGAGACTCGTACAATATGTATATCTGGAATGTACAAAGCCCTAAAATAAATGTCTCCATAAAGAGCAACCAAACGGCATTTTCCCAATCTGAAGGCAGCACTACAGTGCTTAGAAAATAAGAAGGCCACAGATTTTTCACTTTTTTAAACAGTGCTCAATGCCAAGACAGGGACGGGTACACATGAGAGGGATTCAGATGGTTATTAGCAACGCGGAGGTATCTTCTCATGATCCTTTTCTCTTCTCTCTTGTATAAATTAAGAAGATGACTTTTCCTGCTTGAAAACATTATATATTACCTGGCGCTTTCTCCACATGATCCTCTTTGACCGGATTGCCCTCCTTTCTTCAAATCCTCCCTAGAATACTAGGCTTAGTGAGGATATCAACATGTCTAGGGAGCTGTACTTCATAACTCTGAATTGCGATCAAAAAATATTTCTTATTTGGACAAAATCTTTTTTTACTTTTTTTTATCATTAATTATGGAAACATTCAAGCATAAACAGAGAAGGAGGAGGAACTAGTACAACCATCTTCCCATATCCATCACCCAGCTTAAACACCCGGCTCGGGCGGAATCCCATTCCACCTATTACTTTACTTTGCCATTTACCACTCACTGCATTATTTTCAACAAATATTTTTTGAAGTAAATCTCTGAATCTTGTTTTACAAATTTCTGAAATAATACAAAGTTGGAATGAATTCAAGAAACCTTTCCTTTGAAATCTGATAATAAATTCTCAGGCCATTTTCAGGCTTTTTATTTAATTCAGCAAAAATGTACTAAGCTCTATTGATCTCCGAGTCAATACAACCAATTATTCCTTGCATTCATATTTTGAGTTAATTAATTTTATTTCTCAATTAAGACACATATTTAAAATTTCAGTGTTCTAACAGAGTACTGAATAAACACAAAGGTAATTATTTTTATAGTTTATAATACTTATCAATTAACTGGTTTTAAATTTAATAGCTCAGAGAGAATAAAAACGTTTGTATGTTGGCTGTAGGTACCATAGTAACAAATTAAACACTTCAATCAGCAAATGTTTGCTTTTTAGATGAAATTTCTATTTGTATTAGTGCTACAAAATGCACAAGTGAGGGGGCTAGAGTGACAGTACAGCAGGTAGGACACTATCCATATATGTAGGGTATCTGTGTCGCCCCACCCTCGGCCCCAGGCAAGACATTTCTATACAGGCAATATTCATAAAATATCAAAGTAATTAAATTAAATCAAATAGACTTGGCTAAACTTAATTATAACTATAACATGATCCATTGAAAATGAAATATTTTCCTATAAAGGGTAGGAATATTTATGAGAATAAAAGGCACACGGCTGGGGCGATAATACAGTGAGTCAGGCATTGGCTTCACACATGGTTGACCTGGGTTCCATCTCTGGCACCCCATATGGCACCCTGACCACTGCCACATGTGATTCCTGATCACAGTGCTGGGGTAACCTCTGTGCACTGCTGTATGTGACCACCTCCCCCCCAAAAAAAAGAAAAGAAAAAAAGGAACAGTCCAAAAATTGCAAGGAGGAGCTGGATCGATATTACTTTGGGTGGGGCATTTGCTGTGCACACGGCTGATCTTGGTTCAGTCTTCCACATTCTGTATCGGCCCAGCAGCACCGCCAGGAGTGACCCAAAAAGTCAAAATATGAAAAACCCCAACCCCCACCCCCCAAAATCACCTAAAACAAAAACCAACAACCCAACGCCCCCTAAAAACCTGCAAGGAACCACAAAAATTCCTTAGTCCAAATGAAGAAGAACAAGGCTAAAGGCAGCACACTCACTGATTTCAAATTGTATTACAAAGTTACAGGAATCAAAACAATATGGTACTGGTACCAAAACAGATGCACAGATCAATGGAACAGAACAGAGAGACAGAAATATAACTATTCACATATGGTCAAGAAAGAGGCTGAATAGCAGTGCAGCAGGTAAGGTGGTTTGTCTAGCATGCACCCAACTTGGATATGATTCCTGGTACCCCATTAGTTTCTCGGAGTAAACCAGGAGTGACACCTGAGCATGGAGCCAGGATTAAGTAATGAGCACAGCCAGGTGTGACCCCCAAACAAAGATGCAAACAAAATGAAAGAAAGACTTACATGTAAGAGCAGAGACAATGCTTAAGTACTCAGATAAGAAAGACCAAAAGCAAAGGTAATAAAAGCAAAACTAAACATGCATTGCTCTCTCTCCCCCTCTCACAGCAATGAAAATTATTAAAACCAAACTCTACCAATGGAAGAAAGTTTTTGTGAATTACATATCTTACAAGAGGTTCATATTCAAAATATATACAGAACTCTAGCAAAATATCAACTCCAAAGTCTCAAAAAAATCTAATTAAAAATAGGGTAGAAGGGGTGCCAGAAAGATTGTTCAATAGGGAAGGTGCAAGGCCTTGATGCAGGTTTGATCCCGGTATCACATATGGTTTGTGATGCATTTCCAGGAGTGATACTGCAGTACCCAGGAGTACATGCTGAGCACCGCTTGGGTATGGCCCCTCAAACAAAAGCAAACAAAAATTGGGCAGAGGACCCGAATAAACATTTTTCTAAAAAAGATATAAAAATGGCCACACATGGACCAGAGCAAAAGGACAGCGGGTAGGGTGCTGGCCTTGCATGTGGCCGACCTGAGTTCAATCAATGGCATCCAACATGGTCCCCTGAGCACCACCAGGAGTTATTCCTGAGACAGAGCCAGAAGTAACCACTGAACATTGCCAAGCAGACCCAAAAGCCCCCAAGGGGGGCGGGGAGGGCCAAACAGTACATAAAAAATAATAAAATGCACTCAAAGTCTCCACCAATCTTCAGAAAAATGCAAACCAAAACCACAATGAGTTATTAACTTATACCCATTCGAATGGCTGTTCTTGCTACAGATATAAGAAATTCTAGGTGGGGTGACCACTGGAGAAAAGCAATCTGTGCACACTGCTGTGGAAACACGAATCATTGAAACAACCACTATGGAAAACACTGTGAAGATTCCTGATAATGAATTAACAACATAAAAAGAATCAGTAATGAAACTACAATACGATCCAGCAACTCCTCTTCTGGGAATTCTTAAGAAAAGGAAAGTGATAACTCAAAATGATACATTCACCCCCAGGCTTGTTGTAGCATAGTTGAGAATAGCCAAGAAGTGTAAACAACCTAAGTATACATATTGGATGAATAAAGAAAATATGCTTTGTGTGAGTATATGTATGTGTATGCATATATGTAAATGTACACATGGAAATATTATTCAGCATAACAAAGAAGGAAATTGTGACTTACAATAACATGGACAGACACTAAGAGAGATAAATCGGAAAAAGACAAATATAACATGGTTTCAGTCATATATGCCCAAAACAGTAACAACAAGTCTCATAAAGGAGATGTTATTGGTACCCGTTCGAGCAAAATTGATGAGCAACGGGATGACAGTGACAGTGACTCTTTAGAGGGAAGAGGGCTGTGCTGGGCGTATGTGAGGCATATGCTTACTCAGTCACACCACCAGCTCTATTTGTGGAATCTTTAAAAAAATGAAACAAAACAGGGGATGGGAGAGACAGAACAGTGGGTAGGGTGTTTGCCTTGCACGTGGCTGACCTGGGTTCTATCCTCAGCATCTCATATGGTTCCCAAACCCCACTAGGAATAATTTCTGTTGCAGAGCCTGAAGGCAGGCCTGAACATTGCCAGATGTGGCCCAAAACAATAATGAAAACCAAAACAAACAAAAACCCGAATTAGGAGAACAGACTGGCGGTTTGCAAGAAGCAGTGGGTGGGGATAGAGTGGAAGGTGGGTAAATGTGTGGTTTTCTTAAAAAAAAAAAAAAGTTTAAAAAGAACTGAGGTATCCATCCTTTATGATGCTGTTAGTTCTGACACTGCTACTTTACAATACTGTCAGTGATACTTCCATTCATGCCTCATGCCAACACTGCACACACCGCCAGTGACCCAGGGGGCTGCCCACCCATCCCCCTCCAAGTCCCCCACCGGGTAAGCTCAGTTCTAAGGACCTACATTCCCAATATGTTGCTTTTGGTCATTTTTGGCTCCCTGACGCTGTACCTTTTACATCCCAGAGATGAAAGAGATGCTCTATATCTGTCCATCTCCCTCTCACTTCACTCAGTTCATCCACTTCTACTTCCATCCATGGATAGACAAATTGCATAATTTTTAGGCATAAAATGTGAAGATTTTTATTAAAGAAAGGGGAAAATACATTGTTTAGATAACAGAATATGGAATTTTGTTATAAGCAATTGGCCTCTGTAATACTAGGCTCCTTACACAGTTTCAAAATGGACCTACCTGTAGCCATGATAGTTTCGTCCTTCCCTTGGGTAAAAACCACGATTCGTTGCCTCTTGGAGTTCACTTTTGGCAGCGCTTGGGCCTTTTTGGCTATCTCTTTAATGTCATCAGTCTATATTAAAAGAAGAGAGGAAAAATTTCTAATATCGAGTACAACATAGAAAAATCTGATTGATAGATTAGGATTTAGGTTTTCTAAATTTTCATTCAAAATAAGAATGAATACCTTTTCATATTAAGTGGTAATAATATTTTTAACATACAAAAGCAAATAGTACAATAACCTACAGAGAACCTGTAGACATCATACTGCAACAATTTTAAATTTATGATGTGCTTTATTTTACTCTCATCTACATGATTTTCTTTTCACATCATACCTGGCAGTGCTCAAAGTCTCTTCATTTTGTGCTCATAATTTTAAAAACAATTATTGTATTTTTAAAAATCATTAGCAATGATTCCCTAACATCTGCCAAATATGTAGCTAGTGTCCAAAAGTTCAATGAAACAGAGATTTACAAAAAAGATGAATATTGAGGGCAGGGGAAAACTGATGTATGTAGAGCACATGCATTGCATGTGGGAGAAACCAAGTTTGATACCTGGCGAGCCCCAGAAGCACCCAATGAGGGGCACAGCAGGGGACCCGACCTGAACTCTCAGACAACACTGTGCTGCTAGGTACCCAGTTTCCATCAAGGATGGCCCCGCAGGAAAAGAACAGAATCGAGACTACAAAGCAAAATTATGCTGACTCTAAAACACGGTAAGCTGATACAATTCGGAACTTCCTAAGAACCGACGCAGAAGAGGTGCTGCTTCTTACAAAGACTTCATTTTCTTTAAACAAGACCAAGTTACAATAACTGTAAATTAATTCAATGGCTGGAGCACATGCTGTGTGTGCAGGAGGCCTGGTTTGATCCCCTGAACAGTGCTCGGGAGCAGCCGCCCCGCACCATGCGAGCAGACACCCTGAGTCTGGCAGGTGTGGCCCCTATGCAAATAAAAATTGCACATATATGTTTTTCACATCAGTTTGGACATCTTTTAAAAATATATATATTCAGAATTGAAACCTAACGTGAGCTAGAGGTAGGATTTTTAACCATATTTTCAATAATTTGGAAAATTTAGAAATCCATATCTCAATTCAGTTGGATTCTGTAATCCCAACATGTTTTGGTATTCTTACTAGTTGACAGTACCAAAATTTCCAACAGTGATGGAAAAACTGTGAGGAAATACTATGAATAACATAAGGGAAGTTAACTAGGACATACGGAACAGAAAAATATAGGTAAGTAGGACAGACAGGTTAAGGATACAAACATCAGAAGTCAGGACAGTACAGTGGGTAGGATGTTTGCCTTGCATGCAGCTGACCTGACTTCGATCCCTGGCAAGCCAGGGTTCCCTGAGCAAGCCAGGAGTGATCCCTAAGCACAACCAAGTGCTGCAACCCCCCACTCACACACACACACACACACACACACACACACACACACACACACACACACACAAGAAATTAAGACTTTTTTGGGAAGAGTGGGACCTTGGTACCCATGATTAAAACCAGTGTTGGTTACACACAAGGCAAGTACCTTAACCCTAGTACTCTCTCTCTGCCCCATAAGACGTTTGTTTACTACTGCCCTGCCCCACCAAGACATTTTTATATTTATTTTAAAAAATTTTAAAATTGCTTATCTGTGAGAAGACCATCATGATTGGGTTTCAGTCATACAAGGATCCAACACCTGTCCCTCAACTAGTGTACCTTTCCCATCACCAATATCCCCAGGTTCCCTCCAACCATCCCCCAACACACCTTCCCCCTGCCCCCACCTGCCTCTGTGGTGGGTACTTTTCTTCTTTCTCTCTCCCTTTGTGCATTATGCTTTTGCAATATGGGTAATAAGAGGTCATCGTATTTGTTCAGGGTGTTCCGTATTTTTATCGGGAAGGCAAGGCTGGAGTAGCTTTTAGAACTGGGTGGCAGCTTTGGGGTATGGAAGTGATAGCTGAGGCTTCCAGAAGCAGAGGGAGATGGGGGCAGTAGCCCATCCCAACCCTGAGAAAGTCTGGAGATTTCAGTCACAAAACCCGCTTAGTGCAATTTTCACAGATTATATACTGGTGAGGTTCATTCCGAGACAGTGGAATCTGATCAGGGGCATGGTGGCGATTTTGAACCATGGAAGCAAGCGACTGCTGGGGGCTCTGTCTGGAAAGGTACCAGGCTAAACCACCCACCTCCGATTTACCCTGGTCTATTCAGCCTTACAGGGGTCTGCGGCTTTTGATCTCTTTCGAAGACCTTATGGATCTCTGATGAAAGGCCCATAAGGGAGCTTGATAGTGAAGCCGGAGGTGGTTAGTAGCAGTGACTTCCTCATACCTAATTTTTAGTTGTCTTAATTTCTTGGGAAACTTGGCGCCAAGTTGTTGGGGTCCAACCAGAGGCCCAGCGGCAATTTTTCGGTATCAGGAAGCCTGAAGTCACCAACAGGCTGCTGATGCACTTGCCCCACAGATACAGGTTGACCTGTTGGCAGACAGCCATGTCCCTTCCCCCGCCCCCTGCCCCCGAGACATTTTTAAATGTGTAACAATCACAGTGATACAGTGATACACTGAACAATCCTTAGGGAAATGCTCCTATGCTTGTTCTCTAAAAGCATAAGTAATCTCACGTGATAGATGACATAACTCCTACTGTACCTAACACAGTCTGAAAAGACTGCTGACTTGAACAGAACAGCCACTTGCTAGTGATCTTTCAATTCCGGAGCACACAGAGACAGTCCGGGGTCATGGGACAAGGACGGAGTTTGGTCCCTAGCACCACGTGACATAGAGGGCTGCTGGATATAGCCCTGAGGGCCCAAACTCTGTCACCCTAGCACGACTGTGTCACCGGGTCCCTTCATTGAGCTGTGGGCCCAGATGGCAGAGTGTTGCTGGAAAAAAGCCCCCAGGTCCCTAGGCACTGTTGGGGGCATCCTCCTGCCTCAAAATATGAAAATCCCAATTTTCTCAGAAAAACTTTAGAAATTACCAGTGTTAGTTGAATGAGCCAAAAAATTACCACAAGTGAGACCAACCAAAAAAAAAAAAAAAAAAAAAAAAAAAATTACCACATAACAATTTTGTTCTCTAAAATGAATGTAGACATTTAATTAAAATGGTTAACTGTTCTTCCAATTTCCTCACCACAACTATATTTATTTACCTGAGGTTGATTACAGTTCATATTTAATAAAGAGGCATATTCCAGAAACATATTCACTGATTCATTTTGAGAGCATAATGTTATATATATGCAAGATGCTCTTTAAATAAAGAACTTGCTTTAAGGCAATGTAAGGAAGAAATTGAGAAACTATAGTTCTAATAACTCTAGTAAGATGTAAACAAATGCATGAACAGACATATAAATG
Source organism: Sorex araneus (assembly GCF_027595985.1). NCBI lineage: Eukaryota > Metazoa > Chordata > Mammalia > Eulipotyphla > Soricidae > Sorex > Sorex araneus. The sequence continues at coordinate 116,752,466 of NC_073304.1, forward strand.
CAGACAAACGTATACATACATGTATAACCATATTATGTCTTAGAAGTGTTGGTAACCTAGTCAAAGAAAACAATACTTTTGTTTAGTTTTTGAGTCATAACCGGCAATGTTCAGGGGTTATTCTTGGCTCTGCATTCAGGAATAACTCCTGGTGGTGCTTGGGGGACCATAAATGATGCCGGGGATTGAATTTGGGTCGGCCAAGTGCAAAGCAAGTGCCCTACCCACTGTACTATTGCTCCAGCCCCTAATCAAAAAAATTTTATAGCAAGAAGCAAATCTTTAAAATAAGTGATACAGGGGGCTGGAGTGATAGCATAGCGGGTAGGGCGTTTGCCTTGCACGCAGCCGACCCGGGTTCAAATCCCAGCATCCCATATGGTCCCCTGAGCACCGCCAGGAGTAATTCCTGAGTGCAGAGCCAGGAGTGACCCCTGTGCATCGCCAGGTGTGATCCAAAAACAAAACAAAACAAAACAAAAAAAGTGATACTTAGGTCAGGAAGTATAACTAAGCAGGGTGAAGTACTTAGTTTTAGGTTTGATTTGGGAATCACTGATTGTGATTCCCTCATCAAAATTCTTTTTTTTTTTTTTTGCTTTTTGGGTCACACCTGGTGATGCACAGGGGTTACTCCTGGCTCTGCACTCAGTAATTACTCCTGGCGATGCTCAGGGGACCATATGGGATGCTGGGAATCGAATCCGGGTCGGCCACGTGCAAGGCAAATGCTCTACCCGCTGTGCTATCGCTCCAGCCCCACTCATCAAAATTCTTATGTTTTTGTTGTTGTTGTTTTTAGTTTTTGAGGCCATACAGCCAGCTGGTCCCAGGGTGACTCCTAATTCTGTGCTTGGTGATTGTTGCTGACAGTTCTTGGAACCATAATTGGTGCTGGGGATCAAACTCAGACCGGCTGCTTGTAAGGGAAGCGCCCTACCCTCTCCAGGCCCAAAGTTCTCCATAGGTTTTGTTTTCTTGGCCACACAGGTACCGCTCAGGGATCACTCCTGGTGGGTCTTGGAGGAACAAATGTAGTCTCAGAGATGGAATGTGGGGTGGCAGTGTGCAAGGCACATGCTCTGTCTATTGTGCTATCTCTGGCCTGCCAAATGCTTGCTATGTTTTGAGGAAACATTGTTTTGTCTTCTAGAGTTAATGCCCATTTAGTATGAAACAACCTTAGGGTATTTTTTGGTGGGGATCACTCTGATCAATGCTCTGGGGACCAGGGGATTCAACTGCATCTTATACACCAAAGGGAAGTACTGCTATGGAGCCATACACGTGGCCAAAGAACTTGCTAAAAACCTTAATTTTGGGGCCTGAGAGATAATACAAAGGTGCATGCTCTGCATGTAGGAAGTCAGGAGTTCGATTCCTGAAATTGTAAGGGGATCCTCTGAGCTCTGCCAGGAAGAATCCCAGAGCACTGGGCCAAATAGTGGTCCCTGAGCACCACAGGCTATGGCTTCCAAAATAAAAAACAATTCTGTCTTTTCAAGATTACTACTATAGTAGTCCTGCATTTCCTTCCATGTCCCATTCCCTTGCCCTGGCAGATTCCGATCTCTTCTACCTCAACAGAAGGTATTTAGCGTGTCTAGGACATTTGAACAGAATGAGGAAATTAGAGAAGCAAAGACTAGGTTCCAACTGTTGTTTTTTTCTTTATTATTATTATTATTATTATTACTTGCTATTTGGGTCACACCCAGCGATTCACAGGGGTTACTCCTGGCTCATGCATTCAGGAATTACTCCTGGCAGTGGTCGGGGGACCATATGGGATGCTGGGAATCGAACCTGGGTGGACCATGTACAAGGCAAACGCCCTACCCACTGTGCTATCGCTCCAGCCCCTGTTGTTCTTTTCTATAGGTGTCTTTAAAACGAAAAATAGTATTGATGTTAAAAGAAGCTGGGCATGATGCATGTTAAAATTAGTGGGCAAAAGATTGGAGGGAAAGGGTGATATCTACCTAGACACAAAGTCTCTTCCACCAAAACGTTTCTTCACTATCAAAGGGAAAAGAGTCACCAAAGTGAAGTCAGATAGACATCACTATAATCCGCTGGTCCAATTCACTGATGCTGAAACTACTGGATGAAATAGGATATGTACATACTCACACAACATTATCCCCAAGATTTTCATCAGCTACAATGGGAAAAACAGCAACTTGACCGAAGTACCTTAAGAGTACCTTAACCCAGTAACAAATGTATCACTACACGTTCATCGCAGGGATGAGACACTAAGAGGGGTACAAGGGATTTTGGGTGAAATTTCTGTTCCAAATGATACTGCAAACTTAATTTTTAGAAACAAAACAAACAACAGCAAAAAATAAAAAAAATTAAATAAACCCAAATTTAGATTTGAGTCAGAAAAATAACTGACAAGCAGTATCAAGACCATCAACAAGGAAAAGAAAGTAACACCATAAGGCCTGGGGGTATGGTCGAGACGAATAACACATGCGTTGCCTGTGTAAGGCACTGGGTTCGATTCCCACCACCACCACCACCACCACCACCACCACCACCACCACCACCACCATCACGCCCCTTCACAGTCACAAGAAGGAAAAGATGAAAAGAAACATGACACAAAAATGTAATGTACTATTCTGTGTTATATTCTGAAACAGTAAAAAGACATTGAGGAAAAACTGGCACTGTCAGAATGAAGCCTATAGCTCAATCATTCTTACTATACCAGTGTTAATATTTTTATTTAATGGCTTAACCATTACACCTTCTTCTGTATGCCATCAACATCGGGGGAAACTGAGTGAAGGATATGTGGTAACTCCGTGCAGTATTTTTAGCTTTTCAAATTCTAGAGGATTTTTTTCCCCCCATTTTTTTTTTTTTTTGTTTTTGGGGCACACCCAAACGGTGCTCAGGCAGACCGTATGGGATGCTGGGGATTGAACCTGGGGTGGTTGCATAGCAAATATCCTAGCTGCTGTTCTAGTACACTGGTCCCATCAAAGCAGTTTTTAAAAATAATTAAAGTGTTGAGGATGGAAGAGAGTAAATGAAAAAGCTTAATGTAGTATCTAGGGCATCTAAGTACTTATTTCATAATATGTCCATATTATGAAAAATGTTTATATATGATTATAGTCTATTATATTATATTTCTTTTCACTAATGGTTATCATATCAATACTCTCTATAAAGTACCTCACTGGGATGAGGATACAGCTCTTGTCGTAGACAGCATTCATGCCTTGGACATATCAGGCCCTTGCTCAATCCCTGCCTATCACAGGTCACCTCCTGCACACACATGCCAATACCACTAGGTATGGCCCTCACAAGAAAAAAAAAAATCTAGGAGGCTAGACAGTAGAGGGAGTAGGACACTTGCATGTGTCTGACGCAGGTTTGATCCCCAGACCCAGATCCAGAACTAAGTCCAGAGCACAGCTGAATACAGATCCAAAATAAAAAGAAAACAGAATAATAATTAAAAATAATAAAAAATTAATATTTAATATTAAAATATTATTATAATATTATAATATTTTTTAAAATAATAATAAAAAACTACATTCTTCGGTTACAAAAGAAAAAAAAACCCTAACAAACCTCTAGAAAGGACATCAAGAGATCTCAGTATGGAGAACTCAATTATGGTTATCTAAAATGGGAAAAGATAGAGAAAAGGGAGAAGTCCACAGCATATGACTTAGTTAAGAGTTCTCATTAAATCCTGGTGACTCTAAGTGTTAGTACTATTACTGGACCATCAATTTTAGAGATGAAGAAACAAACAAAGATGAGGTAACTTCGAAGGTCCTAAATGTACTCAGTAGTAGAGCCCAAGCCTGGAGTCACTAAATAATGGACTCATGCCCAACAGTATCCAACATTACCCACGCATTACATGGCTTTCGTGAGCTCTGGCAATATTGTAAACACAAAGTTCTGGCATTTTTATCCGAAAGAATGTGGAAGAGGGGGTCACATCAGAAACTCCAAACACAATTCCAGATCTTTGCACTTCAGGGTACTGATTTTCTTAATTATTTTGGTGTATATTTTTTCCCTGAGTGAATTAAATTTTTGATGGTCACAATCACCTCACTTCCTAAAGTTTCTGGAAATGAATCTACTCATCTACTCTGTCAGAATGTGAGTGAGAAAGAGTGTGGTTTCTATGAAGTCCCAAGCTCACTTCTGGCTTCATTCTGTATTAGCTATGAGACCTTGAACAAGCCAAATGGCCTATTTCTATAATCGGGTCTGAAGTAGAAATGCATTTCCTACTTACTCAAGGGTTGGGTGAATATTAAATACATGAATGATATATAGGAAAAGTTTTACACAGTAAGTATTTAAGTTTATTAAAAGAATTAAAATTTTTTGTCTGTGGACCACATTCAGCAGTACTCAGAGGCTGCTCCCGCTGCACTGCGGGGTTGCTCCCTGGAGTGCAACCATGTGGTTACCAGGGATCAAACCTGTGCCTTCTGCATGCAAAGCATGTATTTGCCCTCTGAGGGATCTCTCGACTCCTCGAGAAGCTTTTTTAGTAATGTTTTGCTACTGGGTCACACCTGGCTGAACCTGGGGCTGACTCCTGCTTCTGTGCTCAGGGATCGATCCTGGGGAGACCACAGGACTGTATAGGGTGCTGGGGATCAAATGTGGGTCAGCCACATGCAACAAGAAAAGTGCCTACCCAATGTACTATTGTTCTGATCCCTGTGAACTCTTTTATAAATGTGGAATTATCCTTTTATCGTCTCTAGTGATGGTATCACTTAAATTTAGCAATGCCCTCCAAATGAAAGACACTTTTCATTGCTTTTTTACAAGCTGGTGGTAAATGTGTTAAACATTATACTATCACTATCTATGGACTCCTATGGAATACCAATAGTTTCCACACACTGTGCCCCTTAACCAAGCCACATTCAGTTTTATTTCCCTCCTAAAACAGTTATGGTGTTCCTAAGATGTGTCAGTCTCTGGAGTTCTCACATACTACCTCCTCTGCACTCACTCCCTGTCCAGGCAAATCAGCCTCTGTGAGTTACTGGAATACTAAGTACACTTGGCATTTTTGTTCGAGGACCTTTGTGCATATTCCTTCTGTTTGAAATTTACTTCTCTGGAGATATAGCACAGTGGCAGGGGTGTGCACACAGTGGCGCGCCTTGCACGCGGCCAACCTGTGTTCGATTCCTACGTCCCTCTCGGAGAGCCCGGCAAGCTACCGAGAGTATCACGCCCGCACAGCATACATGGCAAGCTACCCGTGGTGTATTCAATATGCCAAAACCAGTAACAATAAGTCTCACAATGAGAGACGTTACTGGTGCCCGCTCGAGCAAATTGATGAGCAACGGGATGACAGTGACAGTGACAGTTCATTAGCTTGTTTTGCTTCTATCTTCAAGGGCTAAATATAACTATTTTTTAAGGTTTACTTCCTCTGGCAGGAATTCAGAGGATCACTGTAACAGGTGATCACTGTGATCTGAAAGAGGATCTGGATCCTGGGTTGTCTTCTACAGTATCTTGGCTTCAGCATCTTTCAGAGTGTAAGGCTTCTAAAGCATTTTGTGAAAGAAGTGAGAGTTGCTCTGTACCATCAGCAACAGGGAAGGCAGGCAGGCTGATTAATCCTTGCATTCCTTACATGTGTGAGGAACACAGGAAGCATAGAACAATCCTGGGCAATTTCTCGGAATCTGTAATTCTTGAATTGTCTCTGTGGACTTCCTATCAATGAAGAACAATGGCTTTTTCTGTTACGAGTCCCATGTTCTGTATCTCTGCACTGTCCATGAGGTTAATCCTAAGCTACATGCCCGGGTACTGGAGATGAGGAACGGAGTAGTAAATTTCACTTAATTTTTACTGAAATAGCCACAGGCTATGGGTGTCATATAGGGTAGAGCAATTCAAGAGTTTGATCTCTCAGTAGTGTAAGACAGAGTTATGGGGCTGGATCGATAGTACAGTGGGTAGGGCATTTGCCTTGTATGTGGTCAGCCAACTCGGGTTCAAACCCCAGCATCCCATATGGTCCCCCAAGCACTTCCAGGAGTAATTCCTGAGTGCAGAGCCAGGAGTAATCTCTGAGCATCGCCGGGTGTGACCCAAAAAGAAAAAAAATATGAGTCATCACTGGTCAGAGAACAAGTGAAAAATTTTTGAAGCTGCTGGGTAGAGTTAGGGGGCTGTGGGAGGAGTTGGAAAGGGGAAAAAAAAGGATCACTTTGTTTCAGAAACACTAAAATGGTCAGAAACACTACAATAAAAAAATTAAACATGTAGCTTGAAGTAAAATTGAATCAATAATGCAATGGGGAAGGTATATTACTTGGCACATACTCTATTGTACACAGAATGAAAGCACAAAAAATATACTTAGGCATTAGATGTTATTTCACTTAATTAGGTACTTTTACAAGGTTCCACAGGAAACAACACTTTTAAGTGCCTTACTGTTATTTAGTCTTAAAAGTACAAATATTGGTTTGGTCAAGATAAGGAAGACTCAAAAACACACTAAAACTAATTTTCTAAAATAAAAGGTTTCATGAAATGTTCTATACTAAGAATTATCATTTTAAATTCTTAACAGGCCTGTCATTTAAACCAGACATTATTCGATTGTCCAATGTATATCCATTCTTCTGCTTTGTGCTTTGCCTACTTCTACTTTTTTTTTTTTTTAAATCTCATTCTTCAGTGCTTGCCTAAGTTTCTCTACTTTTGGAAAACTGTCCCATTCATCTTAAACATTAAAGAATTAAAAAAAAAGGATTATGCAACATTTCCAGAAAAGACAACTGGAATATCACAAACAATGCCACCGAGGACATTCCTCACTGGTTATTTTTGGAAATATCTGGATCTGTTAGCAGACAGCTCACTAGTGCTACTACTCAGTGGCTTTGAAAGATGACAGGACTTACAGCAGATGCAAAGAGTGGAATAACAGAGTTGAGAAAAAAAGTTCATTTTTAAAAATGTCTTCAGTTCTGTCTTCTCATTAATACCCCAAACTTAGATAGAGGCAAAATTAAAGTTGGGAGGAACAAAATTCAGATGTTGTCTAGTTAGTTAAACTAGACTTAAGAGCACTGACAAATTTCCATAGAAATCAAACTATTAAGAAAAATTAATTTATTCTGACTTACTTCTTTAAAAATAACAAGTTTTTAATTTATGCTTTTATATTATTGTGTCATTGTGAGACTTGTTGTTACTGTTTTTGGCATATCAAATAAGCCACGGGGAGCTTGCCAGGCTCTGCCGTGCGGGCGAAATACTCTTGGTAACTTGCTGGGCTCTCCGAGGGGGACGGAGGAATCAAACCCGGGCTGGCTTTGTGCAAGGCAAACTCCCTACCCTCTGTGCTATCGCTCCAGTCCAGTAACAAGTCTCATAATGGAGACATTACTGGTGCTTACTCGAGCAAATCGATGAACAACGGGACAACAGTGCTACAGTACTATATTATTGTGTCATGAGTGAAGGAAATTAGTAATTGAATTCAGGCCTGAGAGATTGTACAGGTGTTTAGGTGCTTGCCGTGCACACAGCTGACACTGGATCAACTCCCAATACTACAGATGGTCCTTTGAGCCTCACAGAAGTGAACCCTGAGCAGAGAGCCAGGAGAATCCCTGAAGCAATGCTGGGTGTGGTCCAAAAACCAATGTTATATCTTATTAATAAGCTTATTGAGGTTATTCAACTCACATTTTTTAAAAATTCTGGAATGCTGAAAATTACTTACAAACTGTAGAAATCAAAAAAGAACCCCAAGACACTCTGACCCCTTCGTTATCTATCAAGCCACTGTCAACATTACCAAGTAGCTTTGTGATATCAAGACACACACACACACACACACACACTGATAAAGGGTTATATAAGGATATATAAAGCACTGGTAGAGGGGCTGGAGCGATAGCACAGCGGGTAGGGCATTTGCCTTGCACGTGGCCAACCTAGGTTCGATTCCTAGCATCCCATATGGTCCCCTGAGCACCGCCAGGAGTAATTCCCAAGTGCAAAGCCAGGAGTAACCCCTGAGTATCGCCAGGTGTGACTCAAAAAGCAAAAAAAAAAAAAAAAAAAAAAAAAAAGAAAAGAAAACAGCAAAAAAACAAAAACCAAAAACCAAAAAACAACACTTCTAGAACTTTAGAACTTTACCAGAAAAAAGTAAATTATCCAACCTCATAAAAAAAGGGAAGTGACAAACAGAAACTTCCTTAAAGAAGACATACAAATGGCCAAAAGGCAGATGAAAAAATGCTCTGCACCATTAATCATCAGGGAAATGCAAATCAAAACAATAAGGAGTCTCATCTCACACCACTAAGACTGATACACATTAAAACAACAACAACAAAACACAAAAACAACCAGTGTCGGCAAGGAGACAGAGGAAAAGGGATTCTCATTCACTGCTGGTGGAAATGCTGAGTGGCCCACCCATTCTGGAGGACAATATAGTCCCTCCTCAAAAACCTAATAATTGATCTTCCATTTGTTCTAGCATTCCACTTTTTGGAATGTAGCCCAAAGGTCTTAAAACATACAGTGAAGAAAAGACATTTGCACTCCTATCTTCACCGCAGCCAAACTCACAACAGCCAAAATATGAAAATAAGTCAAGTCCCAAGAACAAATAGGGGTTAGAGGGAAGGAGCAATCTACTTCCCAACCCCCCTCTTTTTTCTTTCTATATATTTACTGTCCAGTCCAGCGGGTAGGGCGTTTGCCTTGCACATGACCAACCCGGGTTCGATTCCCAGAATCCCATATGGTTCCCAGGAATAATTCCTGAGTGCAGAGCCAGGAGGAACTTCTGAGCATTGCCAGGTATGACCCAAAAAGCAAAAACAAACAAACCCAAAAAAACAAAACAGAGAACAGATAACTAGTTGAGGAAACTGACACATCTACACAACGGAATACCACACCACTGTTGCTATCTGGGTATACCTGGAGAGATTTATGCTGAGGGAAGGGAGTTGGAGGGAGAGGGACAGACCCAGGATGAGCTCTCATATGTGAGATATAAAGAAACATAGTCAGAGGATAACAAAAGCTCAGAGGCAATAAAAACAAGAGCGTGAGAACGGGTCTTCAGTAGGAAGCTTGTCACCAGGGTGGGAGAGGTGGGGAACAGGTCGAGGAGGGGAACACGTGACACTGGGGGAGGGAAGTGGCTACCCAGGAGAATGGGGTACTGGAAGGTGGTAACATGTCATGCACGAAACCCTACCAGTAAGAGGACTGTAAACCCCAGTATCTAAAAGGAAAAAAAAAAAAGGTGCCTGCCATAGTGGCAGGATGGGGTGTGGGTGGTGAGAGGGATGATGGTGAGGGGATTGGTCTTGAAACACAATCATTATTAATCTTGTAAATCATAGTGCCCAATAAAAATAAATCACAATTAAAAATCATTTATGCACTAGAAAGCACAATCATTTGTTGTAACACATTGTATTTCTAAGCACCTACCAACTTGTTTATTTTCAGAACTAAAATAGTTTTCTTTTGCTAGCACAGAAAACAGACAAGATGTTTGTGTTCATAAACTTCTGTGGTGAGTTTTGATGTAACAACGGAGACTATTAGGAACGGGGAGGAACAAAAGGTATACGAGAAGTGCCATAGGCACGGGGATCGAGGGTCTGGGCATTTTGGTAATTGTGAGGTGCAGTAATTATGCACATAAAAACCACATGAATGAACAGTATTGGAACCATCTCACCTACACTACAGTAAATATAGCACTGCACTGTATCACTGTCATCCCGTTGTTCATCGATTTGCTCAAGTGGGCACCAGTAACATCTCCATCGTGAGACTTGTTGTTACTGTTCTTGGCATATCGAATACGACATGGGTAGCTTGCCAGGCTCTGCCGTGTAGGCGGAATACTCTCGGTAGCTTGCTGGGCTCTCTGAGAGGGACAGAGGAATTGAACCCGGGTTGGCCTCATGCAAGGCAAACGCCCTAACCGCTGGACTGACAGTAAATATATACAAAATAAAAAAAGGGGGGGGGGTTGGGAAGTAGATTGCAAGTACTGTTGGAGCAAGCCGAAACAAATACAGGTGTTTTAAAATATTATAAAAACAAAAATTTAAGGGTCTGGGGCGAGAGTACAGTAGGTAGGGCGCCTGACTTGCATGTGGCTGTCCAGGTTAGATTGCCGGCACTGGATATGGTCTTTGATCCCTACCAGGAGTGATCCCTGAGTGCAGACCCATGAATAAGGCCTGAGCACCAGCAGGTAGGGTCCAAAAAGCAAAAAATAAAATAAAATTAAACATCAGTGAAACCTTAAAACATGACTGAAAACATGGGCTCTTGGTCAAAATATAATTTCTAAATTGAATACTTCCCTGATTACATTTTATCAATGGCATATTTAAAAAAAATCCAATTTAAGTGAAACTTAAAATCACATGGAACAATTACTTATAAATCCTTTATTTTTTTGTAGCACTGTTGTCCTGTTGCTCATCGATTTGCTCGAGTGGGTACCAGTAACGTCTCCATTGTGAGACTTGTTACTGTTTTTTGGCATATCAAATACACCACGGGTAGCTTGCCAGGCTCTGCTGTGCGGGCGGGACACCCTTGGGAGCTTGCCGGGCTCTCTGAGAGGGGCAGAGTAATTGAACCCGGGTCGGCTGTGTGCAAGGCAAACAGCCCTTATAAATCCTTATTCTTCATTTCTATGTGAATTCATGAGAATACAGTATAGGAAGCAAGCTCCCATGAACTATCATATTCCTAGTAATCCACCTCTCCTGACAAATTTTCCAAGCCCAATTTGTTTTTCCATGGAAGCTCCAAGTGGAAGTATCCATACAGACATGCACATGGTCTTCCTCCAAAACGAAGAAATTCTTATGTCTGGTTTTTCTAGACAAGGATTAACATGCAAGCTTATCATTATTATTTTTTTTAAATAAAGAATTCACTTTAGAACACTTAAATAACAGCTCTGTCAAAAATTCATACCTTTCTCGAAAGACTTCAAAGAGTGTCTACTAATACCCAGCCAATGCCCAGTTTCTCTAACGGAAGACAATTCTGAGTATGCAAACAATTAAGGTTTCTATATTCCAGCTCAAGTCATCTTAAGTTTTGAAAAATCACTACCATGCAATACACACCAAGCTGCCTAACTGAACACAAGATGCTATACAGTTATGGCTTTAAAAAACTGAGAGTGGGTTGAGTGCTTGCCTGGCATGCGGTCAACCTGGATTTGATCCCTGGAACCCCATATGGTCCCCCGAGCCCCACCAGAAGTGATCCCTGAGTACAAAGCCAGGATCAAGCTCTCAGCAATGCCAGGTGTGGCCCCCAAACCAAAACAACAATAACGACAACAATAACACAACAAGCAAACCCCCCCAACAACAACAATAAACAACACCCAAAAATCCAAATTAAAAATATGACAGCCTCAAAACTCATGAACTCAGTTAACTCTCTGTCAATCAATCTGGGTTAAGATTAAAATCAATGTTTTGTAACAATTGATTGAAATTTGAATATTATAGATAAAACACAGTCTTGTCTGTTATCTTAATTTTGCCAACAACAACCAAATGGAGGCTTGAATTTTGACAGGAATAATACTTTTATCAGGACAACAGAATCAGGACCTGGAAATTAAAACCAAATATTGATTTAGTTTTAGAAGATTTATATGTTTTGCAACATCAAAGAGAAAAAGAAAAGAGAAAGAAAGAAATTCAAAAGGAAGTATATCGCACAGGATTTAAATGAATCAGTTCCTAACAACTGCTAAGTACAAGCTTTTGGAAATTAATTTGCAGAATGATAATGTGCATGTGGTAGGGCTGAAATTATTTAAACGACATCCTATTTCACTATTTAGTCTTACTCTGCCACTGCTTTAGCAGTGAATCCTTATGAAATGTAATACAGCTAATGAGGTAGCTTTTTAACTGAACAAACTGACGGGCCCCATATCTGCAGAGGCAGCTTGAAACCGTGCCCAACCTCTTGGCTTCCCAAGAGGCTTTTCAAAATTCAATAAATAACATCTGTAGGCGATGTTGGGTGCAGACCTAGCAGAGTGCGTCATAACACTGTGCTGGCAGAACAAAGAAACCATGACGACTGCCAAGTTTCCATGGCAACTGCTGAGAGGCTCTGAGAGTATAATAGCACATCAATCACTGTCCAAAAGAACTTCATTATCAGCTAGAAAAAGCTTTAGGGCCTGTTTAGTGTGCAACTGTGGGTTAACTCACCTCAAAGCCCTGCTCTCTAGCAAAAGTGGCAGCTTCCTGAAATAAAAAAAAAAAAAGAACAGTTAATTATAAAGTGCTAGGTAATGAAGAAATAATCCATTTTGAAACTCATTCAAACAGTCTTCTTTTTATACAATTATCTCAACATACCCACAGAGTTCAATTTTCATTCTTACACCAAAAAAGATTTTTTTCTCTCCCGCATAAAAAAAGGCAACATAATGTCAACACACTTCACAAGTGGGAAGAAAGAAGATGTAGTGCATGTTTTTACTATAGCTGTCACGGAGAGTTCAGGTGTTTTGACCCCAGCAAAGAAAGACAATCACTTCAAACCTAAGGAACACGCAGAAGGTTACGTTTTTAATTAAAACAATACCTTACAGAAAGCTGTTCTGTACAGAAGAATGTCTGCTAATAAATAAGTAGATTAAGAAAAATCACCATATTTCAGTCCCGAGTGAAATTTATTGAGCCAGGGATCATCTATGGGTGTGAAATTCATTAGGTGAAAGAATGATAGGAAACTGGAATCAAAGTATCACTGATTACATGCTGGTTATGGGGAGCAAGTATGACTTTGTAATGGAAGTATCAAACTGTCACCACCTTAACCTGGTGACCAATACTCTCACTTATCATAAATACAAATGGGATTGTCAAACCCATGCCTTTTAATCTGATACAGTATGAAGTAAACAGTATAAGGTTTCCTAACCAATTTTTTCAACATGAATTAATCAAAACTGAATTCAGTAACTTCCACCTGGATGGGGAAACAAGGTCAATGACACTCTAAGAAAGCAAATGGACAAGTGCATAAAGCAAACATTCTTTAGGAGATATGGCTTGGTTTCTTCAATAAATCAATGTCATGATCAAGTAAGGAGGTGGGAAAATGATCAAGAACAATGCACTGACCTTAATGGGATGTATTTGGGGCAGACCAGCTTATAAGACATACATATAAGACAAGTTGGGAAATTAAAAATTAAAATGGATGTTAGATAAAACTAGGAATTATTAATCTAATAAGGTTCACAGATGTTCTAAATTTTCAGAAGCGCATTCTGAAGGCTGGCAAGGGGGGTGATGAGAGGGAAATTAGGGACCCCGTTGCTGGGAAATGTGTACAGTGGAGGGATGGGTGTTGGAACACTGTATGAGTGAAACATAATCATGAGCAGTTTTGTAAGGGTCTATCTCACAGTGATTCAATTAAAAAAAAAAAGGCAAAAGCACATGGAAAATAGCAGAGCAAAAATGGCAATGTATCAGCCACTACATCTGAGTCTTCTGTATTCCTACATTTTGTCTATTAGAAATTTTTTATTACTAAGCAGTCTACACCTGAGTTCACTGTTCATTCTGGCATATGATTACAGGGTGGCAAGGCACTGTGTGATGAACATATACATATATTACATATATACATACACAGAGAAGTATATGTATATATACACACATATACACATAAATATGGGTATACCTAATGTCCTTATAAAAGGTTACAATGAGAAAAAGAAATTCTGTGTAAGCAAATCCTTTCCCTGCCTTTGCCCTGTGCATGCATTTAATTTTAGGAATGCTACAGAAAATGGAGGCAGTATTACTTCAACTCCATCTTCCTCCTGAAAATGAAAAATACTGCAGACAACTGTCAAGAGCTCAACATCTTAACTTACATTCCTCCAAAATTATCTTTGCCAAGAGATATTAATAGAAGGGTGGGATTTGAGCCTGAGTAGTGAGCCAATCCAAGCCGACTGAAACGACTGCTGTACCCAACCATGTAAGGCAGTAAGAACAGTTAATGTCTCTAGCACAAATGGATGCTTACTGCACGGTAAGGAAACACGGGGGTGAAAGTATATACAGGCATCTATGGTGCAATATAACTAATAACGTACGATTCAAAAATCTATTTTGAGGGTTTTGGAGGGCCAAAATGGAGGGATACAACTGAACACTGAAGTTAATAGGAAGTGATAAGCCAAAAGTATCACTTCTTAGGCTGTTCTGTGAGAAACATAAGGCAGAAGGAGTTAGCTTTGGTTGATGTAGATTAAAAAACAATAACACCCCAAAACCTGAATTATGATCTTGACAACTGGTGCAAGCATGCTTAACCTCCTTGAAATTTACTTACAACAGAATTTTATACACCACACAGATCATAGTACTTGCTGGCCTGGATATCATGGAAAAGAATAAAGTTCAAAAGACATTAGCAGAGCTTTCTCAAGTGATTCATCTAAGAAATAACTGATGTAATTCTTTCAGCTATTTTTTTTTGTTATTTTTTATTTGGCAAAGCGACTAACAACAATTTTCAAATTATTGCTTTAGACTTGCTCTGCTACTTCATCTCCTCACCAGAAGCGTGTCACGAACCTACCCACCATCCTGAAGTCTTATCTGAGAAAGGTGACTTGAAAAACTCTGCTAGAACCTGTGTAATTCTAATGTGCTTGCTGTGAATCCCAAGACAACACCCCAGAGGACTGTATGATAAAGTTAATCCAAATAATCTGCCCGAGGAAAAGTGCACAGAGATCTTAAAAACTCAAAATTCACAGACCGTGGTGGAGTAGCTTGGTTTAACAGCTAGCTTTGCTCACGCCAGCTCAAGGAGCAATTAGCTGTGATCTGTGATGGTGAGGCAGAACTGGCTAGTGGCAGGAAGACACCGACACAAATGTCAGGGTCTTTAAGGAAACTGGGTCGGAGGGCACTTCCACATCTGTCAACTATTCTGCGTACAAACGCATTTCCGATGGAGGAAGGACATGATGAAGAAAAGTTAATTCAATTTTCTATCATAGTGGCTCCGCACACAAGTTGGCAGAGCTGTGACCTATGACTGGAGAGCTAAGCACTTGTTCAGAGGCTCAAAAAAAGATCTTATCTGCTGACTTCCTCCCACCTTCCTTTGATCTGGGGCCGCTGCCCTCAGCCTCGGCATCAGAGAAAGCAGCTGGCTGGCATCACTGCAGACTTCCCCACAGCTGACCTCTCATCTGAAGGTGCTTGTCGATACAATGAGGGGGTGACAGTTATCCCCCTCCCTTCCCTGCCCTCCTCAGCAAAACAAACAAAATGACACAGGGGAACAGAGTTTGACTTTGGAAGAATTTGAAGGTGAATTTTGGTCTCAGATTTGTTTTGCAATGGAGGGACAGAAAAGATCAGAGAGTAGGAGGGAAAAAAGAGAGTGTCTGAGAGATAGAGATAGGGAGATAGAGAGAGAGAGAGATAGAGATAGAGGGAGGAGAGAGAGAGAGGGAAAGAGAGAGAGAGCGAGCGAGCGAGTGCAAGTGGGCAGTCTCCAAATATCAGGGCCAATTCCAAGTGAACGGATCACACTAAATTGAAAGGGACTTTTTAGTGTGTCTTTCCAGTAAAAGTGAGAAAAGAAAACAAGCAAGTCCCCATCTGTGCTGCCCCAGGGCGCCACGTACTGAGTTTCACAAATCTAATGAAGCAGTCAGGTTAAAACCAGAGCACAGAGTGGATGTGACATGTGGAGAGCAGCTAGGGTTAGCATGCAGAAGCAGGGCGATTCCTAATGCAGGTGATTATCCATGTGATAATCATGATATTTACAGGCTTTTCATTGTAGATTTGACACCAAAAATCACAAAGGAGGAGGGATTAAGGAAATAAACAACTGACACGAGGCTCTTGGCGCTCCCCTGAGATGGTGGCACTTTCCTTCATGCATGACAAGCAACAAAAGCCAAACCCAACAAGCCGGGAAGGAGAATGTCTGAGCAGGGCTAGATTTCACACTAACACTTCTTTCCATTTTGATAACTCTCACCACCATTCAGTTCTCAGACAGAAGCAGCCCCTGTTGTTGGCGACGCTGTAATGCACTACCGTTTGGGGTATACAATGACTGATACTCACAATATCTCTCTGACAACAGCCAAGTCATGTTTTTCTTTTCGGGAACTGAGTGTTGAGAACAAAATGACATAATTAAAGTCCCAGTCTCTCATCTACACCACGCTAGCGAGTATTTGCAGTAGGCTTGTGGCTTCACCCACCGGGCTGAAAGGGTGCCGGTGAAACAAAATCCAGCTAGGTTTTTGAGTTGAGGTTTTGTGTTATTTTTTAAAGGGTGGAATTCATGGATAATGAAAATGATGAACAATTTATATGAAGAGCTATTTAAAGAGATTAGAGCAAATAGCCATTATTTAAAAAGCACAACCTTCAGATTATACAGGAAAAGAAGAAGAAAACTTAAATCCATGCTTGTGTCTAAGAAAGTCAACTATTTTCTACTAATAAAATTGAGGAGGAAACTATGATTTCTGCATTCAGTCTGCTGATACATACTACAGAATAACCTGGTCACTAATAAACTAAATCTGTAAGTTACTCAGTCCTACTTCAATTTAAATTACTGGCTAAGGTTTTGTACCCTACAACTTTGAAAATTTACTTAATTGTAGGAGCTATTATTTTTCCCTCTGTAAACAAGGATAGTTTTCTATGTTTCTCTGAACCACAGCACCAAGTTATTTTTGTGAAGTTGGCAAATGCCTTTAAAAATTTTTCATTTCTCTTTGCCCCGGGATGTCTGACAGGTCGGATCCTAGCGGTCACTCCTATCATAGTTAAGACCTTTGCCCGCCCACTTCCTGCTCTGACTTCAAGACACTGAACACAGTTTAGAACCATATCTGCTTGCTTATGTTACCAACCAGCCTTTGATCTCACATGTGAGGGGTCTGGGTGGTAGCCTGAAACTTTGTGGACTAAAATTAGGAAGAAAGAAGGTCCGAAGTGGAACCAAATAAAGATGTTTCTGAGTATCCAAAGAAAGCAGCCGGTCCATCCCAAATAATCTCTCTATGCAATGAGCATTTAACCCTAATTATTTTTAACTGAGGTTACTGACAACAGTACTTGTTGCAGGCGGGGAGGGGGGGTTGGTTCAGCATCAAGGTCATTGGGAATCACTTAGATTATATCTGAAAGTGCTCAGGGGCTACTACCTGGGTCCCAGGTATCAAACCTAGGACCTCAGACATTTGTCTGAGGCTAGCTTTGTCATTTAGGCTAGCTCCCTGACTCACCCTTACGTATAATGTAAGGCAAACATGTACTCTTATTCTAGAGGTATATCACTGTGACAGCAATAGAAGAATTAACAATAAGGACAGATTTACTCATTATTTCATCAATACTGTAAATCTTAAATGGCACAGGGCAGAAGTCTAAGACAGGATAAAAACCAGTCACGACTCCCTTCTTCCCTCCCTTCCTTTTAGTACCCAATGTGGCCACCAGGATTTGAACAAGGGCTGTGGCCACAAATATCCACAAAAGCAAGGTAGAAAAGCACTTAAACCTTTGTACTCTCTCTGCCATTTTGGAGATTTTCAACCTGTGTTGTGACATTTGTCACCAGACAAGTCCTGTTTGCAAAAGCTCAATAGAGGGCTGGAGAGATAGTTCATGGAATAAAAGGTTTGCCTTGCATGCAGTCAAGCTGGTTCAATCCCTAGCACCTCATAAGGTCCCCTGAGCACTGCTCAAAATCCAAAATCCAACTAAAACATAAAACCTCCATGAGGCAATACACAGGTTATAAAGACATTCACGACCCTTATCTGATAGGTTTATAATAAAAATTGGAACTATCCGAACTATACCTTAATAAATGAGTGAACAACATTAAGTAGTCAAAACATAAGCCAAAAAAAAAATCAGGTTTAATTTATAACCTACTTTCACCCCTTCATAAAATGAGTTACTAGCTTTTATGTCTATTCTAAAAAGAAAAGCTGCTCATTTCTACCTTTAAACCTTGTTAATGATGGTAAACAAAGGAAAACGAAGTTAGTAGTGTTTCATCAAACACTGACTACTATTTGGACCACTTAATAAAAGCCAAAGTTTTTCTGTTACTGAAGAGAGGAGGAAGACAGTAGCTTAAGCAAATTCTCAAGGAGGTTGGTATATCACTTTGCATTTTATTTCTATTTGTAATGAGATAACAAATTCTATTTGTAATGGAAGAACCTAGCAAGCTCCCCGTGGCGTATTCAATATGCCAAATACAATAACAATAGCAGTGTCATTCCCCTGACCCTGAAAAAGCCTCCAATCATTGGGAAAGACGAGTAAGGAGAGGCTGCTAAAATCTCAGGGCTGGAACGAATTGAGACGTTACTGGCGCCCGCTCGAGTAAATCAATGAACAACAGGATGACAGTGATACAGTGAATGAGATAACAGACCAAAGTTACAAAGGACACAATAAATATGAATTATTTTCCTTATCAGCTTGATCTTTCCTTCTGACAACAGCAGAAAATAAAGACTTCGTTGGGTTTAGAATTCTAGGTTGGCAGTCCCCCTCCCCCTTGTGCTAGATTTCTGAAGTAGTTTCAGATACTAACACGGTTCCAACATACCCATTCCTGTGTATATCATTAAAAAAGGAGAAAGAGGGAGAGGAATGAGTGAGAGGGAGAGAGACAGAGACAGAGAGAGGAGAGAGAGAGGGAGGGAGGGAGGGCGGGAGGAGAGAGAGTGAAGGAGAGAAAGAGAAGGAAAGTGCCTGCCATAGAGGTAGTCTGGGGAGGGGGAAAAGCAGGGAAATGGACACTGGTGGAGGGATGGGTATGTTGGACCATTGTATTACTGAAACCTGATCACAAACAGCTTTGTGATTGTGTATCTCACAGTGACTCAATAAAAACAAAACAAAACAAAAAGGAAACACTGAGCCTAGCAATAGTACAGCGGAAGAGCATTTGCCTTGCACACAGCCGACCCAAATTCAATCCCTGGCATCCACTTAGCACCGCCAGGAGTGATTCCTGAGTGCAGAGCCAGGAGTAACCCCTCAGCACTGCCAAAATGGACCCCAAAAGCCAAAAAAAAAAAAAAAAACACCTAGGGCCAGCGAGATAGCCCATGCCTTGCACAGGAAGTAAGACAGATGCCTTGCAGGTAGCTGCCCCAGGTGTGACCCTAGGTCAATCTCCAAATATGGATCCTCGCACACAGGTAGGTTTCATGCCTTAGAATGAAGGTGGTCAGGAAACAGTTGTGGCCCTAACATCCTCTTACCCCCACACACTTAAAGAATGGAAACCCGGCTATTTTTTTTTTTTTTTTTGGGTCACACCTGGCGAGGCACAGGGGTTACTCCTGGCTCTGCACTCAGGAATTACCCCTGGCCGTGCTCAGGGGACCATATGGGATGCTGGGATTTGAACCCGGGTCGGCCGCGTGCAAGGCAAACGCCCTACCCGCTGTGCTATCTCTCCAGCCCCCAAACCCGGCTATTTTAAGGTTTTATCCTTTATTACTAATTCTATGTAGTTTATAATGTTGATGTTCCTTTGTGTAGTTTTTTTCTTTTTTGTTACTTTTTTGGTGGCTTAATGAGTTCTTGGATTTAGAGGTGTCATGATATTGGTTATAGTTTTTATAAAATTGAAAACATTTTAATTCCTTATTATTTTAAATATTTTTGTTACCTCCAACCTCCAGATAATTGCAAATAGAAATCAACTCAAGTTCCCTTGCAATTTCCTAATGCAGTTTTCCAAGTTCATTTTTCTCTTTCACCATACAACAAGTCTCACAATGGAGATGTTACTGGTGCCCGCTTGAGCAATCGATGAGCAATGGGGATGACAGTCACAGTGACAATGACAGTTACTCTCATTAAGAGCACTGAGCTCTTTTCATGGTTCTTCTTAACAGACCATACTTTGCTTTATCTGAGTATATTGAAAAATGGTAATTTTTTGGTTAATTGGGCCACATCTGGCCATACTCAGAGATTATTTACTCTTGGCTTTGTGTTGAGGGATCATTCCTGGTGAGGCTCAGGAGATCAAATGGGATGCTGGGAATCAAATGTGGGTGGCAATGTGCAAGGCCAGTACCTTACCTGTTATACTATCTCTCCAACCCAGAAATGTCCATTTCTGTGAGCCACTTCTGTAATATATATGACAAGCCATGTGATTTCATTGGATATCAACCAGAAAACCACAGGGAATTGAAGGTAATAAAATGGGGTGAAAAGAGAACTATCATGTTTATTCTACTGCTCATTAAAAGATAAAATTTTATGAAGTACATGTTGAACTCAGTGTCTATGGTACTTCAAATTGACTTCTACCTACATCCTTCTCAGAAATATTTTTTCATTGGTTACCAATCTTGGTATTTATTCTTGACCTTTTGAGAACTTGATTTCTTTTCTCAAGGGATAAGTTTTGCATTGCATAAAATTTTGGAATATTTAGGAAATAAAAAAATAAGTACTCACTTCCTGCCATTCTTTCAGGTTTAGTTTCAAACCTTCTAAATTTCTTTGTCTTGCTAATTATCCCTCATTTCCTGAGTAAACATTTCTCCTTCTTTAAAATGATGGCCAATTTCCTTAGATTTACTCCTGCACCTTCAAGCTCAAGTGTGGATCTTCTAATTCCAATGATTAACTTAATAGGTGAAAAATGAGACTTAATGAATGTTGTAAAGTTGACCTCATCAATAGGTTTATTATATAGTCTTTGAAAAATCCCCATAAAGGTTTTTTTCACTCTCTTCTAGAAACTCTCAGTGCTACTTTTCTGTTGTATCATTGTCATGTTTCTGTTAATTATTTCTCATTTGTTAGGTTCCCAAGCTACAATCTTTTGGGGGTCACACCTGACAATGCTCAGGGGTCACTCCTGGCTCTGTATTCAAGAATTACACTTGGTGGTACTCAGGGGACCATAAGGGATGTGCAACCTGGGTCAACCACATGCAAGGCAAGTGCCTTACAACTTTCCTCAGGATTTTTTTTTTTTTGTATTTGGGCCACACCCAGCAGTGCTCAGGGCTTACTTCTGGTGGTGCTTGGGGACCACACGGAATGCTGGGCCACGTGCAAGGTGAGCACCCTACCTGCTGTACCTCCTGACCCTCCCCAGCTGTTTTGGGAAAGGAGTAGTTTCCTTTATTTCTTTCCCTTGACTTTATCACACAGCCTGCCTCATTTCTAGAGTTGCACTGACATTTTCAATTCACCTGACAACTTCCAAATTCTACCAAGTTCTTTTATAGGCATTAGGTGCAACCTCTGTAATCTTGATTCCATTCTAACACAACATAGGTCAGGCTGTACTATTCCGTACCTGGATTATCTCAAATCTCTTAACCTGTCTCTACCTACTATCATTTACACTCATTTTAAAGGCATCCTCACACAAGAGCGATAGGTCTGCCTTCCAAAATATCAATGCTGGCTAGACTTCCTTCCTCTAACAAAAACCCACCTATTATTTTTTGATAAAAGTTTCAACTCTTATAGTTTGACTTTCAAAGGTCCTCCTTAACATACCCTGAATTTTTCTTTCAAGCCTGATCTTTTGTTATTCCCTTATACTTGTATTGGATGCCACTCTAATGAGAATATCTGGTATTCTTTGAATATGCTCCAAGCTTTTTTTTTTTTTTTGCCTTCATGCTACCTTGCACATGTAGGCATTAAATGCATTAGAATACCCTCCAACCATCCTTGTCAAAATCCTGTCAGTCCTTCCAGGTGAATTCAGCCACCTCCCCCAGAACAGAAGCCCGCCAGATTGTTCTTGGTCTCCCCTTTACCTACAGAAGTGCTCTTCACTGACAAGGGTTTTACTCCCTTTGTACAGATTCCTCTTAAGGCAGTTATGTGCAAACTGAAACAGTTATTTATACAGACAGTTTATCACAACACTAGATTATAAATTCTTAGCACAGGACCACTTTCAATTCATACCTTAATGCATCTAGAATATTGCCTGGAACAAAACAGATAATAAATCCTACTTGATTTACCAAATGATCAGGACAATACACTAAACTAAACAAAGAAGAAATACCCGTGCAACAGATTAACATTGAATTGATCTCTTTCCAGTTCTTTATTCTGAGAATCAGAGTTGACTGATGTTAGTGCTCTAGATATACTTCTATTATGCCATTTCCTGCATGCATCATAACTTTTTTATAGTCTATTTTCTCCCCCAGTATGAGATTCTCAATAACAAAGGATTATATCATATCCTACCATATATATTTCATATATGGTATAAATTAAATGCATGTTGGAATGAGTTAAATTTATTAATGAAAGCAATCTCATTTTAAAAGGCCAGAGGCTGGCCAGAGAGATAGCATCAGTGGGTAAAGTGCTCGCCCTGCAAGACACTGACATGGGTTCAACTGCCAGTATGCCATGCAGGTCCCCAAGCTCTGGCAGAAATGATCCCTGAGTGAAGAATCAGGAGTAAGCCCTGAGCACCATGGGATGTGGCACCAAGCCTCCTCCACCCCCCAAAAACAAAAGTTCAGAGGCCAGAAAATCATACAGTACAGTAGTTAGGGCGTATGCCTAGAATGCAACAAGCATGGGTTCAATCCCCGGAACCCCATGGTTTGATGGATACAGCAATGATGGGTGCAGCCCCGAAGGCCCCAGGAGCCCCGAACGATCCAAATGCATCTTCAGGCCCTTGCACTGAATGGCTGACATCACTGAGACTTGCCAGTAGCACCCCAGGACCACCTGAGCACCACCCGTGAGCCACCTCTCCCCTCCATGCCCTGCCAAATAAATAACAAGCGAAGGACCTTTCTACCGCTGTACATTGAGATTTTCAAGAATGAGATCTAGGCTCTGGCTAGAAACAGTGAAGCACAATCTGACAAGCTCCGCAACAGTGTTTGCGCAATCTGCCTTCTATGTACACAGGCAGTTGCCCTGAATTAGAGAGCTGCTGACGGGTTTTGGCAGGGTGTTCTGGGGGGCACGGTTCAGCAGTGGTGGAGCGCTTGCCTTCCATGTGGGAGGCCCTGGGTATGATTACAGTATCGCCAATAAGCAAACATTCTGGCTTTGCTTGAATGTTCAGTGGTGAAATCAGGGAAATCGCTTTCTTGTTTTGGTTGAAATAAAAATTTTACTCTGAATTTAAAAATTATATGTTAGAGCTTGATACAACCCAGATAGCACTGGCAGATACTGGGTATCAAAGAGCACAATGAGTACAAAAACAAGGACAAGTGCCAGTAAGTTTATTATGGAAGTTTTACGAATAGCAAGAAACAAGCCTATAAAAATAACTAAGTAAGACTATAAATCACTGTTTCACATCCAGAAGAAATAATAGGGATAAATACAAGTCCCAGCTCAGTTTGAGAACTTGGTAACTTCGACTAAGAGCAATTTTATGACAAGCTACTATTTTACTTTGCTGAAATTCAAGATTAGAAAATTTATGGCATGTGGCATAGAAACATACATTAGTCTAAACGAGCTTATAACCAGCAATAATCTACTATGTTATACTTTCACGACTTAAAAATCACACCTTTCTCCCCTCTAGCAAATAAATGCTAATATATACCCAATGTAATCTGTTACTTTTTCTTATTGCCAAAATACACATTACTATACTACACCTTCACATGTAGTTCAAGTTTTTCCATTCCAGAAGAAGAGATTGTATATAATGTGTGTATGAAGTGCTCCTTAGATAAAATCTGATTGATAGCCAAGTCCTTAGAAGAAGACCTAATAGCATTATGGTAACAACCCTAAAAGCCAAGCTGTGAAAAGAGTTATACTTCCAATTAACATCACAAATAAGGAAAGTCGCTTCTGGAGAAGGGCTGACTGACAGGGAATAGGGCACAGCAGGAGCGTGGCTGGCTTATTTTCCTATCAGATTCTAGAAACCAGGCAATCTTAGGGTGGCGGAAGGGATGGTGGCCATGTATACGGAAATCGGGGACTGAAAGCTAGGGTACAGCAACCTCCACTTCAAAATGAGCAACTTGACCACAGGTAGACTTTACCTAGAAAACAAACATCTAATAGTGGGTGTGGAATGACAGAGAGTTCCAGAAACACACCTTTCTGCTCTACAGCTTTACATTTATCCCCCTGTAATCAATAGCGATAGCATAGCGGCTAGGGTGTTTGCCTTGCACGTGGCCGACCTGGGTTTGATTCCTCCCTCCCTTTTGGAGAGCCCGGCAAGCTACCCGTGGCATATTTGATATGCCAGAAATGGTAATAAGTCTCACAATGGAGATGTTACTGGTGCCCATTCGAGCAAATCGATGAACAACAGTGCTACAATGCTACAATCAACAGGCGATAACTTAAAAAAATTTTTTTTTCCCAAAAGACAGTAAACACAGTCAAGTGTCAAGAAAGCAATGATATATTCTTGGGAAGAAAATATGAGCCGTGAGACAAGCAAAGGCAAGCAGCCTAACGGACTGGAATAGCTCAAGTTCTATCTACGGTTTCAGAAGCGCTCAAAATCATCGAGTGTGGATTCAGGCACAGCATATGAAAACAAAAGCAGTGCAGAGAAGAACATAATTTCCTGTGTATCTATGTAAGAAGAGTATGTGCTCTCATCAGGATCTCCAAAACAAACAACATATGTGGTAAATTCTGAAGGTAAACTTTTAAGATTTGGTAACTAAGAGCGACTTAAATAATTTGAGAATATGTCCAGGCTCCATGGAACCAAGGGGCCAGGTCACCGGGCACTGCAGAGTGGCGGGCCTGGCATTGCAGGTCTTTCCTGGACTGTGATGGTCAGGGCAGATTTTTGATTACAAAAATAAGAATAAAGGGGATAGCAACAACTGTCTTCAAAGTGATTCAAGAAGTTTACCAACTGATTAATGTATTAGGGAGGTACTATTTGCTTCTAACCTTCTATTTCTCTCTGATTCCCTCCTCTGATTAAAAAAGCAAGTGAAACCAGGAGGAAAAAGAACATGTTTCATGGAAGAAGTGCAATTTGAGGTAAACAAGGAGACAGGTAAAATATTAGATGAAGGAGTATTTAATAAAGGACACAGAATTACAGAATAGTGAAGTTTGGTCCATGATGAGACCACCAAATGGTCCAATTTAGTTGGATCGCAAGGGATGAATAGAGTAGCATAAAGCACAAAGAATCGAAAGGTACATTTAGTCTGTAATGAGTTAGGAGATTGGATTTAATTCATTTAACTATGTGGTAGGCAGATGGAGGGGGTGAAAGATATTACGGGTTTTGAGCAGGCAAGTGAAATAATTAGGATTTCACTTTAGAAAGATTAATTTACCCAGCAGTGGGATGCAGACTGGATACAAAGAAAGAAACAGGTAAAGATGTTTCAATGGCAGATTAGAAAGCTGGTGACCAATACAAAATGTTTTTAAAATCAAGTACAGAAATGAAGAATCCTAAGATCACCACAATATAATTTTAGGTGAACAGTGAGCTTGCTTGCTACAATCTTTAAAATAATGGTATGGTACAAAGAGTCCTGAGCTTTGAATCAATAAAGGATTCCAGTTCTGGCAGAACCTTTATCATGACTTTGGGCAAGATCTCTTTCTTTCTCTTCCCCTCCCCTCCCCTCCCCTCCCCTCCCCTCCCCTCCCCTTCCCTTTCCTCCCTTTCTCTCAAGTCTATTAAGAAATGATGACTGGTGTAAATCAGCATTAAGAGTCAAATAACTGTATTTTCCTACTACCTACATCTTTTTGCTTTGTTTTATTTCTGGGGTCACACTTGGAGGTGCTCAGGGCCTACTACAAGCTATACTCTCAGGGATCATACCTGCAGGCTACGAGACCCCATGAGGTGCTGGGTATAGAACCTGGGTGAGTCGAGTGCAAGGCAGAACCTGAGAGAGCCCGCCTATCAACTGGACTATCTCTCTGCTCCTATCTTTTTGCGAAAGAAAAAATAACATTTTAATAAGACAGGAAAAGACTCATTCCTTCCTAAAACTCAAAATTCAGAAGACCCTTTGCCTCCTTCATGGATACATCAAAGCAAAGAAAAACCAATGATAAAACACAGAAGCTGGAAAATGTGACTCGTCACTGGTATTAAAAATTCATGCTTAATAATTATGTTGCAGTTTCAAACTACTATCAAATCCCACTAGGCTTAAATATAAAGTCACTAAGAATTGTGATTTTATGAATAGTATTTCAATATATTCAGAAGTAGATAGAAGAACTAGCTGAGAGAAGTGATTGTGGTTAAAAAGCAAAGGAGAAAAATCAAGACATAAGGAGGCAGGAGATGAAGGACAGGGATGAAAGTTAGAGGCAAATGCTTGGATGCTTATCTTCTGAACTATGCATTTTCTTAAGTGGTGGAGTACTGAACTAACACCATAAAAAAAGAATCGGACACCTGTCACTGAAGAGGTCAAAATTACTTCAGAACTCTGCGCCAAGTTCTTTTGGATTAATATGCACTACATGACGAAGAACAATTTGGCATTTATTCCACATTCAATTTGAATTTTATTTAACTGTCTCTTAACATTTTAACTTTAGTTTAGTTTTAATAATATCCATTAATCTGGAAAAAAAGATGGAAAGTAGAGTCTTATTACATCTGTAACAAGGTTTCCACTTTATTCATTTATTATTTTTGCGGTGCCTCGAATAGAAGCGAGGTCTCACACACTTGTTTTATTATTGAACCAACATCAGCAATACTTTATTTATGATATGCTGGCATTTAAAAATTACCAGTGTCAAAAGCCAGGTTGTTAAATCCTTTAATTCTCCTTTGGTTCTTGGGGAATAAGTATGCAAAGTCTGTGCCATCAACTCAACAAGCACATCTTAAGTATATAGAAAAGGTGTGGGCAACAACCTTAGGGTTAGGCTGAATTCTACGATCCGTGATTAGACTTCTCAGCCTTTAACATCTCTCAGAACTTTTATTTACATATGAATTTTCATTAAAGAACCAGGATTTACAAAGTTATCGTCAGTTGAGTTTTAGGCGTACAATCATTCAACACCAATCCCTTCACCAATGTCAACTTCTCTCCACGTCATAACCCCCAACCCCACCAGGCCCCTGTCACCACGGCAGGCACATCACAAAGTTCCAGTGGTCTCTGCTTAGGTCTCATGTTTTTAGTTCTGTTGAATCTATGTTTTGGATATGTGGTGACACCCCTCACTCACATCACGGGTATAACTGAAAATCCTCTCCGAACTTCTAAATTCGCACTTGATGTTCAAGCTCTGGAGGGTTTAAAAGCCAGTGGTGCTCAGGGTTTATACCGGCTCAAAGCTCAGGGATCACTCCTGGTAAGGTGCAGTGGCCATATGGGATGCTGGGGATCCTGGAAGACGGCATGAGAGATGAGTGCCCTACCTCTGGCTCCTCAAGTGTAAGGTCACAAAAGGGCATTTTCCAGCGATCAAAACGTATGATGTGCTTAATCTATCAATTCCCCCTTTTACTTGCCACACACCTATTACGTGCCTCAGTCTACACTGGGAGCCAGTAAGATACTTCTAAGGTAGAGCTGAGATTTGATAAATAAGGAATAAGAACTAGCTGGTTGAATGCTTCTTAATTATGAGGTAAAATAGGTAAGAAAAAGACAGGTAATACAGAGGAAAAACTACATGCACAGAATGAGGGCAACAGGCCAATCTGATGAAAGGGCAGTTACGAGAGAGAAAGTGCTACGAGTTCCGAATTCTACAACAAATACCCATGATACAGCAAAACCAAAGCAAAAAAATTATGTGTTGAATGTACAACCAAATCCAGAAACCAAATTTTATTTTGCCCTTGACCTGCCTGATTTGCAAGGACAGTTTTCAAGTTATCCAGCATAAAATACAACAAAAGTGCACTCGGCACTACGAACACTGAATTTTCTGCCAATGCAGGCATTTATTAAAAGCATATGCACCACACTCTCTAAAGATTCCTAAACTTTCATGTGCCATAGTTGATAAGGGATCTAATTTATATTCTGGCATGTAGAGGAAACCTAGCTTTGTGATACAGCGACATAATAGGGACCTTATTTTCTGTTCTTTTATAGCTATGTCATACTCACTAGGTTCCTGACAATTCCAATTAGTAACAAACTGATACACTAATTTCAAACAAGGTGGGGGGGGGGAGATCAGCTATGAGAAGACTACTATTTCTAAAGAGAATGAAACAAATTGCTAATAAGTCAAAGTATATGCACAGTCATTTCCAACATACCCCAGGCCTAAAATCCACTTCTGGAGGAAATTTTCATTCTTCTCATTATGTTGAACTTGCTCCATGCCCTCCAGCTCTGCATCAAGTGCTCTGAACATGTATTTTTTGTAAAAGTTCATGTTGCAACCAGAAATACAACTTGATGGCATGATGTGTGTTTTGTATATAGGAGGTCCTTGTTTCAATTCCAACCAAAGTGCGTGTGTACACGTGCACGCATGCACGCACACACGCACGCACTCGCACACACACAGACAGAGTCATCTCTTCTTAAAATGCCATATCAGGCTACAGAGATAATATAGCAGGTAAGGCTCTTCCCACACAGGGGACTGATTCTCTTTGATCCCTGAAACCAGATATAATCCCTTCAGTACTGCCAGGAGTGATCCCTGAGCATTGCTGGCTGTTGTTGCCAAACAAACAAACAAACAAAAAAACCCCAAACAAATAAAGCCATATAAAGTCAGAAAGCTAGTGCAGGGGTTACGGTGCCTGCCTTCACACAGCCAACCCCAGGTCCCTCCCTGCACTTCCTATGGGCCTGAGTACAATGCCAGGAGTGGTCCTTGAGCATGGCTGGGTGTGACCCTACACTTCACCCTCCACCCATGATCAAATAGGCCGTAGTTATAAAAGCATTGTTCAAACATGTGTCATGTATCAGCAACAGGGTGTGAAGAAAAAACAAGCCTGCCCACAGACTTCCCTGGCACGGACAGTGTTCTCATCGGCTTGTTTTGCTATCTGTTAAAGTTGCTAATACATGGGTATCTTTCACTCCGCGCAGAGCTCTGCTCTCCCCCACTCTTACCAAGCCACACTGAAATGCTTTAGCTTCAGGCAAAGGAAAAAAGTCCATTTAAATGACCAGCAACCACTCAAGACCGTGACCCAGGGAGTAGGAAACCAGCCATTTTGTGCGTCTGTGCTCGGCCTGTACGTTTGTGTCAGATAGCAGGCCATATTATGCCTCTGTCTGGGTCACTGCTCGACAAACCCCACTGAGGGTGGAGGCACCGGCATCGCTGAGAACTAACTCCCCACACCTATATGGCTAGTCACGGCCTAGCTGTCTGTTCGGAGGATCTCTTATCTTAGAGAGCTACAACCAACTTTCAAAGTTGAGTTCACGTCCAGAGCAGTTACGCCACTAGCCGAGGACCTTTCTGCTGTCAGTACTCTCCACAGGGGCGGGAATGTTTCCCTATATACATCTTCTGCTAGACAATCTTCTCACCAGCTGGCATGCAGCAGACACTTAATAAGTTCTTAAGTTTATACCCTGTTTTGGGGAGCCGTAAGAGATGAGATGGGTGAATAAATGCTGAAGAGCACCAGATACAAGTACACATGTGAGCACACACACACACACACACACACACACACACACACGACTTCAAAACCAAGTTTCACATAAACTGTAGAGTAGGGTGAACTATAGGGATTCATTATAAAACTCTATCATTATAGAAGGCTAGGAAACCATTATAAAAAAAACTACAAGGCAAGAGGGAAATGGTGAAATGGTGCACTAATTCTTATGAAAGTTCTCAGAATATGTTTGAACTTTCCAAAGAGAACAAATTTTATTCTCATAAAGCCATCTCTAGAAAATTCATTAAGTACTTATATGTCTAGGCTGCATTTATGTAATTTTTGTGTTTAGAAGCACAACTGGGAAGGGGTGGAGTGAGAGTAGTGGGGAAGGCACCTGTGTTGCCTACAGTCAACTTGGGTTTGATCTCTGGATCCTGTGTGGTCCCCAAGCCACATCAGTAGTGACCTCTGAGCGCTGAGTAAACCTTTTGGATTAGGTATGGTCAAAGAAGGAATTTCAAAAAACAACAATGACCATCAAAACCTGTACATTTCAAAGCACATATAATAGTGGGATACAGTATTAAGTGGAATATTTCAGAGTTTTGTCTGCTTAAAAGATAAACCTAATAGGGCCTCAGGTGAAAGACAAATTTAAGTAAACAATACACTTTCTTCTTTTGGTATGAGAAAGAAAAAGTAAATTTAATTTTCTTGGAATTTAGATTTTTATATTGTAAAAAGAAGAAATAGGTTCAGACAGCTTCATAGGAAAAGACTTTGCAGTTTAGATCCTATGTTAAGTTAGTGTGTGTGTGTGTGTGTGTGTGTGTGTGTGTGTGTGTTTGGGGTTGGGGCTTGGGGGTATCAAACCCAGTGCCAGGGCCAGATAGTACAGAGAGTAAGATTCTTACATGCACTCACCCAGGTAGATGCCTGACACCATACATGGTTCCCTGGGTACCACCAAGAGTAATTCCTGAGTACCATGCTAGGAGTAAGCCCCGAGCACTGCTGGGTATGACCCCCACCCAACCCAACACCCTCCCAGGCCCAAACCCACACCCCGGGTATTACACCATTGATGCATATTCTCCACCACTGCAAGACATTCTAAACTCCTTTAAATCCTTTTATGGGGGAGAAGGCTGAGCACTAAAAGTGCTTAGTGCTCAGAAGTGATCCCTGGCAGTGCTCGGCAGACCATATGCAGCAACATGACGAATCCAGGTTGGCCTTACCCACTGTGCCATCTCTCCAGCCATTTTAAACTCTATTTTATGACGAATGAATTCAGGACTATATTCTGAGAATGACTGGTAATACTGCAGTATGACTGCATTAAAGAAAAATTATTTGTGGGACTAGCAAATTGTAAGCAAAGTAGTTTTGTGTGTGTGTGTGTGTGTGTGTGTGTATGTGTAAGTAAATGAAAAGAATTATAGCTCAAATTACATCTATATGATTAATAATGGCTTCTGGATGCGTCAATTTGTTGAGGCTGGACTATCTTCTCCAGTAACTCACACAAATAATGTTATTGCTATGGGAGGAATTTTGCAGATGGAATAAAGACCCTTACTCAATTGACTTTAAGTTAATGACAGATAGGTTCCAGATGGGCCTGGCTTAATAGAGGTTGTCACTGAGGTGTGCACAGGTTAACCTTGATGTCCTATCCCCCTACCAAATTGTTCATATCCACCCCTGCCCTTCCTCTCTCTACTTTTCAATGTCTTTTCCTATTTCCTGGAGCTAGAGTGAACAGCCCGCTTGCCTTGCACCCAGCCAACCAGGGTTCAATCCTTGGAATCCCCTATGGTTCCCCAAGCACCACCAGGAGTAACTCCTGAACACAGAGCCAGAAATAAACACCCCGCTCCCCCGCCCCAACCATTTTCTCCTACACCCTGTTTTTTTGTTGTTTTTTGAGCGAAACCCAGTAGCGATGCACAGGATTACTCCTGGATCTGTGCTCAGGAATTACTCCTGGTAGCGCTTGGGGGACCTTATTGGGCGTCGGGGATCAAAACCGGACTGGCTGCATGAAAGGCAAGCACTGCACTGTACTATTGCTCTGGCCTCCCAATCTTTTCTTCTTTATTCAATCTGAGATGATGAAAGAATCTTAAACTTATACTGTAGTGTTAATATGTGATAACATTTAGTACACTAAAATTTCAAAAGCTATTTTTACTTTTACTTAGAATGAAAGCTTTAACAAAAAGGAATAAATATCGATTGGTGGGATACACAAGAGAATAAGTATATTTTGGCAGACTTAAATTCACAAACTCTCAGATGATCACGTATTTTGCTTCCTGGCCACTTTCAGTTTCATTTTAAAAACCATTTCTTCATTTATATTCTAAAAATGACTATAACCAATGCCTCCCAACACTATCATCCTAGTATGCAGTACTGCTACAGGAGAAAATGCACTTTGATTGTTCTATTTTTGAGAGGGAGGTCTCAGTATTCCATTGGGTAATTTTATTATTTACCTCTTGATGTACTTATGTCAAATACACCAAGCCACATCAAATAAGCTCAAGACATTCATCTCTTTTTTATTTTATTGAGTGTACTTGGCATGTAACATTGTAAATTTAAGGTACATAACATGGTGGTTTGATATTTTTATGATGCAATGATTGCCACTATTATGATATTCAGTATGCCTCATATATATGATATATAATCAAGTTATACATCATATATATGTGTATATATATGTGTGTATATATATACACATATGGATTGCACAGCGGGTAGGCATTTGCCTTGCATGCGGCTGACCCAGGTTCGATTCCTCTGCCCCCTCGGAGAGCCTGGCAAGCTACCGAGAGTATCTTGCCCGCACGGCAGAGCCTAGCAAGCTACCCGTGGTGTATTTGATATGCCAAGAACAGTAACAAGTTTCACAATGGAGATGTTATTGGTGCCTGCTCGAGCAAATCGATGAGCAGTGGGACGACAGTGATGCAGTAGCAAGTAAGTACCCTTCAACAACATCAATATTATTTCCTAGTTCCTGTCCCCTCTGTAATCACATTTTACTGTTTAGGAGTTTAGCAGTTATAACTTCCACATAAATGATATAACAGGGATTTATCTAAGTCAAATTTATCTCTTTATCAAAATGGCTTTAAGATTCGTCCACATTGTCAAAAGGCAGAATATTTTTCTTTCTTGTGGTTGAACAATATTCAAATATGCATTTATTTGCAAATTTATGTTTATGTATGTGTATATATATGCATACATGGATATCATTTTTTAAAAATCCATTCATCCACTGATGGGCATTCATATTGTTTGTACATCTTAGCTCTTGAGACTACTGTGGCAACATGTGACTGTATATATTGCTTTGAAATTTTGTTTTTCACACCGGAGAGATAGTACAGCAGATCCACTTGCCTAGCATGCAGCCCACCCAGGTTTGATCCCTGAGTGCAGAGTCAGGAGTAATGCCTGAGCACAACTGAGTGTGCCCCCCCCCCCCAAACAACAAAAAATCCTGTTCTGAACTTTGGGTATCTAGTAGTGGAACTATGATTTTCCTAATTATTTTTTGATCGATAATTTATAGAACAGAATAGAGAATAAGAAAATTATGGTTCGAATTGTTACCTACAAGAATAACTTTCCATCTGAATGAATTCAGCCATAAAACTAAAAATACAAAGACATATGAAAAACTAAGAATACAAAGACATCTTCTGAATTCAATTTTAGAAGAGAAAAAACTTCTTGTTACATGTAGATTTCTACTTTTCTGCTCTTGTGACAAGGAACTTTAACTTTATACAATATATTCAAAAAATCATTCTAGAGAATCAGGTCATTCTTTACAGCAATATCCAGAAACAGCTGCTAACCATTGTAAAGAGCTTGGCCTGCTGCTAAGCTCAAACACCACTGCTGCAAACATGGGAAGTGACAGTCAATGTAGTAATGCTCATCATCAAGCAGAAAACTGGTACACAGGACTCAAGTGACAACAATGGTAAAAGGAAGGAATACTTAACACCCCCCAAATTTGTAAATTTCTATACTAATTACAGGTCAGAAATTACAAAGGACAACACTAACAAATCTGGCTATATATAAATTACACATTTTCACATTTAAGAAAGGACCAAAAATGATGTTAAAGACAATCTGGTAGAAATATCTGCAGGCTGGGTAGGGGCTTATTTCCGTAATAAACCAAATTAAAACTTGTGAGATTTAACTTTAAATGTATCATTTTGGAAAAGTTACCAGAGGGGAGATTGGCACATTGGTGATGGTTAGCATGTACTCTGAAGAGGCGTAAAACAAAACTATATTCCTGAAATATCAGGAGTAGCCAGTTAAACCTAAGTGTCTACTTAGCTTCCTAAATTTACTATTACTGATTTAAGAACCTATGATTCATCTCCTAGAACCTGTGGCTGGGTAAAATCTCAATGAGGGAAGAAAGCAACAGACTTCTTTACTTTCTAAACATAGCTGTTTCGAGTACTTTCAATAAAGAACACTTAAAGCCTGTTATTTGCAGTTCCTGTGACAACAGTGGTCCTATAGCTGGCAGCTCAGATCGAAATTTATTTGGCTGATATTATAGATGGTTAGAACTAGTTACACAGAGGCATTATTCTCTGATATGTCACGGTGGTTGGACTGTTTCAAAGAAATATCTGATAAGAGTCACAGTAATGGGGTGTGCTCCTATTCTATTTCTTGAGACCTGACAGCTCACTACATCCGCTAACAGAAAGCAAGAGAGGCAGACGTTGGGGCCCTGACAGTCCCAGTCGCAGAAATCTGAAGTCCTTTGCTCTAGCTACACTGCTGTGTAACTGGCCCTGCAATCTTCGATTGCATTGTTGCTTCCAAAAGGGACCGAATAACCCGCTCCCGGCTGGGTCTGGCATCCGTCCTCCTCTCCTGACATTCGAAAACAAACTCCTAGAGTTTGCTTTTGTGCTTTAACTTGGTGCTTGAAAGAAGACAGTAGGAGAAAGCTCAGATTGGTTAGAGATTGATCAGTGAGACTGAGAAAATTGTACTGTGACTGCTATATATATGTTCCTCCTGCCAAATCTCCTGAGTGTACGGATATTCCGACAGAAGATACTTGGTTTAATATACAATAGCAGAGTCCCTGCTGTAGAAGCCACTGAAGCCATTATTCGAGCTCAGTGGCAAAGAATACATAACATATAGCACAAGAGAGGGGGAAAACTTGACTCTTGCCAATTTTTTTTTTTTGCTCTGAAAGCTTTCTAAATCATGCTAAGCTATGTGCACTGAGAAGGGCCTGGAATAGCCCCCAGTGATATATGCAGTCCTTATGTAGAAAAGAAGCATGGCTCATATGGCATATTGCTATTCTCTATTTTAGAACTAGCACAGGAACCATGTGATGTGCTCATTGCTATGGTAACTACATTTCAGCAGTGAACAGGAGAGCAAACGGGCATGTAAAACACATATAGGTTGTCAATATATAAGTAATGCTGCCCCGGAGCTGCAGTAACTTAAATTTCCCTGTTATATGACTAAGGCTATAAAATCCTATCCCTTCGATTTTTTTTTTAAATAAATGAGGCTAATAAGCTTTCACTCCACATAATGTCTTTGCTATTCACGAAAACAAATGGATAGAGTAGTGACTTTCATCCCAGGGTTCAATAGCTTCATAGAGAATTATCATTATGATGATGATGATGATAAATTAGAGAACCAGGCTTCTGTAAAAAGTATGTGCAATGTCTATGTCGCAAAAGGATGAATGGCATCTCTGCTTGGTCACTGTGAAAAATCTCTAGGGAGCTGAAACTACGGTTACGTCCAACTCGGAATTTGAGGTTGATTATTTGGGAGTGGTCGGGAATCGAAACTGGACTTGGCATGTTCTTTTACTGTTCAAGAAACCAGACACTCCTAAACCTGGGTATCTTAGATTACTTTTAGACCATGCTTTTATTGCGTGGAAACAATAAACCTCAGGAGACTCTATACTATATGAAATGACTTTTTTCAAAGCAAAAAGAGAACACTGCATTGCATAGGACAAACGAATGTAGACACAAATACACATACATATGCATTTGTAAGGGAAATATATACACACTCACAAAAAAAAGTAACAGTGCAAATGGGCACTAACTTTGCAGGGGAATGGGAAGCAAGAGCAAACGAGGGAAGTGGTGGCATATATGCTCACACGTATATTCTTGTTTGCTTTTGTGGGGCAACATCCAGCATATTGCTCAGCGATATTCTTAATTTGCTGCTCAAAGGAACTGCCCAGGCAGAACACAGGGAATCACACAGAATCATGCTGAGGATTGAGTTCGGGCCTCCCACGTGCACAGCAGTGTTCAGCCCTGTTTGTGCATCTTCTGGCCCTGTGTACGCTCAACGATGTAGATTAACTACTCCATTATAAAAGAAAAAGGAAAAATAGGGGCTGTAGATACAGATCGAAGGGATGGAGGTATGGAGGGGTGGGTATGTGTGTGCCCTGAGTTCTATCCTTGGCTGTGCACAGACCTAGACCTCCAATTTAAAAAGAAAAAGATCAAAAAAAGGCAAAGGAGGTGCACTGATATTTAACTGTCCTTTCTTGGGCAGAAGTATGGAAGATAATTACAAATTCCATTTTGACAGAAGGTAAGTGAACATAGCACAAGAGCTATCATGGAAGAAATGACCATGTTTAACTCAATAGAAGACCAAGTGCAGTATGGCCTCTGTCATAACGATCCTAAGAAAATTTCTTCATAGTTTATATTTTACATGAGCAAATCAAAACGTTTTAAATGTTTTTTGGAGCAGAGGGGTGTTTTGGGCTGCACCCGGCAGAGCTGCAGGAACAGATGCAATGCTGAGGATGGACCGGGATTTGGTACAAGGCAAGCACCTTATGGCCCGTACTATCTTTCTGGCTCCAAAATACTTTTTTTAAACACAGAAGCAGGGTACTTATTTTTATTTTTTGGAAGAAAAGACAGAACATTTTAAAGGTGCTAGGGTGGCCTAAAATTGGTCAAAATCTATGACTTTTGTATTATTGTTAAGGTGTGATTTATGTACGATAATGATGTGCACATCTGAAACACTTACTCCAAGTACAGTAGAGAAGGCTCCATCTTCCTAGGAACTTCTTTGCGGCCCCTCCCAGTCGCTTCCTTGGCCACTTTAACAAATGGGAAACAACTCTCCGTAATCTGTTTTATTCTCATTGGTTTGACCATTTAAGTAAAATAGAGAACGTATTTTTTTTTCCCTTCAAAATAATGTCTACGATTTTACTGATTTTTTTCAGGTATGAGTTGGTCATTCCTCCTCATGCTCCAGTAATATGCGTACTTAATAATTTACCGAAAATTTGTCCTTTTCATGGATATCTCCATCCTACTATGAAAAGTTCTAAATAAGTCTTTCCGTGACATGTTTCTGGTGCTCTTGGGTAAATGATGCGTTAGGTCAATAGTAGATGTAGATGTATGTTTCTGTGCTTACTGGACCCCGGATTACTTCCCTTCAGGACGTGTACAAATCTTTTGCACTCCTTCCCCCTTTCTGGTGCTGTATGGATTACTACTGATTTGTAGATGTTCTTTATTTATTTTATATACATTTTCCCCTCAGAACTATGAAATGTAAATATTTTCCCCTAATCACTATCTTAATGGTGCCCTTAAAAATAAGCAGCTTTATGGAGAGACAGTACAGAGGTTAAGACATTAGGCTTGCAAGCGGGTATAGCAAGGACAATGGTTCAAGTCCTGGCATTGCACATGATCCCTCACCACTGAGCCAGGAGTGGCCCCAGAGCACAGTGTGGTGTGGCCCCTGAGCACAGCTCAGTGTGTGCCACTAGCCTAAAGAACCAGCTTTTGTTAAAGCCTAAATTTATATTTCAAAAATGTTTTTAGCATACAACTTACTATTTGGCAAACATCATCAACCCAGATCTTGAGCTTTTTCCATGAGCCCCCGAGAGCACTGTGCCTGGAAACATCTGAATTAATGAGTTATTTTTATAGTTCCGTAAGGTCACATGGAACAACAACAAAAAGAAGAGCAAAACTCCACTTTCCAGAAGAAGATTGATTTCTGTGCCTGGTGTAAACAGGGGCTAAGGCTAATTCCCCCCATTGGTCTATAATTAATAAAGCCCAGCACTGTCCTTTCCTGTCTACATGCTAGCGAGAACTTGCTTGTCTACTAACTAGATGACTGTATGTGTGGGTCTTCATGATTTTTTACTCTTGTTTTTTTGGCAACACCCAGTGGTGCTCAGGGACTCCTCTTGGCTCGACACTTAGGGGATGCTATTGGGCGCCATAACCCTAACCAGGGTCAGTTGTGTGCAGGACAAGAGTCCTATCCTACTCTCTCCCTTGCCCATCTATCTGCAGTCTAGCCTCTGTCTAGTAGTTTAAGACAATCTTAAACTATCTTAAATACCCTTAAATTAGACTATTTTGGGTGGGGAATATGACCCAGTTGTAGAGCTTACCTTACCAGTGTGGGATCCTGGGTTTGAGTCCCAGCATTGTGAACAGAACAAAACCAAGGAAACAAAAGTCAACCAACTGTCTACATCAAGATTGCTTATAAAGAAATTCAATTACTTGTGCATACCACACATGGTGAATTTAGGATCAAATGGATATTAATCACTATAATGACATAAGCAAATGAGAACTAATTTTGGTGGACTTTATTCTTGAACGAACAAGAGAATGAAATTTTGAAGAATTGATTGCTAGACTCTCCTGACACCTATTACGCCATGTCAACCCACATTTACTATGCCTTTAATTCCAATCTGCTAAACACAACAATCTAACGGTATGAAAGCACAGCTATCACCCCTGCTTACAAACCTCCAATAATCTGACTGTTACTTCAATGGTAGCTTCACATGTGAGGGACTAAGACAAGGGATATGGAGAGTAATGAGGCCAGTTTATTAATCTGGACAAATAATAATAATTATGAACTAGAAGGAAAGTAGCAGGTACAGAAAGAATCCACAAGATTTTTCAATATGAAGGTATAACTTACTTGATTAAAACAACGATTTGACAATGGTTCTCCTAGCCCCCCAGCTACAAATAATTGGGCCTCTGCCACTCAAGGTTATCATAAACTTGAGATGCTCAAACAATTCAGAAACAGACTCATTATGAGTCCACAGCATATCATAGCTATCACCCCCCCCTTATAATTTCAATGATACAATATATGCAATTCACGGTTTTTTTCCCCATGAAACTAAGTACAGAAAGGAAATCTATATGCCTTTTTGCTTCTCTAAGTCTCTCCTCTACAAATAACCTTCTACAGAATCTACACAGCTCAAATAGAAACTGAATGCTGAAAAAGAACAATGTGTGACAACCTAAAGTGTTCCATAAATCCAGGAAGGATAATTAGTGAATAAGTGAAGACTTCACAGAGAAGAAAACTAGATCTGGTGCTGGAGAGACAGTCCAGTGGGGAGGGTGCTTGCCTTGCATGCAGCTGAACAGGGTTTGATCCCTGGCATCCTACATGTACCCGAATTCTGCTAGAAGTCACTCCTGAATGCAGAGCCTGGAGTTATTCCTGAGCATTGCTAGCTGTGGTTCCAAAACAAACAAACAAAAACCCTGGATCTATCCCTCAAAACATTACACAGCACCATCCTCAACTTAGCAAGTTTTTTACATCAGTTTTATAAGATTTTTACAAGTTTTATACATTAGTTTTAAATAAGATTTTATGAGTTTTGTAAGATCTCATTCAGAACAAAGTACTTTCTCCTAATAATTATAAAGTGAAGCTCTTTAACTAAATAATAACAATCACTCCCTCTAGACTCTGAAGTGCAGGAGGCTTAGGACGATGTCTATCCTTAATCCCACCAGAACATCATCAACATGTGATACATAGAAGTCACTTAGAAAATCTTGAAATAATAAAGGAATAATAAAGAAGGGCAAGAAATCCAAATTTTTCTGCCAACTGTTCCAGGCTCCTAGATATTTTATCTTTGTCAACTTAGTTAAAACAGGTAACCATTGTTTCACAAGGTCTGATTTTATTCATTGCACTAACTCATTTTTCCATTAAAAAATATTTATTGTGTGTATCTACAGTAAGCTGGCATGGTTGAAGGGATGTAGGCTACAGCAGCAAAGAAGACGCAGTCTCTATCCTCCTGGAACATACTTCACACAAACTATTCGTTCTGGCTTCAGTGGCAGTTTCAAGCCAATCCTTGTATGGAAAGCATCTTAACTCCCTTCCTCTACCTTTACCACAACTTTTCCTGAGCCCTCACTCCACTTATTTGTTATTTGAAAAAAGGTACCAAGTACTAATCAGTTGTGACAACACAGCTTGGTGTGCTTACATTCTTTTCACTCATTCTGAGGCTGTCTAAATGTCCATAGCAATAAGCAAATGCGCTGCAATTTATTTTTCAATATTCCCTTGGGCACAACTCTGGCCTCTACAGAACAAGAAATAAACTTTGACTTCAGTATGACACATGTGAAGTCAGCTTATGAATTCACCTCCTAACCAAAATTTCCTTCCCAGAAGAAATAAAACTGAAGAGGTCCCTTTTGAACTAGTACCACGCTGAAAGAAAGAAAATGTGTGTGGCTCCTTGTAATTTTCTACAATTAATTCAAACTGGCTCAATATTTTGGTAATCTAACTTATCGAATTAAGAATTCTGTCTTAAGTTAATGAAATCAGTACTAACATTTATTAACGAATGCCTCTATGTTTAATATTTAGTTTCAGTTAGGTCAATTGCTGAAAATACTCAGTAATTTTAGATAAATTATTCATTATGGTTTTAAAAACAATATTAAATTTAACAATAAAGTAACAGCAACAAGAATACCATATTGATTTGTCCTTGACAATATCTAACATGGGTGTGGGGGAGGTTTGCCAGAAAGGTACAGCAGGTAGACAGCCTGCCTTGCAAGAGGCACGCCAAGGTTGGATCGCTGGCACTCACTAGGCCCTGTTGTGCCTTGCCACGAGGTATCCCTGAGAACAGAGCCAGAAATAAGCCCTGAGCACTGCCACAGAGTGGGGCTCTAAAAGCAACAACAACAACAACAACAACAAAATTGGACTGGGGGGGGAGGGGGCGGGGCGGGGAAACTAACACAAATCCTATGGGTAGTTATATTTCTTTCTGGTTCTGTTTGGTGCTGATTATGGGGCCACACCCAGCTGTACTTACTCCTGGCTCTGTGCTCATCGATCACACCTGGTGGTGCTTAGGGAACCAAACGTGGTATGGGAACTGAACCCAGGTTGGCTTCATGCAAGGCAGTGCCTTGTCCACTGTAGGCCCTCTCAGGCCCTGAGTAGTCATATTTTGAAATGCTCATTTGGACAGTCTTCTAAGGAAAATGAATTAAAAACAGGAGCCATCAGTTCGAGGAAAAGATGATAGATTTATAAACTCTGTTTATTAAGTAGCAAAAGCTGTCAGTGGGAATTGGCTAGTCTTCTAGTCTTCTTCCTGTCCACTACATACTGACAGCAGAGAATAAAGACTGACAAAACCTTCTGAGAGAAACCAGAGTCCTGGTCTGGTTAGATTACTCAGGAGTAGGAACACAGTGGAGGTCCTGAACACTATTCCCATTAGCTGGGAGCCATAAGTTAGACTGAGCACACGTTACAAGACAGTTGTTTTGAAAAAAGTTGGGTAGGACTATGATAAGAAGATAAGAAGATGTCTAACTAAGTACAGTGTGAGGGACTTAGGGACCACAGAAGAAAACCATCCA
The DNA here is from genome assembly GCF_027595985.1 of Sorex araneus. Lineage (NCBI taxonomy): Eukaryota > Metazoa > Chordata > Mammalia > Eulipotyphla > Soricidae > Sorex > Sorex araneus. The sequence continues at coordinate 116,793,970 of NC_073304.1, forward strand.
AGGAACAGCACAGTGCCCAACACAGATTATGTTCTTAATCAATTGTGGACAAGTTACATAACATTAATTCTCCAAGAGAGTGCCTTAAATTAAAAGGAGGAAGTTAAAATAAACCTCCAATCTATTATCTTGAAAAATCTATCATACAATTATTCTGTTTTTCTATTCATCAATTTACCAAAGCACATTATTTGGGTATTATCAAATTATGAAGGCCATTTAGACTTTCATACTTAGGTCTATGCTTAAGATAATAGGGATTTTCAATCAACATAATCCAGCATATCAACAAAAGTAAAGATAAAAACCATATGATCATATCAATAGATGCAGAGAAAGCATTTGACAAGATCCAACATCCTTTCATGATGAAAACCCTCGCCAAAATGGGGTTTGGAGGAACTTTCCTCAAGATAGTCGAAGCCATCTATCACAAGCCTACGGCAAGCATTATCCTCAACGGGGAAAAACTAAGGGCCTTTCCTCTGAGATCAGGCACAAGACAAGGATGCCCACTCTCACCACTCCTCTTCAATATAGTACTGGAAGTACTTGCGATAGCTATTAGACAAGAAAAAGAGATTAAGGGCATCCAGATAGGAAGGGAAGAAATCAAACTCTCACTATTTGCAGACGACATGATACTATATCTAGAGAAGCCTAAAACCTCTACTAAGAAACTCTTAGAAACAATAGACTTATACAGTAAAGTTGCAGGCTACAAAATCAATACCCAAAAATCCATGGCCTTCATATATGCAAACAATGAGGCAGAGGAAAGGGACATGAAAAAAGCAATCCCATTCACAATCGTGCCCCAGAAAATCAGGTACCTCGGAATCAGCTTAACCAAGGAAGTAAAAGACCTTTACAAAGAAAACTACATAACGCTACTCCATGAAATCAAAGAGGACATGAGGAAATGGAAACATATACCCTGCTCGTGGATAGGGAGAATCAATGTTGTCAAAATGGCAATACTCCCTAAAGCATTATACAGATTCAATGCGATCCCTATAAATATACCCATGACATTCTTCAAAGAAATGGATCAAGCAATCCTAAAATTCATATGGAATAACAAACGTCCAAGGATAGCTAAAACAATTCTTGGGAAAAAGATGATGGGAGGCATCACCATCCCCAACCTCAAACTTTACTACAAAGCAGTAACAATTAAAACAGCATGGTACTGGAACAAAGGCAGAGCCGTAGACCAATGGAACAGGGTGGAATATCCCTACACACAACCCCAAATGTATGACCATCTAATCTTTGATAAGGGAGCAAGAGATGTGAAGTGGAGCAAGGAAAGCCTCTTTAACAAATGGTGCTGGCACAACTGGACAACCACATGCAAAAAAATGGGTTTAGACCTTGACCTGACACCATGCACAAAAGTCAGATCAAAATGGATTAAAGACCTCAACATTAGACCACAAACCATAAGGTACATTGAAGACAAGGTCGGCAAAACCCTCCACGATATTGAAGATAAAGGTATCTTCAAAGGTGACACGGAACTAAGCAATCTAGTAAAAACAGAGATCAACAAATGGGACTACATTAAACTAAAAAGCTTCTGCACCGCAAGAGATACAGTGACCAGAATACAAAGACTATCCACAGAATGGGAAAGGATATTTACACAATACCCATCAGATAAGGGGTTGATATCAATGGTATATAAAGCACTGGTTGAGCTCTACAAGAAGAAAACATCCAACCCCATCAAAAAATGGGGCAAAGAAATGAACAGAAGCTTTACCAAGGAAGAAATACGAATGGCCAAAAGGCACATGAAAAAGTGCTCTACATCACTAATCATCAGAGAGATGCAGATCAAAACAACCATGAGATACCACCTCACACCACAGAGACTAGCACACATCCAAAAGAACAAAAGCAACCGCTGTTGGAGAGGATGTGGGGAGAAAGGGACCCTTCTTCACTGCTGGTGGGAATGCCGACTGGTTCAGCCCTTCTGGAAAACAATTTGGACGACTCTCAAAAAATTAGATATTGAATTCCCATTTGACCCAGCAATACCACTGCTGGGAATATATCCCAGAGAGGCGAAAAAGTACAATCGAAACAACATCTGCACATGTATGTTCATCGCAGCACTGTTTACAATAGCCAGAATCTGGAAAAAACCCGAATGCCCCAGAACGGATGACTGGTTGAGGAAACTTTGGTACATCTATACAATGGAATACTATGCAGCTGTTAGAAAAAAGGAGGTCAAGAATTTTGTAGTTAAGTGGATGGGCATGAAAAGTTTCATGCTGAGTGAAATGAGTCAGAAAGAGAGAGACAGACATAGAAAGATTGCACTCATCTATGGTATATAGAATAACAGAGTGGGAGACTAACACCCAAGAACTGTAGAAATAAGTACCAGGAGGTTGACTCCATGGCTTCGAGGCTGGCCTCACGTTCCGGGGAAAGGTCAACTCAGAGAAGTGATCACCAACTACATTGTAGTCGAAGGCCATGTGGGGGAAGGGAGTTGCGGGCTGAATGAGGGCTAGAGACTGAGCACAGCGGCCACTCAACACCTTTATTGCAAACCACAACAGCTAATTAGAGAGAGAAAACAGAAGGGAATGCCTTGCCACAGTGGCAGGGTGGGGTGGGGGGGAGATGGGATTGGGGAGGGTGGGAGGGACACTGGGTTTACGGGTGGTGGAGAATGGGCACTGGTGAAGGGATGGGTTCCCGAACTTTGTATGAGGGAAGTATAAGCACAAAAGTGTATAAATCTGTAACTGTACCCTCACGGTGATTCTCTAATTAAAAATAAATAAATTAAAAAAAAAAGATAATAGGGATTTTACTGTACTCAATTTGTACTCTGCAGTGAGAAAGCTGAAACTGGAGTAATCAGTTTGCTTGTCTATTTATTATAAAGTCTTTCCTATTTCTGAAAGTATGTTAACACACATAATATTAATAAAGAGTATGCTTGTTATTATTCAGAAGAGAAAGGTAAGGGCCAAAGGAATTAAGTGGACTTGTCATTACCACAGATTAAAGGGCTAACAGATCAGAGGTCCTACGACTCCTAGCATTTTAATAATGTTATTCATACTGGAGAATACAATTGGAATAGACGCAAACTCTCCATGTCAATTAATAATGTTACGCCTGAGGATGAGGTGGAATGAAAATGAAAAATATTGGGGGAGGGGAGAAGAAAGAGTGAGGGGAGAGAGAGACAGCATGAGAGAGAGAGAGAGAGAGAGAGAGAGAGAGAGAGAGAGAGAGAGAGAATGTAGGAATTAAGGCTTTTGTCTTAAATATGGCTAGCCCTATTGATACAATCCATTAATCCATTTTTGGAGTACATAATCCTGCAGCACCACCAGGACTGACTGAGCAACACCAGTCCATGCCTCCAGCTGGTCACCTGCTATCCACAGGTAAAATGAGGTCCCTTTCCAAGTGCAAGCCCCAGAGGCATCCTTCATGGCATGGCAACCTCCTAACTTCTGAGCAGATAATAAAGTCCTAACACTCCTGCTCACAAGTATCTTATACTTTCTTTTCATTCTTACTTGCAATCTATTAACAGTCCTGTTGGTTTTATCTTCAAGATAGTACAAAATTCAAACAAGCACTTCCTGTACTTCTGCCACTACTACCTGTGCCTAAAAAACCACTGTCTGTTATTCAAACTGTTGCCATGACCCAGTAACGAGGATCTTTCCCTCTGCCATTTCTCCCTTCTAATGCATCCTTTCTTACTGAAGCATCTATTTAAAGTCAGGTGCTTTAGTATTTTGTACTTCGTACATTACCTAAGCACAAAAGAAATGTATGTAGCAGCCAGAGAAATCCCTTTGAAAGGTAAGTCCTCTCAATCTCCTCTTTATGGAAAACCATACCCAGGGCTCAGGGACGGGGATCAGGTGGCAAAGCATATGCCAGGTATGTGCAAAAGACCACGTGTCAGTTCCTGGAAGCATGTGACTCTCTACTCTGCTCCCTGCACAGGGCGTGGTGAAATCGTACTCCCCAAGCACAGTGCTGTAAACTCACAGTACCTACTCCTGAGAAAAGCCACACCCGAGCCTGAGATCTGATTCAAAGTCAAAGGCACTGACAAGTGTGGCACCCTCAATCTTGCCTGCCTCCCACATAGAGAACAAAATCTGTAAGAAGGTCCCAAGACCCTTAATCACCTAGCACCCCACACAGCTCACCCCAGTGTTGACGGCTCTCTTTCTTTTGCCACATGGCTTGCTCAAGGCCACTCTCCCAGGATCTAAAGAAATGCCCTTCTCTCAAAGTGTGCCACGGAGCAAACCGCACTTTTTCAGTAAAGGGTTTTCTGATCATCGTCATCATATACACATATATACACAACATATTGATGCATATGTTTATATTTTCAGAAATACAGGACCATTAAAAAAAAACAGAAGAAAAATACCTATTTTTCTACTTGAAAAATTTAAGTGTTTCCTTAATTACAACCAATAATATAGTTACTGCTTCTGTCTCCTCCATGGCTTTGCACTTTTCAAACAATCTGTTTCAGTTGGGTTCAGGACACATAAAGTCTCAGCTTCTTTTTGATTATTTTTATTGGTGGATGTATTTTTTAGTTCTCACACAAAGAGGTCCTGGGTTCCATCCCAGGAATTAAAATAAAATATTGCTTTAAAAATTAGTTATTTCTCCTGTATACTCTTTGTCTAGACTTTGCTGAATATACAGTGGTATTATATTTATATTTTTAATGGCAGTTATATTTAATAGTTAGGTATCTCTTAAACTCAAGCTAATTTAAGTCAATGTCTCCCCAAACTCACCTAAGACAAATGGTGCTACAATACAGCTTCAACAGAAGAAGCATATAGGCTAGATAGGATAGAACCTTTATATACCAAAGCATAATAGAATTACTATACACAATGAAAGTCTGAGAAAAAACCAGCTTAACAAATGAACTAAAATAAAAACAACAGGAAAATCAAATATGAGGTATGATTCAATATCCAGTAAAACTGATGAGTTTCAAGCATAAAAACTACTATTGTAGCACTGTTGTCCTGTTGTTCATCGATTTGCTCAAGCGGGTTCCAGTAACGCCTCTATCGTGAGACTTGTTACTGTTTTTGGCATGGGTAGCTTGCCAGGCTCAGCTGTGCAGGCGGGATACTTTTGGTAGCTTATGGGGCTCTCCAAGAGGGATGGAGAAATCGAACCTGGGTTGGCTGCATGCAAGGCAAACACCATACCCGCTGCGCTATTGCTCCAGTCCTAAAAAACTACTACAACACAAGAAAACTCAAAAGAGGCCTTTTGGGGGAAGTCACTATATAATAAACCAGGAAATCTTAACAACTAAATAAACATCAACAAAGAATTGAAAGGGAACTAGTAAGATATCTAATGAGCAACTTGAAAGTGTTATAACTTGTAGAAATGGGAGGGAATATAGAGATCATAAATTTATAAAAATTAAAACTAGTTTTATTAACTGTGTTAGTAGCAGTAAACAAGAAAATTATTTTGTGACTTTTGTGTAAATTCTGTGGTCTAAAGTAAATGAATAGGCACATGAATTTTATGACATCCTGTATTGTAAAGAACATGGTTCTTCTTGATGTGAAAGAGGAATGAAAGACAAATTTTGGGAAAAGTCAAGTATAAATCCTATATGCCCAAAAGTACAGTACAGGTAACTGCTTGAGTTCCTGGACTACTGAAGGGAAACAATGAAACATACACCAACATACATCTACACAGACATGGATGTCAATCACACATTTTCCACGTTCTGAAAAATCATTGAAGAAATAGCATCCCAAATACCTAGGTGATGATCCTGAAATGAATTTTCTAACAATTTTTTCTATTATTCTTTCTGTCTTCTGATTTCAAATTCTATTTGCATTTTATTTTATGAAACAGATGAGATTTTGCACCCCTGCACACTAATTGTAAGACTTATGGAAATTAAAAAACAAAACAAAACAACCTGTGGCTGCAGTGATAGTACAGTAGGGCATTTGCCTTACACGCAGCTGACCTGGCTTTGATCCCTGGCACCCCACATGCTCCCTCCATGCACAGTCAGGAGTAACCCCTGAGCACCACAGGATGTGACCCAAAAAGTCAAAAAAAAGGAAAAAAAAAAAAGACATGTGTCTGTGGGGGGGGGCGATGGAGGAGGGAGTAGGGTGGGGAGAAAGAGAAAAAGAGAGGGGGGGCTCAATAGGCTAAGTACATGAACACAGTCAGTCTGGGCCTCTGGACTGCGTGGTCCCTGTAACATAAGGAGAGATCCCCGAACACTGAGCCTACAGCAGCCCCTCAGCACAGCTGGTAGGGTATTTGCCTTATATGTGGCTGGCCCATGTTTGATTTCCACCACTCCAGATGTTCCTGAGTCCCGTCAGGCGTCATCCCTAAGTGAAGAGCCTGGAGTAAGCCCTAAGCATCACTGGGTATGGCCAGAAAACCCCAAATTAAAGAACACACCAAACTCCACTTCTTCAGTGACAGGAGTCCTATTTATGCTCATGAGGTATCTCATGGTGGACCCCTACATAATTTTTGCAATGAGAGTTGGAACTTTGGGCCAGCCTAATTGCCACAGACTGAGGGTTGGGGTGGTGTCTAGAAACTGAGTTTAATCATGTGGCCTCACTTATACAAATGATGTGCACAACATCCAACAACAGCTCTGGACACATACAAAGGGCTGGAGGATCCTAATGGATTTCCCTTAGCATCTACCATTGTTCCTGAGCAGTATACTTCATAATACAAGCATAGTACTTGTATTATTTTCCGGCAAAAATTAGCCTAGAGCTATCTAGGAAAATAACCAAACCAAGTGAGCTGTGGGAACTTCTTGGTTTATAGAACTCGGCAGAAGTGTAGGTGGCACATGCTACACTGGAACAGAACCCTTGATTCTATGGAGTTCAGTGATAAATCTGAGTAGTTAACCATCAGAATTATACTAGTTCATCAACTGGGGCAGAAACAAAACCAGGGAGAAAAGGAATGATTACGGAAACACAAAATAAAAAGGCATACATTGGATGTTGCCACCCAACATTAGTCTTCACAAGTTAAAAAGAGTTAAGTGTGTATTTAAATATAAAAACAAAAAGGCTGACCTTGACATGTCACCTCAAGATTTATAAATTTTAGGGTGTCATTCCAATTCAAGAGAGCCCATGTACAACATTCTACTTATGAATGGGTAAATAAAACATTTAATTTCAACAGACTATCAGATAAGTTTAATTTTTGATTTCAATGTTATGTAGGAGATAAAACTGTCAATATTTTATTGAACTGATGTCCCTGTGCTCGATAAAGGGTATTTGGCTAGTGAGACCCATCTCATTGTAGCCAGGGGCAAAGCCATTCTTTGTTCACCCAGGCATAGCTTTTGGTCTGTGCTCTTGCCTTGCTCAAGCCCTGGAAGCAGAATTAAAAAAAATAAAAACGGGAATTGAACTGTGTCAAATCAAAAGTAATTACAAAGTTTGAGTTTGGTAGATTTAAGACTAAATCTGATTCCATAAAGATAATTTTATTTGCAAAGACAGTTATTCTCTATATTTTGTGAGATTTACTTTTCCAGTAAAGGGAAAAACTCTTTCTTCCATTTACTATATGTCTGATAAATATACCCTTTTAGAGAGTAGGACTAGAGTGAAGAATGAAAGTATGCTGCTGGGAATGAACACGACTATAACTCTTCCAGAGAGATGTGTGATGATATCTAACTGAGTTACAGATTCACTTATCTTCTGACCCAATAATCTTACTTCTAAGAATTTACCCTGGAGAAACATTCGTAATATAAAACTCGAATGTACGAGATTATTCATTGAAATAATATCATTGAAAAAATTCATTGCAGAATTTTTAACTGCAAAATTCTGGAATCACCTGAAAATCCAAATCCAAGAGAGTGATTTAAAAAACAAAACAAAACAAAAACCTATGATGGGGCTAGGGCAGGGTAGGGCGTTTGCCTTGTATACAGCTGTCCTAGATTTGATCTCCTGCACCCCATTCAGTCCTCTGAGCACAGACAGGAGTGATCCCTGGATACAGAGCCAGGAAAAATCCCTGAGTGTGACCCAAAACTAAAACTAAACAAAACAACCCTCCCCAGCAAAAAAACTCTATGATAATGCGTTGCACACAATGGGATGCAATTAAGCTATTAAAAATGAGAAAGATCTGAGATTTCAAAGACATAAACAAAGTTAAGTGCAAACAGACCCCATGGTGCACTATTTTTTATGTATTGGTACAAAAGTTATAAAACTCTTATTTTTGTTAACTTATTCTAAAATAAATGTAGGGTGAATATAGAGATAGAGCACTTGCCTTACTCACTGCCAACTCAGGTTCAATCCCCAGCATTGCATATGGTCCTCTGCGCACTGCCAGGAATAATTCCCAAGTGCAGAGCCAAGAGTAACTCCTGAGCATTGCAAGGTGTGACCACAAACCCAAACCAAAACAAAAAGAAAGTGTAGGAATGCAAGCAGAAAACACTTTCTTAAATCTCTTTTAGTAAGATTAACTAAAAGGCAGAAGAGGGAAGTTGGGAGGAAACAAGAAGAAAGATTGACCAGGAAGAAGAAAGAGAATGAATAAACAAGTAACTGAGATCTGAAGTCTTGGGGAAAAATACTGGGGAGGGGAACTTCTTAGCACAGTTCTGATGTTTAGAATGATGTCAATGCTTGACAAAGTTAAAAAAAAAAAGATTAGAGAAACAGAATGTCCTGGAATCCAAATGCAGTACAAACTAGTAACAACGAATCTTAACTGTAACCAAATGACAGAGGATGTGGGGGAAATGGACTAAGACTTGGAAATGGACTGAATAATGCAAAATTATTCAGACTCCGAACTCTAAGGCTACTGACAAAAAGAGCTTCAAGCAGACAATGCTCCCCCTGCCAGCCAATATTACTCATCTATAATTGTAGGACAAATTGTTCCACCACCTAGTGCGTTAAAACAGCGAACACTTAATGGAACTCTCAGTTCTGGGATAAAGAACCCAGGTGTGCACAGCCAGGTGTCTCAGAGTCAAGGTCTCTGCACGAGGCTGCAAATGACAGGGGACGTTTGTTTCTGAGTGCACAGATGCTACGCTTGGTGGCTGGGTGCCACGGGGCCCTGCCATCAGCTCCTTACCAGGCAGCCTGCTTTCCTTCCTGACAGACACGGCTCAAAGAGAAGAAAGAGTGGAAGCCGTAGGACTTCATGATCCAATGATGAAAAGGATATCTTTCCCCCTGTATTGTTTGCTGTATCTCTAGAGTCAGCCCTACAGTCACTAAGTGTAGGGGAACAAAACAAGACAAAGAATGGGAGAAAGGGATCAGAAGAGGCACATGTGATGTGAAAACACTTCTATCCACAGTCTGCCAGCTCTCAATTCATATAATTCTCAAATGAAAAATATACTTGTCCTCGCCCAAAGGCAGTTTGCTGGCCCTATACTATTTTATTTGTATTTTACATTTGAGCAGTTATGTCACTGAACTACAGCTAATGAATACCAGATTTCTTACTGCCAAAGAAAGGAAGGTTAGTTCTAACCCTGTGTTGTTAGATTGCAATGTCAGGTATTTTATGGGTCTGATGACTTTCAACAGAAAGGTATATGATCAGACAAACATGATATACATTTACTATATCTGTTTATTAGACCTTAGTAGCGATGAGTACACTTAGATCCAAGCTCTTGATTTCAGAATACCATTTCTAATAAACCAGTGTACAAGGAATGACAACTTTGTAGAGAAATGGATGATTTCAAGGCTGAGGGCAAAAAATGAAAAAACTTGGAACATCCTGTGGCATCAAAAAATAGCTAAAAATAACTAGGTACTAAGAACTTATATCAGGTCACATCAGGAAAACAGAGGAAGCAACAGGAAGAAGTCCCCAATTGTTAAAGTCAGGACTGGTGGAAAAACAAAATGACTTCAGTGGATGAGAACCCATAGAATAAAGTATCCCAGGAGTTATACTGGGATAATATATAAGCAAGGAAATATATTAACATGTGGGAGGAAGAAAGGGCAGTTCTTCCTTAGAGTGAATTACAATAAATATAGAGGAAATGATGAAAATGGAGAACTCACTAATGGGCAAATACCAGAGTAACTTTAAGTGGCAAGCTCCGTTAATAGATGCTAAATTGAGTGGCTGAAAGTTGATGAAAAAAAAAGTCTTACTACATGCCCTCATAAGACACATACTGATTAAATTACAAAATAATTGCTTTAAAATGAATAAATACTGTATTGCAAACCACACTACCCAAAAGGAGGGGGGGTGCTCCTGGAGAATGTACACTAGTAGAGGAATGGGTGTTGGAATACTGTATGACTGAAACTTAATCATTAACAGCTTTGGAAGGGTCCATCTCAGTGATTCAATAAAAAAATCTCTAAAAATGGGATAAATATCTTCTCAATCAAGTGGCAAATGATGACAGAGCCAGTAATGACATAAGTTAAAATATTGTTTGAATGCATTAAAAAAAAGACACAACAGGATTTCTGTGCTATTGTCAAAAAGTAATCATTCCTACATCAAAGAACATTCTAATAAATAGCTAGTTACTACTCTCTAAGCATGCCCTATCATAAAAGGCAGAAAACTGCAGAACTGTTCTGGATTAAAGAACAAAAGGGAAGAGGGCATGGCCAAGTTCATCTGAGATGCTAGATTCCATCTGGATCAGAGAAGGGGCAATTCAAAGTTTTGTAATATAAACATTATTCATAACCATTATGGAGTAAACAAAACTAGGAAATTACTACAGATAAAATACTATTAATAGAGGGAACTTTGGGTGCGGGGGTGTTGAAACACTTCAGACATGAAATTCTACCATTAATATTATTGTAAACAGTGCCTAAAATTAAAATACTGAGAGAACACAGAATATAATTTAACCTTTACTTAATTGCCTTCCTGCGTCAAAGAGACACAGAAAAACTGAGTTGAGTCTAATGCTGGCTTTTCTTTTTAATTGAGATAACTGATTTACAATATTGCACATCATTTAGAAGTAGAAGTTCCCACCTCCTTCAGTGTATATTACCACGTCCAGCACCAAAGAACTGATAATTCTCCACTGAGATTCACTGGACCCGATTCCAGCCTCCCCTCCATAAGCATTTCTGTATTTGTTTGTGGTTTTGGGATCACACCTGGTAGTCCTTCGGGCGACCGCCAGGCTCGGGACCGAACTGCTTCTCCAGTTTCCTCTGTGCTGTCCTTCTGTGCAACCTTCTCTTCATCGACTGCGATTTTCAGTTTATCTCCTGTGTTCTTAAGTAATTTCTGATGGAAATTTTCTTGAACTTTCCCTTCCTGGTCGGATCCTTTTTCTATTGCTTTCCTCAAATAGGGGAACGTTGCGAGCACTGGGGCTCTGAAGGGTAAGTGAGGGAGCGAGGGGGCTGGCTTTGTGCAGGTCTGGGCGGCAGTCAGAGGTTTTGGCTCTGAGCGCACAAGGCGCCTGCCAGGAGCCTGCGGACACACACTGGGTGCCCTGTCAGGGCAGTCAGCCCAGGGCGGCTCTGGGGTGTGGGTGCTGGTGCCTGGCTCTGGCTCTGGCGTGTCCTGGAAGTCTGGGGAGGAAAGGCGGGCATGTGCACAAGTGTCCAGAATTGCTCCCTTAGTTTTGGGAGGAAACCGCCACTCGGACGCTGGGCAAATGCCAGCGCTCAGTGGGTTGTGGCAGAAAGGGGCAGGGCTTTTGTTCCCCGCTGGGCCAGGCACGGTCACAGCCTACGCTGCCCCGCCCATGGCTACCCATGGCAAAACTGCCCCTGGTTTTGCCATGGTTTTGTCATCTGCCCCTGGATGTCCTGCAGGCTTATTTCTTTTCTCCTGCTGAGGTTTTGTGGAGGTTTGGAAGGCCAGACTCGAGCCCCACTGCACCATCGTCTTCAGGAAAGTTCTCTGCCCTGGTAGCCTGAGCCCTGCGCTTCTCCCGTTCCTGGAACCACATTTCTCCTCTGCCCAGCTGAGAAGCACTTGTGGATTGTTGGGAACTCCCAGCACCACTTCTGTGCGGGAACCACAAGGACTTTGTATTTGTTTTTTTGGTGTGTGTGACCTCAATTGCTCTCTTCTGGGGCTAGAGATGGGAGTGTGGGGAAGACACTTGCCTTGTATGCGTGTGACCCTGGTTAGATCTCTGGCATGCCACATGGTCCCCAGAGCCCAGCCAAGAGTGATCCCTGAGCACCGGGCCAGGAGTAAGCCCTGAGCATTGCTGGGTGTGGCCTCCCCAAACAAACTCAAATTGCCCCCTGCTACCATCTTGGCCTCCCTCTTTTCTGTGTTCAAGTTTAACTACTAAGGCTTTGACCATTTTGAATATTTGCATGTATCACTCCATCTCTTTTCTTCTGTGTACTAGTGTGCTATCCAATTTGCCTGCCCCAGTTTTTGGAAGGATTTGTCTTGTCTGGGTGAGACCCAATGCTCACTGGGGGCTACTTCTGGCTCTGCGCTCTGATGTAGCTCTTGGTGGTGCCTAGGACAGAAACAGGAAGGAAGGCGGTGGGGGGCACATGCAAGAAAGAGCCTTACCCACAGTACTAGCTCTCCGGACCCCGGAGCAGAATTTGGTAAGGAAATTTTCCATTCTCCACGTATGTGCTTGACAAATTAACTGTCAATATATGTGAGGATGTACTGTTGGACTCTCAGTGTTGTTCATTATATCCATATGTCCATTTTTATTCCAGCTTCTTTAATTACTATGACTAGCACATACAGGACACATCAGGGAATATGATGACGCCATTCTTAATTTTTCTCAGGACTGCTTTGGCTATTTGGAGTCTTATGAATTTCAGCAATGTTTGCTTTATTTCTTTGAACAATGTATTCGAAATAATGATAGGGGGGGCCCGAACAGATGGTATGGCTGGCAGAGCGTTTGCCTTATAAAAGGCTATATACCGGGTTCAATCCCTGGAATTCTATATGGTTCCCCAGAGCCCTGCCAGGAAGTACCCTTGAGTGCAGAGTCCGAAGGAAGCCCTGACCATTACTGGGTGTGGTGCCAAATGAACAAATTTTGATAGGAATTGCATTAAATTATAATATTGGCTTTGGTAAGATGGCCACTTGAATAATTTTAATTCTTCCAATGCATGAGAATATAATACAGTTTCACATCTTTGTATTTTTTCTTTCAGCAATCTTTTTAATGTTTTTGTACAAATACTTAAATTTTGTTGTTTAGCTTATTCCTAACTGAAATAGGAATAAGTATTTAACTTTCTGAGATGCATTTTAAAGTGAGATTATATTTGAATTTCTGTTATTTCACTGTATGTGTAAAGAAACATCAGATCTTTGCATACTGACTTTGTAGGCTGCCATTCACTGTAATGACTAATTATTTTAAATTGAAAGAATTTTCTAACTATAGTAGGATTGCTTTTGTTATCATATAAATTTATGGGTTTTATAGGTGTAAGTCAATTTCACTACTAATGTGAAAAATTAGGAAAAATATTTTAATGCATTATGTAAGAACTTTGGCAATTGATTCATTATTTTTATATTATAAAAGTTTTCCTACCGCAATTTGACAGATTTGTAGTACAGCATGATCAACAAATAAAAAGGTGCATATATAGAAAAGCATTGTGGTCTAAAATATGACTAACAGTTCAAAGAACCTTGAACTATAGGCTTCTATTTTTCTTAAACAAATGGTGGATGGATGGTAGTTTGACAATGATTTAAAAACCTTTCTCCTCTATGCAACATAGGGGAGGGAATAAGAAACTGGAGGAAGAAAGGCGCAAAGGTGCTAGTATGACGAGACGCACAGAGTGGACTCAGAAGCAGTTCCTGGCTTGATTTTTTAACGATATGCTGCTGCCATGAAAAGTCTCTGTGTTCCAGTGAAACTCAGCCTTTCAGACATGTAAAATATATCAGAAAGACCCTAAGGAGAAGGTTAAATCCATGAGCTAAGCAACAATCTCATGATGCTATATAGCCTTGTGTTAACTGACGTTTGATTAATTTCTGCATGAAATACAAATGGATCAAAATTTGTAAGTATGGAAGCACTCATGATTTTGAAGAGGTTATATATTTTCTTGAAAACATTTCTTCTCATCTTCTGAGATTGATCTCATAGCAACCTTAGATTTAATCTGTCCTATATCACAAACTCCCCTTGCTCGGTGTATTAAAGAAAGAGATGGAAAAATCTATATAAACAGCTGTTGCAGGAGAGTGATGTCTATCGTTACTTGGAAGAAACAAAGCACTTTTAAAATGGTAAAATTAGTACTTTAGATATAGTTACAACCCCATAATCATGCTGGAACCACCGTGATAGAAAAAAAGGAAAGAACAGCCTCTATCGTTAGACTATGGATCTAGGTGACATCCTAAAACCTAAGAATGCTTGGAAATTATCATAAGAAACAAGATTTGAGTAAAAATTAAAAATGAATTCCATAAAGATTATATTATTTAGAGACCGGAGTTTTAAAACATTGAAAATGCTACCATGGGGCTGGAGAGATAGCACAGCGAGTAGGGTGTTTGCCTTGCAAGCAGCTGACCCGGGTTTGATTCCCAGCATCCCATATGGTCCCCCAAGGACCACCAGGGGTAATTCCTGAGTGCAGAGCCAGGAGTAACCCCTAAGCATTGCTGGGTGTGACCCAAAAAGAAAAAAAAACAATAAATGGTTTAAAAAAAAAAAAAGAAAATGCTACCTTGACTAAGAACAGAAAAATCTCCTAATCAAAAAAACACAACTAGGGGCTGGAGTGATAGCACAGCAGGTAGGGCGTTTGCCTTGCACCCGGTCGACCCGGGTTCGAATCCTAGCATCCCAAATGGTCCCCTGAGCACCGCCAGGGGTGGTTCCTGAGTGTACAGCCAGGAGTAATCCCTGTGCATCGCCGGGTGTGACCCAAAAACAAAACAAAACAAAACAAAACAAAACAACAACAAAAGAACAAAAAAACACAACTAGAATTGGAGACAGACACATATAGAGCATTTATATTTCCTATACATAATTTAAAGACTTACATATTTTCATGTTGAAATAGCAATTGACTTCCATTTTAGAGATGACTGGAAATGGACAGTATGCTTCAGAAGATTTATTTTAACAAAGGTATCAAAGGTTCATGTATAATTAAAACATATTGCCACATTAGAAGTGCTATTTTCTGTGTTGTCATTTAAAAAGGAATCAATGGCTATTAGAAAGATTAAGAGATTTAACAGTGTGAACAGCAAATATCAATAAAGACTCTCTCGCCTAACTAGATAGTGAAGGCAGGAAAAACAAATCCAGTCCATTTGATTCATTAGAGATGATTAAGTTTACTTCTAAGGAGCTATATAGCCTGGGGCCCAAGAAATAGTACAACAGGTAGGATGCCTGCCTTTCATGCAGCCAACCCAGGTGCGATTCCTGGAACCGCATATGGTCCCCTGAGCAACGCCAGGAGTAATTTCTGAGCACAGAATCAGGAGTAACCCTTGAACATCACTGGGTGTGCCTCCAAACCAAACCAAACCAAAACTGAAGAACTATAGCCTTGGATTTAAAAAGTATGAAACCCATTATGAAAAATCAAGTTCCTGCTGCTTTCATGTGTCATGGTGGCAAAAGCAGTCATGTCTGGGCTCTCCATAATCCCGCCCCGTTATGACTGAGGAGACAACACCAACTCACCAGCACCAAAGGCAGAAGAGTTTCGCTGCTTCGCACATGATTCAACAACTAAACCAGATATCCAATAACAACAACACGCTAAGTCATGACTCAGGAGACAGTATCACCCAATTTCCTGGGCTGCAATGAGATTTTTAATATACGAAACCCTCTACGGGCTCAATAGGCTTTTACAGTGGATTTCCCAATAGGAAACATACAACGTGGGACAACTGCCAGCAAAATTACTGATGAAGCAGAGCGATATATTACGGCTGGAAATAGAGATCATCTGTTAGATCCAAAATACTGCGTCTATGGAGGAGGAATTTTATCCAAAATGTAGCATTCTTAAACTGTGTGAAATAATTAAGCTGAATTCTCGTGCCCAATTTTCAAGCTGGATTTTATTATTTAAACTCTCTTAAGTCGCACTGTATGGGTGAGTGATGTTTCACTATGGAATTAAGTGGAAACTCTTGACAAAGCAGTTATTATCATGAGATAATTGACCTTATTGAGAGTTAAGCATCCCGAGGCAAAGTTGAGTGTACTTAATCCTGGCAGGTTAATTATCTAGTGATTATGGAGCCCTGAAAGGTATTACTCCTAAGAACCATTTGCAAGATGACATTATTCAAGAAAACTTAATTTAATAAAAATGAAAAACAAGAAGAATCATCCAGTTCTGTAGTCATGTATTACATATAATGACCGCAAAGCAGCTTGCATTAGCAGGCATCAGTGGATATAATTACCTGCATGGAGAACGGCCTTTATTAAGGTGATTACGTGCACATCTAGGTAACAAATGGATGTTGCTCAAGGGAAATATTTCAAATTTTGAAGATGCTAGAAATAACGCAAAACTATAATGCAACAGTTAAAGAACGCATATACTGACGTCATTTCAAAAATCCCTTCACAACGACAAGCAGGAAGTCCACAGGCAGCCTGGAGTGTGGAAAGCTGAGCTTGGGCCCAGGGTCTGTGCCGGAGGCCTGGGCACGCGCCCTGGCACCACTCACTCCCCCAGCGCGGCCTGGACTCACCACCAGGCATGGAACGGTGAGGAAACCCAAGCACCACCAAGGGTGTCCCCTTCTCAAAAACACTAAAGTGACAAACACAGGCAAGCAGGTTACCAGGAACTGCTAATTGTGACAACATAGAAACTTGTCTATGCATTTCTGAATCTCAGGAAAAAGCACAGGAAGACGCTACTTCACACCTAAATAAGATGGCTTTTGTTTAAAAAAAAAAAAAAAAAAAAGCTGAGAAATGGGATGGGTGGCCATCTTGCCAGCACAGAAAAGGCCCAGCTCCAAAACTTGTCTGGAAAAGAGCTTGATACCCCCAAGTCTTCCTAGGTAGACTGGTCCGGGCCAGCAGCTCTAGGGCCGTCCTCTTTTTTTTTTTTAATTTTTTATTACAGAATCACTGTGATGCACAGTTACAAACTTATGAACTTCTGTGTTTGCATTTTACTCATATCATGATCATTTACCCATCATCCACCAGTGCCCATTCACCTCCACAAATGATCCCGGTATCCCTCTCACCACCCCCACCCCATCCCCCATCACCCCACCCTGCCTCTGTGGCAGGGCATTCCCTTTTGTTCTCTCTCCTTTTGGGTATTGTGGTTTGCAATACAGGTATTGAGTGGCCATCATGTTCGGTCCATAGTCTACTTTCAGCTCACATCTTCCAACCCGAACGGGTCCTCCTGACAATCCTCTACTTGGTGTTCCCTTCTCTATGTGAGCTGCCTTTTCCCCTAGCATGTGAGGCCAGTATTCAAGCTGTGGGGCAGACCTCTTAATCCTTATCACCACAACTCTTGGGTGTTAGTCTCCCACTATGTTATTTATAGTCCACAGATGAGTGCAATCTTTCTAGGTCTGTCCCTCTCTTCCTGACTCATTTCACTTAACATGATACTTTCCATGTAGATCCACTAATATACAAATTTCATGACTTCATCTTTTCTAACAGCTGCATAGTATTCCATTGTGTAGATGTACCAAAGTTTCTTTAGCCAGTCATCTGTTTTTGGGCACCCTGATTTTTTCCAGATTTTGGCTATTGTAAACAGTGCTGCAATGAACACAGAAATGCAGATGTCATTTCTACTACACTTTTTTTTTGTCTCTCCAGGATATATTCTCTGGGGCCTTCTTGAATGGGGCTGGAAGGATCGCATTCTCTGCCTGAAGGCACAGCAGCCACACCCAACACCCCACACTCTCCACCATAGAAACGGCCCAGCTCCACAGCCGAACCATGTCAAACGGCCAAGCAACTGAATATTCTACCTCTATAGCTCCTGGGCCTATAGTCACCTCCAAATTTCATGCTGTCAGCCCAGTAGGAACACAGCAAATCTGGTGGGGAAGTTGCATCGGCCCATGAGCTCACTGGGTCTAAACAATAACACAGAGGCTCAGCTAGCACCAACTAGCACGAGGGAGCCTCAGACAGTGGCTTGAGTAACGTCACTGTGAGATGTAACAAATTGAATCTTAGTGACCCAAGGTTTGGCAATTCCATTTGCCTTTGTGTATAACGAAAGATATGAAGTAAATCTGTTTGCATCTGCGAAGAGGCAGGCTGGGGTGGTGGGTGAGAACTGGAGGCATTGGTGGAGGGAAGATTACAGAAATAGCATCTTAACATTTAATTTCCTTTTATTGTGGGGACGGGAGAGGGGGCAGGAGGGGGAGCACCCCTGGCAATGAGCAGGGCTTACTCCTGGCTCTGCAGTCTGGGATCACTATCGCTCTGGTCCCCAAACTTCAATTTGAGAGCTGCTAATATGTCAAAATACATTTGTGTATATTTATTTTATATCTGTAGCCTTGAAAAACTTGCTTTAGTTCAATATACTTCTTATATTAAGAATACAGATTCTTAAGACAGTCTATAAAAGATGATCATGGCATTTGGTAAGAGACAATTTTATTTCTTCTTCTTCAATATGTTTTTCATACTTTAGTAGGAAAACCTGGCTAAAACCTCCAGTACAATGTTTAATAGAAATGAAGAAAGTCAGCATTTTTCTTGGTCCTTAACTAAGAGAAAATTGGAATTCCATCTTTCATAATAAGTAAGGTGTGCCATATACATTTTTGGGAAACATTCTTGGGCTGAAGAAGCCCCTTCGTAACTCCAGTATTTTGAGAATCTTATCAGCAATAGGCTTCATTCCAGGAACTCCATATAGGCCCTAGAGCCCCACCTCACCGGGAGTGATCCCAGAGTTCAGAACCAGAAGTAAGTCCTGAGTACAGCCAGATGTGCCACCCCCCATATGCACTCCCCACCCCACCCCCCACTGGCCTAAAAAGAACCATCATAAAATGAGTTTAGACAGCAACCTGGGAGGTTCCATTTAAAGAATGAAATCAGGCAACAAGGCAAAGTATATAAGTATTAAGGACAGATAGTACAAGATAGTGGGAGTTTGTAGTCCTCTTTTGATTGCTTCAGTTACTCAATAAATAAACAAGATCCTTATTTCAAAGTATTGGTGGTGTAAGGGGAAAATGAAAGTATTATTGCCACTTGCATGGCAAGTGCCCTACCCTCCATATTATAGCCCTATCTACAATTGTTTTCTTCACTGATTATTCAGTAAGAACATTGCTTTACCAAATTTTTCTTTGTTTTCCTGTCACTGGTTTTCTATATGGAACCAAATAAAAATCAATTAAAGAAAAAAAAAAGAAAAGAAAATGTGTGAAAGAAAAAATAAGCAAGGGGCAGAGAAATAGTACAGTAGGTTGCCTTGCAAGTGGCCAACCAAGGTTCAATACCCGACACCATGTATGAGCCCTGCCAGAGCTCTAAGCCCAGAGCTCTAAGCACTGCCAGGAGTGGCCCAAAAGCCTAAATAATTAAATCAACAGTACAGAGGGTAAGGCACTTGTGGTCACGACTGGCCTGGGTCAGATCCATGATATCCCGTATGGTCCTTAAAGCACTGTCAAGAGTGATCTCTGAGTGCAGAACCAGGAGGAAGCCCTGAGCACCCACTGGACATGGTAGAAAGAGTAAGCAAATTAGAAGAATCTTTATTAAACCTTAACTAAGTTCCAGCACTGTGTTAATAAATAATGCCATTCTATCATTAACACTGGGCTGGAGCGATAGCACAATGAGTAAGGCATTTGCCTTGCACGCGGCCGACCAGGGTTCGATTCCTCCACCCCTCTCGGAGAGCCTGGCAAGCTATTCAGAGTATCTTACCCGCATGGCAGAGCTTGGCAAGCTACCCATGGCGTATTGGATATGCCAAAAAC
The DNA here is from genome assembly GCF_027595985.1 of Sorex araneus. Taxonomy (NCBI): domain Eukaryota; kingdom Metazoa; phylum Chordata; class Mammalia; order Eulipotyphla; family Soricidae; genus Sorex; species Sorex araneus. The sequence goes on from NC_073304.1 coordinate 116,814,013, forward strand.
AGTAACAAGAAATCTCACAATGGAGACATTATTGGTGCCCGCATCAGCAACTCAATAAGCAACAGGGTGACAGTGACAGTGATCAGCAATAAATGTTAGATAATTAATCGTCAAATATATTTTTCTGTGTCCATTAAGATGATTATTTCCTTTTAGCTTTACTAACATGAATTACATCATAAGCCAACTCTGTATAATATACTAGGAGGAATTATCCTTTGTATATGTAGTTGGGTGGTTTGCTGTAAAGAATCCTTGCATCTAAGCTTATAGAGTATTGATCCACAGTCCTGTTTCTCAAAGTTGTTGTTTGAGAAACAGCAACTTTGCTTCACACCCTCTCTATGAAGCTGTTTCTTCACTTGTACTCTTGATGTTAAATTTCCTAAAATTCTTGCCTTGTCTCCACAACTCAAAGATAATATGGCCTTCTCGCTTTGTACTGTGGCCTAGAAACTCTCCAAGCAATGGGCTGGGATAATAGGAAAGCTCACCTCATTTATCTCTCTCTCAACTTACGGGAATCACTACCCGTCATTGACTAAAGATAGTTCTGCATATGGCATTCATTTTTTACACTGAAGTGATAAGAAAAGATACAACTCTCTGAGAGAGAGATGTGTTTGCTGGAGCTAACTTTTGGCATCTTTAAAGTATTGGATAAGACAGGAATTGGTTGTTGTGGGTAGAGCAAAAACAAAAAGTAAACGATCCTACAGAGATCTGAGAAATGTCTCAGAAATCTACTTTGTCTCAGAAAATGTCTGAGAAATCTACTTTGCATTATTTTAAGTATAAAATGTGCCTTTTTACCCTAAGAATTGAAGGTATAGTGTTAAGAAAGCACTCAAGAAGAACAATGACAGATGAGATGAATTGGTTTTTCAGAATAAATTTTTTTTTCAAAGTTGGGGCCAAAGAGGTGGTATGGAGGTCTGAGTGCATGAGCTGCATGAACCATACAGTTCCCTAAGCAATGCCAGGAGTGACTAAGAACAGATCCGTTAGCAACTCCTGAGTGCTTTTGGGTGTGTACCTCGAGTGAAAAGAGTATTTCACCTCTCAAAGTCTTGGGCCTAAGAGATGGCTCAAAGTGACTGAGTGCATGTAAAGGAATATGAGAGCACCAGGTTGGCGCCCTGGCACCAGCAGCAACGTCCCAGTGCTGTTGGGGATCACTTCAAATTCCCCCAACATCCCAATCTCCAAATTTAGTCATACAACAGTCGCATCCAGAGTGCCATCAATTACATTCTCTGCATTCGTGTTATCGGCAATAACAGACTTATTGACTCTTTGGAGTTCATCTGAGTAAAGCTCAGGGTGAAAATTCAGGCATATATTAAAAAGCTATTCATTATCAGATTTTTTTGGACGATTAAGTATCATATAGCCTAATATCAAACTTCTATTATTCTATAATCCGTATAATTATAGATCACTTTTAATATACTATACATCTGTTTGTTGTTGTGCCATGATAATATATATTTAGCTGATTAATTAATTAAAATGAAAAGCAACTAAAATTAAAGAATAAAACTCAGAATAAAATAGAATAAAAAATAATTATTGAAGTTCTTCTTCCTTTATGGTTATTTTTTTGTTTTTTGGGCGAGACCCAGCCATGCTCGTGGCTTACTCCCAGCCCTGTGCCCAGTGACCACTCCAGGCAGGGTTCAGGAGACCGTATGTGGTGCTGCAGACAGAATCCTTACAATCTCTCTGGTTAAAAAGAGTCTGAAATGACTCGTGGGTTACTCAGATCCTCTTCTAGTTAGGTAATATTATTCCTTTAACTATCTACACTAAGTTCTAGGCTCAGAGACATGGTGTCAGGGTTAAGGAGCTTGCCTTGCATCCTGCTGCAGTATCTGTGCTCCAGCACAGCCAGATTCCCTCCAGAGCACAGAGCCAGAAATAGATGCTGAGTACCTCTATTCCTCCACACTCTGATGCCTCAATCAAAACAAAAATCTATACTAAATTCTAAGTGAACATTAACCTTACTGGTTTGCAGAATCAATGGGTGATGGTGAGCATCTTGTTATTACCATTCACATATTTTTAATGTTTATCTTTTGTCCATTTTTTTGAGGCCATAGCTGGTGACTCTTAAGATTTACTCAGATTTACTCCTGACTCGGCACTCAGGAATCAATCCTTGAAGTGTTTGGGGGACCATATGGGATGCTGGGGATTTAACCTGGGTTGGCCACATGCAAGACAAACATCCTATCCATTGTACTATGCTCTGTGTCCAATTTTGTTAATTTTTATTTTTTTCCTTGATTCTGAGATATATTTTAGTCATTTTTGAGATATATGTTATTAGGCTATTATCACATGGATCATTTGAAATTTTTTTCCATTCTGAGGACTTTCTTGGTTTTCTTTGATGCAAATGTTTTTAATTATGATGAAATTCAATTTATTATTTCTGTTGCTGCCTATGCTTGAGGAGTCTTTCTCTTCCATTCTCCTAAATCTCTGCCAAGCATTTTAGCATTGTTCCTTGGTTCTGGTAAATTCTTTCCAAGTTGTTTTACATGTTTCACAAACACGTAAGCTCTTATTAAAAAGTTTTCCATGTGTTGTGAACAATTTTAAGACTATTTTCATTTTCTTTCAAATTAGGGTCGAGTGAGATTATAAAGTACAAACTGAAATTTTCTTAGTATTTAACATTCTTAAGTTGTTTTTACTTCCAAAGAATCATTTTTAAAACTCTTCTGAAAAAGTATGTAAGTTTGTCTTCTATTTAAATCAGTGTGATCTTAGGGACCGGAAAGATAACACAGTGGGAAGGGGATCTGCCATGCAAATGGCTAACATGGCATGACATACAGTCCCCACGCGCCACCAGAAGTAATTCCTCAGGGCAGAGCAGGAGTATCGATGGCTGTGGCTCACCACCACCACCACCACCACCACCACCACCACCACCACCATCAAAAAATCTCACAAACCAACGAGGCTGATCATCCTGACTTTTTTTTTAATTGGATCACTGTGAGATACAGTAACAAAGCTTTGAGTTTCAGTTATACAATGATCCAACACCCAACACTCCACCAGTGCAGATTTTCTACCACCAATGTCCCCAAGATTCCCCCCAATCTCACCCCTCCCCCTGCTTCCACGGCAGACATTTTTTCCCTATATTCTTTCTCTATTTTTGGGCATTATTCATCCTGACTTTTAAGAACTCTGAGTTCAAGGGTCAATTTGACCTAAGGATTGTTATGTGACTACTAAGGGATACAGCAGTATTTTTTTCATAGGTTTCTGTAACCATGAATAGAACAGGCATTGAGGGCTATGTAAAAACGTAGATTTCAGTTTACCTAGACTCTCAGTATGAACACAGAAGATCAAGGTTATCAGTACTATTCTTGACATTAGAGGAACTTGTGAATTGACAGGAATACAGCATCACCTTTATTCCTGGTTAGTGACTTTGAATATACACCCCATTATTGTTATTGGCCAGACAAAGAGGCAGCACTGAGTGATATTCCAGCGTCATCATGGCATCTTGTTTTTACAAATATTATATATGGATATTTTAGAACCACAGGTCCAATATCAAAATGGATTTCTGTGATCAGTAATAAAGTATTTTCATTTTACAATAAAAAGAACTTGAGAAAAAAGAAAGTTAAATGACAATTCTGGGATCACAAGAAGGCCTCCTTTTGTCAATTTCATATATTTTATTTAAGGGACAGGTTAAATATGAACAATAAATACTAAATAAGAAAAAAATAATCCCCTGCCCCTCACTATTTTAGAATTAAGGAAAATATATTCTTGATATAAGACCCCAAAATTCATACCAGAAAAAATTAATCATTAATACAAATTATAAATATTAATACCAAATCATAATTTTTATATTAAGTCAGATGAAAATTTCTGAGGAAAACACAGTTTCACTAGTTAAAAAAGTTGATGTGAAGTACTCAGAATGAGGCAAAAGATGGGCTGAAAGTGGCATCAAATTTTATTTACTGTTTTTTGGAAATAATCAGCTATGCTCAAGGGTCATTCCTGGCAGGGCTCAGGGATCATCTAGGGTGCCGTATTGAACCCGGGCTGGTGACTACAAAGTCTATCCTTCCCCACTGTAATGTATCTTCAGCAATGAAAGTAGTGATGAAAAAAAAAAGTTTTTTACCCCAATTGTAGTACATGTTTATACATCAGGTACACATTTGTACAAGAGAAATGTACAGAAAATGAGAATTATACTACCTATAAAGTATAAACCTCAATTTACTACTCTTGATAAAAAACTTAATTCCTTTCAATATATAAAAGCTAGTATAAGCTGAAGAAAATAGTGAAATATCACTGAGGCAGAGTGATTCAAATTTTGGCAATTTGGTGTGTAATCCTCAAATACACTTCTGCAATGTTGAGGTGTTTTATTTTGAAACAGAAACACAAATCGGAACCCAAAGAAAAACAAGTACTATTTTTTCCACAAAGAGTAACTCACCGTCTCATTTCCAAAAAGTATGTCAACATAAGGCAAAACTTTCATCAATGAGTCTTTGTAGAACTGGCTAATAAATGGTGCAGACAAATTCAATGTAAAGATTCTGTTCTTTTCAGAAGCATAGTGGGCCACTTTTAACACTGATTCCGGAGAAACTGTAAGAAAAAATCCCTGGACAAAGGAAAAAAAAAAGAAGTTAGAAATGCCATCTAAATAAGAAAAAAAATTGATTTATATACAAAATGTAAAAGTCTATATAAAATGCAGTCATAAAGCGCAATGCAGGAAACAGCACCATTTGATTAGGAGAAAAGTTGATCATGAGTAGTAAATATCCGACATAGGTCATTACATCCAAGGACATTACTGCACTGTACAGATTTGTACAGTCAATGCTAAGAAAATTCTGGGAGTCCACAAAGGGAATCCTAGTGGAAAGATCTCATTTAAAATAATAATTACATTTAGTTAGGAAATATGAGCACAGGCATACTGGATCTTTCTAGCCGCTTCTATTTTTCTTGGGTTTGGGCGCCAAAGCCGGTGATGTTTGGGGCTTACTCTGGGCTCTCTGCAAATTGACCACTCCTGGTGGGACTTCGATAGAACCAGGGTGAGAGCACAAGTCAAGTGCCATCATATCCACACCATCACTGGGTGAGCCCTCACTACTCCACCCTAGCCCCCCAAAGAGAGAATAGTCAAAAGAAGACTGAGATTCTGAATGGTTATAAACAGAAATAGATGAAAGCAGAATACAGGTTAAGTATTGGAAAACCGAGATGTGAGAATTGCCAAATACTTTTCAGAAAGTATGAGTCAAGAGAGAGCCCATAATGGACAATGATGGCAAAAGAGAAGTTGTATTTCCCATGGAAGAAAGAGCAGATAAATCAGAAGGCAGAAGACAGAAGAGAGAATAGAACTTAATGGCCAGAGGAAAGGACAACTGTGAAATAGAGAACAAGAGGAAGACAAATGGGGAGTGACAAAAGAATCAACCAGGGAAACTTCAGGAAACTGAGAGCAAGGCTAGTGTTGGGGAGAGAAAAAAAGAGGCTGAACAAAATCCACAAGGTGTGATGATTAGGACCAGCTGTGGAGGGAGTCGGGGCCACGCCCAGCAGTGCTCAGGAGCCAGCCCTGACTCTGTGATCTGAACAATGATCAGGGTCCTATATATGGGATGGGATGGAATTGAGGTTGGCTGCAGTACTATCGCTCAGGTTCCCAAATAAATAGCTGGTAAAGCAAGGGCATTAGTACTATATGTACATTTTTAAAGCTCCATCACAGGTTAGTAACAGTCACCTGGAATCTGTTTCTTTTATTGGGGAGGATTGGGGTGGAATCCTCCCGGGCAGCACTGGGGCCTGGGCTCCACCCAACTGTGCCAGGAGGCTCTGTGGAGCCGAGAGCTGAAACCAGAGTCTTGGGGAGGCAGAGCATGTGCTCCATCCTTGGAGCTTCTGCCCAGGCCAAGAAGGAATTGTGGTCCAGGCACTACACTCAACAATTTTATGCATATTAGCCCACTCACTAGCATTTCATCCTTCCATCAAACTTATGAGGTGAATACTCCTATCATTCTCATTTTATGAACAACAAAAGCAAGGTAGTAAAGTTAAGAAATGTTTCCCAGGTCATATAGCATACGTGTATGTGACAGAACTTGTATTTCTGCACTCTACAGGGTAAAAAAGGAGGAGGAGCAGGTACACAGGGTGTATTTGTTTGGGAAGCAGGAGATGGAGAATTGTTTTTAAGAACTGGGGGACTTTGAGAATTGCTTCTCTCCAAAGGAAAGGATCAAGACAGTAATAGAAATGATCACCCTGGGCAAAAACTGAGTGTTGAAACCAAGGAAAGGGATATGCATGACAACCTTTCAGCATCTGTGCATTACAGGAGGGGGTGGAGAGAGATAGGGAAGGGCGATGGGGGAGTGCATGTCATAGAGGCAGGCTGGGTGGGGTAGGCGGGCGGAAGGGAAACTGGGGACACTAGTGGTGGTAAATGTACACGGTGGAGGGGCAGGTGCTGGAACATTATATAGTCATATAATGAAATTCAATCACGAACTACTTGCAACTGTGCATCTCAGGGTGATTCAATTAAAACAATAAAAATAAAAAAAATCTAGAAGAGAAACAAAAGAAGGAAGCGAGGATGACTGGTGAGAAGAAGGGCTATAGGCCGTGAGAGCGAACAGGAACACAAGAGGGAAGAGAGAGCAAAACAGGAGAGCATGGGAGCTTACGGCCCTGAACATAAAGACGATTCTTGTCTTACCCTCAAAATTATTTCTCTTAAAACTCTCATAAAAAGCTAACAATTTTTCTATTATTTAAAATTTTCACATTATAATAATAAATTAATTTTAATATAGGAGTGATGTAAATTGAGATATATATCTGATAGATTTATTGCCTTATAAATTCTGAGCTATTAAGAGAATTTTACTGACAGTATTTTTTGAGAGTATAATTATCCCATCACTTTAAAGTATTACTAATGAAATTCTAATAAAAATGTTTTCCTATCACAGTAACATACTATTTTCTCATTAAAGAGCTCTAATCAATTAATTCATAACCAATATACAATTTTTATAAAAAGGTAACAAATCTTTATCTTAGGAAACATCAATTTAAAACTGTTTTCTTTTTTTTAAACCAAATACCATGTCACTTGCAAACTATGAGCATTCAAGCTGCTTCCTTTGCTATTTCTGTCACTTGGAGAATTAAAACGAACAGTTTATACAGCATCTTGTCTCCATAGTAATATGTATGTACTTGCTTTTTAGTCTTATTTAATGAGGAGAGTTTAAAGCTGCCCCTCCACCCACATTTCTCCCTAAACTGTTTCAGCATGAAATAAAAACCTCCCAAAAGCATTCTGCCAGCTGTGGATTAACCACAGACAGTCATAGAATGGGCTACATAAATAGTAACCTGGTCAAATAATTAGGCTTCTCACCAACTACAGACTGAAAATTTGATCTGTGCTAAAATACATCTGATTGTAATTTAAGGTACAGCACAGTACGCCCCTGGAGTTTAAGTCTGGCTTCATTCCAAGTGTGTGTATGTTGCCTGTGTGTGTGTGTGTCTGTGTCTGTGTTTTACTTTAAAATATAAAACAAGAGTATCACAGTGTGGGCATGTCTCTTACATTTTGTTATTTTTGTTATTATGAAGAATATATGGGAAAGTCATCTTTTAAATGACGAAATACACAAGTAAAGTCTAATGTTGAATGGCATCTTTATCTTTAGGTAGAGATAGTGTTATTAATTTAGGAGCCCCGTTTTTAGACTGTAAAAACTTAAAATTGATGCTAACAATAATTTTCTTTTCTAGGCCATATGTCCCAGACAATAGCATCACCAAAATAAAAACCGCCATTTTAAAAAAGTCTTCTTTCCCAGGTGTCACGAATGCAATAAAAAGGTCAATTTTTGAACCTCCACAGATCAGCCTTTTGAGAGTGATTTAGTTTAGAAAAGTAATCAACAAAATCCAGTGATTTTCTTATTAGGATCTAAATCTACACAATAATTAACCCTGTGAGCCTTTGTTTCTGCGAGGAACCAAAAGAAAAGTGGATCCGAACACTAGAGGCTGGGTACTATGACTAAGAACTGAGAGTGAGTGGAAAATAAGACAAAACATAGAGGTAGGAGCTAGAGGGATGGTGAAAGATTTAGCAAATCTATATTCAAAGCTTAGAATACACAAATTTGTCATTCAGCCACGATAAGGATTTCTCTTGAAGAAATATAAAAATTCAAACTAAGATCAGAGTGGATGCGGGCAGCCCTGCCCCAGCCCCCAGCAGTCACACCCATGGCCATGTAAACTCATGACGTGGCCCAGACCGACAGATTCACCACGGAGTCTCAGAACATGCAAACCAGCCACTAAAATTCATGGGGACACTGGTTTCTTAGCTGAAACACACACACACACACACACACACACACACACACACACACACACACACACACTCACTCAGCTGCTGCCATGCCAAGGGTCTAGCGCCACTGCTTCTCCACTAATTTCTAGAGATACCAAACTGACGAACGAAAATTACAATTATACCAGCGTTTAGGTGGAGAACCTGGGGTCTTGTAGGAATGGGGTTGGTTAGCCACACTCACATCCTATAGACACTACCATGTCAGCACACTGATCCCAAAGTACAGATCCTAAAGTTCCCAGGCAATTGTGTCAGGACAACTCCAAATTCCACAATACTGAAATCCCACTGAAATCCACACACTGAATTCAATGGGAAGCTAGCACAGAAGCCAACGAAGCTCCATAAACATAAACAGTAGCATTCAACTAGCAACAAATAACTTAGAAAACCCTCCGACAAAGACTTAATGACCCCATGGTGAGATATAACAATTTTCTCATATTTTTTTGATATAACAATTTTCACATTCTTCTGTACTGAATAATTTTGTTGATAATTCCATTAGCCGGCTTTTAGGATGGTCTCCAATTGCCATTATAAGTATTCCAATGGTTCACACCATACTTGAACCTCATCAAATACAGTGCAGTAATGATGGAAAATGGGTAGGAAGTGTTTGTGATACAAGAATCCGGAAAACGGCCTGGAGCGTTGTGGCAGTTGGGCAATTGACCACATCATATTCAATTGACGGTTTTGCCTGACAGACGTCACTGTTGTCCCAAAATTCCAAAAGGGATCAGAACACTGTCTCCTTTGTGTGAAATTCTACTTCACGGAGTGGGGAGAAAGGGCTACAAAGTTTAAAAAGAGAACTCCCAGAACAACCACCAACTGGGAGCTCTTTGGCACTACTGGAGCAACATGGGAAGATGCCGTTGTTGAAAACATCGACAAGGAATATGATCTACTGGTTGAGCACCTCCATGATTGTGCGAGGAATACAGAGAGAGAGAAAGCCACAAAAAGTTGCCTGTCTTCAGAAACTCTCGAGCTCATTCGCTAATGTGGTCTGGCGCAAACCTCAGACAATCACAAGCTAACGTCCGAGCTCGCAAAGCTGTGCAGAGAAGTGATAAAGGAAGACCTCAAAGAGAGAAGAGCAGTAGTGTTGGCCGATGCGGCAGAAGCCGGGAAAAGTATTCGCAACACCCACCTATCCTTCGCCATCTATAATACCAAGATGACTGCCCTCCGACGTCCGGATTGGAAAAGGTTATTCACGACTTCTACTTAGATCTCTTTGATAGCCACGTCCATCTGCCCATATACCCAATTCCACAGGATGGATATGTCATTCCCAGCGTTCTCCCTTCCAAAATACTACATGCCATTTCGTTGGTAAAGACACGTACAGTACCCGGTCAAGACAAGGTCAGACTCGAACACCTGAAGAATCTGCCACCAGTACTCGGCAATAAACTGGCTCAGCTCTTCACACGCTACCTGTCCAAATGCAAGGTTCCATACCAATGAAAACCCAGCAGGACTTAGGGAGACATACATGACATTGGCAACTATCGCCTGATCTGCCTGTTGTTCGTCATCTATTCACTTGAGTTATTCTGAATAGGATTTGCGAGAGTTCAAGATGCCGCTCTGTCTAACGTTCATCAACTTAAAAAGGCCTTTGATTCTGCTGAGACTGAAGTGGCCATCGAAGCCCTAGCCAAACAGGACGTTCAAACTCAATACATCATGATACTCCATGAGCTGTATTATGGATTCATTACCAGGATCTCACCATTCTACAAAGAAGTGATCATTGACGTAAAGAGAGGGGTTTGGCAGGGTGACATGATTTCACCAAAACTCTTCAGTGCCACCCTCGAGAACATCATGCGACGACTAGAATGGGAAAGAATGGGAGTGAAGATAGATGGTCAGCAACTACACCACCTCCACTTCTCTGATGACATCATTTTCATAACACCAAATATCAGCGAAGTGGCACGAATGCTGGCCAACTTCGACCTTGAGTGTGGAAAGGTCAGACTGCAGCTGAATCTCATGAAGACAATGTTCATGAGAAACAAACTAGCTCCAGATTTTCCATTTGCCCTCAAGGGAATGAACACCTTTGAATGCAGCAGTTATGTGTAACTAAGTCGAGAACTCAACATGACAAACGACCTGCCATCTGAACTGCGCAAGAGGAACAGAGCAGCGTGGAAGGCCTTCAAGAGCGTCGAAGAAGTGGTTAAGACTAAGAACATCCGGCTCTGGGCACATCTTTTCGACTCCACCATTCTTCCTGAACTAACATATGCCTCAGAGACCTGAATCCTATGAAAACATGATTAGAACGCTATTTGGATATCCCAAAGAGGAATCGAAAGAACTGTGCTAGGAGTATCACATTTCACTCACGTGAGAGAAGGAATCCGAACTCTCACTCGAGTGAGAGAAGTGAGTTCCAACCTCCGTCAACAATCAAGAATCAGGGACCCTGTCTCATTTGCCAAGACATCAAAAACCAGATGGGCTGGACACGTAATGTGATTTGGAGACGACCTCTGGACTAGAGCTGTTACAGGACGTCAAAAGACTGCGTGGCCGCCCATATACGAATTGGTCAGACTTCTTCATCAAGACCCTGAATGAACGGTTTAAGGCTCTTCGTGTTCCTGGAGCGAGCAGACGCCACTGGGCAACGCTAGCACGTGGCAGGGATAAATACTGGTGCCCGCTCGAACAAATGGACGGGAAATGACAAGTGATACAAGTGAATTCTATTAGCCACTTAGTTGGAACAAGCAATATAAAAGAAAATATTTTGTGCCTGCTGAGGAGGCAGGCTTGAGGGGTGGCTGAGAAACTAGAGATATTGATTGCCAGTAACAACTCTATTATGAACTTTGTAAACCACAGTGTTTAAATAAAGTTAAAAAAATTTTAACTACTCATACTCCTGGTAGTGTTCAGAGGGACTATATGGAATTGTTCCTGGGTCAACTGTGTGCAAGGGCTGTGCCCTCCCCACTGTATAATCGCTCAAGCCTCAGAATTATTTTTATTTTCTTCCATTGTTTACCATAATGCAAGGAAATATACTGTCTCTTCAACGGTCCTCACTAAGGCACAAATTTTATCACAAGAGGAAGTAAGTGTGTGTGGAGGTGTGTACAATTGCACAGACCATCTTAGGTGAATTTTAAGAATTTATAATTTCCAAAGATCAAGAATATTGACTAAAGGGAAAACAATGTACAGCAACCATTCTTATTAATTATCAATTGTGAATACAGAGATGGGGGGGAGCCTTTTCTTTGAAAAAAAAAAAAAGAATAAGGCAAGTGTCATTATTTTGAAAGAATCACAACGATGGATTTTAACACTAAACACACACATGGAAAAGAGAGCGAGAGCAGGCAAGAGAATGAGTGAGACACAGTGAGTTCAGCAAATCGCCCAATTGTCAACCCCCAGCATCACATATGGTCTCCCAAGCACTGCCAGGAACTACACTTGAGTTAAGCATCCCTGGGCATGGACCCCAAATGAAATAAAAATTAAATCAATAAACACAAATATGAATAAAGTATCACATGTATTATTGATATGGGGATAGATGTGAGTCAGTAATCCCTAGGGGCTCACCAATAAGAAATGGGTAAGTATTAGATTTGACTGAGGGTTAAGGATGTCTCTTTCTTCTCTTCTGATTTTTGGGGCATGGGGGTATGTGACGAGGATAGGCCACACCAGCAGGGCTCAGGGCTCACTACTCCTTGCAGCTTGGGTGACCATATGGGGGTTTGGGGACAGACCATGGTGAGGCACATTCGAGGAAAGTGCCCTACCCACTGCACCATGGTCCAGCCCGGCACCTGCTCTCAGCACAGACAGAGAACCGTGGTAATTTCACTCTCATAAAATTCTTAGGTTTTATTTTATTTTTAAAAATGGAAACCTATAAGAAAAGGGAAGTAAATATAAAAAATTGGAGTAGGAAGAGCTTTCAAATCCTAAGGGAATATAATCTAAAATTTGGCTATAGAAAATTTAAGGGAATTCTTTTATTTCAGGGACTGAGATAAGCAATAAAAAGAAAAAAATCAGGAAAAATGTCTATAGTAAATATAACAGGGGTTAGTTAACAGCTTTAATTTATAAGAACTTTGAAATATAAAAACATTTAGGTAATGATAGATAAATGATATAAGGGCATGAGATAGCATTCCTAATAAAAGAGAGGGGAGAAAATGGCCACTCTAGAAAGTAAATAATAAATCAGTGTTCTGCAACAATAATCATAGTGATAGCCAAATGATGAAAAATGATATTAATAAGTTAATAAATTAGTATTGCCTCTGTGCATGTAATCGACACTTTGCAGAAAATAGGGTGAAAATAAATACCTATGGAGTAATAAATAAGCTTATATTCTTTGATACTGAAGTTCTACTTATGAAAGCTTAAGTAATTCAAGACATTGGAATCATACATTAATTAATATATAGGCATACTATTTAGAAAGACTAAGACCACAGCAAATATTCTATCACAGAACAATAATTTTACAATGGCACATATGCCCATTCTGAACCTGGCTGATTGCTATTAATTACTATTAATTTGGTTTTCGGGCCACCCGAGAGTGTCCGGGCTAACTCCTGGCTCTGGTCGAGAGTCCTCACTGGCAGGACTCAGGGACCAGATCTCTTGCCCGGGATCGAATCCACGTTCTTTGCATGCATGGCAAGTGCCTTACCTCTCCAGATCCAGGCTACTGATTATTTTAAATGTGGCCATTGTAAACCAAGAGTTGAATTTCAAATTTTATTTAGTGCTCATTAAAATGGAAGGAAGCACATGTAGATAACCAGTAACCAATATAATATGGTAATCGTGACTGTTAAATAATTAAAATTTTAAAAAAGTAGTTCAGAACACGTTTCTATTAAACACAATTAGTGTTTCATTTTCACTATCAACAATTTAGTAACCGAGTGTATTATAAGTTCAAACTTACATGAATGTTAAAAATACAATTAATTTTGTGTGAGCAGAACCTTTCTTTTTTTTTGGTTTTTGGGTCACACCCGGCGATACACAGGGGTTACTCCTGGCTCATGCACTCAGGAATTACTCCTGGTGGTGCTTGGGGGACCATATGGGATGCTGGGATTCGAACCTGGGTCTGCCGAGTGCAAAGCAAACCCGCTGTGTTATCACTCCAGCCCCGAGCAGAACCTTTCGTAGTGTGCTAAATAGAATATGCAACTAACACTCATTTTATCTGCTTCATTTTAAGTTTTAAAATATGATTATTAAATATTTTATAATTTTATGTGGCCCCTGTAAACTACCCATTTGACAGCACTGCACTAAGATCAACTTTCAGATTAAGAACTATGTACACATAGGGTTGTGTAAATGAATATGGAAGTCACCAAAATTTTACAATTTTGTTTTATAGGCTGGAAAGATAGCACAGCCTGCTGGACACAGGCCTGGCAGGAGGCAGACCTGGGTTCAATTCCTGGCACATCAGAGTCTTCACCGGGAATGATCCCTGAACACGGACCTAGGATTAAGGCTTGAGCAAAGCTGGGTGTAGCCCCTTATTCCCCAAATATTCTGTCTAAAAATAATTTACTTCTGATTTACTGTTGGTGCTTAATTTATAGAATTATTTTATATACCCAGAGTCACATTACCATTTTTTAGGAGAAAAGGGAACACAGCAGAAAATGTCTGATCCTAGACAAGGTTTGTCACAGTCCTGGCCTGCTCTAGAAAACAGATAGACGATATCTATAGTATGTATGTATGAAAACTGGTCATAACTCATGGAATCAGTAGAAAAAAGCAATCAGAACACAGCAAAGTAACATGGGTAAATCTGAGCAAAAATATTGTTTATGATTTTAATAGCTTCTTCCCAAAGCGTGGCCATGTGGCTTCTGGTCTTTTATGCTAGGAATATATTTTATTCTTTTTTTTGTTTGTTTGTTTTGTTTTTGGGTCACACCTGGCGATGCACAGGGGTTACTCCTGGCTCTGTGCTCAGGAATTACTCCTGGCAGTGCTCAGGGGACCATATGGGATGCTGGGATTTGAACCCGGGTCGGCTGCGTGCAAGGCAAACGCCCTACCCGCTATGCTATCACTCCAGCCCCTAAGGAATATATTTTATTCTTAAAAATAAAAATATATTTTGTTCACTTCAAGTACATCTGGGCACACACAAAAAGTGTTTCTAAATAATGAGAAGCTTAATTCAATAAGCAACCATAAGAGCTAATAAACAGTTGGAAATAAATCATTTTTAAAAATAGATGGCCAAAAAGGGAAGAAAACAAGTCTAAGATTAGTGATGTTAGGAGGCACAAATTACCTCTTTGGCCTGGAGAGACACTTGATCGCATCCTGCTGACCTGGTTAGAATTCCAAATACTGCATCTGACTCCATGAGCACTGCTAGCAGTGTCCCCACCACCCCACTGAAACTAAACCAAAACAAGAAGACAAACAAAATCACTTCATAAAAGAAAAATAGGAATGTGAATAACAGAAAAATATTTGTATTGCCACTGGGCCACCCAAACTAGAACTGATGAGGAAGGGCTGAGAGTAGCAGGTGCAACGCCGCAAGCCGGAGCACTGGTCTGTTCTGAAAAACTCTCCACACTGCAGGGAAGGAGCCATAGTAACACCAAGTCAGAGAAGGGGGCTGAGAGAATGAATGAATTAGAAGTCAAAAATAACCAATAAAACAACCATATAGAATTTTTTTTCTTCCTCTTTAGTGACTTTTACACATTTTGTGACTCTTCCAGAGTGTAAAATTATTCCACTGCTGAGTAGGAGGATCAGCTATGAAGTAGGAGGAAGCACAGCTCCTATTTACTTCCTAGGAAAATGTGACAATTGAGTTAATGTATAAATCATTTACAATTACAATGTTATGATACGCATTACTTCATTCCACTGACAATGCTCACTGAAGAAGCCATAACAAATATGCTAGAAAATGCTGTAAAGCTTATGTCATCCCTGGATGAATGAAATGCACTTATGAAATAGAATAAATCACCTCAATCTTCCGGTCTATGTGGCTGCTTTCACAGGCATCAGTGAAATTCACATATATTTAAATCCTTTATGGGATTAGAATACCTGCAATCTCACCTATACTGTGAAGGAAGAAGTTAGCATTTCCTTTATTCCAAATAACCCCCACCCTCAAAGCATGGGACAGGAGAAAGCTAGGTAAATGGAGAGAAGACGCATTTTAAGGAGATACCTGGGAAGATATTTATCACAGCTTTGATGGTACAAGAAAGTGTGAGACATCCTAGAAGCCTATTTCTAAGGAAAAAGATAAGAAATATGGTGAGCGAACACTAACATACAGAGATAAAAAGCAATACAGCAGAAATGTAAGCAGCAGAATGAACAAGTTGTAGTGACAGTACTTTTATCAACTGCATATGATGCAAACATACATGTGTACATTTAAAACAAGGAACTTTTAACAGGGATAAAGGAGACATCAAACCCCAAATCCCATGGGATGGGGAATAGAATCCATAATCAGGCATAATATGAAAAACAAAGTTCGAAGAGTGGAGCTGTTCCAAGCCAAATCATAATTTTACAGAATCTGAAAGGGATTAACTCAATTCTCTGCACCTGACAGTTTAAACAAACTGGTACACTTAGTTTGAATAGTTTTGCCAATCTGGCTACTCACTGCAATGTGATTTTGGATGACTTCCTCCCTAGACCTCATTATTCTAGGCAAGTAATCATATTTTTCAAGGTCCTTATGAGAATTAAATGAGTTCTTAATACAATGTATGACATGTAGTATACAGTCCAGACATATTTATAGATTCTTTCTGCAAGAATATCAAGATCCTTTGAAAGTTTTATTTTTCCAGGACTTCGAGAGCTGTTCCTTTCAATGCAGAATAAAGTAAGCTCTCTAACCTCAATTTACAGTCTGGTATTTCCTTTAAGATACAAATACATAAAACAAAATCCATCCTTCCTTTTCCAAAAACTTGCCCTGCCTCTTCTCTCTCTCCTTGATTCAATCATTTTATATTCTGTTGACAGATTAATCACCCTAATCACTTTTCTTTCCCTAGTAAATTAAGTCCAAATGCCTCACACCCAGAATTCAGAACTTCCCACTATTGTACTCCAACCAACATAGTAAAAGTAAAGCAGCTGTTACCTCTGATTACTCCAAAACATACGAACTTGCTTCAATCATACAGAATGGATTATCTCTCCCCAAATAAATGGAGTTTTCATGCTGGTTCTTCTACCTAAAATATCTTCTATGTATACATATTAAAATTTCACACACCTCCAACCCCTGTCAAGACCCATTTAAAGTCTACTTCATCCCACAAGACTTAGTGAAATTCTACCAACAAATCTACTCATTCCTAACTGAAGCTGCTGAATAATATGTAGCTCTATACAATAAATAAGCAACATATTTACTTTTGATTTTTTTCTTTTGTTTTTTGGACCACACTCAGAACACTCAGTGTGCTCAGGGATCACTCCTGGTTCTATACTCAGGAATTACATCTGATTGGACTCAAAGGACCAGATGGGATTCTGGGGATTGAACCTGAGTTGGCCAAGTGCCCTCCCCACTGTTCTATCTCTCCTTCCCTCCTCCTTTTGATCTTAGACCACATGGGTGGTACTTGGAGATAACTCTCTGAACCCTTTGGGGGACCATATAGTGCGAGGAATTGAACCCAGGCCTCCTACAGGTGAAGCACAGGCTCCCACCCTTTGAACCATCTCCCTGCTCTTCATTTAATATTATCAGCAACTTGCACATGTCGTACATCCCTAGCTTGAATGAACCTTTTGGGTCTGATGGGGGGCTACATCTGGTAGTGCCCAGTAGCAAGTTCCTGCATGATGCTTGAGGGTCACTGCCAACAACTCGCAGAGGAACCTGAGGTGCAGGGGACTGAACCTGCACTTTCCACATGCAAAGCAGGAGTTCCAACCCTTTGATACAAGACTATTATTTATTTTAAATATAACTATTTGTTATAGTAAAGAATATGACAGATAATCCTAAAATAGCTGACTAAAATTTGAGACATTACATAAAATCCCATCTAACTGAAGAAGACAATTTTTAAAATAAGAGGCTAGCTTCATATTAACATTTCACATATCACACTATATAAGTATATGACATAATCACATATACACATGAGTCTAATTCAGAGAACTGGTTCATAGTACTCTTAATGCAGAATTTCTTTTTAGTGCTCTAAGAACCATCTAAAACTGGTTTTTATTTTTTAATCACTTTGATCCAAACTTAATTAGTGCTGGTATCTTAGCAACTAAGTACACAATGAAAAGAGCACTGTAGCACTGTCACTGTCATCCCATTGCTCATCGATTTGCTTGAGCGGACACCAGTAACGTTTCCATTGTGAGACTTCTTGTTACTGTATTTGGCATATCGAATACGCCACGGGTAGTTTGCCAGGCTCTGCCGTGCGGGCGGGATAGTCTTGGTAGCTTGCGGGGCTCTCCCAGAGAAAAAGAAATTTTTTTCCAATACAAAAAAAGCAAAAGCAGACAAAAGAAAGTTTTAAAAAGTTCTCTTTAATGAAAGAGAGGATACATATTTAAGTGATCTATTTTTTACTATCTTAAAAATTAACCAAACTATTTGCTAATGGAAATAGTGCTTATAAGAACTGCACAACTCTTGAATAAACAGTCTTCAATAAACAGTATTATCCCTATTTCTTGAACAGCACCAACTTTCAGAAGGAACTTGTTCCCCCCCGCCCCCCCCCCACCCTCATCGTGTAATCACACCAACACTCCCAGAAAATATCCAATAGCATGCTTATGAGCTTACTGTGTGAAATATCCAAGAGCACCTTGGAACTTTACCGAGGAGTACATGCCTAGTACAGGAACTGTGATTCGAATATTTAAAACAAACAGAAACCTTGATGTACCTTCACTTGGAAGAGTTAAAGCCTTTCTTTTACTTACTAAAGATGCAGATACTTTACTCAGCATTACAGTGTAGAAATATGGTACATAAAGACTGAATAGGAGGTAAGGGCCTCGCCTTGCATACTCTAACCCAAGTTTGATTCCTGACACTGTATGTGTTCTGAGCACCACCTGGGTTCACTATTGAGCAGAGCCAGGATTAGCCACTGAGGACCAGTGGGTATGGCCCCCAGGACCTCCACCTTCCCCTAGTCATACCCCTCAGCCGCCACATCATCAAGTTAATGGAAGTAAATCCGAGTACCAGGGTATTTTCTAGACAGCAAAGGTGAGTTATTTTGTAACAGACAGATTCCACTAAACAGTGGCAAAGCATGCTACGAGGGAGGTAAGAGTCTGTGGAAAGCTGTCTGGCTGGAAAGCCTGCCAACTTCAGCACAGCTTAGACCTGGTAATCTATTTTAATTTGTTTCCTATCCTACTCAGCATCATAAATTTACTAACTTAAACCTTCAATAAAAACAAATTACAAATAGATATTTTTTGTTTTTTTGTTTTGGGACTACACCCAGTGGTGCTCAGGGCTTACCCCTGGCTCTGTGTTCAGGGATCACTTCTGGTGGTGCTTGGGGGACTACATGGGGGTTCCAGGGATTGAAGCCACTCGACTTGTTGTTACCCTTTGTGCTATCTTTTAATTATTTGAATAATAAAAAATTATACAAAAAATTTTTAATTTTATGGTTTCATTTTTATTTTGGGTCACTTCAAAGTTCAGGGGGCTGAACTCTAGGTTTAGGAATTCACAGCATCCAGTCAATATTTAAGGTACAATCAATTTATTTTGGGGGAAGGGGAGCGCTATACCTGATGGTACTCAGGGTTACTTCTGGCTCTGTACTCAGAAATTACTCATGGTGGTGCTTAGGGGACCATATGGGATGCCAGGGATTGAGCCAGGTTGGCCATGTGTAAGGCAAGTGCTCTATCCACTGTCAGGTACAATTAATTTAGACAGTAGAGAATTTTCATAACTATGGCCCATTCCCCATTAATACATTAATACTTTTCCCTATAAATACAACTCTCTTTTCATCTTCTTTAAGTGAGTTGAGGTGGGGAGAGACAAACCTGGCAGTGCTCAGGGCTACCTCCTGGAACTGTGCTTAGGGATCATTTTTAACAGGCTTGTTGGACCATTAGAAGCCACCAGGGATAGAACCGAGACTTGGCTGTGTGCAAGGGAAGTGTGTTACTTGTACTATTATCTCTGGCCACAACTCTCATTTCTATGTAAAGACAACTGCAGCAGTTCCCTGTTTGGCAAAGTAAAGAGCCTTTACTCAAGAACCTTAATTCTCACTTCCTAATCAATGCATGTCAAGTTTCTGATAAATCCTCAAAATCTATTCAAATCTTCTCTATATTATTATCACTGATGATTCACCTTCATGGAACTTTGACTTTGAACACAGGACTTCAAGCCAGTCCAAATACAAATCTTATATCTTTTGGTATTTTCTTTTTTTTGAGTGATATTTATCCTCTAGAACCCATTCTCCTTCCACTTGGTCAACACAAGCAAGAATTGGCAAATATTTTCTGTGGAAGTAAATGTTTTAGGTTTGTGGGTCATTTGATCTCTACTGCAACTACTGAAGTCTGCCACTGTGGCATTAAAATAGCTATAAGTAACATACTAAAAAATGAACACAGATGTGTTCCAATAAAGCTTTATTCAGAACGAGTGGGCAAAATCTGACCCCTTATCTAAAGGAAATACATGCTACAGAATGGAATTAAAACCAGTCATCTGCAGATGAGACTAAAATACAGATATTTTTATTTGCCAAGATATTGTACCTTCTTCTAATTCAATCTCTGGATTGCTCTTTGGTAAATTACCACACTGAAAGCCTCATTTTCCCCATTTTTTCCTTATAAGTGGAACAAATAAAGATGTTAGAAATGCATAGCAGTGTATGTGATTATAGCAAAAGATAATAAAGAAGATTAATGTAAACGAATCAACTAGAATTTGAGACAGATTATGGTATAGATTCTGGACAAACTAGTCAGAAACTGAATGATAAATTTTATCTTGATAGGCTTCAGTTTCATGCTTAAAAAAAAGAAAAGACAAAACATAAAATGTATTGAGGAAAGCTCCCCCAATAAATGGTTCTGAAAAAAAAAAAAGATGCACAGGGATCCCTGAAACAATACACAAAAGTAGATTAAAGAGAGACTGGAGACCAGGCTATTAGATTCAAATCCATTAAGTATACTGAGAGTTTAAAAAAAAAAAAAAAAGCAGGGGTCTCCAGATTATTGAATCCAAAGGTGCTGGGTAAGGAAACAGAAGAAACAATAAACAAATGAAACTAGATCGAAGCAAAAATCTTACTTGATTGTGAAAGAAATGGCTGCAAAAATATAAAGATATCCTAATAAATGGGATAAAGTATTTGCCTACCATAGTTGTGACAAAAAGCAAACATCTAAGATCCAAAAAGCACTCAAAAAACCAAACAAAAAAGCAAACAATACCACTAAAAATGCGGAGTGGAGCTCAAGACTTTCCCCCAGATAAGACATAAAAACATGTGAAAAAGTGTCTAGCAGCACTGCTTCTCAGGAAAATGCAAATGAAAAGGATAATTAGAAAAAAAAAGAACCTGTGTCAGAATGATTGTTTATTTGGGGTCACAGGTTCTTTTGAAGTAACTAATGAAATATACACAGTGATTACCTACCACATCTATTATTTCTAAATAGAATTACTTTAAAATTGGGTTTAGACAAGAACAACCAGTGCTGGTGCTGGTGTGGGGAGAAAGGGACTCTACTGTTTCACTGTTGGTGGGAATGCCGATTTGGTCCAGCCCTTTTGGAAAACAATATGGACATTCCTTAAAAAACTAGAAATTGAGCTTCCATATGGCCCTACAATGCCACTTCTGGGAATATATCCCAAGGGTGCAAAACAGTACAGTAGAAATGACATCTGCTCCTGTATGTTCATTGCAGCACTGTTCACAATAGCCAGAATCTGGAAACAACCCGAGTGCCTGAGAACAGATGACTGTTAAAGAAACTTTGGTACCTCTACACAATGGAATACTATACAGTTATTAGGAAAGATGAAATCATCAAATTTGCTTATAAGTAGATCATCATGGAGAGTATCATGCTAAGTTAAATGAGTCAGAAAGAGAGGGACAGACATAGAAGGACTGCACTCAGTTGTGGAATATGAAATAACATCATATGAGACTGACACCAAGGACAGTAGAGACAGGGCCAGAAATATTGCTCCATGGTTGGAAGCCTGCCTCATGAGATGGGAGAGAAGGCAGCTGGACTAGAGAAGGGATCACTAAGTCAATGATGGTTGGAGGGATCATTCCGGAAGGGAGATGTTTGCTGAAAGTAGATAAAGACCAAACATGACAACCTCTCAGTATCTGTATTGCAAACCACAATGTCCCGAAGTACAGAGAGATAGAGTATGGGGGAAATTGTCTTCCACAGAAGCAGGGGGAGGGGTGGAATTGGGTGTACGTGTGGGGGAAGATACTGGGGACATTGGTAGTGGAAAATGTGCACTGGTGGAGGGATGGGTATTTGATTACTGTACGACTGAAACTCAAACATGAAAGGTTTGGAACTTTATTTCATGGTGACCCAATTAAAAAATTAATTTAGAAAATAATTGGGTTTTTTGACCATTTCTGGAGTGACTGCTGTGCCACTAAAGTTCGTGTGAGTTTAGCTTTATGTCGACATCACTTCATAATTGAAAAGTAATTACATATATAACAATTGTTTTATCATGTGAAATGGTTCATGCTTCAATTTTTGATGATGGCGGAATTTAAATTTCATTTTCTGTGACATGGGAAAGAACCAAGCTGTGGGTAAATGCACTTTTAAAGACCCTGACATGTTCTTGTTAGGTGCTGCCAGCTTGTCAAAGGAAAGGACTGCTCCAAGACCTCTGCCTGTACTGCTGAAGCCAGCCTTACTTCTGCTGCATTTGGATTCTGTCCCCAAGAAGTGAAGAAGTAGAGAATCCCTGACCGTAGACAGGACACATCCAATGGTAAAAGATTTATGCTATGTACATATTAGATGGCAATTTTCAGAGTGGAGCAACAGTACAGTGGGTAGGTCATTCGCCTTTCATGTGGCCAAACTGGATTTAATCCTTAGCACCCCATTTGGTGCCCTCAGCACCACCAGTAATTCCTGAGTTTTAAGTCAGTAGTCACACCTGACCATGATCAGACCCAAAACCAAACCAAACCAAAACTTAGATGATAATTTTCTTCTCGTTATTATTAAATTCTCAATATGCACTTTCTACAATATGTACTTAATAAATTGAGCAGGGGGACTGGCTAAATCCAGAAGTGCCCAGAGGCTACTCCTGGCAGTTCTTAGGTGAGAGCCGGATGCAATGCCCAGGAAATCATGTGCCATGCTGAGGATTAAACCATGGTCAGGCACGTGCAGGGCGAGTGCCTTAATTCTTGTGCTATCTCCCTGGCCACTCATGTACTGCTTTTGGGGATGATGGAAAATTCTGAGTGGTGCTCGGGGGTTGTACAGGACCACCTAACCTAGTTCTATTTGTGTCTCGCAGAGAAGGTGGTCCCTAAGACTCCTCTGCAGTGCTCGGGGGACCAAGAGTACTTCCTGGGAATCAGCACAGCAGGCATATACTTCAGTCCTGTGAGCTCTCTCCCTGGTCCCGCAAGATCAGTGCACTGTGATGACACTGAGCTAGAATTTTCAGGTTAGGAGAAGCTCTTGGGAACATCATGCTCAATCTTACAAGAGAAAATTGAGATAGAGATCAGCTAACTGACCTTCTTAACAAACAAAAATCCTGCCTGCAAGAAAAATTGGTTATTAGATAGAGATAAATACTATTAAAATCTAGATTTTTTGATCATTGCAATTAGAAGATTAAGACCGAGACAGTGGGTCAAAGATTCTTTTCCTTTTTATTTACTAGTACTATGTAAGAAACAGCCATTAAAGCTTAAATTAAGCTCTGAAGCTTTGTTTTAATTGTAGAAATGGAGATCATATGTTGCACAGGGATATACAATCTCTGGAACCATCTAGATAGAAAGAGAGAATGTAAAAGAATGCATTTTTAACTACAATTTTCTTCTGTATAATTAAATTTGTGGCTGTTGGTAAAACCCTGGCAATATTTTGTGGGTTAACATGGTTCTACACTATCATTAATTACATAACGCATACCATATGTTCGGCCTGTCCAAGTTAGGATGTAAGTATCTTTACAGAAACATACTGATAAAATCAATGATGCAATGAATGCATAAAGAAGTTTTTATTTCCACAAACATTTTTGTCTAATGTGAAAAAGCATTAAAAAATTAAGAAATAAAACATGTGTATTTTCTTCCTTATTTTAAGATTTTCTAATTCAGATGTTGTAGATTTGAAAAGAATAAAGAAATGTTTAGGGACATAATGACTGGTGAAATAATTCATGTTCATCACTATTAGTTATATTTTAAAAATCACGTTTAAAGATTACTGCATCAATGAAACTGATGTAATCTATTTGTAACTCAAGAAACATAAAACCTTAATTTTACATGATTTTCAGGAATATTTAAAAGAGCACCTTAACAAGGAACATTATCAAAAAGAGGACGCAGAGGAAAATTATTCTTAAATTCAGATTTAAAATTCAAATGTAGGAAACCCCAGCAACGGTAGTGAGTTGTGTGTTGAAACATGGAATGTAATCGAGATAAGCGCAAATGAAGTGAAACTTATCACGTATAAGGGTGGGGACTAGGGAGGTGGGAGGGGGCGGCAGATATACTGGGGGGGTTGGGGATGGAAGATGGGCACTGGTGAAGGGAGGGGTGTTTGAATATTGTATAACTGACATAATCCTGAGAACTTTGTAACCCTCCACTTGGTGATTCAATAAAAAAAAAAAATAAAAAAAAATAAAATTCAAATGTAAACATTCAAGATTTTAGTTACATGTATGTGTGCACACATAGCTTAGTCAGGGGCAAGTACTGCACATAACAGCATCCTTCTGCTCACTAACATATCTGCAGAGAATTAGTCTCACTCGTCTAGTCTCTAGCCAAAATTAATGCTTTTCCTTTACAAACCTATATTTGCTGAGTTTTTGAGTAGTATTACTTTGATGCATATCACTAAAATCCTCTAAGTACATGCATTTCCTCCAATATTGATTGAGGTACTGTGATTCACAATCTTTTACTGAGAGTTTCATAATACAATGTTCTAACACCAAACCTACCAGATTATCCGCACCCCACCATCAATGTCCCAAGGTCTCCCCATCTTCCACCCCCTCCCTGAAACACATTTCTCCCCAATCCGAAAACCCCCACCTCCGTGGTATGCTCAAATCTCTCGACCAACTCTTGGGTTCTACTGCCTTTGGCCATGTGTTGTTTCCTTACTATACTTCTGTATATTCCTCGTATGAGAGATCATTCTGGACCTGTCCATCTCCCACTAACGTCACTCAGAAGATGACCTCTAGTTCCATCCGTAAAGTGACGACCATTTTTTCCAGATGAGTAATATTTCTCTGTGTATACATATACACAAATATATACATATTACACACACACACACACAAACACACACTCTTATTCATTTATCTGTCCTCAGACACTTGGGTTGTTTAAACACAATGCAAGTGTTTGTTAATTAAAATTTATCTTTTATAAGGCTTCAAATTAAAAAAATTCAATCTGACTGAAAAGATGACTAAACCTATAAACAGCATTTAAAACAATAAATTCTAAACAACTTGTCTTAAGTCAATTTAATTATTATATGAAAATGCTAGTTTCATTAGCACTTAGAAATGAAATAGAAATATTAAAAATGGGGGAAAAGTGGGTTTTTAAGTTACTAAGTGAGGAAAAATCTATCATCAAAATAACCTTGATTTCTGAGAAGCATTCCTCACAAAAGTTGCAAAACTGTACTGAGAATACTTTAGTTTTTATTAATATAATCACACTTTTAAAATGTGTTTTTTGGCCAAGAATGTGGCCCAATGGCAGAACGCCTGACTTGAAAACATGAGGCCTGGGTTCAAGTCCTGGCACCGTACCAAAAAATTAAATGTTCTCACTGTAAATTTTTCCTCAACTTAACTTTTTTCATTTTAAAAAAACAAGCTTGAAAAAAAAGTTGAGAGAATATTACAATGAACATTCATAGCATTTTCCTATATTTATCAATTAGAACTAGTTCTATATGCTTTTATTCCTGAACCACTGAAATGCAAATCTGAAATATATTTTTCTCAAGTTAAGTCAGTATCTCTTATGAGGCAGTTTTACAATGGTGATACAATATTACTGCTTCTGTACTTAAATCTATAGCTGTCTCAGAATAATCTATATCACAAGTTTACTTAATCTATAATTTTTTAAATAATTTATTTTTTAATTAGTGAATCACCATGAGGGTAGTTACAGATTTATACATTTTCGTGCTCATGTTTCCCTCATACAAAGTTCGAGAACCCATTCCCTCACCAGTGCTCATTCTCCACCATAAATAAACCCAGCATCCCTCCCCCCCAATCCCATCTCCTCCCACCCCACCCTGCCACTGTGGCAGGGTATTCCCTTTTATTTTCTATCTCTCTAATTAGGTGTTGTGGTTTGCAATAAAGGTGTTGAGTGGCCATTATGTTCAGTCTCTAGTCTACACTCAGCACCCATCACCCTTCCCACGAGTGGCCTCCAACCCATTTTACTTGGTGTTCCCTTCTCTATCTGAGCTGCCCTCTCCCCAGAATGTGAGGCCAGCTTCCAAGCCACAGAGGCAACCTCCTGGTACTTATTTCTACTATTCTTGGGTGTTAGTCTCCTACTCTGTTATTCTATATTCCACAGATGAGTGCAATCTTTCTATGTCTGTCTCTCTCTTTCTGACTCATTTCACTTAGCATGATACTTTCCATGCTGATCCACTTATATGCAAACTTCACGACCTCATTTTTTCTAACAGTTGCATAGTATTCCATTGCATAGATGTACCAAAGTTTCTTCAACCAGTCATCTGTTCTAGGGCACTCGTGTTTTTTCCAGATTCTGGCTATTGTAAATAGTGCTGCGATGAACATATAAGTGCAGTTAATCTACAATTTTTTAAAGTTTTATCTGAGAAGCAAGTATTACATTTCCTTGTCAATTGTTTATAGTATTTGAATCTGAAATAGTCTGTTTCAATCCTCTTTATTTGGTCTCTGAGTAAATGGCATTTTAACTATTCTAGACCATTCCATATCTGGAACAATGTTTTACACTCATGACTGGCTGGCTCTGATAAAATTTTGTGCAAAAAAGCAAACATTAAAGAAAAAAATAAACAAAAATAACACAGCATGTCATTAGGAGACACATCACCCTTGCTAAGAAATCACATTGAATCAAGTGGTTAGAATGAATTATGTCCCTTTTTAAATGACTAAATTTAAAGATCATTTTGTCTAAAAACATCATTGTAGAAAAAGCAAATACACTGAACATGAAAGATAATTTTCTTTTTCTAACTTTGTCTTGTTTTCTTCTTTGACACCGTTCTCTTTGAGAAAAAGCTTTTTCAAAAGGGACTGGTAGAAAGGAAAAACAATGCTATCTTTTGATGGTGAATGCGTGACTTATTCATCCTACATTTCATGCATGATTTAAACATGAGGTGAAAGGGGCTGGAGCAATAGCACAGTGGGTAGGGCGTTTGCCTTGTACGCGGCTGAACTGGGTTCGATTCTCAGCATCCCATATGGTCCCCTGAGCACCGCCAGGAGTAATTCTTGAGTGCATTGCCAGGTGTGCCCCAAAAAGCAAAAGCAAAAAAAAAAAAAAAAACAAAAAACCTCAAAAAACCCCCCAAAAAACAACACAAAAAAACATGAGGCAAAAGACTGTGGTAATTTTCTATAGAAGATTATTTATTTATCTATTTATCTATTTAATTAATTAATTAATTAATTTATTTATTATGGTCTGCTTTTTGGGTCACACCCGGCGATGCACAGGGGTTACTCCTGGGTTTGCACTCAGGAATTACTCCTGGCGAGTTCTTGGGAGACCATATGGGATGATGGGAATCGCACCCGGGTCAGCAGCGTGCAAGGCAAGCGCCCTTACCCACTGTACTATTGCTCCCACCCAGATGATTTCTTTTTAGGAAAAGTAATGACTGCTCTAAAAATTAGGTTAAAAAAATAACAGTCCTCCGAATTAACAAAACCATAATCACAAGACCATAATCTACCATTCCTTCTTCAATTTGAAAGTACTCAGAAAAACAATGACATGGGGTACTTAATACTAGAATGATTTTAGTCATTTAAAACATTTTCCATGAAATGAAACAAAAATGCTGGGCAAGTCAGATAGTACAATGGGGAGCACACATGTCCTGGACCGACCTGACCAAGGTTCAATCCCGGGCACCACCTCTGAGCCCACAAGTGGTGATCTCTGGGTGCAGAGCCAAGAGTAAGCCCTGAGCACAGCTTGGGTGTGGCCCCCAAACCTAAACAAACCTAAACAAAAACAAACAAAAAGTCCCCACTGGAGATGTAGCTTAGTTCAAACTCACACACTGCAGAAAAATAAAACGAGAGAAAAATATAAAAGACAGAACTGTTATAAATTTACATTTTCTATGTCAAAGGTTTATGATTCAATTAAACATCAATCCTCAAGAGAAAAAAAGAGGGTCGGAATGACAGTACATTAGACAGGGTGCTTGATTTGCACACAGCTGGCCCAGGTTCGATTCCCGGCATCCCATGGATAGGAGACACACACACACACACACACACACACACACACACACACAGTATATAGAAATGTTTGGATCTAATCTTATAGAGCTTACTATAAAATATGTAAGTGCAAAATATTTGTACTACATAACATTATGTTTTACTACATATTCTGAAAGAAAAGGACTTTGAGGACTCTTGAATTTTGTACAATCCTATGATGATCACTGTTTATAGTTTTATGAATGTAGGCAACAAAATCAATGTCTTCTAAAACCACAAAAAGGTTACAGAGCAAGAATGCAGTGAGTAGACACCCGCATAGCACATGGCTCCAGCCCTGGCACCCCATATGATCCCAGAGACTGACCTTGGGCGCAGAGCCGGTGTGAACCCTGAGCAACACCAGTGTGGCCACACACAACAAACCAAACCAAAAACAAACAAACAAACAAACAAACATGAAATGCTTATTGTTTCAAAATAAATAAAACCACAAAACCTCATCAGGATTAGGGAGCCACTCTTGAACGGAAAGACCAATGGTAACTGCATCAAAATGTACACTTCATAAGTTTGGATGCAACAACTAGTGTGTCTATATTTGTGAAATAAATCATTATCAAGAATAAAATAAGAAGTGCTTATTGATCCTGAGAACATAATATGTCCATTACCAAGGACATACAATGTGACAAGACTACAACTTCCATTTTTAATGCTCACCAGAAAAATTTTATTGTTTTATGTTACAAATAAAGCAATTTAAGAACCAGAATGGTACATAACTGCCTCAGACAGCTAGTAAGAACATTACTCACATTACTAAACTCAAAATCATAAGCCACACAACATTTCTAAGGTAAACAAGAACTCCATCGATTTTTATGATAAAGTTTTAAACATTGCAAGACACATTATGGTTCATAATACAAACATGATGGTCTCTCAGTATCTGTATTGCAAACCATAATGCCCGAAAGGAGAGAAAGAGTAAGAAAGAAGGTGTTTGCTACAGACGCAGGGGGTGGGGTGGGGTGGGGGTGGCAGGAGGGATAGCTGGGAACATTAGTGGTGGAAAATGAGAGATGGTTGTTTGATCACTCTATGACTGAAATTCAATCATGAAAGCTTTGTAACTATCTCATGATGATGCAATTAAAAATTATAAAAATAAATGTTTTATAAGTTATCACTCATTTGAGATATTGAATATAAAAAGTATCTAAAAGTAAAAGTCAATCATTTTGTATCCTGCTCAAGGTATTATTATTTTTTTTGAAATTCTTTCTTATTTAATATTTTGAGATGATCGTTTTCCTTTTTTCTTTTGGTGCTCTTTTTTTTAAATTATTTTATGCCTTCCAAGTCATACAGAATATTCTTCAACACTGCCTTGTTGAATGCTCTGCTATTTTATTTTGTTTATTTATTTTTTGCATGTGGACCACACCCAGCTGTTCTCAGGGATCACTCCTGGAGGGCTATAAGGACCAGCTCCAGAGACCTGAAGGGCTGCTTGTAATAAATGTTTAAAACTTTATGTAGTAGTGGGGCTGGAGCGATAGCACAGCGGGTAGGGCGTTTGCCTTGCACGCGGCCGACCCGGGTTCAAATCCCAGCATCCCATATGGTCCCCTGAGCACCGCCAGGAGTAATTCCTGAGTGCAGAGCCAGGAGTAACCCCTGTGCATTGCCAGGTGTGACCCAAAAAGCAAAAAAAAAAAAAAAAACAAAACAAAAAAAAACTTTATGTAGTATTGGGCTGGAGCAATAGCACAGCGGGTAGAGTGTTTGCCTAGCATGTGGCCGACCCATGTTCGATTCCCAGCATCCCATATGGTCCCCTGAGCACTGCCAGCGGTAATTCCTGAGTGCAGAGCCAGGAGTAACTTTGGTGCGTTGGCTGGGTGTGACCCAAAAGCAAAAAAACAAAACAAAATCCTTTATGTAGTACTGGGAATCAAACCTAGGTCAGCCATGTGCAAAGCAAGCACCTTACCCACTGTAGTATCTGTCCAGACCCGGTTCCGTTATTTTCATTTAAACATTCTACATAAAACTTATTTTAAAATCATCTTGAAGTTGCCTGGGTTTTCTTTTTTTGGGTACAACATAAGAATTGCTATTTTTTCTTATAAAAAAATTTTATGCCACTACCTCACACTGACCAATCTTTACTTGACTGAGTTTGAATGCCAATATCCATTAATCACGTAAGAATGTATGAGGGGTATTTCATCTCTGCCCCAGTTCAGTAAATATCAGTGTCCCAATAGTTACTGAGCAAAGAAAGATAAAGCAAAGCAATGGGAACAACAGTTAAATAAAAAGCGTAATTGTAATTTGATAAAAAGTTATATTTAAGGGGTCAGAGAGATAGTACAGTGCAGTGCAAGATTATAATCTCCCCAAACTGAATAAATACCTATAACTTAACGATATATTTTCCAAATTGGCTGAAATGTAATTCTTGGTAACATCATCTAAATTAAGGTTTACCATGTAGTAATTTGATACATATATGTAACATACCATGGAATGGTTCCTAATAAAAGGTTACCTACAAACACCTTTTACTTACTATTCACCTCACAGTGACGAGAATATTTGAGATATACTCTCTTGGCAACTTTTAAGGAGACAATATTGCTAACTAAATAAGTGAAGAGATGGAGTAATGGAGACA
Organism: Sorex araneus; assembly: GCF_027595985.1. Lineage (NCBI taxonomy): Eukaryota > Metazoa > Chordata > Mammalia > Eulipotyphla > Soricidae > Sorex > Sorex araneus. The sequence goes on from NC_073304.1 coordinate 116,845,003, forward strand.
GAAAGTAGATTTTTCTTACCAGCATTCCAAGAATTCACACTGCATAATTGTAACTGCTCTAGGCCAAAAAATTCTACTGATAAATGCTAAAAATCAATGAGAAAAACTTTAAAAAACAGGCTAGCTGTATAGTACCACATTAGCTCCTCGCATAAGGCAGTGCTTCATCAGCTTGTCCTGAGAGTGGGCTGGTCTCATTTCTGAAGAAAGTACAGGGAAAGGAAAATGTGGCTAATCAGGCAAAACACTGACAAATGCTATCTCAACTAGGGAATCATGGTCACTATCAGAGTGAGTTGTCTTTGTAGAGTCTTGAAGATTTTCTGACTATAGTTTCATATCATCTGCAAATAGTGATAGCCTGACTTCCTTCTCTATCTGGATGCCCTTGACATCTTTTTCGTGCCTAACTGCTATGGCAAGCATTTCCAGTACTATATTGAATAGAAGTGGTGAGAATAGGCAACGTGTCTCGCCCCTGGCCATAGAGGGAAGGCTTTTAGTTTTTCCCCATTGAGAATAATGCTTATTGTGGGCTAATGATAGATGGCTTTGACTAAACCTTGGAAAGTTCCTCTAACTCCCATTTTGTTGAGAGCTTTTATCATAAGTGGGTGCTGGGTCTTGTCAAATGTTTTCTCTGCATCTACTGATATGATCATGCGTTTTCTTTTCTTTTCCTTTATTGATATGCTGTATTATGTTGATTGTCTTGCGAATGTTAAACCATCTTTGCATCCCTAGGATGAGTCCTACTTGATAGTGGTGTATGATTAGCATGTAGAGAGTATCATGCTGAGTGAAATAAGAAGGAGAAGGACAGACAGAGAAGGACTGCACTCATTTGTGGGATAAAAAGTAAGACACAGTATGACATTCAGGACAGTAGAAACAAGGGCCAGGACGAATGCTCCACCGTTGGAAGCCTGCCTCAAGGGTTGGAGGAGAGGGCAGTTGGGATAGAGAAGAGACCATTATAACAGTGACGGTTAGAAGGGATCACTCTGGATGGGAGATGTGTGCTGAAAGTGGGTAAAGGACCAAACACGATGGCCTCACAGTATCTGTATTGCAAGTCATAATGCCCAAAAGGGGGTGGGGAAGAAGAATGGAGGGAGGGAGATAGAGAGACACAGAGAAAAGTGCCCTCCATAGAGGCAAGAGGGGAGGAGGGGTGGCAGGAGGAATACAGGGGATATTGGTGGTGGCAAATATACACTGGTGGAGGGAAGTGTGCTGGAACACTGTATGACTGGAACCCTTGTAACCCTTGTATCTCATGGTGATTCAGTTTAAAAAAGAGTTAGGGCTAGACAGTATAGTGGATAAGGTACTAGCATTACATGCAGTGAACCTTAGTTAGATCCCTGGCATCCCATATGGTCCTCTGAGCACAGCCACGAGTGGCTCCCAAACCAAAAATATACATATATCATGTATATCAGATAATTCAGTGATACTTTTCTGCACAAACCTCTAGTCTGAGTTGAAATCATAAGGATACAACATCCAAACCCCAAAGGAAGATGCTCAACAAAAAAACTTAACCATCACTCTTCACAAGCACCGAGGTCATTAAAAACAAGACAAGGAGAGAAAGAGCAACTTTCATAGGAGCAACTGAAAAATGTGGTACATGATGGTATGATGCCAATTACAACCACTGATTGGGTGCTGGGACAGGAAAAATAAACTAAAAAACTGGGGAAATGCAGTCTATATTCTTGTTAGTAGAACTATACAAATGTAAACCAACTTTTGGGGGGAGGAGGGGGCTTGGGCTGAAAGGAGTGGTGCTCAAAGCTTCCTGCTGGCTCCGCACAGGTGTCACTGCTCTGGTATTCAGGGACCATATACAGTGCTTGGCCGTAGGCAAGACAAATTAACATTAGTACTGTAACTCCCATCCTATTTTTCTGGCCCTACCATATTTCTGCTAAAAATCTCAATAGCTATTTAAGATACAAACAGTAAAAGATGATAGTTGAGGAATACATGGGAAGCTTTCTGTAATGTCTGAACTCGTGGCTCATCTATATTAATTTCTAAATAAAATCATGTAAAAAAATATCCGGAATGGAAGAACAGCACATTCCCACCAGAATTGGGTTAAACAATCTGCTAACACCAAAAAATGCTGTTAAAAGAATATAGAAAGATGGAAAAGAAAGTATGGAAAAATACATAACCAATCATTTTTTTACCTCATAAGTAGACTTTCTGTCATGATGGAAATGCCCTGTCACTGTCCAGTTAGCTAAGTCACTAGTTAGTGATAGCTGAGCCTTGAATGTGACTGTATGAATATATATTCTATTCAATATGATATTAAAAGTTGAACAGTACACTTCTATATGTTCTCACAACTTAGAGGCAATACATGAAAATCTCACAGCAAACTTTGGGAGAATATGTGGTACCAGGGACTGAATCTCAAAGTTCTGAGTTATCTCTGAAGCACAAGAAACAATTTTTAACAGTATTACGTGTTTTTGACCACATATATACATGCATATATATTTATATATATATATACCTCAACTCCTACAAAAATCTAAATGAACACATAAACCCTTTACTCTATATGATATGAACAGAATAACAAAACCTATAAAACACTGTTTATATAACACAATGGTAAAATTTAACTGTTAAATAATGGTTCACTAGTCGATTTTTTGTATATGACTTAAAAATTGCTATCATAAATGTTTTTAAAATTATGTTGCGGGGTGCAGAGTGATAGTATAGCAGAGAAGGTGCTTGTCTTGTAAGCAGAGACCTGGTTTTGGACTCTGGCACTGCAGATGGTACCCTGAGCCTGCCAAGAGTGATCTCAGAGCGCATTTAAGTGTGGCTCAAAACCTGTCTGCTCAAATGACAAGCACAGGAGAAATGAGAAGTCTTCAAGTAGTGATCCACTTTATTATTGAGTTCAATGAAGAGTTCATAGTTTATTAAAATGATACATTATACAAACTAGCGACAAATCTATGATTAATATTTAAAATGCTATTATCCAATTCTCTATCTTATATGCTATACTGTATTTCATAAAAGCTCTGCTAATGAATATAGAATATGTGGCTGGTTGTACTATTCACTTATGATAATATAGTAAAAGTGATTCCACTAAAAATAATCCTTAAGAATAAAATGAGGAGCCAGAGGGGCAGTACAGCAGATGTGGGGGAGGGGGATGTGTTTTTACCTGTCATTGCCCAGGAGTTACTCCTGGCTCTGCACTCAGGAATTACTCCTGGTGGTGCATAGGGGACCATATGGGATGCCGAGGATCAAACCTGGTTCAGCTGCCTTGCAATGACAGGTAAAAACCCAAACAAAACAAGACAAAAAAAATCCAAATAAATAAACAAGAAAGAACTGATGTAAGTAGGTTATCATATCAAAGGGAACACCAGATTACTAGTTATAATGTTTGCGGAATGTAGGTTTGTCTAAGTGTGGGAACTACTGGTTCCTCACCTCAACATCAAAAGGAGCCCAAAGAAGTCTCAAATAGGTGGTTTTAAAAATAAGAACAGCAAGAAAGCGACTCTCGGTGGGACTGGTGTTGGAACATTGAAAGCCCACACTGAACTATGTACAGCTTTGTCAACCACAGTATGTAAATTAAAATTATTTTAGTAAAAGGAAAGGCAAAGTAAGCTATGCATCAGGGGAGGGTGTGCTGAGGCAGAAGGTGGGGTGCGGGGCCCTGAAATGGGGGGTGGTGGAACAGGCATTGATGTGGGTGTGGTGTTGGGATATTCTATTCAGGAAACCCCATCATCGACATTATTACAAACCTACAAATCACAGTGACTAAGTTTTTTTTTAAAAAAACTTAAAAAAAAAGAGCAAAAAGTAAGTTAAAGTACAGGCTGTATCTTAAGAAAATAAGGGCAGAATCTCTCAAAAGCCATCTCTGTCCATCTCCCAGATGCTGCTTCATACCACCCACTCCTTTATCACCTTCTCCCTCTTCCCCGATCGGAATCATCGACCAGCTGGGACTCTAGACTAGAAACAGTACTTAATGGAAAAGGGCACTTGAGAAGAGAAGTTGTACTTTAACACTGTCATAAAATACAGAAAGTTAAGAGGAGGAAATCGCTTACATGGTGTAGAGAACTAATGAGGAAATGTGGACCAAAGGAGAAAAGGATGGGTACTTGGTAGCTGTCAGTGACAAAGGAGAAACGAAGCTTTTTCTGTATCTGGTGTTTCATAAAGATGCTAGCTATCTTCTCTAGCAGAGAATTAAATGAGATTGCAAACTCAAATATCATACAAAACCTCATATAAGGTTACTGGGTGCTAGGAGCTCAGCTAATATTTAATGGATACTTTAAACAAGAATGGAGAGTGAAAATGAACAAGGAATTTCATATGTAAAGAAAACAGATGAAGTGAAAAGTAAACTTAGAAAACTTTGATTAGGACTATGAGAGTGACATATTGTTAGAAGGCTATTCAGAAACTAAGGGGGTCTGGAAAAGCATTCACAATTTAAAAAAAATGTTAAAAGAGGCTCTTGTTCTTTCTTTGAAAGATTCATCTCCCCCGCCCAACCCTGCGTTATTGGGTCACACCTGGCGATGAACAGGAGTTACTCCTGGCGGTGGTTGGTCTTTGCTAAATAGTTAAGATGATATCAGGTGCATTCAGGGTGGTATGGCCACAGACTTTGTTAAATAGTTTAATGTCAGGGGGAGGGGGAAAGGTACACAGAATTATTTTCTAGATCAATAGCCTATATTTACAAAAGGTAAAACTCTGATTAACTTTTCTGGTCTGTATTTTCAAAAATATATTTAAAAATATATATACAAACAAAAATAAAGTCATATATTCGCTTAACATTTTAATCTTTTTATGAAGACCTACAATTTCTTGAATTCATGTCCAGATTTGTGAAACTGGATCGAGGGTTTTTATTTATTGCATGTAAATACTACTAAATCACTAAATGTCTCATGTAACAGATATTAAACGAAGACATGACATTTCAACTAATGAAGCAAAGCCATTTATCTTGAAATTTTCTTGCTATGGAAAGAGAAACCTTTAAATGTGGCCTTAAGTTTGCAAAAATCAGCAACTTTAATCTATCCACTTTCTTTTGACCTTTACACTCAACCTCAAAAAAATGTTCGGCAACATAAATTTGATCTCAAAAGGCTGCTGCAGAGCTCATTTTCTGCTGTTTTTCCATTAGGTATTTATGGGACTTGCTAGTGTTACAAGGGACTAGTAAAACGCCAAAGTAATCCTGCAGTTCCTGTGTATGAATTCAGCTTTTCCCTGTGAGATGATAACTTTCCCCCCCCCTTGTCAAGGCCTTTTCAGAATCAAGTATAAAATTAAGACTATAGGTGCAATGTTCTTTTTTAAGAGGTAGGATGGGTGAGTTGGTCCAGCATAGAAGGAAAGAACATTAACCCGGTTTAACTATTGAAACAAAATAATTTTTTAAGCCATTAGGTAGCTTGTTACACATTTGTACTAATTGAAATCACAGCATGATTACACAGGATAGAAACTGAATCCAATGAATTCTGAAGTTTGTGTGCATGCCTCCTCTTAACAGCACAGGAAACCAGCTGCTTCCATTTATGAACAAGATTGAACACATGTGCTCCAGTGTACACATGACATAACACGTAACGCTATACTTTCAAACACGCCTGCCAAGATGGGGAGGGAGAACAAATATGTTAGCGAGACAAAAAGCATTATGTATGTGTGCGTGTATATGTACACACATACATATACGCACAGAGATTTTTAAAGTCTAAGAGACAAAGAAAAAAGTTGTGCTGCCATTAATTTGCTTTATAATCAATTATAAATGGTGAAATATATAGATGAAGTCACTCATTACCAAGGCCCAAACAAACAAACAACAAACAAACAAAAAGTCAATGATAACTATCCATCACCCACCAAGGACAAGGAAATATTAGTCACAAGATAGTGTTTCTAAAAACTTTTCTTGTACAAGTAAGCCCAACCCCCCCAGTTCCTTCATCTTAACAAAGGCTCCATATTGGATTCATTTCCGTCTCTCATATCTTTCAATCAGTGTTGGATATTACATCTACCTGCAAACCACAGTAAGAAACTGATCACTTCTCAATCACTCCATTGCCAATACCATAAACCAAGTCATTCAGTGGGCTTAGAACAGATAGAACTATATCCATGTGCCCCATTCATCCACAGCAGTTAGAATAATCCTACTAGACTACAAGCCAGGCTACGTTTCTCCACTACATAAGACGTAAAGGGTTTGAACAGAGAATACAAGAAAGTCTTTACAGAGACCTATTTAAGTCTTGACAATATGCCTCTCAATTCTTCCCCTCAAAAATGAAACCTGCGACATTGCTTATTTCATTCTGGCTACATTAGCCTTTTGGATTTTTTTAAAAAAATTATTCCTTTTTGTAGAGCAAGGGATTGAACCCATGAATTTACACATGCAAGACAAATCCTTTACTGATGAACATCCTAGGGACATCCTTTCGTTTCCCAACTATGCTAACAGGATTGCGTCATTCCCATTTATTTCCCAGTCCAAATAGTTTTTCTCCCTAGTATGAGCAAAACTAGCTCCTAAACTTCAAGTCTTTATTTCAAGACTGAAATAGCATTTACTCCTAGCTGTGCACCCAGGGGTCATTCCTGGTTGGGCCCTGGGGAACAGAGAGGGTCCCAGGGATTGAACCCAGGTCAGTGGTGTACAAGGCAAACACCTTACCTGTCTAGGAGCTCTAGTTCCTAAGGAGCTACACATTTTCTAAGAACATTTCAAGTGATCATTATTATTATTATTATCATTATTATTATTATTATTATTATATTTATACTCCATCTTATTTGTTTTCACCTTAGAACCTTGCATCTTATTTGTTTTTCACCTTAGAACCTTTTTTTTTTTTAAAGAATGGGAGTACAGGGACGGAACTCAGGGCTTTATGAAAGCTATGCTCTTAGACTTTTAGTAACAAGTGAGCGAAAGGAAAATACAGCAATGGAACTAAAAATGTGCAAAACATGGGAAGATCTGTGTAAATTATATAGAGGGGATGTTTCTTTAAGTAATATAAAGGGTTGGGGAGATAGTACAAAGTGCTGAAATGCATGTTGCACACGTATGTGGCAACCCAGGTTAAATTCCCAGCAACGAAGGACCCCTCAAGCACTTCTGGGTATGTCCCCGTCATACGTACCAGTATGTGTACATGTACATGTGTACATGCGTGCGGGTGTGATATGCTCGGGCTTGCGCGCATGCACACACACACACACACACATTCTGATTTCAACCCACAGCATCAAATGGCTCCCTGAGAACAGAACTGACGCACCAAGTCCATGCTGCTGAACATCACCAAAAGTTCCCTGCCACCCACCTCCACCCCAACCCTGTAAATACGTATACAAGAAAACAACCGTATTGGATGGAAATTTCTCAAGAACTTGAGTTTAAGTTTTCGATGTTTATTGATGAAACTAAACTGTATCCCAGGGAAGGGGGTCATTCCTGGTAATGCTTGGGCTAAAATGTGGTGCTGGGGATTAAACTTGGGCCTCCCATACACAAAATATGAACGGACAGAGGGTAGGGCATTTGCCTTGCACTAGGGTGAACTGGGTTCGATTACTCTGTCCCTCTCAAAGAGCCCGGCAAGCTACCCGTGGCATATTCAATATGCCAAAAACAGTAACAACAAGTCTCACAACGGAGATATTACTGGTACCCACTCGAGCAAATCAATGAACATCAGGAGGACAGTGCTATGACAGTGCTACAGCCCTTTGAGGTATCTCCTCACTGAGACAGCCCATGTTCTCTTAAATGTTTTCTCGTTTCTAGAACTATGATAAAGATAAAAATGATAAAGATAAAACAGGCATAGTTTCTCTTTATCATACAAATTGTTTAACAGAAAAACTAACAATAAATTAAATATTTAGGATATTTATCAAATTAAAAAATTATGATATTACAAAAATATCAAAAGGAATGTTCTACATTTGCTAATACACTGTGTTTGGAGATATGGTATAAAAACAAAACAAACAAAGAAAAAGACACACAACAAAGAGATTAGGCTGTTCTCAAAACCTGTAAGACATTTGTGTAAGATTTAAAACAGACATATGCTTTTAAAGTCAAAAACTTTCAAATGCAACAGTTAATCCACACAATAATTCAACAACCAAGATAGGTTCAAAGTTCTAACAGATACCATATGCAACCTGTAATAAAACCTGAGTTAAGATATTTCAAGCAACAGGATAATTTCATTTTCCATTTTAAGTACCCATTTATTTTTTTAGTTAACAGGCTATGATATAGCACATGAAAATGCTGTAATTGTTATACAATAAAACTCTAGAACAGAATATTTTTATTAGTCAAAACAAGCTCAGATTTGGGAATGAGGACTGCAAAAACATTTTCCTATATTTTCTACATTATCTTTTACTGCAGAAGATAATGCACACTGGATTTACTGTTAATGTAGGAAGTCAATAAGTCTAGTAATTGCTAAAATAAATCTAGCTAAGAAAGTAAATGAAACAACAGAAGAGATATATTTAGTCTAGAAGAGGTATGAGCTCCACTATAAAAAATATTTAGTATATGGAAAGCTTGATGTACTTTTGCAATACGGGAAGATTAAGGGCTATATCTATGTTACTGCATGTTTAAGTCAGAAGTAAACAATTAAACAGAATGCAAGTAGTATTGATAGAAGTTATTGTTTGCCAAATGAAAGAAACAAGTCTTTGTTTTGACAATCGTAACAGTGCAGAGTATTTAAGCCATGCTGAGTAGGAAGGTGAGAAAGAATTTTAAATGGAATCAATCTGCAGATAAAATCAGATGTCAGCAGAGTAAAGCAAGAAATATTATTTATTATTTTATGTTAACAGTTTTTGAGACAAAGGAACAAGTGTCTAGCAGCTGAACCCAGAGAAGTTAGGAACTTAAATAGCATTGTTAAAAGGAAATATCATTTTCTATTTCTGGCTTCTCAAGTTTTCAGTCAGTTTACTCTAAGGAGTTGCTCTAAGTATTCCTTACTTTAATCACAGAAGATGTCCTATAAATTTAAAGACAGAAAGCTGGCAACCAACATCAGCAGTATTTCAATATTACAATAGTGTCTTTTATTAGAAACTCAGTACTCCTAACTCATTCATCTGCTAGACAGAACTTCCTGGCTAACAGTCCATTGTGATGACATAATTTCTGACAAAGGCATTCTCAGTAAAACGGAGACTACCAGAACTAATGATTATAAATTTACTTTAAATATTTTCTTAAACTGTTTATAATTCATGAACTAAAAGGAACAGTTCATTCAAATATCATGTCCTCGCGAAGAGACAATTTCAGAGAGGCAAAGACACGTAACAAAACCTTGCAGTTTTTGTTGGTCAGGAACAATTTTTATGTAGTTTTGTTTTGTACAGTATCCAATTAGGTACAGGGTGGAGATCAGGAAAAGAAGACAATCTGGCACTCTGGGTTAGATGGAACCAATTATAGTGAGCATAAAAGCATAATAGAAATTTTAGAGGTAAAAATATATATCCTTGAGTAGGAATCTTATTTGCATTATAAAAATTCCTAATGGTGTTGAACATCTGAAGAAAAAAATTTTATATATGTGCCATGTATTTTAAAGCCATGGTACCAAATAATTTCTCTTTGTGAGATAAATACCAAACAAATAAATGAGATGCACCAATGTCACAATCGCAAAGTAGGAGATTTATAATAAACCAAGTCCCAGCATCTGTTACCCCCAGAAATCAAAATGAGTTAGTGTAGGTGCATGTTTTAGAATCACATAGCTTGGGCCAAAATGACCTTTTGATTCACAGAGGTACCACAAGGACTTTTTGTGTTCCCATCAAAAACTGCATTATCTGGGATATGCTTGGGAGAACAGTGTCAAACAGTGCTCAATAGCAGGTATTCTGTCACAGTATTTCCCGTTGGGATAGAGGAACAGGTAGTTAGAGGCGGAAATAAGTTTCTGAATTCAAAACTTTTATAATTTGAAATTCACAAACAAAGCAGAATGTTTTCTAGTTAACTTTAAATTTTCATTAAGGGAGGCTAAAAATAAATGGGGTGGGGAAATGGGAAAGGCAGGGACTTTTTTTTTTTTTTAATCACTGTGAAACAAAAAAGGACCAATAAAGATGAAGTCAGTTAAAAAAAAAAGAAAACAAAAACCTGTCTTATTTTAGCAGAGAAAACGTTTGCCTTTGACTCTTGAATACAGAGAGCTATTATTTTATATAGAATTTTCCAAACTGTATCCTGTTGAACTCTAGTGTCCCCTGAGATTTAAAAAGATGGTCTATGAAAAATGGATTTTGTCACAGAGTAAAGAGAGCTGTTCAATTTTTGTCTATTATTGCATTTTCCAGTTAATATTTAAAAATGAAACACTTTTCTCACGGAATATAATTTGGGAAAAATACCTTTCCTCATATGTTACGGTTGGATGTGTGTATGTCGAAAGAAAAATGTCTTTTAATCAAGTTTGGTTGAACTCTCATTCTTTTCCATATTAAATTTTCAAGGAACCGAGAAAAAAAAACCTAGGAGTTGTGCTTGCTGGTTGTAAAGGTATGCAAAGAAAGCTCTTTATTTTTGTTTGTTTGGGCATGCTTATAAGTAGGGAAATGGTAATACAGGTGTGGTGTATAGAATAATCTATACTAAATTGGATTTCTGTCACCTTAGTGGAAGCAGAGGACAATAATAAAATGTGTAAAGCAAAATTGAACAACAGCTTACAACTTTTCTTTAGAGTAGGAGCAAGAATACTCAATCTTGAATACTAGAACAGAGCAGTAACTTCAAGGGGTGTAGTGGGAACGAAAAGGATAGAAGAGGTAAATCAAGGGTCAAAGGTTGAGCACAGCAGGAATGGTGCTTGCCTTGCATGCAGCCAGCCTGAGTTTGATCTCCACCACTACGTTTGATTTTGAAATTCAGAAAGTCTCCTATGTGCTATCAAGAGTGACTCCTGAGTGCAGAACCAGCAGTGAGCTCTGAACATCTGCTAATTACAATCCCAAAACCCAAATACAAATAAAAATCAAACTAAAACTAACATTTCTTGACCACCTTTTTTCTTTTTTAAAGTCATAGCATTTTGCATCAAAATGTTCTCATATAAAAATTAAAGCTACTTCCCACTAAAATTAAAGCTCCTTCCCCACCCCCCAAGATCTCAGACCTCACTGGTATTTCTCAAGACAACTGAAAGGTCAGGGGCTTGAGTCAATCAGGTGACCGTATTGCTGAATCACTGTCATCCCAGTGTTTGTCGATTTACTTGAACAGGCACCAGTAATGTCTCTATTACACTCAGCCCTGAGATTTTACAAGCCTCTCCTTACTCGTCTTTCACAATGATTGGAGGCTCTTTCAGGGTCAGGGGAATGAGGCCTATAGTTACTATTTTTGGCATATCGAATATGTAAATAAATTTTTTTCTAAGAAGATAAGGGAAACTACTCACGCCAGTGTTTCAAATATAAAGATGGTCTTCAACTATTATTTACAAGGCCCACGATACCAGCCACTGAATTTAGGGTCACAGAGCATTGCCAGCCTTCTTAACACAAAAAATTTCTGTACCTCAGAACATCAAGCGGGGTATATCATTGCTCTGCTCAAAACTCTGTGCTCTTTTAAAAAGATCAATTTTATCCCTGGCTAATAATTCGAAACTTCAGTGGTGTAGCTGAACATGTGTGTAGACACCACGAGGCACCAACTGGGAAAGCTGGGACAATAGTTTTGACACGATCTGACCCTTAAGGAATTCCGATCCCTCTAAGGCTTTCTGGAAAAAAACCCTGGCGAAGAGGGAGGACCCCCATCCTTCATCATAAGATGACTAGTAATATAAGACAACAGAATATGAGATGATGTTATGCAAGATAATAACATTTTATTATCCTGCTCCCTCTGCCCAGACACACTAAGAACCACCGGGTCCCTCAAAGCAAAGATCCTAATATATGACTGAGCTCGCAGCCTGTGTATGTATTCAGGGTGCAATTCCACAACTGCCCAAGGTATAGGTCACTATCATCACAACCACAACCACTAATATTCTCTGCCATAGTACACTTGGACCTCCTCTCACACTCACGTTTTAGCTCATGATTTCGTTTCTTTTAAATTTGACCATTTCCAGGCCGTTATTTCTCTCGTTAATACTTTGTCTTTTTCTGATAATTTCACTTAGCACAATTACCTCCAGCTTAATCCATATTGCTGCAAAAGGCAAGATTTTCTCTTATGGTTGAGCAGTACTGTGGATATATACCATAATTCCATTATTCATTTGTCTGTTGGATACCTGGAATGTTTCCATGTCTTGACTATTGTAATTAACATTGCACCGGCCCCAGCAGTGCATGTATCTTTCTGAATTATTGTTTTTGTGTTCTTTTAAGAGAGACATAAAATTGCTGGATCAAATGGTAAAATTTTTTTCTGAAAATAATCTGAGTTTTCTATTGAAGCTGGATCAATTACATTCCCATAAACAGTGACTGAGAATTCCTATGATATAGGCAAGAAGTTTTGTTGTACACTATAAGTTGCATATACTATATATGCTGAAGCAATAGCACAGTGGGTAGGGCGTTTGCCTTGCACATGGTCTACCCGGGTTCGATTCCTCTGTCCCTCTTGCAGATCCCGGCAAGCTACCGAGAGTATCCGTCTGCACAGCAGAGCCTGGCAAGCTACCCATGGCGTATTCAATATGCCAAAAACAGTAACAACAAGTCTCACAATGGAGATGTTACTGATGCCCTCTCAAGCAAATCGATGAACAATGGGATGACAGTAATACAGTGATAATATTTTCACATATTTTGAAGTAAACAGTTTTTGAGTTAAAAATTTTCTATAAATGAACATACCATTTCACAAGTTTATTGTAATGTTAACACCCTTAAAATTTTCCACTGTATCAACAAATGCACTCAATGATAGTTTTTCCACAAAACTGAAGTATACTAATGAAACAAATTAAGCCAAGCCCTGTAAATGAAATGGGACCACTGATCAACTTTAGAAAAAGTTTAATAAACATGCTTATGTACCTTATGGAAGAACAATGTAAAATATTCTAAAAATCCCATTTTTAAAATTTCTGCTTTTCTAAAAATAAAATATGTAGATGCATATATTTGTGTGTTTAAGGATTTTAGTCATCAGTAAATAATTTTAGATTTAATTCTTATTATCATTCGCCAAACTTATAATGGCTTTTCTCAAGAGGATCTTAACACATAAAACAAACAGATCTTATAAAACAAAAAAAATTTTTCATTAGTTCTTAAAAATTTTTAATAAAAATATTATTAAGTTATTGAATTATGTTATTACTTTTTATGAAATCAATGAGATGACTGTTTCAGTCCCTTTTCTAGAATTTTATAGTTTGAGGAGGGAGATTAAAAGAGAGGAAAGGAAATAATCATAAAATGATGAAGTAATTTTTAAAAGCAAAACCACTGAAAGACCACTAATAACTTCAAGTGAAATGTCGTATAAAAGCTTTTAATTGCCTAAAATTTGTGAAAAACTACCCAGGAGATCAACAAATTCACATCAATGAACTGCATTATACTAATAAGAGACCCCTGGCCTCTAGCCAGGCAGAACAAACAAATGAACCATTCTCACATGGCTGCAAATTATCCAAAAGGAAGAGAAAGAGACAGAGTCAAAGAAACATGTTTGCAGGGTGGGAAAAAAGATCAAATATTGATCAGTCCAAGCTGAGGTAATTAGAGCCATAGACAAGGAGATGAGACGCATGTTGAGTTCTACAGAAATCCATCTTGGTCCTAAATGTTGAAAAAAAAAAAAAACCCGCGCCATTTGCTAGTTGGGCTATTAAAAAAAATTCAATAAAGCATTTGGACGGTACCAGGTGTTTATACTTAAAAAATTAATAACTTCTTGACCTTTTAAGAAGGCATCTCATTTGTGAGTCTCACAAAGATTTGCGTGAATTTTAATAAAACATACCTCAATCACCAGGAGAATAATCACTCGGCCATATGTTAAAACCCTGCTTTTCATAAATAACCAGAAAGAAAAAAATAATTGCAAAAAAAGGCAACTTAAAAATAAGTATGTCTGATGGTTTCAATAAGCATCTCTAAATCTAATGTTTTCATAAGTTTTTCTAGCTTTTGTTATTTTAAAACCTAGATTTTTTATATGGGACTACTATCACTATTATTATATATATTAAAAAAAAACAGGTTTTAGTAACCTTAAAAGAATTAGAAAAAATTCTTTATGGTCTGTGGCATGAAGCAATACAGAAATTTATCTGTTAAGTAAATTACAAGTTTCACAGTAATTTTTAAGTTACAAAGGTATATAATTAAACATTTAATTATCATTAAGTCCTTACGATAGTCAAAATCAAACTTCTATACTTTTTGTGGCCCATCATGAGACATTCTAAATCAATATAAAATTGTTCACTTCAAATTAATGGCCATGAAAGGCTGTTGTTCAAAGTATCAGAATGGAATTCTAATTATTGCCACGATTCTGTAGCAAACGGAGCTCTCATTTCTACGCTTCTTGATCTGTAACCTGAGGATCATGTTTTTGTATCTATAAATTTGTGGTTTTGTAATGTTGAAATGAAAAATAAAGCTTGTATGCTTAACCTGATTCATTATTTATGTTATACCACACTCATGTGTGCTGATTAATTAGAGTCAGACTCAAAAATTTCTGTAAGAAACAGCAAATCATTAGCAGCTTTGAAGGCAGCAGCAGCCCCACAGTGCTTCAGAGCAGGGGCGCAGTGGTCTGGGCGCTGCCGATGCGCGGAGTGACGGCCCCTTCCACAGGGCAGTCATTAAGGACATTATACAAACATTGACAAATATCACAGGTTAACCTGGAAGTTTAAAACGCCTTTTAAAAACCAAGATATTATTTTTTATGTCTTCTTGATAACCCTATCTATTTTCTTAGTCTCAAATTTACTGAAATTATTTGGGACATATTTTCCTTTTAATCATACATGCTTTTACATGGTTTGATTTTCTTGTGACATAACACACTACACCACGAGCAGTTAATCATAGCTGGTTCAGCACAAATAAGTAAAGAAGCCACTGAGATATTTAATCCACACAGAGGTTCTGATCAAGTAATTTGCCCAACATACCCCACATGGAAAAAGTAAGTGCAAGTGCATAATGTTTAATAGGTGACGCTACTGTTCTTATTAGCAATACCCAATTTTGATTTCTCTTTTTTTACCTGTTCACTCTGTCTGGCATTTTTATTCCTTCATTCTGAAATGGGTATATTCTGACACTTCCTTCTATGTAGAAGGAGAACATCTCAGATCTATTTGTTCTTTTCTTTAACCCAGTGGGCTTTGACAGATGGAATAAAATACTCAAATACTGACTTTAGTGGCTTTGTTAGATATTAGCATTACCCTCCACCCCCTTTTCTGAATTACCAGGGGGGAAAAAAACTGGATAAGGTCATCTGATCAAAATTAACTATGGATCTGGATGTCACTTCAGGAAATTAGGTTTCACTTTTAAATGTTTAGTCACATTTCAAGGGACAGAATTACACTCATCTTTCATCTGTACTCTTGTTAACGTTCACCATGTCTATGACCATATGCTGGAAGCCGCCAGGCTCCGAGGAAAGGAACCGTTGGTAAGCCGTTCCACTGAAACACTGTTTTATTGTCTCTTTGGGGAAAAGTGGAAAAGTAAATACACTGCTTTGCATTTTGGTACTAAGTTTTCAGACAACTATACTGGCTAAAATAAACAATAAAGCAATGTTTATCTTTTTAGTGAAAAAAATCATCAGAGCAGGATATTCTTAACCGTCTCGTACTCCAAGGAAGGAAATCTTGCATTCCAGTGGTAGCGTAGATAATACCAAATCAGGACAAACTGAACAATTGAAAAAAAAATCTTAAATACCTTATGCTATAATTTTACACTTTCTCACAAATTCTTTGGGAAAACACAAAAAGCATCTATTCCTTTGATATTGTGCTAATACTTAGAAGTGGAAACAGTGGGAAATAAAGTAATTTATATGTAGGAAAATATCACTAATCTAAAAAAAAAATAGGGTGAAGAGATTGCACAGTTAAATAATTAAATATGCACAGTTAAGTAATTAGTTAAATAATTGTTCTAACAAATCTTTAAGCCCAAAATAAATATTTGCACTCAGTAGGCTAAAATCACACCAGGCTTCCATTATATACAATGCTTGCCATGTACTAGAGAAAAGTATAAAGACCTCTTGTTAATGGAAAGATACGAATCAGGTAAATTTCCCAATGATTTAGGGTATTAACTAAGCATAATCTATATATGAGAAGAAACAATAAACCTGTTTCACTATTCCTTAATCAATTATATATTTCAAAATTATTGTTTCTCTGATCAGCCATACAAATGTTTCATTGCAAACTCTGAAAACTACTTTGCACTATTTTAAATTAATTCAGCCAACTATATTTATTACATAATTTAGTTCCTTTATTTGGGGGTGTTTTGGGGCCACACCCAATGGTGCTCAGGAGCTATTTCTGGACTGAGAAGAGAGTCAAAATGGCACTATTTTTTAACTTCTTTTGGGGTGTGTGTGTGTGTGTGTGTGCGCACGTGTGTGCACGCATGCAAGTGTAGGGGGGATCACACCTGGTGGTGCTCAGGGATCACTCCTGGCTCTGTGCTTAGAGAGAGGTAACCAAAATTGTATAGTAGCTTTTGTCTCCAAAGAACTTACATTGGTGGGGGATAGTGGTAGGGTGATGAAATCACCTAAAAATATCTTCCTCATTTAGGACCATTGATTCTTAATGCTAATATGGTTAACAGTGCTTTGACTCTTAGTATAATTAGATATTAATATATATTATATATTGCACAGCAGCATAGGTTTTTTTTGGGGGGGATGGGGAGGAACTTGAGGTACTCCTAGGGTAGTGCTCAGGAATATTGTGGTGGTGGGCATCAAACGTACAAAAGATGTGCTCCAGCCCTTTTAAGCTCCTGGATTTGCACTCAGGAATTACTCCTAATGGTGCTTGGGAAGCATATGGATACCAGGGATCAATCCCGGGTCAGCCACGTGAAAGGCAAATGCTCTTCCCATTGGACCATAGAGAATACAAGAGGAATAAACAATATCAGTTTTTAGAAGGTCTAGTGTAGGCCAGACTCTACATATGCTGCCAACTTTAAACCTCGAAATCTAAAGAGGCAGAAAGAATTATTTCGATTCCAGGTGGGCAAGGTGAGACCTAGGCCAAATACTTCACAGGCAGCTGACTGAATCACAATCTGGACACAAGCTTACCTAACCCTAATGTGCACTTCTAAACTATAGACGCTTGGAAGGAGAAATGATTTCCTAGTAGTATAATGCGTAATTCCTTGAGCATATAGTATTAGGTCATTTGAAAGAAGCACTTTATATATGTTTTACTGATTTTACAATCCATTGGAGCATAAGACCTCCAATTTACAGATGAGGGAACTAAGGTAGACAGTAATAGAACACACACACAGACGCACAGACACACACACCACCCACTTGTTTGGGGATGTACCTGCACACACACACACAGACACACACACACCCCCACCCGCTTGTTTGGGGATGTGCCTGCACACACACACACAGACACACACATACCCCCCACCCGCTTGTTTGGGGATGTGCCTGCCTGTGCTCAGGAGTAGCCAGGTAAACAGTAATAGAACACAAACATACACACACACACATACACACACACACACACACACACACACACACACACACACACACATGCACGCTTGTTTGGGGATGTACCTGCTTGTGCTTAGGAATAGAATAGCCAGCTGTTATTCCTGGCTCTATGCATGCGGATACTCCAGGGAGCAAACCTGTGGCCTCTGAATGCCACACATATGTTCTAGACCTTCAACCCCTTTAGGGGGTTGGGGAGATGGGGCAATACAAAGCCATTATCCAAAGCCTAAAAATCATTAACTCAGCCTCCAAGTATCAGGGAACAGCCTACTTCTTAGGGATTAAGGGAATGAGATACATCTAAGGACACAGCTAACTCAAAAACCAGCAAACCATAATAAAAGATGACTGGGGGCTGCTGGGGCTACAACTCGGAGGTAGGGCAAACAGTTGGCACGTGTGTAGCCTGAGTTCAGTCCTTGACATGGGGCTGACCTGGTTCGATTCCCGATAATACACATGGTCCTCCCGAGGCCTGCCAGGAGTGATCCCTAGGGGCAGTGCCAGGAGAAAGCCCTAAGCACAGCCAGGTGTGGCCCCCAAAAGAAGAGAAAACAGAAATAAGGTGCTTTGAGACCAAAATTACTGACTTTTATAGAGTTTGCTTTACATTTTACTAGTGTTTTGCCTTGCATGTAACTGACCTAGATTCAATCCGGGCACCCCGTTTGATCTCCTGAGCCTGTCAGGTGTGATTCCTGACCACAGAGCCAGTAGTAAGCCCTGAGCATCGCTGAGTATGGACCTCAAACCAAAAATAGTACTAGTGTATGAGAGTAGTGAGATAATATGGTGGTTAAGCTGCCTGCCTTGTATGCAGATGACCCCTGTTAAATCCCTGGAATGACAAGGTCACCCAAACACCACTGGGGGTGATCCCAGCACATCATGAATATGGTTCAGATATCACCTTCATTATACTGAAGCATATGAACACAAGTAAACAGAGCTAATGAAAAAGCTAACAATTAACTCAATGTATTTCCAAGCTCTAACAGGTAACAAACTCACGAACAGTTGAAAATACCCGAATCCTACATTTTATTCACTTCATGGAAATCAATAGCATACAGGATAAATATGGGCTGGAGACAACAGACTGGGTTAAGACACTTGCCATACATCCCACAGCCCTGGTTTGTGCCTTGGCACTGCATATGGTTCCTCCAAGAAATGCCAGGGATCACTCTGAACTGATTCCAGAATAGCTCCTGAGCACTGCTGAGGGTGACCCACAGCTTGTGTCTGAACCCAAGAATTAACAGCATCATGTACAATTATATACACCAACACTTCCCCAAATCGCAGGCTGGTTATTTTGCTTCCTTTGCCTGGGCTATAAGAACCAAGGATCCACTCTTGGTGATACTCAGCCAACCGGGCCTGACGCTTCAGTGCTGTTTCAAGCAATGTGGGCTCGTGATGGTGCCAGGGCCACTGCGACCACAGTGGCCATCTTGGGGGAGGCGAGCATTACACAATGATGAGGGTGGAGTTGGGGTCTCACGCAGGAAACGCAAAATGCTCATGACCCCGGTACTGAGTCAGAGTTTTTCATCTTAAAAAGATTCTACATCTTCTCACTGTTTACAGTACAGAGCTGATCTACTGTGGCTGCATCCCAGGACCCTTCTGAAACGGTTACTATAACCCCCACCATTCTTCTACACTTGGCCAGTATTTCACTCGGTTCCACAGGATAAAGCCAGTAAACTTTCTGAAAAACTGTGTGTGTGGCAAATCCATTTTTAAAAGCTACATATCATATTTCCATCTTTGAAATTCACAAAGAATAAGAGCATGTTAAGGGGAGGGACAGGAAGGATGGGATTCTGAGAAAGTGAGTAAAGTACCCAACGATTACACAGTTAGTGGCAGGCACTAATTCTGTAATTAGAATGAGTAAGGAGATAAATTATCAACCTTAGATCAGTATGAAAAGCTAAAGCCACTTAAAGTATATATCATCTATTTTAGATTGAAGGAAGGAATCAATTCCCAAATTATTTACTGGGTTTTGGCTAACCTACTATTCAAATGTGACAAAAAGTATTTTTTGAGTTATACATTTCAATTAGCTCAAAATCACCAGTGAAGTAACAAATCAAAACACTACATATTGATTTATGCATTTATATTTAAATGACTCTTGAAAAAAGGCATATATTTTTAAAACGATAGTTCAATGAGTGAATTGCTATTCATTTGAGAGAAAAGAGCAGTTATAACTCTTTCATTTATACTTGACATTTTCCATTACCCTTTCTTAGAATTCTCAGTAAACAATTACTTGCACTCACTTTATGATTTAAGGTAAGGCTCAACAGCCACTTCCTCGAAATAAGGAAACCAAGGTTAACAGAGGTTAAATGCCTCAGAGCAGATCAGAGGTGGAGCTAGCAATATAACTGTGGGGTTCTCAGGAAATAATTTACTCTTTCCTTCATGCAGGTGTAAACACACTAAGACATGTGATATGAACGTATCATGTAGCTTCTTTTACATTAACCACTTCTGTTCAATCATGATTTCAGGTAAAGAAATATACAAAAGGCTTGGAATCATGTCAGAAAAAAAGAAATTATTATTAATACTAACACTAGTACCTTATTGTTTTGATTCTTCTTTCTTTTTTTTTTTTTGGTTTACTTTTGTGCCACAGCAGTCAGCACTCAGGGCTTACTACTGGCTTTGTTTTCAGGGATCTCTACTGTTAGGGTTTGGGAAATCTAATGGGGTGCAGGAGACTGTGCTCAAAGCAATGGCCCTACCTGCTGAACTATCTTTCTGGCCCCAATTTATTCTTTATCAAAAATCTTTAAAAATTTTATAAATTGAAAAACAGTTCATTTGAGGAATGATTTAAAAATGTAAGTATTAATGATAAACTTAAGAGCCAGGGAAGAAGCTCAGCAAAGACTTGGTTCAAGTGCATAGACCCGGAAGTTTAATATCCAGCACAATACGAAGTCCCCAAAAAAGATTGGCTATAGGCAGAGTAATGGCATCCACATGGTATTAAGGTGTTAATCATTAAGTGCTCAAGATATGTCAAGTTGGGGCAGCTGATTTTAACAGAAAGTCTCCTCAACACAGGCTGTGGCTAAATTTCATGTGAGAGTAAGAAAAAATGTTTTTTTTAGAAAAACCATGGGCAAATTTATAATAGTAAATGTGCATGTGATAAATGTATTTCTTAGGAATATATAGGTACATAATGCTTTCCTAAGTTAATGGTTATGGCATTAAAATAATTTACTCAAGGTTTATTCTCAATGGTTTATTACTTCATGGTGACACTGTATTTTCAATCTTCTGTGAGTGCATGACAATCAGATGTAGTGAAAATTACTATACTATCTCAAGAAATGGTTTTGTGATTTCTGCTGGGAAATAAAGCCGCCTTACAAATGAACCATTACAGGGAAAAAATGTATTTTTAAATAAAAAGTAATGGATCGACATGCTAACGCCATCACGCCTGAAGGAACTGCTTCTGTGAACGGCCCAATCTTCCTCTTGAAACATTATTCCTGCAATATTAGGAGAGGTGCCAGAGCGAGAACTGCCTGACAGCAGACCGCCTCCTGCCACCTTCCGTGTCTACTGATTTTAACAAACAGATCCTCAGACCCTAAGCTATAGCCATTGCATTTTTTAAAATTCTATTTTTATTAAGTTGTTCACAATAATTGATTACATTCAGTATTTCAACACCAATCCCAGTACCGTTACACTTTCCAACCACCATGATTTAGAATTTTCCTACCACCACTCAAGCCTCACAGGCAGATGCTAGATAATTTATTTTGTATTGCTTGTTATGAATAGCATGAGCATTCTAAAATTTTAAGTAATTAGGGTCCGGAGAAATCCCTGCAGTGAGCTGCTAGGTTTCGAGATTCATTTGTGAGTCTCTGGATCATGGCTGCTAATGTGCTTAAATGGTACCAAGAGGCAGTTCATGGGCGTGACAGCCACGACCCTGTAGGGGCGGGGAGATGGGGAAGAGTAGCCCATCCCTGACCCCTTGAGGAGCCATGGCTTTTTTAACAGAATAGTCCAAGACCAAACTTTAAAATTAAAAAAAAAAAAGCTGTTCATGATTAGGTTCAGTCAAACACTGTTCTGACACCCATCCCTCCACCAGTGTAATTTCCCAACACCAATGTCTCCAGTATCCCTTTCACCTCTCCAACTGCCCCCCTCCCCACCTACCTGTATGGCAGGCACCTCTCTTCTCTCTCTTTCTCCCTTACTTAGGCATTATGGTTTGCAATGCAGATGCTGAAATATTATTATGAAGATCCACCTTCAAGAAATTTATTCTTCCTGTGCTCATATTGGTCAAAGCTTCTATATCAAAGACAGTAAGTAGCAACTGACTTGCAAGCATGTGTTTGTTACAAGATAGACAAATAAGTCCCAAGATGAGCACAAGGTGCTCGTAATACCTTACGAATAACGAACTATGATTAGATCCTTGGCACTACATGGTGCCCAAAGCACTGCTGGGTGCAACCCAAGAGGGGCATGTGGACCCTTCAGCAGAAGGATCGAAGAGCCAGGTCGTGTAGGACTTTCACTTAATGTGACCCCAGAAGTGCTTTAAAAGTCAGTACACACCTGCACACCTACCCAACAAACCCTTCCCCACACCTCAAAAAATCCAACAATAAAAAAAGCAAACAAAAAACATGTCCAACTCCCCAAACCACAACCAGGTCAGTATTTTTTTTTTTTTTTTTGCTTTTTTGGGTCACACCCAGCGATGCTCAGGGGTTACTCCTGGCTTTGCACTCAGGAATTACTCCTGGCAGTGCTTGGGGGACCATATGGGATGCCGGGGATCAAACCTGGGTCGGCCGCGTGCAAGGCAAACGCCCTACCCGCTGTGCTATCGCTCCGGCCCCCCAGGTCAGTATTTATCCTCAGGAAAGACATCTTTCTTCCTCCTTTTCCACTAAAGAGCCGAGAACTTCTTACTTAACTAGGCTTTGACTTTGCTTATTAACCATCATAAACTTATGGACTGTTCTAGGAAAATAACTAGGGTTTAATCTTTGAGGTTCATTTGCATAGAAAAATATGTTTTAAGCTCCAAATAACTAAGTTGCAAATAAATCTTGGGCACATTGCATATTTGCTGGTACAGGATGGTCTGGCAAAGGACCGTTGAAGTGTCAGAGAAAGAATCTGATGCATCAACAGAATACTTCATGTACAAATCATTGGCAATCTGCAAAGTTCTGATACATGTTGTTCTTTTACTGAATTACTAACATTTGAATGACTAACATTAGATCTGCCATATTGACCCCTCAAGGGACTTGCATGAATGAGTAAGTTAATACCACTCTACGGTGCCAAATATAAAATAGTAATTACAACAGCAACAAGCTTTTACAATTAATTTCCTCAAGGTGCCATCAAAATATTTACTTTGAAGGGGCTGGAGTGATAGCATAGCGGGTAGGGCGTTTGCCTTGCACGTGGCCGACCCGGGTTCAAATCCCAGCATCCCATATGGTCCCCTGAGCACCGCGGGGGGGGGGGGTGATTCCTGAGTGCAGAGCCAGGAGTAACCCCTGTGCATTGCCAGGTGTGACCCAAAAACCAAAAAAAAAAAATTTAAAAAAATACTTACTTTGAAAACTACAAATAAATGTCTTTTCTAAATATACATCTTTTGGATGCTTTATTCGGGGGTGGACCAAACTCTCTAACTCAGCGTCTTGAACGTGTCCTTTTTCCTATTCCATGGACCCGCCACTCTAACCAAAGAGATAGGCCATTGGTGGCCATCCTCTTCACACCTACACACTGGAATTACTGACTGGACCGACAAGAAATTTCTGCAGACCAGCAGTGGTCCAGAGAGGCCACTGGGAACCACTAAGTAATCCAGTCCAGCAGTTCTAGAATACTGTTTCTTCTCTTCAAGAAAAGTCTTACTGGAATCCAATTCACATTCCAGACAAAATAGAACTTTTCAGAGTGCTCACAGGGACATCACCATGACCAGTGTTACAACACTTTTCTAGTGCCATAATGAAATCCTAGACCTACTAACTGTCACCACCTTCTGCCTCCCACCCATTAGCAGCTGTAGGCAACCACTACTCTGTCTTGTGTCAAGAATAACTATTCCGGACTAGCGCATGAATGAAATAGTATGTGAACTGTGTGAACAACTTATTGCACAGAGCATAGTATTTTAACAATTGAAACATTCTACAGGATGTTTCCATTCATGACTCACATTGCTGAAAAATATGTCACTGGGTGGCAGTAATATGTTCCCTAACCCTGTTCATTAGTCGAGGGACACCTGACTTGAACTGGCGTTTTGCTATCATTACAGAATGCTGTTCCAGACATTCACGAAAACATTTCTCTGTAGGTATCAGCTCCCACTTCCCTTGGGTATATGCCCAGAAGTGTAACTACTGGTCTACGACAACCCAATTTGTGTCCTGTAGTGACTGGGGTTTTCACTCTATATGCTGTTTAATGCTTTGCCATAGTGTCTATTTTATTGCATCAACCTAGTCAGTGTGTAGTTGAATCTCATTCTGGCTTTGCTTGGCCTTTCTCTGACCTGGTCATGTGCTCATTAACATTTCTGCTTTATGTATTTGTACTTTCAGAAAGTAGATGTAAGGTTTTGAGTCTCTAATATAAAGGTGAAACTACAATTGACTTTATGCAGTTCCCACTTTAGCTAAGGAGACCCTCACATGCACTATGTAAGCATTCGTAAGTCTAATTTAAATTGCAATAGATCCTACCTTTCCTATTAGAAATCACACTTAGACTAGACTCCCTTTTGAAAAATAATGATCATACAAAATCAGTCTATGAATTGGTGAGATCACTACAAACTTCCCTATTTTCTGTTAGTATTTATTTTACACCACGAGTAGCTTGCCAGGCTCTCCGAGAAGAGTGGAGGAATTGAACCCTGGTCGGCTGCGTGCAAGGCAAATGCCCTACCTTCTGTGTGCACTCCAGCAAATTGATGAGCAACAGGATGACAGTGACAGTGACATTTATTTTACGTTTCTTGGGTGGGGAGTGCTCTATCCTGGGGGCAGAGAGCTATATATTGGTAGAACTCAGGGGACCTTGTGGTTCTGGGTAAAGAATCTGAACTCCCATATACAAAGCATGGTTCAGAACATTCAGTTCTCTCTCTGGCCCCCCAAACTGCCTATTTTCTACTGTTAGGCTTAGTAGTCAGTAATCCATTTGATAGAGTCTGAAATATTTAAGTTCAAAGATATGTTTTCTAGCTATTCATATATATTAAAAGCAATATGCTTATTTTATAAACATGAAAAAAACTCTCACATTTTTCTCACATTCACTGCCAAGTGAGTCCGTTGTTCTTAGGCTCACGTGGCAGTGTGGGGCTTACTTTCAGATCTTTACATGGTGGTAACTTCCAGTGGAGGTGTGGATGCATGTTGTACCAGGAATGAACCCTAGGCTCCTTCATGGAATGCTCCAGCACTCTGAGCTACCTTCCTGGACCAGTATGATAAAATTAACCCCAAACAAGATCTCATTGCCTTATGACATGGGGAGGCTTTGTACATTTTCTCACTCTTGGATGACCTGTGGTTCCTCTGAAATAAAAAAGGCAGAACTGAGGAATGAGCCCTGACTCCTATAAGCTTATATGAATGCCTAAGATACAACTGCCAAATTACCATTTGTGGGTGAATGATGTTGAGAAAATTATTTAATGTCTAAGATTCTGTTTCTAAACTTTTAAAAGGGTAACAGAATTACAGAACTGAATTAACCCAGAGGGATCCTGAGAGGACTCGGCATGTGTTGTAGTAACATGTACTGGATTATGTCATTACTACTCAAGAAAACACTGTGCATATGGCCAGTATGGAATTAATAGCTATTTTTTCCCCTTTAATTTCTGCAAGCCACTTCCATTAATCTAAATGTCTAGCTAGACGGGGAACAAAATGGGAGAAACTGGGAAAAGATGAACTCGTAACCAGAGAATTCTATATCATTTAGTTATTCACACATTACACTGTATAAACAAAATAACAACTAAGTCATAAAAATAATAAAGTATAAGTAAATAAATATTAGCTGAACAATATGTAAATAATCAAGTAACCTGAACTATTCAAACAAATTCCTGTTATGAGAAAACTGCAACTTGATTCAAGATTTTATCTGCTATAATAACATGGCCTACTAAAACCAAACACTCTTTCTTAAAGAAAAATGTCTATTTAAATCATATTAGTTTAAAGCAAATTTATGATGACTTCAAATTTGGATACCAACTTGGATACTAACTAAATATAAAATGTTTAACAGTAGACATTTAATTTTACATAATGCTTACAGTTTGATTTGTTATATATTACATATTTTATGAACATAAAAACCATATTTGCTGATATAAGTAAATATTTTCAATGTGAAGGCATAGTTTCGGTTTTGAAGTCAAGACAGATTATAATCCACTAATATATCATTCAACAAAAAGGATGAAATCTTCCACTGGTTAGGCTGATAAACTCTTTGGTGTCAAAACTAAGCCTCTTTATCATGATAACCCAGAATAATGGTCCACTGCTCTAGGCACTTTATCTACTTTACAGATGAAAAATCAGCTCCACTTTCATGGAATTAGATTAATGCCGTAACAGGAAATACTTCTGGGGCTGAACTTGCTTCTTGCCTTCAAAGCTGCCTGTAAATTTAAAGTACTTCCTGAATTCAAAAGATAAGACAGGAGAAGGAAAAAGAAAAACAGTACAGTGACCCTTTTACTGAAGAAAAATATTGCTTCCTGAAAAAGCTGTTGAAAGCTACTAGCTAAAGGCATTATGCTCTAGAAAGCTTAGGGCAAGTGTGTTTTAGTTGAACATGGGGATTCTGGTCATATATCAGACAGTTGTTATAAATCTGTTCTTTCTATAATCCTTTCTGATAAACTTTAAGTCATCTTGGTGAAAGCTGAAGTAATAACTTTCTCAGCTTTTAGTATATACAAAATTGCTCACAATTTTATATGTAACACTGTATAAAGGATTACAGCTTAACACATTTGAAAAATGCTGAATGACTCCTCCCGATCTACCCCACACCCCTCCCCTTCACCCCCCTGTCCCCACCTCGACACTCTCCCCACTATCTCCCAAGCTTGAGAATTAATTTTTGGTTTATAATGTGTGCCAAAGTCAGGAAATCCAGCTGATACCTGAGGAGTCTAACCTTATGCAAGAAAATTAGGTATCATTATGTGGGATGTGATTTCTAATTTTTTAAAAGATGGTATGAACAATTTGCACATACAAGATGCATAATGAGGGAGAAAGTGCTGGCTATCAGTATGCATTGAACAAGCCCACAGGAAACTGCAGACAGTGAAATGAAACACATTTCTCCCTTCTTTTTTGGATCACAGAATCATTGAGAAAGGAGAAGGCTTATGATGAAACAACAAAGAAAATCAAGAGGAAAAACCTCTATCACTGCAGAAGTTTTCTGACTGCATACAATGCATCCATCACTGTAGAATATGCAAGTAAGTAACACAAAAGGGTGTTGGTGGCTAGAAATATGTGATCCCTAAGAAAGGTAAGCATTTCCTTTACCTTCCTTATCTTGATATGCTACAAGTGATTAACCAAAATAGTTACCAACTGAGATATAGTTCAGGTCCTCAAACCTGGCCCCATTCAGGTGACCTGTGGGTTGGAGGGTAACTGTACCAACAGCGAAGGAGGAAGCTATTGGTGTTAGGAAGCCAGGTCTTGCCAGGCTGAAAGCTGCACGGTGTGAGTCAGCTCCCAGAAAACCCGAGTCAAGAGCATTCCAGGAAGAATTACTAATGAGTAAAGAACTTGAAATGGAAAAAAAAATGTTTTATTCTTTTGAATGCTCAAGGAATGATTAATGAGTAAGGGAATAGAGTAAGATGACATTAAATTGGCAAGAGGAAACCCTAGGACATATAGAATCTTCTATATTATTGCATGAAGTTTTGTCTTCACAGGCAACTGGCAAGTACCCAAGGGATTTAAACATCAAAGAGTCTTATGCTGACTTGCATTTATAAAAGATGACTTCACCTCTTCTGTCGACAATGATTTAGAAGGGGTTAAAAAGAGTAAAGAAATCAGTTATCATGCAGTAGACCAGGAGAGTAAAAAGATAATGTCTTGTGGGCCAGGGAGTTAGTACAGGGGAACAGGGCTTGACTAGCTTGCAGCTGGCCTGGGTTTAATTCCTGGCACTGCATATAGTCTTCCCTGAGCCCCAGTGGAGGTCATCTCTGAGTGCAGAGCCAGAATCGAGCCCTGGACATAAGTTGGCCATGGCACCAAAAGACCAGTAAGATAAAATGAAAATAAGACAATGTCTTGGAATAGATAGCAATTGATAAAAAAAAAAGTAATAAAAAGGAATGACAGGTGGTTCAGCAGGTAGGGTACCTACCTAGCTTGCATACAACCACCAGGTTCAGCTGTATGTATCCTGCCAGGAGTGAACCCATAATGCAGAGGCAAGAGAAAGTCCAGAACCACTATGTATGGCCTGCTCCAGCTCCCAAACCCCACCAAAAAAAAGAACAAAACAAAAATAATGAAGGAAGATGATATATTTTAAAGAGTCACTTTGCAACAACCAAGAGTGATACCTAGGGTTTGGTCAGAGAAAACTGGGCCAAATCTAATGGTGGTGGTAATTTATAGAGCTACACTAGACGAGAGAATGAAACAGTACTGCAAGTACTGACCAAGGCCTATGCACACAGAGAATTTAGTGACCAGTGAGACATTAAGATAAAAGGTATGCACACACACAACATACACAAATATATAAACACACACATACACAGATTTGGGAATCATCATGCAGTGGATGGAATTCACAGTTAAGTGAAATAGATCTATTGCAATAACAATAAATGGGAAAATTTCACAGCATGTCAAACATAAAAGACTTCACTGAAGATGGGCTGGGAATAAAGCAGAGGCCAGTGTGCACTTTGTGAGCAGACCCTGGATTCCACCCCATCACCACACGGTCCCCTCAACACCTTAGAAAGGACCTTGAATAAAACACCATCAGGTGTGGCCCTGAACAAGTTACTTAAGAACCCATACAAATGTATGGTATAAGCACATTCAGGAGGGAAGGTGAGCGTTCTCAAAAGGTAGATGCTCTACCACTGAGGCTGTTCCAAGCCAGAAGTGGATTTGCTCAAATTATGTTAAGTCATAATGAAGTAACATCGTTAGAACAATCCCTAAGTATTGGGTGTGTCTGACTGCACATCAGGTCATGTATGGTCCCCATGAAGTTCACCGCCGAGGTGCATTTCTACTGCTCCCCATACAACCACCCCCATACCCCAGCTTTGATATCTCGCTTCCCCCTTCCCTTCCTCCCATCCCATAACCAACTTGGACATAGCCTGTTCAAAGCTGATTTTTGTTTTATTCTGGCCATTCTTTTTTTTTTTTTTGTCTGGGGGGGGTGAGGGGCCTAGGGGTCTGTTTTGAGTTTGGGGCTACAGCTGATGATACCTCAGGGGAACCATGTGGATTAACCTGGGGATCACCCTGAAGCATACACTCCATCCTTCTGTGCTCAGTCCTGGCACCATCAGTTTCCTACCTCTGTATACTACATGAGTAAAATCGTATGATGTTTGCCTGTCTCCATATGGTGTATTTCACTAAGCATAATACCTCCAGAGCCTAATATGATTTTGCAGATGACAAAATTTTATCTTTTTATAACTAGCATTTATTGGGCATATAAAACAATCTAATGCACTCACTAGAAATCGGTGATTCGGTATGTTCCAGACCCTGGCTATAGCAAAAAAGGCAGAATTAAAATGGCGGTAAATATATCTCTTCAACTTCATGTTTTCTAACATTTCAAGTCAATACCCAGAAGGAGGATGGCTGCACCAGAAGGAAATTTGATTAAAATAAAGATGCTCCAGACTGCTGTCCACATTAGCTGCACCAAGCCTAGTCTACACCAGCCAAAGGTAGTGAAGGGCTGGTTCCCTGTGTGTCAACATCCTCCGCAGCATTTGTTTCTTATCCTCTGGGCAGTTGGCACCCTCTCTCATACAACAGTATAGGACATTTAAGCTCATGTGGATTGGCCTTCCCTAGGAAAGAGGTGAAGGACATCTTTTCACGTGCCTGCTGGCCATTTGTACATCTTTCTTAAAGACCTTTCTAAGGAGAGCCTCTGCATATTTCAAAGCACTGTTTTTTAATCGGTGTTTTATGAATTCTATGTATGTTCTGGATATTAATTCTCTGCAGGACATATTTTCTCAATTAATGAATAAGAAGTCTTTTCATCTGGATGCAAGTTTCTCCCAGAGTTCAGAAAGTCTTTTGTTTGATGTAACCCTAAGTACTTACTTCACTTTTATTGCCATTAGTTATTGCTGACCATCCAAACATACATTGGAGGAGGATGTCAAAAGCTAAGTTTCCTTGTATGTATTTATTACTTAAGGTGTTACATACACATTTCTCTAAAGGTTTTTTATTTTTGGCAGGAGGAACTCCCCACAACAGTGCTAGGGAAGCTGGTGAGGATGGAAGTGCCAGGAACTGAACTTGCAACCTTGCACACGTGAAGCACACAGTGCTGACCCAGGTCCTCTACAGCCAGGCTTTATCATCTCGAATTATGTACTGTGTCTGGGGTATTTAATGCTTATGAGGCTATGGGGTATTCCCAAGACTACTTTTTGAAGACACTTTCCTTGCTCTATGGTAAGCAGAGCTAGAGCCGCGCGGTGATGTGGACAGAACTCAGTTCATGCATGCCTTTCATGAACCTCAGCCTTTGAATTCCAGATCTGTTTGGCCTAGATCTTTCACTTCTTCTGCTAAATGGAGTCCAGGATGTTTTCATTCTTCTTGATGGGATTATTTTTCTGATTTCTCTTTGTGGTAGCTCATTACATGCACACAAAAATGCCATAGATTATTGTATGTGAATTTTGAAGACTGCCATTTTACTTTACTCATTTTTGTTCAATAGCCTTTTATTTGAAGTGCTGAGATATTCTGTGTATATTGTCATGCCATTTGCAAATGGTGGGCTTTATTGTCTTTCCATCCAATTTAGAAAACTTTCATATCCTTCTCTTGTCTAATTGTGCTTGCTAAGACACCCAACACTAAGTCAATGCTGGGGAGAATGGATTTCATTATATTGCTTCTGACCTACAGAAGCAATTTGGTTTTTTTTTTTTTTAATCACTGTGATGCTAACTGTGTGAGTTTGCACATTTTTTTGACCTATGATTGATATCACACACACATCTATATGTTCCCTTAACTTTTATTTTCTGTGCCACACCGAGAAATACTCAGACATCACTTAGAGAGGGCTAGGAGGGACCATAGGGAGTGCCGAGGATCAATCTAAATCAGCCTTGTGCAAAGTAAATGCTCTGACCCCAATGAATTTGTATATGTTAATCACTAAATTAAATTCCCTACATTAAATTCCACTAGATAACAGTACCTGATTCTTCTAATGCATTACTGAATTTGAATTGCAAGGATTTTGTTTGGGGTTTTATTTTTGGAATTTCTGCATTGACGATCTTCAGAGATACCGATTTACAGTTTTCTAACTAATGTTTATTTTATGAAATGTTTGAATGTATTTGCTTTTAATTTATTTCAGAGTTTAAGAAGGATGGGTGGTAATTCTTTGAAAGTTTAATGTAATTCACTAGTAAAAATGACTGGGTCTGCATTTTTACTTTGAGAAAAGATTATTATTACTGCTTAGAATTTGTTTCATGATGGATCTAGTATTCTGTTGTTTACTATTTCTTTTTCTTCTTGATTCAATCCCAGAATATTGTTATGTTTCTAAGAATTTGTCCATTTTCCCACAATGTCCAAGCTGTTGGTAGATAATTTTTCATAATAATATTTTTAAAACTGCTTTGTGTTTCTGTAGTATCTGTTATAACTTATCATCTTTCATTTATGGTTTATTCAGATATTTTTCTCTCTTCTTCATGAGTCATATTTAAAGTCTGTCTGGTCAATCTTTTCAAAACACCAGCTCTGGTCTCACTGACATTTTGATATTTTGTACTGGCTTTTTGATGTACATTTGCAATTGTTTTTACTCTATTATTTCCTTCCTTTTCTTCTTTTTGAAGCTCCTTTAGGTTCCCCTCCTCCTCCCTGCACCTTCCTTCCATCCATCCATCCATCCATCCATCCATCCATCCATCCATCCATCCAAGCAATGCTCAGGAAGCCCAAGGCCACTCCAGGCAACTCTAAGTCAAAACACCTGCTAACCTGCAAGGCCCCAAGGACGTGGTGCTGCTCAGGTGCTTCAGTGCTGATTATTTTCTCGGTCACCTCTACAGTGCTCAGGGGCCTTCAGTGCTACACCAGAAATGCTCCAGGACCATAAGGAGCCAGGGAATAAAATGTGGTGTAGGATGACATTACTTTGTCCTTTCCCTCCTTGCCACAAGTAGCTTGTCCCGGTTTTACCCAGAGTTTAGGCTTACCCCAGTCACACCCATCAAGGTGTTCCCGAATCTCTCCCATCCCTTTGTTTAGCTATAATCACTTCTCCATGCTCTCTTCCCCAAAGGAGTTATTCCTCGGCTTTCCCTTAATCCGACTCTGCTAATTTGCAAGGTCAGACCTTCCTAGGATACTGAATTTATATTATATAAGTTAATATTGCCTTTCTCCTCTTCTTGTGCCTTTTGAATTATTTACTTTAAAGCTATGACTGTTTTGTATAGACACAAGAAGACAATATTATGTTTTTATAACTTGGGATTTAATTGGCCTCGAATATTCCCTCCCGGGCCTCTGCTTTCTCCACTTAAGCCTCAGTTGCCCTCAGTTCCTAGCACCCCAAAGTAGGGTCCCCGACGTGGGACAGGAAGGATCCAGGGCAAGCGGTGAGTTATGTGCTACCCTGGCATCGAGATGGGCCTGGCCAAAGTGCCTAATTCTTAACTATAAGTTAAGAGCTTGATCATAGACAAATGCTGTCATGATCCAATAGTAATTATGAGACTGGGACCCTGCTAGGGATAGGAAAGACTGATCTGGCCTGAGCACTGTAGTCTGAGATTGAGATGGCCCCAGGAGAGCAATTCTATAAGCTTTAATGCATCTCTTATTGTGTCCATACAAAATAATTAATATTATGAATTCTTATGAATTCTTATATGTTTGCTGGCTGAGGAGAAGAGAAACACATTCATGGGACTCCGTCCTTGGGTGGATCCTCCTGCTGAAAGAGAATTAAGTCCTAGGAGAAGCATCCCCTAAGGGAAAGGAACCTTACCCTATTGATGGTGACCACACCTACGTGTATGCCCCAACCCCCTGATGCTGTGGAGATTTAACTAGGCTGTGAGAGTGGGTTGGGGGGCCAGATCCACGGGCCAGATCCACGAGCCAGATCCATGGGGCAGATCCACGGGGAGAGACCCAGGAGAGCGGGAGAGAAGCGGAGGGAGAGAATGAAATAAACGGATCGAGCAACCAGTTTGGCCTTCTTCCTTCTTCCTTCCGTCGCCTGCCCTCGACTGACGGCACACACAGCGGTTCCTGGGCACCGAACGCGGGCGGTGAGACAGAGCCGCCCGGAGAGCCCGCGAGTGCACGCGCCCCTCGGCGCTCTTTAGTTTTTTACAATGTGGGTGGACCAAGTTGTTTTAAACCACATACTGTCACTTGGGCCTGGATGATGTTAACCGTGTTTAGCCTGTACTGCTAAAACTTCTCCCCTAACTACTGCTTTTTCTGTATCTGAAAGGCTCTGATAAGTGTTTTTTTCACTCATCTTAGGTATTTTCGTTAATTCCACAACGTTTTTCTTGTTGATCCAATAGTTGTTTAGTAGCACTTGAGGATCCATCCCACCACCTAGAATTGAACAGGATCAAAAGCATGTAGTGCCACACTGAGCCTTCAACCCCATCCCCAGTCCAGCCCTCTCTCTTCCCCACCCACTGCAGGGCTGTGCCCTCCAGATGTTTCTCACTATGTTCAATGATGTCTTACACTCTCCATGCCCCCACAAATGCAGTAGAGGGGAACGTCTGAGGAGCAAGAGGGCCCTGAGTCGCAATCAAAACTGCAGAATTTGTTGCATTGTTCTGGTTGATGTTACATTTTCAGTCATGTTTGGGAGAAAGGTGTGAAGCCACCTGTACTGTAATTCTAACAGTATCAGCGAAATCCTTTCCTCTACAGAGCTTCTGGGAAGGAAGTGGGTGCTGGCGGTGGATGAACCAGGTGCATGATGCTTTTCAATCCCAGTCTAGTGTGGACATACACAGAATTCAGATGTGTGTGTGTGTGTGTGTGTGTGCGCGCGCGCGTGCATGTGCGCGAGAGATAAGTTTACAGATTATAGTACAATAAAATCACCCATTATTATTTCCCAACATTTGAAGTTGTCCGTTTCCTGGTCAATGAGGAATACAACAATCACGCACTGGGTGATGGTAATAATTTGCTGAAGTTTCTAAATACACAAACTTTCAAAATTAAACTGCAGACTGAAACTTTTCCTGACCACACTCTATTGGTGATACAATCAAAGTCTATATGCTGGTTCAGTCAGTGAACTCTGTTTCAAAACTATTTCCTGTGTTGATTGAATTCCTTCCTTCACCATTTGGTAAACGTCTTTAAAATGTAATCGGTATGGTTTATATTGGTTCTTCTGGTAAATTCAATACTCTAGAAACTTAATAATATCTCTCATGGAAAGTGACTTCCACGCCTGCAACTTTAACTTTGAATCACTTCCCAAGAAACAGAGTTACATTTTAGATGACCTGCGGGTGTCTCATTGACCTTCCTACTCCTGAAGTGTCCCAAATAAAACTCTTTCCATACCTAAGCAATCCTATCTTTTGCCGGATTTACTAAAAATCAGCCATGATTTGCTAAGGTCATCCAAGCAGTTAACCTTTAACTTGCTGTTTTGTTACATACACTCCTTTCCACACTTGCTCTTAGTCAAAATGCCGAGAAGCGATTCACTCCTTTCCAAAGATTCTTGTATCTCTACTTTCTTGCTGGCAAAGAACTAAAATTCTTATACTCCTGCCTTAACGTAAAGTTAACACTTACCCTAAATGATTTCTCAAGCCCAATTTATGACATGCCCCACACAAGGATAATGTAGTGATCACTTTACTTTTCTGCCTACTCATAAATGTTTAATAATAATACAATATTGATTTAGTACTCAATGATCACTGTATCACCATAATCCCGTTGCTCATCAATTTGCTCGAGTGGGAAGCAGTAATGTCTCAATTGTGAGACTTGTTACTGTTTTTGGCATATTGAATACGCCACAGGTAGCTTGCCAGGCTCTGCTCTGCGGGTGGGACACTCTTGGTAACTTGCCGGGATCTCCGAGAGGGACAGAGGAATTGAACCCGGGTAGACCGCGTGCAAGGCAAACGCCCTACCTGCTTAGCTATCACTCCAGCCCATAACTCAATGATATGGTACATATTTCAACTTTTACTATTAAGTTGAGTGAATCATTTTTGATGAGTCAAAAATTACCTTAACATACCCAGTAACTGTGTCATTAAATAATTATTGAATAACAGAACTGATTAAATCAGGATTCAAATAATTTAGAAAATAAAAATATCATTATACTGTTTATAGTGTTATGTACTTGATATTACTATCCTCCTTTTACTAAAGTCATTCCGTAACAATGCTATTTTTACAAGTCTAATAATATTGCTGCTGGTTCTACTCTTGGATGAACTACATTCTAGCCTCCTGCTGTTACTGAGAAATGCATTAAAGCAGGTCACGTGGTTTTCTTCATGTCAACAAATGACGGCTCAATTAGGCAGATAAGTATCTACAGCCCTCAGCAGAATCTTCAGTCCATTCTTAGCAGTTTAGAAAAGCACTCTGGTTAGCATTAGAGCTAAGGAAAGGAACACTTGTAATTCTTTAAGCATTCAATTAAATTTTTTAATTCGAGACTGGCTATTGAATGTTTCCAAACACAAACAGTAAGGAAGTAGACTTTCATCACAAATGAGCACTCTAAAATCTGATGTGTATGTAAATTTCTTAATGAAATGAGATTATGACATTTCTGATGTACTGTTCACAGCATAAACACTTATGGATGATCCACTTTACTAATTTCCTCATCAACAGAATAATTCTGTATCGCACTGCTAATTAATGGGCAGTGTTTGCTTGCACTGAGCCGGAGAACTTCCCTGCAAAAGACACATGGAGCTATGCTAAGTCACCTTACAGAGCGAGGCCTGACAACTGGCGAGAGAAAATCTGCAATGCAGAGGACAAAAGAGAAAAGGTCCCAGTGTGCCTAAATGTTCAAAGCTCAATTTCTGCACTTTCACAAAGGAAAAGAAATTACTACAATTAGATGTTCACCCAGTAAAAACACTTGGAAATAAAAAAAAAAGTCAGGGCCAGAGCAATACTATAGCGTGTGGGATGCTCGCCTCACATGTGGCTGACCCAAGTTTGATCCCCAGTCACCAATGTGGTCCCCCTAGCAATTCCAGGAGTGATTTCATTTTTTTTTTTTTTTTTTTGCTTTTTGGGTCACACCCGGTGATGCTCAGGGCTGACTCCTGGCTCTGCACTCAGGAATCATTCCTGGTGCTGCTAGGGGGACCATATGGGATGCTGGGAATCGAATCCGGGTCGGCCGCGTGCAAGGCAAACGCCCTACCAGCTGTACTATCTCTCCAGCCCCACCAGGAGTGATTTCTGAGCACAGAGCCAGGAGTATGCCCTGTGCACTGCCACGGAGATTTAGTGGTCAGGATTCAAACTGAACTCTGGCACTGTATTGTCCTAGGATGCAAACAGAGTGGTCCTGGGGTTCTCAGTAATGGGGGGTTCAGGCAGCCTTCTGTTCTTGGGCCCCCACATCGAACCACCAAGCACAGGATCCCTGAGAACCCTAAGCACTGCCTGGGAGAAGTTTATCCCCAAACAAATTAATGTACCATATAGTTGATTATGTAGCACTGTCTGTAGCATTGTTGTTGATTTGCTTGAGTGGGCACCAGTAATGTCTCCATTGCGAGGAATCAAACCCAGGTCAGCAGCATGCAAGGCAAACACCCTACCCGCTGTGAGTATAGTTGATTATATAATACCCATTAAAAAAGATTTCACAGATGATGATCTTGAGATGAAGAGAAACTGAATTAAAATATATAGTGCTGGCAAAGATGAAGCTTATGAAGGAATAAAATTTAAAGAAGGTTCCACTCAATATTGCTGAAGATTTACTACTGGGCCAGAGAAATGGTACAGTGTAGGCATTTGCCTTGCACATGGCAGATCTGCGTTCAATTCCTGGCACCCCATATGGTCCAAGCACTGCCAGGATTCCTGAGCAAAGAGCCAGAAGCAAGCCCTGAACATGGCTGAGTATAGTCCCAAAATAACAACAACAAACAAGTAAGCATAACACTAATAACAGTAATCAATTTATCCAAAAGAAAAAAATCTACCTAGCCATTCATTATATTACATTTATTATTATATATATTTATTATATATAAGATGAGTAAGGAGAGGCTGCTAAAATCTCAGGGCTGAGTGTAATAGAGAGGTTACTGGTGCCTGCTCAAGTAAATCGACGAACAACAGGATGACAGTGACAGTGACATTTATTATTACCTGATGCAGGTAAAAAGTATCTTAGTGATAGGAAGTAGGTAACAATAAACCTGCCTTACAATCAAGTACGATGGGACAGGCAGAAAGGTCTGCTTGCATGTATTAATAATCCCACTGGGAGCAGGATTACTATTGGGAGCTTATGCAAGAGGCTTGAAGGCAAATGTTAGTACTATTGAAGAAGACTCTTCCCTTACTTGGCTCTACTGCTTGAGAGCAAGGAGAAAGTTCCTAGAGCCTGCAGGATTTTCAGTAAGGCAAACAGCTGCTCAGCCCCAGAGTGGCACAGAACACAGGACAAATGACCACAACCCCGTGTACCCATGGAAAGGGGCAGAGGTTTTATCTGAGGTCAGCTACGCTAATTTTTCAGGAAAAAGTTCAAACTACATTGAAGATAGTTTTGAGGATTGAGTGCACCGAGCCCAACTATAGCTCTATGAGAATGCAAAAGATGCAGCATTCTGAACTGGGGGTGATGGGAAAAGAAGCTAAGGGAAGTCAGCCAGAAGGACCAAGACAAATACCAGAGGCGTTCACACCTACAGTGTATAAATAAAGCAAAGGGTTCCATAAAGCCCCGTGATAACAAGAGGTAAGAGGGTCAAACAGGCATGATCTGAGGGTGGGGTGTGGCATGAGAGGAAAGATGCCCATGGAGGAGAGCAGTCCAGACACTATTAAGGTGGCACAGTGTAAAAGTACTCTGGCACCTTGGTGATGGGTGAAGGTATAGTAACTTGTTATAGGAAAACCATGACAACTAACAGTTGTAATCAATTAAACTAAGCTACAATTAAAATTTTAACCAAACAGCAAAAAGAACCAAGTAATCCAGTTTTAAGTTACCTTTTTTATTATATAGACCTTAAAGTCTTGAGGTTATATTCACTTATTGTTGATTTTTGGGTACAGAAATAAACTAGTGGCTTCAATAAAGTTACCCACGTAAAGGGGAGTGGAGGAAGGAAGAAAAATAGTCCAGAAAGATTTGGTACAAGAAACTTAATTTTGTGTGAGTTAAATGCACATTTTTTTCCCTTCCTTTTTAGGTCACACTCAGCGATGCACAGGGGTCACTCCTGGCTCTGCACTCAAGAAATACCCCTGGCAATGCTCATGAGACCATATGGGATGCTGGGAATCGAATCAGGCTTAGCCTCATGCAAGGCAAACGCCATACTCACTGTGCTATCACTCCAGTCCCGAACAAAGTTTAATTAGATATTATTAAAGAAAAATTTATTCAACTTTCTCTTTCTCTCTTCATCACACACACACACACACACACAGAGAGAGAGAGAGAGAGAGAGAGAGAGAGAGAGAGAGAGAGAGAGAGAGAGAGAGAGAGAGAGAGAGAGAGAGGTTTTAGGCCCACACCTGGCAGTGCCACTATCCAATATTGTGTGGCCTAACAAAATGAGCTATTTTTCTTTCTTTCTTCGCTGGGGGGTGAGTGTGGAGTGGTGGTGCCCCAGTTTATTCCTGGCTCTGTGCTCAGGGCTCACTCCTTGTGGGGCTTGGAGGACTGTGCATGGTGCTGGAAGTCAGACAGGATTGTCACATGCAAGAAAACACCCTATGATTTATCTACGACACTCTCTGAACAGTCTCTCTAGTTTCTCTCTTCAAGCAGTGACAAAAATTTGACAATATAGCCCAGAAAACTCCTTTCACTAAAATTGCTTAATGTTTGTCTGCCTGTTTCACACTTTGGGAAAACTTACAATTTCTCCTGACCCACAGATCCGACTCACCGTTGCCTCCTGGCTCCCTTATCTCCTCTTGCTGTGTCTCTGTCCTCCATGCTATGACATAGATGCTCCACACAAATTCCTATCTCAAGGCCTTGGCACATTCGCAGGCTCCCTCTGCTTGAAATGTGCTTTCTCTAACTAGCTCCATGTCTTTCCCCTGAACTCCTGTCAGGTCTCTTCTGAATGTCACCAGACTAGCAAGTCAC
Source organism: Sorex araneus (assembly GCF_027595985.1). Taxonomy (NCBI): domain Eukaryota; kingdom Metazoa; phylum Chordata; class Mammalia; order Eulipotyphla; family Soricidae; genus Sorex; species Sorex araneus. The sequence goes on from NC_073304.1 coordinate 116,884,610, forward strand.
TCCCAGTTCCACATACTGCAAAGGCAGGATGTGGCACATAAAGAAGCTACACAGAAAATTAAAAACACATATAAGCAAATGCTTCTAGCAGCCTCTTGGCAATCAACGAAAAGTTCAAACAAACTAGATGCTCTCCAGCAAGTAAATAATTAAACTGCTACACATACACAGCATGAGGTTTTTAGCTATCAATAAAAAGATACCCACCCACAATGTACAATATTGTGGTTGAACCTTCTGAGGACTATGCTGAGCAAAATCGGCCCATCTCCAAATGTGACACAGAGTATGGTTCTATTTACATGACAATCTTGAAATGACAAAAATCATACAAATGGAGGACAGGTTAGAAATTGTCAGGGACTAAAAAAGGGGCTGGCGGTAAATAAGAAGCAGGTATGGCTCTGGGCCACAATGAGTGTGATGGGGTGAGAAATTTGCATCTCCAAGTCCCCTGTCCCCCAATACATACCTATGACATATAATCTCCAATGTGATGCTTTTGGCAAGAGGGTCTTTGAAGGTCATTGGATCATGATTCTGAAGCCCTCATCAATTCAAAGAGTGGCCTTATAATAATGAGACAGATGAGATGAAACTTTTGCCCTACAACATCAGGTGGCTGTCTGCAGAATAGGGCTAGGATCCTCAGGACAATTCTACCATGCTGTCACCCTAATCAATCCACTAACTAAACTACAGAAGCATGCGAAATGCACTTCTATCATCTCTGCCCCACGGTATACAATAAGGTGTGGCTTAACCCTTAGCCGCAGATGGAATTAAGATAACGAGGAATTCTTGTGACAGATGTTTAATTCTCTGATTATATCAATGTTCATATGAAGCTTGAGATAACATCAAGTTTTGTAAGAGGCTATCCCCCCTTTTCTTCCCTTTTCAAAATTCTTTCTTGACTTATAATCTATTGCCATGATACCCAACTTGATGGAGAGAGCCTACGAAAATAGACTTATAGTCGCTTTCATCCCTGTATCTACTACAACTATAAAATATGGGAAGATGAAAACATGATTATAGAATATGCAGGCTATAGAAAAATAATTTACCTCTTTTTTCTCAAGTATATAAAAATGTACTCAAATTGAAAGAGGTGAGACACTGGATTGTGAATAATTACTATCTATAGTTCATCAAACTATATTAATTATAAAACTATACCATATAGCAACACATTTACTATATGCTAAATTACTATTATGTTAAATCTCAAGGTGATTCTAGGTAACAATTTAATGCTGCAAGAAGCTAAGTCAATAAAATAGGACATTTCACAATTAACACAAAATTAGTTTCCTAATTGAGTAGTTTAAAGAATATTCACTTAGGAGACTGCTAGGTGTCACTTGGGAGTCTCTACTATCAGTCCACTCTCCAATTTCTTCTCTCTAATTAAAGTAAAATTTATCTGAGTTTTTGATTGGAAGTAATTTCATATGCACAAAGTTCCAAAAATAAAAATGACAGGGAACAGCCTCATACACATACCCTAGTTATTTCTGCTCACCTTTTTGTTCCATTTGCTGTACCATTTGTCTTTTGCTAGCATTATATTTTACTGTATCTGAATTTTTTCTGGTATTTTACTATTATTATGCTAGGATTAAGCTAGAATATGAATATGAATACAGACAGTATTGGCACTTCTCAGGGAATCTCATAAGAAGGCAAACAACGGCCCCTTGACTCTCACTGGTGGTAGCTTTAATAAAGGAACAGGCCACATCCATTTAACAGAACTCGGGGCGTAGGTGTCATCTCTGGTGATGCTTGGGGGACCAGATACAGAGCCCTGAGAGCAAATCAGGACTGGCTGCATGCAGGGCAACACCTTAACCCATAGGCTGTCTCTTCATCCACTGCCGGTAACTTTGACCCCAGACCGGATATTACCTGACTTGCCCACTACAACACTTCTTTTCTCAACAAAGTACAGTAAGCATTGTATGGGAGACACTTTATTTTTTTTTTCTTCTTGGGTCATACCCAGCAATGCATAGGGGTTGCTCCTGGCTCTACACTCAGGAATTACTCCTGGCAGTGCTGGGGGACCATATGGGATGCTGGGAATCGAACCCAGGCCAGGTCAGCCACATGCAAGGCAAACACCCTACCCTCTGTGCTATCACTCCAGTCCCCAAGGGAGACACTTTATGCTTAAAGTGTTTACATTCTGCTCATCAAAATGACTTCTTAGATGTTGCATCACCTATGATTTTGTCTCAGGCAATCTTCATCTGTGTGCTGCAAAATATTCTTTTTTTGCTTAATTCTTCCGATCTAGCACACCCTTCACATCTGCCAGTCAATCATTGCCATTTTCCTAAAAGGAAGACAACTTCCTCCCTCCTGACATCCTTCCTTTCCATCCATTTACTACTGGTGTGGTGTCACAATCCAACCCTCCCCCTCTGCCCACCCACCACCTGCAGTCTAGACACCATTACAGTATTTATTACTGTAATGCTCAAATTGTCCCAGATGTGACACTGAGGGTACTTTCAAGCTAGCACTCCTGGAAATATGATAACAAATCCATTTTGGGTTTGAGCACTTTCCTTCACGAACTTCTTGACCCTAGACCAGAAGTTAATTACTGCAAAAAAGGAATCTTCTGTTCAACTATTAGATATTAGAGCCCGCAAAAAGATAGGTAGAAGGACTCATTACTGGTATCTGTGATGGAGGATTTTCTGGGAAGCCATGTTAGTGAGACTGAAATCGGATGTTCTTGTAGAGAGACACATGGCGCCAGACAAATGGAGCACATGAGAAGACGCTGCCAGGAGGCAAGGAAAAGGACCAAAGTGACCCCAAGGTCGCAGAGAGGCATGGCACACATTCAAATTTACCACCTGACCTTCTAAGAATTAAGTAAGCCCACCAACACCCTAATTTAAAACCTTGGCTCTGGAACTGTGGGAAGATTTAATTTCTGTTATTTTAAAATCGTGGCAATTTGTTTTGACAGCCCTAGGAGGAGAACAGTGAGAAATGGTGCTGGCTCTGTTTTTACTATGTAAGTGATCTTTTGCCCAACCAGCAACAGACCTAAGAAATATCTGCAAGAAGCTCCAAAAACAAAATCATGCAATCTGCAGCACTGTGGACAGAACTAGAGGAAACTGTGCTGAGTGAAGTCAGAAGGAAAGAGACAGATACAGAATGCTCCCTCTCATATGTGGGACTTAAGATATGTGTATCACAGCAAGGGAGCGAAGAACAAAAGGCAAAATAACAGAGAACTGATACACATAATCGAGTTGGTAGGGTGAGCGGGAGGGGGGATCTAAAAGAAGGGGGCATGGGATCCCTCTGGGGAGGGTACACTGAAATGGCTGTGGAGTTGGAACCATGTGCGTGAGAAACCTCTAATAGTATTGTCAAGTAAAAAGATACAAAGAAATATATGCAAATGAATCTTGGTACACATTCACACATATACAAATGCACACATAAAAATATACTAATAGACAAAAATGTATGGCAATGTATGAGCACAGCAACCTCAAATCTAGATGCCACAGCATTCTTTCATGCATTCTCCTGGTTTTAAATTGTAAATTATTTTATTTCCAGCAAGAATACTGGTTCTTAACAATATTAATTCACTTATATTCACCTGCTCATGATAGTTGCAAGATTAATTCACCTATGCCATTAAAAGAAATATAACCACTGAAAGAATTCACAATTGGCTTGACATATTTTCCTTCTTTCTACTCAGTCCCAAACTGAGAAAATGTAGTCCCATATCATGTCATTAAGTATTTGGAAAATTTATCATCACTTCTTTATTTTAGACTTAGGATAAGAACAATACAAATGTGTTAGCAAATCTGAAACTATTCCCCTCAAAATATACTCTAAGAATGTGATGCCACCTGTACCCATCCACCATACTTACTCTCCTATCACATAATTTACTGTTTCCTGCTTATCTTTCCAACACACATCCATGCTTTTCCCTCCCCTTCTTGTTACATATATGCTGCTTGTTTGGGTGCTTTTGGGGTCAAACCCAGATTCCTCAGTAATTACTCATCGCTTTGGGAATCACTCCTGGTGGGGCTCAAGGGACCATAAGGTGTTGTGTATTGAACACAGGTTAGCCGTATGAAGGTAAGCACCTTACTCAATGTATTATCGCTTTGCCCAATGTGCTATTTTTGAGCTTTCTTCTCAGATGATATACCTGAAAATCACTCCACATCTATATATAAAAGGTTCCAAAGTAATCCCTTGTGTTTATATATCATGATTTATGTCCTATGATGATGCACTCATATAATTTCTACAATTTTCTAATCATTAATGAGACAATGAATAATCTCAGTAAAACTTTCTCACAGGCCACAAAGATCAGGTTCCTGGAATAAAACAATTCTTATCTGCTCAGATTTATTCTCATGTATATTGAGTAGTGCAAATTACTAAGAAAGAACACTTAATGACAAAAGTAAATATATACTGCATACTAAAAACAAAAATCACAGTATGAGACAGTGATATGACACAAGTATTATGATACAGATTATATAAAGTCTCAGCAACACTCATATACTAGAAAAATGCATGTGTGGAGAATTATAAGGGATTTTACTATTCCTATACTTTCTCCTACTTTCCAAGTTTATGCTAACAGATGTATTATGTTTACAATGAAAATTAAAAGCAATCAATAGAATCCACAAACTAGAAGAAGAGTTTCATTTATGGCAATAAGGTTGACTTAGGTTCAAAAATTATATGGCCCTTTTGTTGAAAATAGCCACAAATGTTCAATAAAAGAAAAAACTGTCTTTGTTTTGTACTTAGGGGGTTGACACAGAATACTCACAGGGTCAAAGCAAAGTAAAACTGAACATCCAGGACATCCTCAAACACTCAAATGTCGTTCGTGCTTGGGACATGGCAAACCCCACTGACGAGAGTAGCAGATCAGCCCAGCCTTGCTGCGTGCATGGTGCTGTTCGGCAGCCACTCTGGGAAGCTGCCCGACACATCTTCCCCCAAACTACTGTTGTCTGGTACCACATTCGGAGTCCTGAATCAGTCATAAATATGAACTCAGAGAATATTTCAAATCAGAACAACTTTTTACCTATAGAGAGCCAGTTTGTAAATATTTTCCCCAACACTATTAAGGCGAGGGTATAGAACAGAGCTGAGAATTCAAAGATGGTTAAGTCTAAGAGGAGCTTACCACACGTGGCCAGATACACAGAGCAGAATGCATAGCTTCAAGATGGAATAGAATCATATCTATCCCACAGAATGAACCAGGAGGAAAAAATCTGGCCCTTTCAAAGTTAATATCTGGTCCTTGAAAATTTAGCCACAAGTCCACCCAAATGGAAGTCTGTGATTCTGGACCTCATGCTATGTCACCTAAAAAACGTGCGACCTAAAATTTAGCTGACTAGATTCCCCAGTTTGACATTGTTCAGTAAATTGAGAGTTAGTTGTAATTTCAAGCCCATATTTTCTTCACTTATGAGTACTTTCCAAGGAAGGAATCTTGCAAGCTTTGCTCCTACCAATGGTTAACATTAAATTATTAGTGGTTAATTGTTATTTAAAAACTTGACAATACTGCACCAACAATAAACTAGGAACGATCCTCTAGACCGTTCAATTTGCTAAATAATTAATTACTCTTAATGGATAGATTAGTATAACTGCCTTGTGTCATAACTCACAAGCACTGAAGTTCAGAAGGATGGCTTCTATAGGAGGTCTAGGAAAAAAAATAATTCAGGTTGCTTATTTATAACCCTTCCCACCCCTCCAAACAACAACCTACTGTGGATATGGAAGTTCTCATTTTATTCGTACTCAAATACTATCTGTAGAGATTTCAAAAATAATTTTACAATCATGTCCCTATAGACAGTGTCATCTGGATAGGAGATTAGGTATATATGTCTAAGAGGCACGATCTATTTGCTGTTGGTATCATCAGTTAACGACATTAAAGTCTAGCTTTCTCCCCCTGGTGGTAGTAATCAGGTTAATGACATTTAAAAAAAAATACTAGGAGAGTATCTTAATGTTTACAGTTGCTACAGTCAACGAGAGGCAATTCTGGGGCCAAAGAAGATTTAAATGAAATAGCAGTAGATCTCAAAACTCTTCTGGAGAAAGCAACTTGATTCCTATAGCTTATGTTTTTTTTTTCCTGCTCAAATTACAATTACAACCATTACATCATTGCGAATTACATGCTGGAGTTATCTCAGTAGGTATCTGCCAAATGGAAAACTTACAGAAGGTCCTCAATGTAATAATGATGTTTTATCATTTTAATTACAAACTCTTTAAAAAAAAAAACTCCCTAAAGTATACCAATCGGGGTGGTCTAAATGAACAATATCTCAGTAGCCCAAGGGTAGAAAAATAGATTGAACTACCAAATTTCATAATACTTATAGCAGCTGTCTTCCTCCTCGAGGAAGCTAAGTATTTAACAAAGCAGACAGTTGCCACTGGCGTCTGATTAGCAGACTGTGTATTGTCAGATAGAATGTGCCTCGCTCTTTTGTTACAGGGTTTGATTAAAAATATGGAGAGCAGTAGCATCCTGGAACTTGATTCTTCAGGTCTCTAAGAGGGGCATAAACTGAAGCTTCCCTTTTCATACTGTACACACAAAAATGAATGAATGCTTCAGTGCTAATATGATGTATCAAACCCTAGACAATCTAAATAAAAGCATTATTTTCACAGTATACCCCAGGGATTTATTTTAATTGCGCTCACGTAAGAATAAATCTTAGTGAAATTATTTTATATTTTAAAAATAATCTTGCCAGAGGGTCCTGATTGAAACCTATAATTAAAACACTTTGGGGTAGTGATGGTGAGGAGAACGGTCATTTTAGAGTATAAAAATACTAGATTCTATTCCTAAAAATATCAACATTCAAAAATCAAGAGATACAAAAAAAAAAACTGTTCAAATGAACAAAAACATCTTAATGGGGAAAAAACACCATCTTGTAAGAATAATACTATTTTGATGCAGGTGCCAAACAAACTATAAAAGGGTGACTCTCATTACCTTCTCTCTACAGATTTCTTTGAAAATTTATTACAAATGATTGTGCTTATTGGCAGAGTTCAAAATCAGTAGAGTCCATGCAAACAATCTACTTCAATGAGAAGTACATTCTTTTACTCTAGCAAATCCATCGGAGGTAATCAGACTGGATGTTTTATTCAACAGGGCTGAAGAAAATTGTTCTACAATAGGTTAATTCAAAATGGCAGCATAGAAAATGCATCTGTCAGTGGGGATCAAATTACAGGGCAAGCTCCTCTCAATGCTTAGAAAAACAAGTCTGCAGTTCTACAGATTATGTGCCTGTGTGTGTTTAAAGGGGTGGGAAAGGAGCTAAATATCTGAGCTAACCTCCAATTAAAGTCAATCATAAAAACAGCCAATTTAATGAGTGCGGATTTCTTTGGGTAATTATAACACCAACCACTTTTTTCTCTTTTAAATCTGTAATTCTGCCTTCTTGTTATTGCTTGCTTTGTCATTAATCGCCTCAGGACCTTGATTTCCTAGCAACAGACTGCCACCAAACATTTGGCGGCTGTTCAACATTTTCTTTGTGAAAAATGGCACTGCTGTTGCCGCCTGGGCTGCAGCAGCTAGACTGGCTGTGTAAGTGCTCTAATAATGTATTCCACTGGAAAAAAAAAATCACATGATACGGGGTGCAATGACTGAGTTCAGTTAATTACTGAGCTGGGAAGTTTATCTACAATCTAAAAGCTGTGTTAGTGTGGGGGGAAGGATGGAAGAATTAAAAAGGTGCCCCTCCATTATCAATGATTTGCAGGTGAGAATTCAAGAAGAACTATTTTGTCCTTTGAGTTGACAGGGTTTTGTTTAAGTTTATGTAGGAAAAGGATACAAAAGGTCAATGCACCTGAAATGTTGCTTGACAAATTCTGTCTCTAAAATAATAGCCCCCAATACACAAAAGAATCATGAAACAGTTTGCCTGGACCTTCAAAAGCAAATTAACCTATGCATTTGTCAAGCTGTTTCCTTTTCAACTTCAGGCAAAAAAACCCCTGCGTATTTGTAAATCTGCTTCAAGACTGCAGGATAAGGTTTTAAACATCCATGCCATGAAAATCACACATGATGAAAGTAATTCAAATATCTGGGTTTGCAATACACTTAAGTAACTAACTTGTATCCTTATGAGAAATAAGATGCATTTCATTATTTTTGAAATGATTTAATTGGGATTGAAGGACATAATATCTCATGATAAAAAAACCTCGTGATAGTTTGCCATTTTTATTTAGTGGATTTATTAAGATTCTCCGTGCCTGAGAAACAACCAACCTCCTCCCAGTAAGGATAGTTATGGAAATTAACATGGCATGTCAGATAGAGCAAGCTGATGCCATGCTTTAGTTCTCAGAAGACTGGCATGTTTCAGGATTGCTGTCAGTATATGATAATTTAATAAACCCAAGAGCACACTAAGTATAATGGAAGTATCTGTGAAACTAACAATTCAGTGGACATTCTGATTCATACCAATGCCTACATACAGTATAAAAAAATTCCCACTAAGTATGGCCCAACTCAGCTCATCTGGGAAAGCATGTGTGAAAGCACCACCTACTTAATAAGAACCCTGAACGCTTGAAATGAAATTGATATTGGGGACTCTTTATAAAAGAATAGTAGCAAATAATGATTTTTGGTTATATTCGGGTAGTTCTGTATGCCTGTGTCTATGTGTGTGCGTGCATGTGTGTGTGTGTGTGGGGGGTACCTCTATATATACTAAGGAGAAGAAAATCCACTAAAGAGATTTTGAAGATTTTACAGAATTTTGCTTATCATTTTTTGCTAAACATAACCAATTAGGCTGAATAACCACTTCAACATATTTGTATAAGAAGCAATTTTTAGTTGAAGCAAAATTAAAAAAAAAAAAGACCCAATCCTAAAACCCCACAAATAAATATTCACAATCAGAGAAGTTTTTGTTTTGGGGATAGTGTTTGGGATCAGACCTGGGGCTCCCATATGCAGACAATGTGCTCCAATCCTCTGAACCATATTCCTGGTCCTTATGATCACAAAGTGTTGAAAACCAGCATATATGGGGCTGGAGAAATAACACAAGTCCACAAGGTATTGCAGCTCAAGGGATACCACCGGTCATCATGAATGCTTGGGGCACAGCATGCCCCACCCCAGAACAGGGCCCCAAATACCTCGTAAGTCTGACCTTTGTTTAATTTAGTATTATTTGGTGGTGGAGGGGTTGCCACACTGGCGGTGCTCAGGAGACCCTTTTTGGTGCCAGAGATCAAATCCAGGTCGGCAGCAGATAAGACAAGCACCTTATCCACTGTACTATCACTGTTTAATAGTGAAAGTATTTTTTTAAAATAGGCCAGTATTTAAAAGACAAAACAGGGGCTGGAGCAATAGCAGAGTGGGTAGGACATTTACCTTGCACATGGCCGACCCAGGATCAATTCCCAGTATCCCATATGATCCCCTGAGCACTGCCAGGAATAATTCCTGAGTGCAGAGCCAGGAGTAACCCTGGTGCATTGCCGGGTGTGACCCAAACAAAACAAAACAAAACAAAACAAAAAAAGCCTACACGGATATATTCTAAAAGGAAACTATAATTGGACTACATACTTTTGTATATCAATTATATGGTTTATATATTTCTATAAATTTATACTTTATGTATTTATATATTTTATATTATTACACAATCATATAATTCTATATATTATATATACACAAACACACAAATATATACTTTACTCACAATTTACTATGGTTTACAACGTGAACTCCATGCATTAAAAGAAATTTGGGGGGCTGGAGTGATAGCACAGCGGGTAGGGCGTGCTATCCTTGCATGCGGCCAACCCGGGTTCGAATCCCAGCATCCCATATGGTCCCCTGAGCACCGCCAGGAGTAATTCCTGAGTGTAAAACCAGAAGTAACCCCTGTGCATCGCCGGGTGTGACCCAAAAAGCAAAAAAAAAAAAAAAAAAAGAAATTTGGGGGTACTATGAAGATACAAAAATTACATGGAAATTCTAGGAACATATCAATATTGGGCAGTGTTCACAACTCAGAAATGACTGATGACCACAACAAACAACCTTTAATTCAAATATACCATTTCAAGGGTTCAACTGACTCATTACAAGTGTTAAATTAAATAAATGCTAACCTTGAGAGAATTCAACAGTTATATTTGAGGGTTGAATAATAAGATATATGGGACTTTGCTTTACAATGTGTACTTTTTGGTAGAGCAGAATGAAACATTTTGGTGGGTTACCATACACGATAAGTAATTATTTGTGACTTTCTGTCATGTCCTTTAAAAGTTAGGCTTACATTAAGAATAGGCACATATTTTGGAAAAAAAAAAAAGAATGTATAAAATGAACAGTCAAGAGAGCAGGACAGGAGTGGGAGGCTGGGAAAAGCTGCATGTGGAAGGTGGCAGAGTGCTGCAAAGGAAAGCATGCAAGGACTTCTTACGATTTTAAGAGAAGCTTGTGCCAGAAATTTGTATAAAGAAATAGGAATGCAATTTGGCAAAGCAGCAAATCTATCTTTCAGAATGTTCCCCACTCATATTTAGGATTTGCTAGTATTCATAATTAGATCTAGACAATGGAAGCGAAAAATATTTCTATTCCCTAGACTAGTATTAAAAGTCTAGAGATTTCCTTCTAGCTTTCAGAAGCGATTTTCAAAGAGTAGAGATAAAACATTTTAGACACAGGAGGTCGGAGTCAAATGAGCCCTACCGTACAGCTGAGAAACCTGAATTAGTCTGAAATAGGGTAACAGGAAGTATGGATTTATAAATGGATATATTAACTTACCCTCTTTTCAGTAAGCAAATGTAAGTTTCTAAAAGCTACTATATACAACCTACCCAAATTAGAACAAAATGGACCTATTAAAGAATTGACCCTAAAATAACATAGTAAAAAGATAGCAAGATTGAATAAATACTAAAACAACCATCTTTAGAGTGTGCACAAAAGAGAAATGGGTAACAATAAGAAATCAAAACAAATTTATATAATTTTCATTTCTTAAATTAAAAAACATAAAAACAAAAAACAAAAAGGCAAATTCATTAGTTGTCTAATTGGTAACAATTTATAGCTTAGGCCATAATACTTCTAGACCATTACAGAATTAAGAGAGATGTGGAAATGAGATTGAGCCCAGGGGCCAGAGAGAGTGGCTGCTAATGGGTACAAAGTTTCTTTTTGTGGTGATGTTAATGTTCTAAAATTAGATTATGACGATGGTTAAGGCACTCCTCTATAATTATGCTAACAATCCTTGAATTGTACACTTTAAAAAGGTGAACTTTATGGTACATAAATATCTCAATAAAGCTGTTTTGAAAAGACAATCCAATTTTATTTATATAGGACAGAGAAAATAGGATATGTGGGTATTAAAATACAGAAGCACTATATATGTGCTATCAAATATGTCGAAAACACACACTGCTAGAGACACCAGGCTGTTTATGTTCTGTTTGCATACAAATTTAAAGATATGAAAACTAGCACATAAGAATGTCCATTGCCATCATCATGTACATAAATTATCCGTCTCTGAATCATGTTTATCGCAGAGAATTAGTGAACAGTTCATTTTGTTAAGAAATTGCTGATTGGTCTGAAATGTATAAACAAAGTAAATGGAAGGGGAAACATTTCAGTAGATGGCTTGTTAATTCATTTGGAGCTGTGTATAAGGGTCTACTGTTTGAAGCTCTAAGCTCCATACGTGTTTATTTTCTTACCATCATAATTGGTATAGAGTGTAGTTTCCAACCTCCAAAAATTCTAAGACTTCATTTTAACGCTGTAAGTCCAAAACAGAAAACATCCATCTTTATCTTTAAAGCTTAAAACTTCTTTAACCAATATCATCTTCATTCTGCTAAAGGATTATTCTGTTTAACTAAAGAGAGAACTTTCCTGTTATCCTCCCAGCAGAGAGAACTACTTTTGAAAGAATCCATAAAGGCTTAAAAAAAAAAAATCAGTATTTTAGGATTATTGATTTGGAGAAAACATTTATCTAAAAAATTAAGTTTAATTTAAACTTGATACTGTTAACAAATTAACACAATGGGCAGAATTCTAGACAAATAGAAAATGAATGAAAATGAAATTTCTTTTTTTTTTTAATTTTTTGCTTTTTGGGTCACACCCAGCGATGCTCAGGGGTCACTCCTGGCTTTGCACTCAGAAATTACTCCTGGCGGTGCTTGGGGGACCATATGGGATGCCGGGGATCGAACCCGGGTCGGCCGCGTGCAAGGCAAACGCCCTACCCACTGTGCTATCGCTCAGGCCCCTGAAAATAAAATTTCTATAATTTCATTTTAATTAAAACATTTTTCTAGGGGATCCAGAGCATTAATACAGCAAGTAGGGCATTTACCTTGTATGTGTCTGATCCAGGTTTGATTCCTAACACCCTATATAGTCCCAAACCCTCTAGGATTGACCCCTGAGGGCAGAACTAGGTACTACTTACCCATGAGCATCACTGGGTGTGACCCTAAAATGGGTGATGGGGTCCCATTTGTGATACCTATTGGATAACATTGGTTTGTCCTTGATTCTCCCATAGGGAGCTTAGGTTTCTTGTGCCTCAACAATGCTTTTGAGGCACACCCAATCCCATGAGGCACTAATAATTGCTTTTCTCTTTCCTTTAGGTCTTTGCATGGTTTATCCAGCAATGTCTTATTGTATAGACAGTTAATGCTACGCTTTTGTAACATGGGAGTTAACTGACTCCGGAAAATATTTATTCCTGGGCATCTGTCATATTTACCTGACTTAAGCTTTAGTTGCTTTACTTTCTAACACCTCCAAAAAGGAAGTTCCCAGGGAGGGATAAGGATGGAACCAGGGCAAGCTGTAAGTTACCCTGGCACTGAAAAAGGGATACTTGAAGTGTCATAAGAAGTATAATAAGCTAAGAGCGTGATCATGGACAAAACCTATCATGACCCAAAAAGAAGTAACTGAATAAGGACTTTACTGGGGTTAGGAAAGACCAACCTGGCCTGAGGACTGTAGTCTGGGATATGTAGAGAGGTCCCCAGGAAGAGCCCGCCTTTAAGCTTAACATATCTTTTATTGTGTTTATAGAAAATGACTGGAAATATTAGTAAGAAGTAAATTTACTATGACTATTTACTAGCTGAGGAAAGGGGAAAGCAATACACCCAAGATGGAAGCAGATCTCCTATGAGTCTAGAGTGCTGAACCCTCAGAAGAGATTCTGTCCTTGAAATCTCCTAGAATTATCCCTAGGGGAGGAACTTTACATCTGTTTGTTGTTATGACAATGTTCAACCCCATCTCTGTGCATCCCCACCCTTCATGATTTCTATGACACTGCTTTAAGGTGGAGATCGAAAAAAGGAGGGGAAATTACTATGCTGTATAAGGAGAGATCAAACTACATTGGGGAAGAGAGAGAAATTAACTACCAACCAGTCTGGGGTCCTGTTTCTCCGTTTCCGTGTCCCCCTGTTCCTTCATTCATCTATTGCCACTGACTGGCCTGAGAGGCGACCTTCAGCCACCAAATGGTCGTACCCCTCGTGCCCACCGAGTCCACGCTTTTTTGAAACTCACAACACCACCGTTCAAATTGGGGCCAGTTATGGGAAGGCAAGTGTCTTAATTCTCCAGAAAGGGCTGTATATGGAGAAATATTTGTTTCAGGCAGGGAAAATATTCCACATACTTTATTAAAAAATAATCTTACAGACATACTATTGGGTCACTTGTAAGGACTTTTTTCAAATAAAGGCTTAACAATAGTTAATCCCTAATGAAATCATTGAAGCAATCTCAAATGAAATGATCAAAACCCTGAATAACATAAATGCTCATCACAAATTTGATTAATATTTTGAATTTGAAGTTTAGATATCCAAGTGTTAAAAAACGGCTTTCCTCACAATGAGAAAATAAAAACTCAGAGGTACTTACCCACCTTGCCTAGCTAACTAATAACCTCAGAGATTATTATGAATATTATTACATTTCAAAATATTCATTAAAATGATAAAATGCTTTAAAAACTGATTACTAAATCAATTGCCATTCAAAAACACTTCACTCAAAAATATCTATTAGTCGACTGACTGAAAAAATATCACCATCAAAGACTGAACTACATAAAGGTAATTTTCAATGATATAAAGTTTAGAGCAATTAATATGAGGTGGTGGTAATGGTATTGATTTAAAATCTTTTTTTTTTCACATTACTCACATTTCTAGCAGGTTTCTATTTTAAGACAAATGCACTCACCTTCACCAGACTCTTATCTAAATAGCTTCATCACAAACCAACGAATACAAGAATACTAAGCTTTCAGTGTACACAAAAGAACTTTCACAATTTCTAGTCAGTGGGCTGGGTGCTTGCTTGCACCTGGCTGATGAGGGTTAAGGGATCTCCAGCTCCCCACATGATCCCAGCACCAGCTGGAGTGATCCCTGAGAGCAGAAGCAGTAGACAGCCCTAAGCACTGCAGGGGGTGGCCCAAAGATGAAAATTAATCAATTTATTAAATTATAAATTTAATAAACTATTAGTAACAAGCTGGGTCTCATTCCCCTGACCCTGTATGAGCCTCCAATGCGGCACTGTTGGGAAAGAAGAGTAGAGAGAGGCTTCTAAAATCTCAGGGCTAGAATGAATGGAGACATTACTGAGACCACTCCAGAAATTCGACGATCGACGAGATGATGATGATGATGATGATCAAATTATAAACTTTTAATAGTTGTTTGTGCTATAAGGATACCTTTACATAAATGTTAAGAGATAGTCTTACTTTAAAAATCCTTAAGCGCAATGATAAATTTCATTGTACACTCTAGTTGTTACTGGACACTCTGGTACTGGTTGCCATAGCAAACATTTGTAAGAAAAACTTTCAAACATTCATCTGTTAACAATTGTTAAAAATGATTGTTCACAGTTTATTACAGAAGCTCACTTTAAGGATTTTACATTTTGCTTTCAGATAACTGTGGCTAAATAACAGTTTTATAATATATACTGTCACTCAGGGTGTCAGTAAGACTTTTAACATTGAATATTATGTTTTGATTAAAGATTAAATTAATGCTTAATATTAATTATGTAACAAGAATGCATTTTAAGATTCAATTTAATATTTAATATTGCAACTAGGTTCCAAACAGACAGGAAACCAAATGCTTATCACTACCTGTTCTTTATATAGATTAAAATATTCCAATTTTGTGTCATGTATAAACTTGATTCCTTTCTGCAAACTTTGGCCAACACTTAAAGAACCCTCAAAGAATCCTATTCTCCATCATTATGGTACGATTATAGGCTAAAAAGAGATAAAAGTGGTTAAACCGGGTTATCAAATTAATTAAAACAAGAAAAGATAGGATAAGTAAGAGGCTGGAGGGGTGGGAAGAGGCAAAGAAACCAGTAGGAATGGAAGTCCAAGGCAAAGGTCAGGCTACAGTTCCCATTCCCAGGGACTTCGGACAAACTAATTCATCGTTTTCATTTAAGTGCTTCATTTTCATTCAGTGAAAATGATCACACTGGGCCAGGGCTTTGGCTCAGGCTGCTGGGCAAACAAACCTCTCAAAAACAGCATAGCTCAAGATGACTTAGTTGATGCAAAGTGAGGCACGAGGTACAGGATAGTTTGGTAAACCTCATTCTTAAATATTTATTTCACCTCCAATTTTTAAAAGTCCTCTACCATATTTTAATCTTCCAATGAAATTAGTGCTATATAACACAGGTGAAGTCAGATACTATACTTATAAACCCACTATATTCAAAATATATTCTAAAACATTAAGAAAAAAAATACAGAATTGGAATTCTTATAGACTAACAACCTCACCCTGAGATTTTTTTCCTTATTTGGGTCACACCTGCACTCAGGAATTATTCCTGGCGGTGCTCAGGGGACCATATGGGATACTGGGAATCGAACCCGAGTTGGCATGCAAGGCAAATGCCCTACCCGCTGTGCTATTGGTCCAGGCCCTCACCCTGAGCTTTTTAAGTATTATTTTCAAACCATAAATAACTTCCTTTGAAAAACAAAAGCAATGTAGGTCAAGTGCGCCGTGCATGTGGCCCAAGTACGATCCTCGGCACCACGCCTCCATATCACTCACAGTCTCTCTGATGTTCCCGGAGCACTGGATGGAATATTTGCCTCAGTGGCTCCCAGGCGCTACTAAAAGGGGCCCTGAGCACTGACAGGTGTGGCCCCTGAAATATCAACAAAAAAAAACAAATACTGAGGGCAGTAGGGGAACAGGGGCTGGCCACATACCCAGTGCCTCCAACCACACAAATAAACAAAAGACATAGATGAGGAATAATGTTTGTAAGACTGATCCCTGAGAGGCAGGAAACAATGAAACCAACCCCCTAGGGGAATCAGCTGACAGCCTTGACAGTTCTCAGGATTCGGCTAAAGAAGCAGGAAGCAGAGCTGAGAGCAGGGAAGCGAGGTGACTCAGCGGAGTTCAAGAACAGAGCAGTGCGGAGTTCAGAGGCCAGATGTCAAAGAAGAGAAAGCTCTGCAGAGAACAATGGAAATCTACAGAGGGTTCTTGTCCCCATTCACCAGATCAGAGCCTGGGATAAAACCATCTGGAAGTATCAGAAGGGGAGAGGATTAAAGGGAGTAAGGAGTACACAGGGCAGATACACTTCATGGGAACAACAGTGCCAGTTCCCATCATCTAGAACAAAAGCTCTTAGACTAAATGGTTTACCACATAACAATAGTTTTATCTTGGTAGAAGGTAATATTTAGATTAGATATGAGCTTCTAATTTTTGGCTGGAATGGTATTTGGACATGGAAAATTAGGTTGCTGTCCTGTGCATCTTACAAACAGCAGCCCTCACTCACGATAATCAAAACATCTCTAGCAGTGCCACCATCCCTAACGTGCAGTCACCCTTGGTTAAAACCCACTGCCACTGGATGAGCACTACTGCTCTTGACCTGCCTTACAAACCAGAAGAGGGAAACCCCTGAACACAGAGAAGTGACTGAAGCCTTTAATTTTCTAAATACATAACAGCAAGAAGAACTGAAAAGGTAGCTTAAGTTTACAAGCCTTAATCATGAAAATTTGTAGATACACCAAATTGCTTCATTAGGCCAAAAACTTTCCTGTAATTAAGGAGCTCTCAATTTCATAGCAACTTATGATAAGATTAAGATTATGGACACTACAGAGTCTGGAAGAATGAAATGCCCAAATGATTTGTGAAATTAAAAGCTACATCGGATCAATCTAAATCTGGTTGGAACATGTGTTAAGAAAAAACTAGACTGGGCACTCTGAAAGGAAAGGGAATTAGTAATGTAAAAGAACTGTAGAATGCTTCTGCAGAAAGGGTATTTCAGTAGTTTCACAAATCTTAATAAAATATGCTTAAGAATTAGCAAAATAGCATTGCTGAATGTCCATCAAGAATATATAACATACCAGATATCCAAGATAATTCTATTATCACATGTTTTAAGTGAATTTTACTGATTTTACAGTAAAATTGTTTTTAGGAGTTCAGCTTTAGACCTTGATATACTTACCTCATCACACCTGCCACGTGTGTTAAAACTGATTTTAAAATAATCAAACTGAGCAAACTTCCTAGCCTAAGTCAAACATATTTCATGAAATTGCAAAAAATAGAAATTAAAAAATTTAGAGCTACTTTAAGATATCAAACACATCTAAAATTTTAAAAAACGTTATTAGTCAAACCAAACCACTCTATGCTGGCATGAATATAATACTATTAAAATTCAACTTCCCTGCTCTTGGCTATGCTAGAATACATAACTGAGTAGTCTGAATTGTCTGTAAATTAGACTACATTAGTATGAAATTTCAGTCACTTAAATGCAGCTAGGTTCACTATACTGCACAATTATTAAAATAATGTTATTTTGAAATTAGCTCATATTTGGGATTAAGTTACTATATAGTAAAATACAGAAAACTGCAATGTAAAATTAAAATACTTTGCATTAATATAAGGTCATAACATAACTAATGCCAATAATGTAATATAAATAATGTCAAGCTTAAACCATGTGCTTTGTAAGCCCTGAGGACCACTGGGTTTGGGTCAGAGACCCCAGTAAGAAATAAAAAAGTGGTTTAAATATATAAATTTTCCTGAATAATTATACCATAGAAACATATTAAAACATTACTGAAAAATAGATTCGATATTGAGAAATGACAACAAATATTTAGAAGGAAACATCTTCTTTTGTTTTCCTTAGCTTCTTTGAGCCACACCCAGTAGAGCTCCGGGACCCACATGGCGTCAGACAGAACCCAGGCTGCCAGCAGCCCACCGCTCAGCAGGCTGAGCCCTCTCTGGCTCTGGAAGGATGTTCCCCCCAGTATTGGAATGCTTTTCTCACATCCTGGCAGATGAGGCCATGTGACTTCTAGGGAATCATCTCTATGGTGTGAGAGCTCTAACGGGGATAGGACCCTATGTGCTGGGGAAGCAGCTCAAAGAGCACCCCAAGGGCGAGCAACGATGACATGCTGCCCATTCGGGAGCAAATGTGTTTCAGCCCCAGCACCAACAGGAACGGCCCTGACCACTGTGCGGGCAGCAGCCCTAAGACACGGCATCCACCCAAAGGGCGGGGCTGGGACTCCGAGGAGAGTCCTCAGTGGCAGCCTGGGAAAACTTTTGGCAGCTCCGGGGAACATGTGGAAGCAGACATAATGGTAAACAAAATGATTAATTTCCAATAAGCATGCTCCTACTGAACAATCAATACATTTTTATTTATGTCTTCTACACTGTTTCACAGCTCGGGCAGTGAACGGGAGCAGCTGCTCTACGGAAATCACACACATTCCATACATACCAAGGGCTTTTAATTTTGCAAGGGTATCTACTTATTTGTTATCAGACACATTTAACTCACATGGAATCAAAAACAAGGTACTCACAGGGTGATTAATTCAGGAGGGATTCTGGAGCAGTCTTATTTTAGAAATAAATTCTTACCCAATTATTTTTATGTCAGAAGACTTAATAATTCAAATTACATGCTGCCCTTATTCCCAGATTTAAGAGATTTGTCACGATCAATGTTTCTGAAATATTAAATTAGAAGGTGTCATGGTAATTACTATGGAATAAATAGCAATTAAGATTTTTTTTAGGCAAATAAGCTCAAAGTGTTAGCAGTGCATATTTATGCTACCAATATTTTCCCACACAATGCATGCACCATTCACAAGTAGCCTAAGAGTAAAATATGTAAATTTGGAATTACTTTATCAGCCCTTCAGAACTAGAGGTAACACAGGGACAGTGGTTGACATTTTGGCAGTGGAGGGGTGGAGTAATTTTGCACACAAATACCCTAAAAACTCACACTGCTGTTACCACATTACATAAACCGTAATACGAATATGTTTTTTTTTTTCCTTATTGGGTCAAACCTGGCGATGCACAAGGATTATTCCTGGCTTATGCACTCAGGAATTACTCCTGGCGGTGCTAGGGGACCATATGGGATGCTGGGAATCAAACCCGGGGCGGCTGCGTGCAAGGCAAACGCCCTACCTGCTGTGCTATCGCTCCAGCCCCCGAAAAAAATTTTCTAAAAAAGATTATCAAGGGTGGGAGATAGTTAGGCACTTGCTTCATTGGGGTAAACGCCGGCTCAATCTACGGCACAGCAGATGGCTCCTACCCGGCACTATAGTAGTGATCCCTAAACAGGGCTGGGGGTGATAGGAAAAAAAATATAAACAGAAGATTTTCAAAAGTAGGATGGTATGGAATTTGAGAGCTGAACACTTATGTATAATGTATCCAAAAGAGGTAGCAGATGTGAAGGTTACTCATACAAATCATATCATTGCAAAAGTTATTTATTTATTTAATTTGGGTTTTTTTGTGTTTAGGCTACACCTGGTGGGGCGAAGGGCTTGCACCTGGTTCTGTGCTCAGGGATCACTCTTGGTAGCCTTGAGAGACCATCTGGGACGCCAGGGTCACACATGTGCAAGGCAAAAGTGTGACCTTCTCTGTACCCCTCTCTGGCCCCTACAAATGTTTGTGATTTGGAATTGTGAACCCAACCTATTATCTGAGGTAGGCAAATCACTACCAAGATACATAAATACAATTATTTGAAAACTGGAACCCAGTAGATCTCTCAAGGGCTGAACACTTGCTTCTCATTTTAGAGATCAGGTTTGGTTCCCAGCTGTGCATGATCCCCTGAGCACTGCAGGGACAGATATTCGAGCACCAAGTCTGGAGAAGCCCTTGAAGACCACAGGGGGTGTGTTTGGTCCAAATCCAAGGAAACAAGTACAGCCGGTACTTTTAAATATTTAAATAATAAGTACATACACCAGACTTTCGAGTTAGGTAGACACTTACTGCGATATAATAAACTTTAGCCTTTTCTACCAGCGTCCAGTTTTTCTCCATATCGAGATGTTTTTCCTTCTTATAACAATTGGCAGCTGCAAGGTTAGCCACGAGTGACCTAAATCAACAAGAAAAAGCCAGAGTTTTACTTAAACTAAAAACCATTTAACTATGTCAAATATTTCTATAGGCAAATCGACCACAAGTTTTTCAGATTTTAGTATTAGAATCCTTTCCGTTTGTTTCTGGGCTTCAACCCTCAGTGATCGGAGCTGACTCCTGACCGTGCTCAGAGAACCTGATGTGGGGCCAAACACTGGCCTGGCGTTAGCCCCAGGCACCTTAGCTCCTGCATATCTGGTGCTCAAATTTGGTCTTGCATTCAAGCCTCCTGTGTTGCCCGAGAGATAAACAAAAAGAAATATTAATTCATTTTCTAAGTATCAGATTTTTAAAAGAAATTAATATTTTAATTTTTGCTGGAATTTTAAGAAATTAATATTTTAATTTTTTTGCTACTAAAATGCTATTATTTACCTGGTTAAGTGAGAATACACTTTAATAGGCCAAACTGTAGTCAACAAACCATATCAAAATACAGATTTTAAAAGCCATGAATGGGAGACCTAAGAGATAGTACAGTAGGGAGGGTGCTTGCCTTGAATGTGGCAGACCCAGTTTCAATCCTTATCATCCTATAAGGTCTCCTGAGCACTTCCGGGAGTGACTCCTGAGTGCAGAGCCGTGAGTAAAATTGAGCACTGCGGGGCCCCCCCCACCCCCGCCCCCTCCAAAAAAGCCGTGAATATAATCCTTGCAAATCACACATATAACAAAAGGACACATTTACTATGAGGAATTAATTTGCAAGCCATTACTTTTTAAGCACTGTAATAAATTAAACTTAGTTTCTATAATTAAAGACTCCTCACACTGGCAGTTTTGCAGCTGGAAAATCTAAGCAGGATATTCCATTAAAATTTTTGATCCTGGCACCACAGAGAGCTATTTATTATTGCCCAACTATGAGATTTAATAAACTAATTATATACATTGCACACATATTAACAAACTACTTTTTTTCACTTTATTCTGATCCTAACACATCGATCCCTGACTGCAACCTATGTTCATTAAGGCACATGTGTTCATTAAGTCACATGCAAGTATGAGCCACCGGTGGTCTGCATCACCAGACATGCTAAAATTAGAAAAGAATGCCAAGGAAGAATACCTTCCTGGGGTCTGGAGCAATAGCACAGAGGGCATGGCATTTGCCTTGCACGCGGCTGACCCGAATTCAATTCCCAGTATCCCATATGGTCCCCTGAGCACTGCCAGGAGTAATTCCTGAGCGCATAGCCAGGAGTAACCCCTGTTCATTGCCGGGTGTGACCAAAAAAGCAAAAAAAAAAAAAAGAATACCTTCCTAATCAAATGGGAACAACTGTAGCTAAATATTATATGGAGTACACCATTGCCTGAGATTTAAAAATATCATTGGTTACTCTGCTTCAGAAGAAAAAATATGTATATATATTTATATATAATTTCTGGGCATCGCTGGCAAAAGGTGGAGGGATCCTTGTATCTCTAAAAGACACGAGTTCAATCCCAGAGCTGTTTCCAGCAGTGGTGTCGGGACCCGGCGGCACTCCAGAGACTCGTCTCCAAGGCACCATGGAAGCAAGCAGCAGCACTTGACTGAATGCCCAGGAGACGCTGCAGCTCATGAGGTGCAAGTCTCAGAGCCAAGCCAGGAAGGGACCCCCACAAATCTATGGGTGAGCATCATAGTGACCCGCGCTGAGTGCCACAGCCAGAATCAGGATCTGGAGTGCCAGCCATATAGAACACATGGGCAAGCATGACGACGAAGGGGTGCAGTACATGTGAAACTTCATGCTCCAGCAGACACCACACACCAGTGTGCCAATAGCAGGAGTCATGTATTGTGACTGCTGGCCACAGTGGCAACAGCCAAGGGAAGGGAAGGGAACCAAACATAGGTGTGGGTATGTCTGCCGAGTTTTGTCCAAAAACAGTTCACTTATCCACATGCCGACTGCCGACTGCAGGGGACTTCTGTCAACGTTTGAGCAAATGAATGAAAAGAGGAGTGACGTGCATGAGTATACCCATGGGGAAAGGACTGGATCAGAAACAAGAATGATTCCTCATGATCTATAAAAACAGATCAACAATCGGGGCTGCAGAGTTAGTACAGCGATAGGACAGCTGTCTTGCACGTGGTTAACCTGGGTTCAATCCCAGGCATCCCATGCGTTCCCTGGGCACTGCCAGGAGTAACTCCTGAGCACTTCTGATGAGTAACACCTGAGCACAAGGAAAACCAGTGGGGACTGGGAGGGCTGGCAAGATGTCCCGGGGCTAAAGCCCCAGGTGTGAATGCAGCTGAGGGGCCGCAGCACCACGGGGCCTGTGCATCGGCTCATCCTCCGGCTGCCCTGGCCACCCCAGGGCCTGTGGAACCCAGAATCTGAGGCCTGGGCTACCCACATGGCCCCTGAGCACCACCTGGGAGCCTGCTAACCAAAACTAAGGCGAGCGAATAGGCATGGGGTGGGGCATAGCGGCACTCTGGTGGGGCATGTGCAACAGCGTCAAGAACTTTACCAGCAGCGAAGGGACAAATCTTCACTTTTTTAATTTTTAATGTTTGAGTCATACCCAGTAATACTCAGGGTTACTCCTGGCTCTGCACTCGGAATTCCTCCTGGTGGTGCTCTGGGGGCCATGTGGGGTGTTGGGGCTCTATCCTGGGACAGCCACAGGGAAGGCAAGTGTTCTACCCGCTGAACTATCACTCAGGACCCAAAAGGACATGGATTTCACAAACCAATTTTGAAAAATGGTATTTTACTAATTTAATGATGAATCAGAAAAGTAACAAATCTATAATATATTTTGTCAGAAATGGAGGTGGGAATAAAATAGAGAGAAGGAAGGGAGGAAATAAGAGGAAAAGAGGCAAAAAAAAAAAAGAAGCAATGAAATGGGAAGGAAGGGCGAGGAAGGAGACAGGAAATGGATAAACGCATACTAAATATTCCTCAACATAAAGAATGTGAAAGTTCTTGTGAACCAGTATTTAAAAAGAGAACATCTCTGCTGAGTCTAACAGATTGTAAAGTTATTTTGCTTTTTTCTTGCAAAGAAGAAAAACTTATGCCAATGAGCAGTATGGTAATGACGATGTTAACAATGCATGAATGTATTGAAATTGTATTCCCATGTAAGCTGCAAAAGGCACAAATGCAGCCAATGCATGGGAAGCACTAAAAAATATATTTCAAATTCATACAATGAAGAAATTTCTAATAAGTTGCATAGAAATATAACAGGGGACCAGCGATAGGACAGCAGATAAGCCTTGTACGCAGTTGTCCTGGGTTTGATCTTTAGCACCACATAATGTCTGAATACTTCAGTTTCAAGACACGATTAAAAAAAATTCTTTCTAAGCTGGTTTTAGCTAGAAACCAGCAACAAGCCCAAGACAGAGGTGATAAAGCAAGTTGAGACCCCATGAAGACAGGAGCTGGTGTGAAGGAGACTTAGGAATACAAAGTGCCAGAAAGGGGGTCTTGGAAACAGTAGGGCAGTTTGAACATGAGGCCCATCTGCCAGCCCACAGTGGACTCGGAGCCCCATGGGGAGGGGCCCCCACGGCCTCACTGACCGGTTGCCGCCCGTGATGCACGCAGCACACGTTCCTGTGGGCTGTTCATTCTGCTCATAGTAATGCGCGTCCACGTGGGCCTCCGCGGCCTTTTTCTTCAGGATCTCCCCAAATTTATCTGTCCCGATGCAGCCAAAAAATGTGGCAGCTTTGTGTGGCTGCTGGATCATCCACTGCAAAAGAGGAACAAAAAGAATTTCAGTGGGTCAGAACAAGACTGCCCCATGCACGTCTGAATCGTGCCCGGGGTGGTGAGCGAACAGCTGGGGATCCTGTGAGTGGAATCGCAATCCTGTAGGACAATTAATTGTGACAAACCTGTGTAACAACGTCTAATCTTATTAGACGTCTGGGGACAACTAGAGAGCCTAATGGCTAGAGAACGCAGGATCTAAAGAAACAGACCACAGCCACAGTTGTCTGTACCTGGGAAATACAGGCACCAACCAGGTTGGTATTGCACAATCATTAAAAGCCCAGAATCTTAAAGGAGGGTTGTCTAGTTCAAGTACTGCTCTTGTCACCTATAGCTAAAAGCAACATCGTTACTTAATATTTCTATACTTCAGCTTTTTTATCTTAAAAGCAGGGATAATAATTACAAATATCCCTCATGAGGAAGCAGATGATTAAATAAAATAATTCAATGTCTATGCATCACTAAGTACCAGAAGTTAACAAATGATACACTAGCAGCGACTGTCACTAGGATGGTCATGCCTATAGAAATGTACATATAAATTACCGTAAGCTGTTCACATACAACAAACTGCTTTAACAAAGAATTTCAAGCATATCATAGTACTTTACATTTTCATTAGTATTAAACGATATCTTTGCTGTAAAATCACAAGAGTCATCTTGTTTTAAAATACACGCTTTTCACGGATATGATATGCTCCCTTAATTATTAGCTCAATCACTGTGATCTTGAACACTCGAGCTGTTTTCAAGTCACTCTTTTGATTCTAGCATTAAGATTTAGCAAAACATCCAAAACACAAAGTGAAAATATATCAAAATCTTGTAATATTTCTATATAGGTAAATGTACAAGAAATGCACAATACTAACGTTAATCACTTCTATGGGGGAAAAAAGAGGGAAAAAAGTAGTAGAAAACACACAGATCTAAGTATTTATTACACAAATCTGTCGAGATTTATTCTTTAGATCTGTGTAACAAATATACCAGAAGATATGCACGAGTGTTCTTTGGAACATTATATGTAATGGCAAAATATTGGAAACAATCCAAATAACCATCAGTAGAAGTTAGTTTAATAAAAAAGCTATGTGGAATATGTACGAGGGTATTGTGTGATATTAAAAAAACAAAGAGGAAATCAAGGAAGACAAAGGTACAGTATACTTTGTGGAAAAAAAAAACCCAGTAAACCTTACAAATATGCTTTTAATATATAAGCACATTTTCATTTGTTTCCAGGAGCCAGAGAGCTCTTCCCCGGCATGCAGCGAACCCTGGTCCAGCTAGCAACAGACATACATTACAGATGTGTGGCTCCTGAGCACTGAACCAGCCAGGAGGAGTGACTGAACACTATGCACTGTGGCCCCCATTTGCTCCACCACACCCACAATTTACTTATAATGTTAAAAGTACTTGATTTATTACAGGAAAGAGGAAAAATAAGCCAGGTAAAAGACAAATGGTTATCTCTGAGAGTGAAAGGATGAGATGCAGAGGGCTCAGAGCCCAGGGCTGCACGTGGGTGGGCCCTGCCTCGATGCCCAACGCCACACTGTGCTCAGAGCATGACAGCGAGCTCGTGGACTCTAGCACTGAACCAAGAGCAGCCCCTGAGCACCTCAGTGTGGCCCACACCCAACCACAGATACAAAAAAGCCTTCTCTAAGTCATCATTCACCAGTTCACAACCTTCAACATGTTAAATGCTGAGATATTTACATTTTAAAAAAGGAAACAACAAAGCAATAAGACTCGCTATAGCAACAAACAAGAAACGGGAAATATAAAGTTTTACCTAAACTACAGAGGAAAGGCAGTACAAAAAGTCACGACTATGCTATTATTTTCTGATAGACTGTGACATGGAAAAGGCCAAGTCAAATAAAATACCCCTCACCAGCCCCCTTGATCTTTGTTATACAAACAAGGCATGGGGCATGGATGGGAAAAGGTGCCTGCAGGAAGTCTGAAGGATACTGCTTATCTGAGTGATCAAAGGGAACACCGCTATTAAGGCCCAGAACTCTCTTTAGATGCCTCCAGCTGTGAGCAGCGATAAATAGTATCATTTATGTAGGATTCCCTTTTGTTTATTTACAAATATGAGTCACAGAGGTGAAGGCTGCAGGGGAGGCTGGTGCCCGCCCCACTGGTGCTCATCGGCAGGCTGCCTACCTGGCACCAGTCCGGACTGCTGTGCTGCTTTAGCTGGTGGTGCTCAGGTCGTGTGGCACTAAAGACCCGACTCTGGGACCCGTGCAGGTTAGCCACGGGATCCACCACTGGAATTATTTAACTGACCTCAATGAAGTACTGCTACGCTGAGATGCTGAACCTTAATCTAATCAAGAGGACACAAGCAGTGTGCCCAGAACAAAGTTCACAGTCACTACTGGATGGTGCTCTGGGAGTTGGGCACGGGTCTGGCATGCAAGAGGCCTGGGGTCCAGGATGGCATGGTGCTATGAGCACTGTCAGGAAGGGCCCCAGTCTGGAGGCACCGCCAGCTGTGGCCTTTGCAATCAGACAACAAAAAGGGGGTGTGTGTCCCAATGCCTCAAAAAACAAACAGAATGCAAGGCCAGAAGGATTATCATAGACTTATGACGGACATTACCATAATTATGGAAACTGGGGGGAGAATCAGGTAGACAGGCCCTTGCTGCCATGCGTGAGGGTGACCCAGGTTTGATCTGACCCCTGTCAGCAGATGTAGCCCCACCAAAAGAAAAGGAAATAACTTCTGAAACTGGAAAGCATGCTACCGCAAAATAGCATTAAATCAGTTGTTTCTTACAGAAGGAATAAATAATAATGGTTCAGGGAAGCACTGATATTTATTTCAGCAAACAGAGCC
The DNA here is from genome assembly GCF_027595985.1 of Sorex araneus. Lineage (NCBI taxonomy): Eukaryota > Metazoa > Chordata > Mammalia > Eulipotyphla > Soricidae > Sorex > Sorex araneus. The sequence goes on from NC_073304.1 coordinate 116,911,945, forward strand.
CAAATGTACAGAAATTTTACCAAACAATAGATCTCTGCAAAGGCATTTCACTATTCTTTTTACTTAAATTAGAAACATTTCAGAGATAATCTCCTCATTGGCTATCCTCCAGAATCACGGCTGCTTCTCCCATAAGGGAGCATAAAAATGAGGCTTCCATAACCATGCCACTGGACTCCGCACCAGGGGTGCCCCAGAGGGGTCGGGTGAGAGCCCTCCCCACTCCAAGGGACCCAGCCAGGCAGCCGACCTCCACTACCCAACCACTGCCATACTCCAGGCTGCTTTCCACATGCTCAGGCGAGCCTCACGCATGAGTGAACATATTCCTGAACCTTGTGGCCACGAGACACATCATCATAAAGGGAAACACACACACACACACACACACACACACACACACGCCCGCGCGCGCGCGCCTCTCGAGAGCCCGGCAAGCTACCAGGAGTATCCCGCCCACACGGAAGAGCCTGGCAAGCTCCCTGGCAAGCTCCCTGGTCCAATGGCATATTCAATATGCCAAATACAGTAACAATAACAGGTCTCGTTCCCCTGACCCTGAAAAGAACCTCCAATCGTTGGAAAAAATGAGTAAGGAGAGGCTGCTAAAATCTCAGGGCTGGACGAATGGAGACATTACTGGCACCGCCCAAGTAAATCAATGAACTACAATGGACAGTGTAACACTGTAAATGATACAGTGATACAGAAACATTTGAAATTTAAAGGGTGGTGCCAAAGTTCATGTAATTCAATCACTTTCCATTTACAGAATGACCAAAATTAAAAGAGATGTATAAAGAAATTAATTTCAAAATTTGATATTATTATAATTATTATTTTTTGCTTTTTTGGGTCACACCCAGCGATGCTCAGGGGTTACTCCTGGCTTTGCACTCAGGAATTACTTTTGGCGGTCCTTGGGGGAACATATGGAATGCCGGGGATCGAACCCGGGTCGGCTGCGTTCAAGGCGAACGCCCTACCCGCTGTGCTATCGCTCCGGCCCCCAAAATTTGATATTATTAATCCATTTTCTAGAAGGAGCCAATAATATAAAGCAGTTAATGTTAAACTGGATCAGTACCAATGTCAATAGATAGTAAAGCACAAACTTAGCCAAAGAAATAATTTACACTCTTCTATAACATATTTTTATTTCTGTAGAAATCATGGTTATAGAAGAACCATGTCTGATTTACGTAGTTAAATGTGTCAAGTAGTTAAGAGGGCAAGAACAAATTTTGTTATGATTATGTAAATAATTTGATAGGACATTAAAAAGGAAATTTCATTCGACATAACTTATGTCAATCATAAAGCATTCAGGCTAATTATAATCCAAGTTTACAAGTACAGACTATTGTATGACTGAAGGGCTGTATGAATTCTTTACGAGATACAAATCTGATTTCTAATTTTTCAATAATCAGGACTGAAAATAATTTAAATGTCTCTGTTAATAATAACTAACTCCGAACTTTCAGATTCCCAGCAAAAGAGAATTATATAGAGCAGAGATATAATTCAAAGTGTCACTGATGCTAACATGATCGAGGATATCTTTCCTGCGGCCAGAGATACAGGACAGCTGGGGAGGCACTTGCATTGCATGTGGCAGCAATCTTGAGACCTATGAGAGTGTTCCCTGACAGGAACTAGGAGAAAGCTCTGAGCAAGCTCTGAGCAAGCCAGGTATGGCCCTAAAACCAAACAAAAATAAAAACAAAGGGCTGGAAGTAAGGTGCTTGTCTTGCATATGACCAACTTGGGTTTATTCCCCAGTACCCCACAGGGCCCTGGACACTGCCAGGAGTGATCCCTGCTGAATATAGAGCACGAAGTTAGACTTGAGCACTGCTGAGTGTGGCTCAAAATCCATAAGAAAACCAAAATACTAGCAAAAGAATTTTTTTTCTATTGAAAAAAGGATCTCTTTTCTACTGAACTTTGAAATCATTTCTGGATACTTGTCACTATATATGTACATTAAAGGAAGTTTACTTATACCTGCAAGACAAAAATAGACAACAAATATAAATATTAAACAGATTCTATTTATCATTTCACTACTAAATATTTTATCAGGAAAACTGGCTAAAATTTTAGCTGTTTCTTCTATTAGCACATCAGATGGCAAAATATGAGACAATTATGCTCAAACAGAGATTTCTACTCAACCTAAAGTGCGAGTTAAGTTAATGTATACCAATGAAAGAAATAAAAGTCACACTTAGTGGTTCAAAGCACAAATATTCTGAAAAACTGATACCATAATTAGCAGAGCTGAAGTTGACTTTCAAATAGTCATTTGTAAACACTTATAAAACGAATTTACTAAAGAGCAATGCTAAAATTTTAGCCTATCTCTGATCCTATATTAAACATTATGTGTAACCAACACTTGCAACACTTGGCACAGAATACAAAGCAATGTTTCCTTCTATTCTAATATCCAATGAATAAACATTTACTGCCTGTCCATCACACAAAAGTGATGAAAGTGACAGTGTCCCTAAATCAAAATCATAATCACAAACATTGAGATTCTCTATGACACAGATTTATCCTTCATCACAACTTTTGATCATGCCGCTCCCTCTGAAACAAATTTCTCTCAACTTCGCTTCTGTACAGACAGCCTACCCATGAGGTGAACTCTCCCCTAGCCAGGAGAAAGTAGCAGGGTCCAGGGTCCAGAATTACTCCAGTGCTGTGAATAACTAGGGAAGAAAAGGGAACAAGTACACAATTGTTAGACACTGCACAACAGGCATTTGACGACTGTGGCCTGTCATAAAAAAGGAAGGTGAGCATCCTGCAGACTTCCTGCTGGAGGCAATTTCCAGACTAAGATGTAAGGAAGAAGCAGCCAAACAGAGCCTGGATTCCCACTGAAATGAGGGGACAGAGATAAGTGTTCAAGAAGAGTCAGGAGATTAGAAACAGTCATCGAAAAAAGTTACAGACAGGAATGAGATGAAATCTATATATACAGAAACTCTTGCCTGGATGTCAATCTGTGCATGCGGAAGGAACATATGAAACCATAAAGGATCTACACAAATGCTAAAGGACTAAAAAGTATGTTCGTTAAGGTCTCAGAATTCAAGACTACATGCAAAATAAAAACCAACGTTATGAAGAAACTGCTGAAATACAGAGAAAGTAATTTATAATAGTATAAAAACTAAAACACAAGGTCATATTGGGAAAATGTGCAAAGAACACTACAGATATTTGCTGATGGAAAATAAACCCTACATACACACTTAGTGTGCATGAATGAGAAAACTCAATGTTTCTCTCTCTCTCTTCTGACTCTCCCCCCCCCCTTCAATCCCCTGGACTTCACCCTTTTTAGGCTGTATTTGTTGTGATGGGGAAGAAGGCGTGTCACACGCACTTTGACACTGCGCTCGCCAGTGGGGGCACACTTTAGCAGCAATGCTTACACGATGGAGCGTCCGCACCACCCAGCACACATGGGCAGCAAGAGAGAAAACTCTAAGCCTCGTACTTGCAAGTCAAGTGCATTGGGCACTTAGGCAGGAGAGCGGTGTGGTGCAAGTACTGGATGAACAGCAGAAACATGCTCTTAAGGAGCAGGACACCCTGATGTGATCCAGAGTCAAAGCAACCACCCTGAAAATTTCAAAAGGACTTTTAAAAGCCATTGAGAAGTAAATTCTATAATCAGTATTAGAAGTAAAACTCGATCTTGCAAAGACAAAGCTTAGGAGTGAGATTTCCTGGGGGGTGGAAATCAACAGGGCTAGACCCCAGTTTATAAAGATCTCCTCCAGCATAAATAAAGGTATGACCTAGAGAGTTCCTCTGTGGTGCTGAAGACTGAACCACCAGAGAAGGGAAGCAAGTACCCTTCTAAGACCGTTCTACACCCCTCCACACTCAGCGACTTTCGCACAAGTGTAAATTTCTGACATTCAGTTCTAAAAGCAAGGACAGACGCAGAAAGCAACAAGAAAATAAATAGGAAAGAGACTGATTGCTGCTCAGGGGGGAAAAAAAAAAGAATTCAAGGAAGGTGAAAATATTCATTGGTCTTTGTAGGATGGGAAGAAATTCCCTTAAAAATGGTTACCAAGTGGAAAGAAGAGACAGACAGGGGGGGACAAGCCTCCTCTCGTGCCTTAAAAATGTTACCAGCGCACCTCCAAGGCAGAAGAAACTGCATTTATTAAGTAGTTTCAAACTATAAGTATTTATTGCCTAACACTTTAGCACTTGGTATATACTGAAAATACACAAACTTTGGAATCAGACAATTACTACCAGACCATTTTCCAGTTTTACACTGATTTCTTTTTGACATACTTGTCACTCTTCTTCTTAATTCAGAGAAGCCACCCAAAACCCAGCTTTACAAAGGGAATCATACCACCAAAAGGAAAACAGCAATCTAATGTTAAAACAAACAAACAAAAATCTGGAGCTAATGATTCATGCCATATGCTGTCACTGCTTCCCTAGAAAATCTTAAACATCTTTCAAAACAATTCTGGGTTTGCTATAGTACCTTAGGGGCCATTTACACAGAGATTGGGAAATGAAGGGGTATATGTCAGAGAAACAATGAAAAGAGGAAGGAGAAAGCATTATTAGTGTGACACACCCACTATATGGCAGAAGTCTAACAGGAAAAGAAGATATAAGCCACATTATAAAATGCCGCCTTAAGAAGTTTATACAGTACTTTGTAAAAGGGTGCATGAGGGTTTCTGAACAAAGGACTTATTAAAATAAGGGACTAGAGGGCAGTAAGTTAGTAAAGGCACTTGTTCTCCACGTGGGTAACCCCTGTTGAATTCCGGCACCACATATGGTTCCCAAAGCATTGCCAAGAGCACTTGCTCAATCCCTGAGCATAGAATCAGGAGTAAGCCCTGAGAACAGCAATGTGAGTTTCCCTCCATCCCCATGAATCAAATAAAGGTTAGTGATCAGGACGAGAAAACTTATAACTAAATTGAAACAGGAGCTGAACAAATGACATATTAAATTTTACATCACTGCAAGTCTTTAAAAACATGAAGATTTCTATTCATATATTAACTGCATTAGTTAATTGTGCAATAGAGACGTTACTGGTGCCCGCTAGAGAAAATTGACAAACAACGGGATGACAGTGATACAGTGATATTAACTGCATTATCCATAAAAAACTGGGCAGGAGGAAGGGCACACCAGGTGGTGCACAGGAATGACTTCTGTCTCTCTACTCAGGGATCACTCAGGCAGGGCACAGGGGACCATGTGGGGTGTTGGAGATCAAATCCTAGTTGTCCATGTGCAAGGCAAGTTCATACCCTACGCTGCTGTACTATCGCACCAGAAGAATTTCTTTGTTTTGCCACATAAAAGTAGTATTTAGGAAGATGTAACTGACAATGTTGCTCAAGATCCAGCCACTTCAAGATGTTATATATACTTTAACTCAATTCACAAAAAAGAATGATGAAGAATGACACCTAGAGGCTAAGATAGTTGCAAGATGAGTCAACAATGAGAAATCTTATACCACAAAACCCAATGAAGCATTTCAAGAAAACCGAAAAGAACAATGTCAACATTGGGAAATAACAAGAAGCGGATTGCAAAGGGTGATGAGGAAATCAAAGCTGAAGTATCTGGTGAGGATAACAGCATGTATCACACAGACTAAAGAATGGATTCTCTCGGATAACTGATAAGCTACGGAGTGACAGGGAGAAACATAAACGATTCACTCTTCCTCATAACAGACACGTTCTGTTCTTTTCTGATGAAACTGCTCATTTCACCCATGGCCAGCATCCTGCTCATAAAAACTTGGTTCTCTAAAATCCTACCATTGTCCCCAATAATGGTCTTTTTTGTTATCTCTGCTGTTAAATATCTGCTAACAGCTATTTCTCAAAAGAGATTTGAGGAAACTTTAGCCTAAAAGAGGAAGAAAAAAAAAAAGCAAAAACCAAAGCTTCAGACTCAGACATATTAATCCAGTCGTGTGATGACAAATTATCTATTACAACAGATTACATTTCCTGCAGCATTACTATGAGAATGAATATGGTAATGTACGCAAAGTACCTAAGACAGGGCCTATTAAAGATGATAATGATAATAACAGGACACTGAGAGACAATAAAAAACAGTTTTTTCTTCACTCAACTCATTTCATAAATATCTTTTTGATTACCTACCATGTGTTATGCCTTATTATAGCAACTAATGGTTAAAGTGGCTTTTAAAAAATATTTTATTAAGGCACTGTGATTTACAAGGTTGTTTATAGATGTTTCAAGCGTGTGATATTCCAGTACCAATTCCTGCCACCCTTCCCCCTGCCGACACACACACAGCATCGCTAGGTTCTTTCCTTGCATGCAGCTGATCTAGATTTGAAACTTGGCATCTCATATGATCCCTTAAACACCCCCATGAATGATTCCTGAGTGCAGAGTCAGGAGTAATCCCTGAGCATTGCTGCCCAAAAACACGGGTAAAAAGGGAAATGAGAGAACAGTCAGATCTCCCTTCATGAACATCACAGTTTGGGATTACAAAAAAATCATTGACAAATGTATATTACTGTTTTTTTGGTTTTTTTTGCTTTTTTGGGTCACACCTGGTGATGCACAGGGGTCACTTCTGGCTCTATATTCAGGAATTACCCCTGGTGGTGCTCAGGGGACCATATGGGATGCTGGGAATCGAACCCGGGTCGGCCGCGTGCAAGGCAAATGCCCTACCCATTGTGCTATCACTCCAGCCCCGTATATTACTGTTTCTTAAGAGATAAAAAAATCTTTATTTCTATACAGAAAAGAAAACAGAGATAGACAGAGATTATAAATAAAGAACACTATTTCACAACATAAAAATGGCATCAAATTTGGAGTATAGGGAGTAGTAGTCGAAGACCAAATCTTTAGGGAAATACAGTTGTATCCATTCTAGTGAGTATATGTTCCTAGGTGGCATGATTTGGTAGTTTATGATGTGGGTCTAGAAAACTAAAAAAATATTCCGTATGAATGAACAGTAACAGCAAGGCCAAGGCCCACAAAATAGTCTACCAAATCATACCTACATTTAACATTTTACTTTAAGATGGTGGGAGAAATTTGTATGGGAAATTGTGTCCAAGCAGAAACCTGCAAGAATTGAGGACCAGTTAGGACTTATGAGTTCTATGAGTTCTAGTTAATCAGCAAGGGAGAAAGATGATAGAGAAGTTCAGAAGGAAAGAGGAAACTGTTGGAATTCAACAACAAAAACAGACATTCAGTATTCCAAGGAGGGTTTCGGTACCTTATGAATGCATTGAACAAAGATGAATGAAGAGAGGTCTGAGAATAAAATGCTTATCACCTCTTTCTTATACCTGTAGTTTAAAGATAAAGGATTTTCTAAAGCATGTGATAAATGCAAAGCACATGATAAATGCATATTTCATTTGCAGATACTGATAATACAACCATAAATCTAGGTAATATGCTTAGCACAGGACCAACCAGAAAGTGGACTCAGAATAAATATGAACTATTATTATTACTATATTAATACTTTACAGTTTCTCATATTTTAAGGCAAAAATGATAAACAGGGAAACACCCTGGAATACTCAGGAGACCCTGTGTGGCGCTGTGGATCAAACTCAGGGTGGCAAATGTGAGGCAATTTGCCATTTATTTCTATGCTATTTCTCAGGTCCCCTTAATTTGACTTTCATCTGACAGAAAGGCTTTAAGCACAAAGAAACCTATCAAACAAATAGTATCCATATTCTACTGCTCTATTCTCCCTGGATTTTAAAATCGTGTCAACTTTTGCTTTGTTTATTTTTGCATATGCACAATGAAATCTATTAATAGAATAAAAGAGACTCAAAGAGAAATCATTGCTTAAAATTTAAAAACAACAGCAAAAAAACAGATCTCTAGAAAATACTTCAGCACCAAGAATTCAATGTAGCTTTTCCACAACATTGACTGAAAGTCGCATTCAGTGAACAGTATTTAAGCAAAAGCATGTGGGCTAAAGAAATCTGAGAAAACAGTAGAAGCAGGGCAAGAGGTAAGCTCCAAAAGAACATCTCTGAAGATAAAGGTCCACCCAGAAACTCGTACCCAAAGGCCTGCCAACACGCCCCCAGTTTCCTGTCCCTGCCTCCTTGATCTGACCCCCTGGACTTCGACACAACTGCACTCAAGTATTCCAGCGACACCTAACACCCGGCAAACTGTTTCTTCTAACACTGTTTCTTCTAACATGTCCTTACAAAGGCTCTCATGTCACACATGACATTAAAAGTATTTCTAGAGCCAGCAAAAACACTCAAAGAACCGGAGCACCAGACTGGCCGACAGGAAGTGCCACGTGTGACCCCTGGCAACAGGTGTGGATCTTGTGACCCCCTGCAGTCACTGCATCGCCAGGCCTGAGCAGAGCCAGAGTGGGCCTGACTCCCCTGAGCACTGCTTGCCTGCTGCCCCTCCAAATCATACAGTCTTTCTATCAGTTTGATTTTTTAGTCCAGGTCAGGGAACCTAAAAGGGTGGCTGAAGGCTCTCTGGACCTATGGTCAAAAAAACCTTGACTCAAAGATGGCAGTGCAGGTTAGGAGGCTTTTAGTTAATTGATATACTTATCACAGTCTACAAATGATTTCCAAATTAATTTCAGCATTTCCCCTATTTTTTTCTAAAACAAGCTAGACTAAAACAAAACCTTGAGAACAGAGAATTCAATGGGCTGGAAGTTCTGCGTACAAATGGACTTGGTTCCATTACGGGCACTGCATCCGGTCCCCTGAGCACTGAGCCAGGAGCAGCCCCCAAGCACCACTGCTGAACACCATTTCAATTAGCCAAAGATAAATCAGAAACAAAGAAGTGGTTCCATAATTAAGTCCTAAATCAGCAACTACTTCCACTCTCTACTGAACATTATCCTAGTGTTTGACCCACTGTGTTATCTCATTGTCTCTGAATCCCCAAGCATTCCATTTCTAAAAACAAAGACACGAAAGGTAGGCTGATGGCAGAACTCAAGACTGTACATTTTAATGGGTGTTGGAACATTGTATGACTGAAACCCAATCACAAGCTGCTTTGTACTGCTCTATCTCATTTAATTAAAACATTTAATGAAAAAATTTAAAAAGACTATATTTTAGAAGGCATATTTTAGGGACCCTAGCCAGGAAATTACAGTCATTTTCTATGAGCATTATCACTTTCAGTTATGAAAAAAGCAACAACAAAGTATATACTTCAGATAAAACAAGAAATTATCTTCGTAGACATTTTTGTGACAAATTAAAATTGTGACAGAGAGTTGAAGAGTAAGAAAACTCATGAGAGAAACCAAGTATGTTTGGAGGTGAGAACATCACTCTAATTTTAAGTTAGATTTAAATTTTAAATTTCTAATGCTGAGAAATTTTACAAAATTCGCCAAGCATGCCAGCTCTGACCAAAGAGAAAACGAAACTTAGGCACGTGCTTGTCCTTTACTATTTCCAGCATCCACATGACAGGAAGCAAAACCCTCCAGGCAGTAAACATCTGTCCATCAACACTCATCCGCAGCAACATCAAAAACATGAAGCAAAGGTCAAGTCAAAGTTTATTGACAATGATGAACGATGACAGCCTCTATTAAATTACCCCTTCCTTCGAGGTGTATGTGATCAAAGTGGCGAAGATATTTTCACTCAGTCACACAACAAGCTATTTGTTGAGATTGAAACATCTGGTCAATATCTCCTAACACTGCTATTTCATGCACAGTTACCATTAGGGTACATTTCTGCTCCTCTTCTTACAGGGCCCAGAAGGGTGGCCCATATGGCTGGTCATTTCATTCAGAAAGGGTTCAATTCGAGGCACTACACACAACTGTGTGTACTTTATGGCGTTTTAAGTCCACCTGCTGTCGCTTTCCATCACCACTGAACACTGCTGCTCTGAGACTAAAAGCCTGCAAATACGAGCAGCACTTCAAACCCAACAGCGTCCATACACAGGAGTCGGAAAGCACTTAAGGCCAAAGAACCTATCAAGTGGCAGGTTGCTCTCTATTGTCACAAATTCCCCATACATTAAACAATTCTTTGTTTTATCACTTAATCAAAAATCGATTCTAGATCAGGTAAGTCACTTTCAATGTCAAATCAAATGATCAGCACAATGGGCGACAGACGTAGGAAAGTACAGTTTTTGACATAATTATTAAATAATAAACAGAAAATACATGAACACTGAAAAATTAATATTAACACAGTTTCAAATGTTCTGGGGCAATAGCACAGCAGGTAGGGTGTTTGCCTTGCACTCAGCCGACCTGGGTTCGATTCCTCCGACCCTCTCGGAGAGCCCGGCAAGCTACCAAGAGTATCCTGCCCATACAGCAGAGCCTGGCAAGTTACCCGTGGCATATTCAATATGCCAAAAACAGTAACAAGTCTCACAGTGGAGAGGTTACTGGTGCCCGCTAGAGCAAATTGATGAACAATGGGATGACAGTGCTACAGTTTTCACAAAGAATAGAGGTGTTGCAGTTTTATCAGGCCTATATGCTGAAAATATTTCACATGAAATTCATGGATGTGTTGTCATGGCAACAGGATTTTTTCTTAAAGATTTTCACTGGTAAACCTGAGCTCACACCATAGAGTTCATTTCCCTTGTCTTCCTTTAGGGTAACAGCTGCAAGGAAAAATAGGGCGGAGCAAGGGAACATCCCTAAAGCTTCTGCTTTCATGTATCTGCCTGACATTATAACTTTCTGAGTACAGTTATATTTCAAAACAAAAATGTGTCTAAATGTTAATAACTAAATGAATTCCAAAGAGCAAATATCCTTTGGCTGATCAAAAATTACTTATGACAATCCTAGAATAAGAAATAAGTAACAGGTGACAGAGGAGGAAGAATATAGAAACTAGAGCACTGAATTTAAATCGAAGTCAGGAATAAAGCTCAAGGCTGCAACCCTAGTATGTAAGTAAATATAAAATATCTTTTATGTTCATTTGCTTATTAATTTTGACTGTCCATCTGATATAAAATGGATGTAAAACTTACTGATAAGTTTCTATGAGCCAGGTACTATGTTTGCACCTCAGTGTGAAGCTGAAAGAATTAGTTATGTTCTTTAACTCATGGGGATTCAAAGCAAAACAAAAAGTAAATCAAATATTTGATTTACATCGAACAGAGAAAGAATGTGAGTCTAAAGGATGCTATGAATAAAGAAGCAAATGGGGGCCTGGGAGATAGGACAGTGGGTAGGGCACTTGCCTTACATGCGGCCAACCTGGGATTGATCCCCAACATTGCCAGGAGTAATTCCTGGGTAAAGTGTCAGGAGTAACCTCTAAGAATGGACATGTGTGGCTCCCCCAAAGGAAAACAAAAGTGAATGGTTAAGAATAACAATGCTTGGGAAAGAGGGTCCAGAGACAGACCATGAGCTCTGCATGGATATATTCTTGGGTTTGACACCAAGTAACAGAAGAAAACAACCAACCTGGGTAAGAACATTTAGGTGAGACATAAGCTATGCAAAAGAACGTACTAGAGAGCAGCTTAGTCACCTTTCTAAATCAAAGAACTGGTTTCAGAGAGAAAGCACAAACAGAAGAAAGAGAGGAAGAAAGGCACGACTGGGAAGGATAAATGTAACAACAGATGCAATGAATGATAACACTTGGGGGTTTAAAATAAAAAAGCAAAATTACCAGCTAAATAAAAGTCTCTTTTGCTATTATATATGAAGGACTTTTACACTGTATATAAAAGGAGAGGCAATGAGGAGATCAATTAAGAGGCTGTTGTTATTCACATCCCACATATCTTTTGGAAAAGCTTATTGGCTCTATTCTCAAATTATTTCCAGATCTCAATCATTTTTTGAAAACCACTTTTCACTAATTCCATTGCTACTAAACATCAGTTTCGATAGTCATCTATGAATTGTATCAATAGTTTCCTAATCTTATTTCCATCCTTAATATTTTCCTCATAAAATGTAAGGTTGGTGAAATCATTGAGAAAGTTGGATTTACAGTCAGTAAACCCAAGTTAAACACTAGAAAGGTCAATAATACTGTGGATTTATTTTGGGGGGGGAGGTTTTCGGGACATACCCAGCCATGCACAGGCTTGGCTCCTGGCTCTACACTCAGGAATTACTCCTGGCAGTGCTGGGGGACCATATGAAATGCTGGGAATGGAACCCGGCTCGGCTGCATGCAAGGCGAACACCCTACCCGCTGTGCTATCACTCCAGCTCTGGATTTTTTTTTTTTTTTTAAGCATCAATGAACTTAGGTGCAAATGTCTTTTTTTGGTTCTTGGGGTAGATGACAACTAGTAAAATTGCTGGGTCTTATGGAAGCTCAATAACTAGTTTTTTTTTTTTTTTTTTTTGAGAAGTGACCATACTGCTTCCCAAAAAAGTTGTACCAGTCGATATTCCCAGCAGCGAATGAAGGACCCTTTTCACCCAGATTCCCACCAATAGTGGTTGTGTCATCTTTGTGATGTGTGCTGAGTCTCATGATTGTGAGCTCATTGTTGTTCTGATTTGCATACACTGATGGTGAGTGATGCAGAACAGTTTTTAAGAACCTTTCGGAAACCTGTGTGTCTTCTTTGGGGAACTTGCTGTTAGTCTCTTCCCCCATTTTTATTATGGGGTTACTTAGGGTTTTTTTTTTTTTTTTCCGCTTGTAATATCCTACCAGTGTTCTAAAGAACTAGATATCCGCCCTATATCAGAATGAGTGGTAGACAAATATTCTCTCCCAGTCTGTGGGGCATCTTTTTATTCTGGACATCACTTCCTATGCAGTGCATAAAGTTCTTTCGGATACAGTCCCATTTGCTAACCTTTGCTCCCACTAGTTTGGCCAATGGAGACAGACCACAATCACAGTGTCACAAAGTGCTCAAGCTATCTCCCTCATATAATCCATGGCTCCATGGCTCTGGTCTGATAGCAACATCACTTATTCATTTTGGTTTGACTTTTGTGCATTTTAAACCATGCTGCAAGAAAATAAATCCAGAAAAAAATACAGAAATTTCAACTAAATTCAATTAATTTTACTAACTACAAAACAAGGACAATTGTCTGGAGAGGACGGTTCTTTGTTTGTTCTGGCATCACCTGGTGATGTTCAGGGGTTACAGTGCTTGATGAACTATATGGGATGCAGGGAATGAACCCAGGTCAGCCAAGTGCAAAACCTACCCACTATACTATCTCTCTGGATCCCAGGGACAGATTTTTAAATAATGGAAAGAACACCAAATAGTATAAAGGAAAACACGAACGGCTGTGACTAGTTAAAGCTTAAGGTTTCTCTCTCTCTCTCTCTCTCTCTCTCTCTCTTTCTATACACACACACACACACACACACACACACACACACACACACACACACACACACACACACACACACACACACACACCCCAAAAGGGCCAGGGAGATGTCACAATGTGCGGATCAAGTGCCCTGCAGATAGGGCTGGATGAATACCCGGTACAGCACTGTCCTGAGGAACACTGGGGTTCTGCAATAGTGGCATAAGGATGGTAGTACCTGACTGAGTAGAATCCATGTATATAGCTAACAACATATAGAATCTGTAAATGAAGGTAAAAGAACATGAGCATCTAAACACAAACAAGACTGAGTATAGATAGCAAGCCAGTGATGTTTGACAAGCATAAAACAGCCTTCAGAGGCTATCATTAGGTGTATTAAACATGTTATAGCTGATATGATTTCCTGTCAGACATATTTCAAGATACTCGCTTTCAATTCTTATAGTATTTGGAGAAGGGGTTACAGCATTCCAGCTATCCTGACTAGCTCTAATAAGAGACTGAGGGGCCGAAGTAACAGTACAGTGGGGAGGGCGCTGGCCTTGCACCAGCAGGTGGCTGATTCTGGTTCAATCCAGCAATTCATATGATCCCCTGAGCCTGCCAGGAGTGATATGTGGGCAAAGAGCCAGAAGACAGCCCTGAGAACCCCAGATGTACCCCTCGAAAAACCGAGTCAAAACCAACCACCAAGGAGAGAGAGAGGCAGAGAGAGAGAAACCAATTAATATCTGAGTAGTTCATTTCTATTCTTATACCGAAATAAACAGCCACAAGTATGTATTATTTTTTGTACAACAGAAAAAGAATTACACAGGAGTATCAGAAAATTCAAATATTATTTTATGAAAGATTTACAGAAACTGAGTCAAGGAGAATCAATTATAACTAAAAAATATAAACATTACCAGATACCTATGTGGAATTATTGTCCACCTAATCCAATAAATTTCTAGTAAGTACTCATCAAATCTAAAATATCCTAGACAACAATAAGACCTTGAGAAGTACGAATCTGGTAAGAGGAAGGAACCATGGAAACAAAATAGAGTGAACATTACAATCGTGACCATAAAATATTACGAGAACACCAAGAAATTTGGGGAGCAAGGAAAAAGTCAGTGAAAAGTGACAAATAAATTAGTCATCTTGTAGGCGTAAGACTTTCTGGGGCCAGAACAAGCAAATTATAAACAGAGACACAATCTGTGTCGACAGAATAGGGCAATGATGGTCACGAGCTCCTTGGGGAATTAGGAAAAATTACAGTTTGATAGCATACTAATAGTCCATAACATTGAAAAGCAGTCAGGGACTAAACAAAGCCACATGACAGAAATGTACTTCAGAAAGATAAGTTGTTCAGAAAATTAGCCAGACAATAACGGGAGATCATTTTCCATAGGTCAATCATAGCTCCTTTATCAGACTTCGTTCAGAACCGTCTTGTGTTCAGCTTAAATTGGGGCAGGGATTCTGGGTAAGATTTGGAGGGGGCCGGGGGCTGCTCCCACTATGGGCACTGCTCTATGTGGCCAGGAGACAGTCCACACACTAGCACTTCGAGCTGCTCTCCGCCCGTAGCTACAGCAAACAGCCTTGACAGAGCGGAGAGGAACCTGGCTGAGTGGATAGATCTGGACTGCCTAACCTGGATTTTTGTGGCTGCAAACCCTGTGAGAGCACAGCTTCCTCTGGGACCACCGTCATACTCTCCTGGAGGAACGTATCTGGGTAGAGATGCGAGCAAGGACATGCAAACTCTGCTGTCGGGCCCCAGAGGCTCTGGTCTTCTGTCATATCGGTGAAGCCCTGTCACTCTATTCAGTTAAGTAGCAAGGGGGGAGGGCTGGAGTGATAGATAGCACAGCGGGTAGGACATTTGCCTTTCACGAAGCCGACCCGGGTTCAATTTCTCCACCCCTCTCGGAGAGCCTGGCAAGCTACCGAGAGTATCTCACCTGCACGCCAGAGCCTGGCAAGCTACCCGTGGCATATTTGATATGCCAAAAACAGTAAGAAGAAGTCTCACAATGGAGACGTTACTGGCGCCTGCTTCGAGCAAATCAATGAACAACAAGATGACAGAGCTACATTTTTCATACTCTTAAGAAAGGAAACAATTCTAAGAAACTTTTTGTGAGGGGGGTGGGGGAGAGGCAAAGGGACTAGAGCTGGGAATGCCATGGTGGGGAGAGTCTGAGGTGAGCAGGACAAGAGGCTGGGACCCCACACCAGTACAGCACCGCCTGGAGGCGGCCCTGGGTCTGTTCCTCAGCCAGGGTAAGGAAGAGAGAGAAAATAAGAACAGAGAAGCACATATAAAGTTAAATGCCAAAAATGGTCGCTGACTATGTTTTGAAACATGGAAAGTGAAGGATATTTGCGAAGAAATAGCTACTAGAACATTCAAGAACAGAGGTTTATAGCTTTCAAAAGAGATTAGGAATAGAGGAAAAGCACCGAGAGGCAGTTTTTCTACAAAAGGGATCCACAAGGACCTTTCCAGAAAAGATTTCAAAGTCAGTTCAAGTCTCATCATGATTTTAGGATGATACTTGAATTTTTCAAGGTGTTGCGTTGCTTTCATAGTGAAAAATCACCAGTGAGTAAAACTGCTTTTATATAAAAACAGGAAAAGCAAGAGAACCCTGCTGTGCTAGTAAATCATTGGCTCTTTCGAAAATCTATGTTCATACTAAATAGGTATCAGCTTGATTGTATCTGGTTTTGTTTGGGGGCACAGCGGGGGGTATTTAGGCTTCACTGCTAGTGTGCTCTGAGGATCGTGGCGTACCTGGGAAGATAACTAAGGAGCTGCCATCGCCCTGACCCCCAACTGTATTTTCTAGTACTGTAAAAATCATTAAAATTTATTAAAAACTCACCCTTAAATACACACCTTTTAAATATACTTTGTGTAAGGAAATGAGAAGCATGAATGAAATATAATGCTTTGCTAAGGATAAGCATTTCTGCAATTTCTACATGAACTATTTGCTTTAACTATGGAGTACTATTTTTATTTGTAATAATGATTGACAGACAAATGATAGTTATTACAACTTAGGTGTATGGTCTACCCTTTCGGAGAAATGAAAAAAGAGTAAGCCTGTCACTTAAAAAATAACTGTCGAGATTTATTGCTAATAATAAAATTTTGACTTGCAATGGAAAATTGCAGTTGTGTAAAACTCACATCCATACCAGTCATAGTCCACGTTAAAAAAATAACCTATTTTCTTGATATTGGTAGTAACATATTTTTAAGTGTCAAGTTTTTTTTAAAATGTGCAAAACACAGGAATTATTTAATTAGCCAATAAAATTTTACCTAAGTCACTTCCTGTTACGATTCCTTTCCTCTGCCCAGGCTGCTCTGCTGAAGCTCTATCTCAGCTTCATGTCAAGATGGCCCTAAGCCGAGTTGGCACCAGTGACATGGGTAGGAGGTCATGTAGCCCCACAGGAAAAAAAAAGTCCAACTGTCTGAGTGACCACTGAATTCCAGGAGGCCTCAGACTGGTTGTAATATTAACAAATAAAAGAGTTTGCTGGTATAGAAGATTAATACAGTGGGTAGGGCAATTCCCTTGCATGCAGCTGACCCATGTTCGATCCCCGGCATCCCATATGGTACCCAGATACCCCAGGAGTGATTCCTGAGTCCTGAGTGCAGAGCCAAGTATAAGCCCTGAACATTGCCAGGTGTGGTGAAACACCCTGCCCCGAAAAGAAAAAACTCAGTTTACAACATTGGCATAATGATTAAAAATTCAGAAAATAAACATACTAATTTTATTACAAGCAAAAATCACGTCTGTGGAAAAAACTGAAAGAGTTAAATAGATGTATGATTATTGTTTACAATAACTGTCACTGTCATCCCATTGCTCATCGATTTGTTCAAGCGGGCACCAGTAACGTCTCATTGAGAGACTTATTGTTACTGTTTTTGGCATATCCAATGCACACGGGTAGCTTGCCAGGCTCTGCCGTGCGGGCTCCATACTCTCAGTAGCTTGCCGGGCTCTCCGAAAGGGGCGGAGGAATCGAACACGGGTTGGCCATGTGAAAAGCGAAAGCCCAATCGCTATGCTATCCTCCAGCCCGTTTACAATAACAACTCGGATAAATATAAATATATGTGGGTGGCGGTGGGGAACCCCCAACTGTGCTGAGGGGGCCTTGGAACCCCACCATCATCCTCAGCATTTCGGTCTCTGTTCCGTGCAGGGGTCTGAGGCCGCAGTGCTGCTGAGGCCCCTCGGGGACAGGATTCCCCAGGCCACCAAGGTGATGCTCAGGGCCCTCCAGGGCAACAACAGGCAAAGATCAGAGATCACATGTTACCTGGGATTGAACTGGGGTGGGGTGTCCTAACAATCTCCTGCCCTAACATATTTTACAAATGTTAGAAATTCAATCCTTTAGAATATTTAGAGTTTAGAAAATTCAGAGTTATCATAGGTGCTTTACGGAATTAAGCACTACTTAATTCTAAAACAAATTCAATTGTTCCAAAAGAGCTGACATTACAGTCACCACCAGGTGGCCAACTCCCATCCCAGCAAACCTTAGCAATTATAACATTTTTCTGTTATCACAAACATGCACATGCCAAGCATTTCACAGGGATGAAGTCATAAAACATGTGAATTTCTGAGAGTAGTTTCCTGCAAACCGCCTCCACAGGCGGTCTATCACAGCAGAAAATGATAACATCGCTCAGATCACTCTGTTGGTTGGTAGACCAATGGAGTTGCTTCCATTTTGGACTACTAAAACATAATTTTGGGGCTGGAGTGATAGCACAGCGGGTAGGACGTTTGCCTTGCACGTGGCCGACCCAGGTTCGATTCCCAGCATCCCATATGGTCCCTTGAGCAACCGCCAGGGGTGATTCCTGAGTGCAGAGCCGGGAGTAACCCCTGTGCATCGCCAGGTGTGACCCAAAAAGCAAAACAAACAAACAAACAAACAAAAAAACCAAAACAACCAAACATAATTTGCTATAAGCATTTTGGCACAAGTTAACATGAATTTTTATTGGGTATAAGATAAGAACTGCAGGTTCATGTGATTTCTCTAGACTTAATAAACTACCAGACTGTATACAGTACCTGCAACAATCGACAGTTTCATCAGCATAATTTCTCAACATTTTCATTAAAACTTCTACAAATGGTATGTGTGCGGTTGGGGCACCACATCATTTAGCTGTCTCTGTATCTAGAGAAAGAAAATTTGACCGAAATGCAAACATTTTGAAGTAAAGAAATAAATGCTTTTCAACATATATGTTGCAATTATGAATAGTCATACACAAAGATGAAACTTGAGTTTATTCCTTATACCATAGCAAAAGTACCTCGGCGTGAATATGAATGTAGAACCTAAACTTTAAAAAAGTCCAAAATTTCCATAAAAGGGATAAAATTTTCTGATTATGATTTGAGTTTGATGGACAATTTAGATGCCAAACCATAATAAATTTACTACAAAAATATAACTAGGCTAAAGGGAGGCATACTCTACCAAGCAACTTGGATTTCATTCAAATGTTCATTTTATCTTCTTGTCACTGGAGAATACACAATTCAGGGACTGGAGTGATAGTGCAGTACATAGGGGACTTGCCTTACATATGGTCAAATCCACATTTGACATCCCTAGCCCACTAGGTACCACTAGGAGTGATTCCTGAGCATAAAGCCAGGAGTACTTTCTGAGCAACGCCAGTGTGCCTCCCCTCACCTCCAATACACATTTTAAAAAATGAGTGTCAAGGGGCTGGAGAGATAGCACAGCGGGTAGGGCGTTTGCCTTGCACGCGGCCGACCCGGGTTCAAATCCCAGCATCCCATATGGTCCCCTGAGCACGGCCAAGGGTAATTCCTGAGTGCAGAGCCAGGAGTAACCCCTGTGCATCGCCAGGTGTGACCCAAAAAGCAAAAAAAAAAAAAAAATGAGTGTCAAAAAAAGGGAATATTACTCAAATGCCCAACAACAGATGAGTGGATAAAGAAACTTGGTCTATACACACAATGGTCTCACACTCAGCTATGAGAAACAACAGGGCAACTTACAAGAAACTGGAAGATGTCATGCTATGGGAAGTGAGTCAGAAAGTACAAGGTAAATACCACGTGGTCCCAGCCATATGCAGAGTATAAAAAAAGCAAAGAAAAGGATTATTAGGAAATCCCCGACGCAAATAAAGCCTGAGACATCATCAATAGCCATGATCAAAGGAATCCTGAACAGGGGCAGCAGGACTACAACGGGAGGGTACTTGCTTTAAATGTGGCTCCCTGTGTTTGATCGCAGGCGTATGATTCCATCTGATCCCTGAGCTCTAGCGGGAGTGATCTCTGACACAGAGCTAGGTTAGATTCCTGAGCACTGCTGGGTGTGACCCAATATCCCCAAACAAATGAATAGAAAAAAAAGAAACCAATGCTAAGGAGGCTGGAGAAGGCTGGGAGTGATGGGGCAAGGGTCTTCAGGGGGAGGATCGCTGGAGCTGCTCAGTTATACGGTCCAGAGGGTTATAAACATCACATCACAATCAAAATTAATTTTAGAAGAGTGAATATGGAAGTAGGATCACAATTATACATGTTATGATTAGTTTTTCAATTAGGTCTACTAAAATGACCTTAAATTTGAAACACGGAGTTATCCATTTAAAAGTTGTATTTTCTTCCAAGAGGGAAGGACAATGATTTGAAAATACTTTACAATTCAAGACACAAATTCTAAACCCATGCTATGAGAAAATTCAAAACATTCAATAATACCTGCTGACTCAATATAGACAGATCCGAAGCAAGTGTACAAAATCATGCTGGGATTTAATATGAAGGCATTGTTCTTTATTCTGGTCATTGTTACTGCTCTGAAGGGAACAGGAAAAAATAAGGGCAATAAAAAATAATAGAGAAGAGCTGAGCTGAAAATATAAGCGGAGGTTTTATTAAAATAAGAAACATCACAAGTGTCGGGTACATTACACAAAGATTTAAATAAAAATAACAGGGGCCATAATGACAGTACTGTGGATAGGGGGCTGGCCTTGCCTGCAGCTGAGCTGGGTTCAATCCCCAGAATCTCATATGGCCCCTGGAGTCCAGACGATTGATACCGGGGCACACAGCCAGGAATAAGCCATCGGCAGAGTGAACATGGCCCCCCCCCCAAAAAAAAAAATAACATAGCTCTGAGTCAAATGGCAATGCAGAAGATGCCATACTTTGTTCCCAAGAGAAATAACTAATTAACAAAAAAAATATTTCATCACTCAGATAAGAATCTGACACCCTTGGGGCCAAAGGGATAATACAACAGGCAAAACACTTGCCTGGAACAAGCCAGATTTGATCCTTAGAATCACAAATATTTCCCAGAAAATGCCAGGAGTGAGCCCTGAGCCCAGAGCCAGGAGTAAGACCTAAGCACTGCCAGACCTGACCCACAATAGGCAAAAACAAGAAAGAAGCCCGAGACGCCCCCAGCACCTTAGTGTAGATGCACACAACACAGACACAGTAATGGCACGGCCAGGCACTGTTCTGACACCACTGGCCAGAAGGTGGAGAGAGACAGGGAGGCCCCTCTGTGTGGGGGCGGAGAGGAGGGCAGTGAGCCCAACTGTGTACCTCGTGAGTCAAAAAGCAAAGTCTGGGGTAGGGAAAAGAGTTATAAAAAAGAGTCTGAGGTGCAGGTGTGAGATAGAGAACAGCTTCATAAACTGTGGTGCTGCAAAACTATATGTGTGTGTGGGAGGGGCGGGGGGGAGGGGGGTCACAAGAAATTTGGCAACACAATGACCAAGAGTTAGTTCAAAAATGGAATGCGCAATGAATCAAGGTGCTTCTGACAGGAGCCCCCAGGCTGCATTTTTCAGGTAAAAAAAGGTTTCGACCCACAGTTTAGGCATCACCTACTTGCAAGCACACTCAGGAGTGGCCACGCGAGGTGCTGTGGCTGCTGGAGGCCACTGTGTACCACAGGTACTCGAGATCCCTCCCCAGCCCGCCCAGCGCATGCTCAGAAGGCAGCAGGCACCTTCCCGCACCATCCCACCATGCCCCATGCTGACCTAGGAACTATGTCTAATCAGGAACTAGGGAAGCTACAAAGGGCACATCTGATAAAACTGCAGAGTATAAAAACTAATCAAATACAGCACCATCTGCTGGAAAGGAAAAAGCAGTTTTCACTCTGAACTCTGATCAAAATAAATCAAAAATAAGTAAAGAGATACTCAAGTCAAAAATAAAGAGAAGGGGGGGAAACTAGGGGAAAAAATATCAAGTCACTGAATAAATAACAGATCGATAAGAAAAATGTTGATAGAGGCCAGAGTGATATTACAGTGGGTAGGGCGCCTGCTTTGCACATGGCCGACCTGGCTGATCCCCGAAATTCCATCCGCGCCCCCAAGTACCACCAGGACTGAACTGGTGCAGAGTCAGAGGAACCCCTGAACCCTGCCAAGCGGGGCCCAAACACTTAAAAAAAAAGTGATGATGAGTGAAAATTTAGACATATCAGAAAATTTAGACATATTAGAAGCTACCAGAGAAGACATTCTTGTCTTATTCATAGAGTAAAAAAATTTCTACTTTCAACAGACAAGTATAATAATCACGATTTCATCACAAGTAGCACTGTAGCACTGTCGTCCAGCTGTTCATCGATTTGCTCGAGCAGGTACCAGTAACATCTCCATGGTGAGACTTGTTACTGTTTTTGGCATATCAAATATGCCACAGGTAGCTTGCCAAGCTCTGCTGTGCGAGCGGGATACTCTAGGTAGCTTGCCGGGCTCTCCGACAGGGACGGAGGAATCCAACCTGGGTTGGGCGTGTGCAAGGCAAACACCCTACCCGCTATGCTATCACGCCAGTCTTCACAAATAATAGCTATTAAATCAAGGAGTTTCTCTTTCTATTTCTGTTTACAGATCAACTTTATGAAGAATGGATTGCTTAAATGTTTTCCATCCATAGAAATAATTGTCTTTAGATTTGAAGCATATTTTTAGATAAATATTTGTTGTTAATTCTTCTAATAATGATTTAGCAATCACATAGATAAAACTACTAAACTGTCTAATGATTACCAAATCATTCTAAATGGCTCACATAACAAAATAAGGTATTCTATTCTAATACTTACATTATATATATACACGTACATATACATATATACATAATTTGTAGTAATTGTATTTCAGATAGAAATTTAAAGAGACTAGTGAGTTCTGGCAGAGCTAGAAAGTGTGATTATAAACCCCACTTAAGTCAACATCGTTTATCAAGTTTCTGTTAAAAGCATCTGATGTGTGATATTATATTAAGAGATGAGTGATACAAAGTCTAATTTTAATGTCAGTAAATACAGAAAAAGGAATTAAGAAATATTAAGTAAAAAAAACCCAACTTTGAAATGTCTAGACTAGCCACCCTGTCAACCAATTACAGTTGACTCTCATTTATCTAAGATATTAAGGCTGTTCAAAGATGAGACAAACAATAACTTGGTCAGCCATTACACCCCTAAATGAAGCAAAGGGTTCTGTCTCAGAAGCCTGTGGTCCAAATATTTTGAACAATTTATCAATGATTTAGAGACATGCCATTTCTTTGTTTTTTCTTTTTTTTCAATGGTGGCAAACTCCCCGTGGTGTATTCGATATGCCAAGTACAATAACAATAACAGGTCTCATGCCCTTGACCCTGAAAGAGCCTCCAATCATTGGGAAAGATTAGTAAGGAGAAGCTGCTTACTCAGGGCTGGGATGAATGGACACGTTACTGGTGCCCGTTTGAGCAAATCGATGAGCAATGGGATGACAGTGATGATGATGATGAATGGTGGTGTGTGTGGAGGTCGCCACACCTAGTGATGCTAAGGGCTCTGGCTCTGCAGAGAGGTCGGGGGACCATGTGATATGTGGGTTTGAACGTGAGTGCAAGGCATGCTCCTTGCCTGCTGTTACTATCACTCAGGCTAAGATGTGCTATTTCTTTATGTAACTGTATATATTTTAAATATATTAGCACATACACCCAAATACACACGTGTTACATGAATATACATATGGGCATGTATGTTTTATTTATATATATATTTCATGCATAACAGAACAATATTAAAATGATAGATGTGCTACACATATTTATACTTGTTTAAATAGCATAAAACTCATTGTTGACAAAACACCATATAACTTATGCACGAGTGTGTCTACAGCCCTTTTCTCCATGCATTCCTCAAACACTCAGGAACACAAGACCTCAGCTCGAGAAACATTTCATCTTTAAATTTTTTTAAAATTTATTTATTTTATTGAATCACCATGTGGAAAGTTACAATGCTTTCAGGCTTATGTCTCAGTTATATAATGCTCAAACGCCTGTCCCTTCACCAGTGCACATATTCCACCACCAAAAACCCACCTGCGAAGCTGGTAAATTTCACTTCACTTTCTCCTTACCTTGATTACATTCCATATTTCAACACAAAACTCACTACTGTTGGAATTTCCTTCCAAAAACAGCCCTGCTGAAAAGGAAGCATTTGATAATTCGTTTTCCATTGCTGAGAATGAAGAGATATGAATCTATCGCGACGGCACGGTTTGGGATTTCTGTGTTTTAGTATTTTAGTAACTAAGTCCAGGGAGATTTATGTTAGAAATTGCATCATTTCCTTTCCTGGGGCAGCATGGGGATATGGCTTAGTTCAGAGTCTAGAGACATTTCTGCAAGCAGCTGCTGGTACCAAAAGTCTATGGATCGTGGTTGATCAGCAGCAGAGTGGCCACACAAACGTGTGGCCACCCAGGTCACATCTTGGTGGAGAGCGTGCCCGGTATCGCCCCCGTCCCGAGATAACCCACGCGTCCCACTGTTGCAGGTTCATACCTCTATTTTTTTTTTCTTCCCGCACCTCCTTAATGGTCCTTATAAAATGGCGACGCCACGCCGTCTTCCCCGAAAAGGAAAAAAAAGCTGAGAAAGAAAGACCTTTCCCTTCCTCGGCTGGAGTGAGGCTATAGCTTAGTTCACAGTTGAGAGACATTTCTGCAAGCAGCTGCTGGTAACAAAAGTAGTCTAGCCGGCCTCTGGATCGTAGTCGATCAGCAGCAGAGCGGTCGCACAAATGTGTGGCCACCTGGGTCACATCTCGGCATAGAGTGTACCTGTATCGCCCCCTTCCCGAGATCACCCACGTGTCCCACTGCTGCAAGTTCATACCTCTTTTTTCTATGTTTAAATTTTTTATTTTTGTACTGCAGGGCCTCACACAGGCTTGAATATTATTTTATATAAGGTCAACAACAAGAAGCACAAAAAGTGTCAAAGGGCCAAAGCGGGTAATGTGGGTAAGGCATTTGACTTGCACGTGGCAACCTGGGTCCAAACAAGGGTGTATCAGGGTGTGAGCTAGTAATCTACTTAAATAGTTACAGTAAATCTACTTCTAATATTTCTAGCAATGTCATTCTGTATGAGCACAGTAAGAGATATAAAGTTTGGTTTTTCCTGAGGGCATCTCCAGATCACAGTCCTCAGGCCAGGTTAATCTTCCTAACCCCAGCAGGATCCTAATCTCATCGTTACTTTTGTATCATGACAGCATTACCCATGATCATACTCTCAACTTATAGTTGAGTATTGTGGCACTTTGGCCTGGCCTATCTCGATGCCAGGGTAGCACATAACTCACCGCTTGCCCTGGATCCATCCTGTCCCTCGTCGGGACCCTGCTTTTGGAGTGCTAGGAACTGAGGGCAACTGAGTTAAGAAAGCAGATGTCCAGGAGTAAATATTATTGGAGTCAATCAACTCCCAAGTTACAAGCACAATATTGTCTTCCTGTGTCCATACAGAAAAGACATTGCTTTAAGGTAAACTATGTTCCCTAAGGCAAGGCTAAAAGGACAAACCCCATGTTCTCCTACAACTTTATACCTACTAGGTTGGTCAAACGTAAAGCAAACATGGTATACAGAGAGAGTACATGAGGAAAGAAAATGAGATTTGACCGTAGTATCCCACAGGGTCCCCCAAATCGGCCAGTAGTGATCCCTGAGTGCAGAGCCAGGTTGATCATACATATATACACACAATTTTAATGAGGCCATAAAACCAAAAAATACATAGAACAAAAAATATCAAGTGTTGGCAAAAATGTTCACTAATTAACATTTTTGTACATTGCTATTAAAAATGCAAATGGCACAGCAATGGAATAAAGTTCCTTTAAAAATTGAACACTTTAAAAATTAAAAAAATTAAACAGGTGACCGTACACTACATACTATATACAGTTAACCATAGAGAGTTGAACTGTTAGGTGCTTATTCAAAAAATGAAAATAAACATTAAAGAGGTAGAAACAACCCAAATGTCCATCAACTGACAAACAGATAGAACAGATAACAAAAGATAGTATGTCAACACAATGGAATGGCATTCAGTGACAACTGATAACTAAAGTGATAACATTTTGACAAAGCAGACGAACTACAAAAACACTCTTCTGAGAAGCCAGGAGAAGATCCCATAATGTAATGATTCCATTTGTACGGGACATCCAAAAGTGGCAAATCCATAGAGACAAACAGGCAGCTCATCAAAGAATGGCAGGAGATGGGAAGTGACTGTTTCATGTGTCCAGAGGGATAAAATGTCTGGGAAATAGAGAGGGCTTATGATTGCAAAGCATCTTGACTACAGTTAAATTCCCCTGAATGGTATACTTTAAAATGATTAATTTTATTATATGAGCTTTAACTCCATAGAAAAGGGATATAAAAAGCAAGAAAAGGCTGCATTTATCCAAAATGTTAACGTCAACAACCAATGCACCCTAAGGAAATGACATGACAGAATTTTTCTTTTTCTATGTATAATTTTCAGCAGCTCTGTGGAAGACAGCCTGGGATAGAGCCAGGTTGGCTCTAGGGTAAACAGAGGAAAATTGTTCTGTGATCCAGAAGAGGAGTATACAAACCAGAAAAAACGGGAGGAAAGTGTCAAAAAATACCACGGGAAACCACGATACCTGGGGTAGTCTGTGAGACCGCCAAGTAGGGGGTACTGCAGCACAGGTGGGTAAAGGGCTGCAATGCATTTGCTAAAAAGCTATGAGGTCACAAGAGAAAAGAGTAGTGCCCGGACTAAAATTTCAACAAAACAAAATAGGGAGGAGTTATTAGAATAGTTAGATTCTAGTATTTCCACTGCAAATTCTATCTGTGGGCAAAAGAGGGAACTTGAAGTATCACGGGAGTGAAACACAAACGTTTTAAACTGGTATTTGTCAACTTTGATAAATCCAACAGGTAAATGAGAAATGAACCCAAAAAAGGGCTCCAGGAATTTTGCAATTCAAAGGCCAAAGCTTAAATCTTGCCACTAGGACTTCAGACAAAGAATGAAAGGAACTGAATGAATAACATGAACAGACTATGGACAAGGAGTGCTGGAAACACAGGAGCAGGTAGATATGGTGGATGGTGATGAAAAATTGTCAACTTTATACAGGGATGAGAGAGAATTTAAGCACAGTTTTAACAAAGATAGTGAAGGTCAGGGAGAAAGGATATGGTAAACTATAGAATGAGAAGTAAAACACAAATGCAAAGTTTTAGATATTAAAAGGACAAAAAGGAAACACCCATTCCCCACACACTGAAGAGAAACAAAATATATAGGTGTGGATGCAATGAAGTGAGTGTGTAAATAACACAGGATACTTCTTTATTGGTGAAATAATTATTAGGACGAACCTGAAAGTTGTCTCCTATTGGAATCTAGGTGGAAGTTTTATTTACTTATAATCTGATTAAGTTACCGTGAATTGAATTCATGACTGGCTGTCAGGAAAACAGTGTTCCAACACCAAATCCCTTCACCAGTGCCAGGATCCATCCACAAATGTCCGCAGTTTCCCTCCCAATGAGTATGTGGGCTTTAGTGTGGTCAACAGTACAGTTACTGAGAGGGTTTGAGGAGTACACTTTACCACTACCACTGCTATAGTGTAGTCTTCACTGATATTTTGGGATAGGAGGAAATTATACTAAAATGAGAGAGGAAAGAGCTGGGGGGTGAGGGCAAAGAACAGAGAACTGACTGAAATGAAAAAAAAAATTGTTTGAGAAAAAAAGTTGATGGGACCAGAGATAGCACAACATGTAAGATACATGCCTTGCATGTGACTGACTGGGATTTGATCCCTGGCACCCCTTATGGTCCCTTGAGCAATGCCAGAAATAATTGCTGACCACACAGTCAGGGATTACCCTTGAAGACCACCAGGTGTGGCCCCAAAATAGAAAGAAAGCAGAAAGGGAGGGAGGGAAGAAGGAAGAAAGGAAAGGATGGAGGGAAAGAAAGAGTTGAGGGCCAACTCTGGAAAAAACCAAGAAATTATACTTCAGTACAAACACCATGAATTCATTAGTTTCTATCCATTTAATCCATTTAGTCTGTTATTATACTGGTTCTATTGGTATGACATAAAATTTCAGTTAACTATAATTCAGGATATCATGAATCAATTTTAAAACTATGCTAGCAGAAATATTTTCTTAAACATGTTAAGACTGCTCACCTGTATTTCAGAAAATTTGAGTGGATTTAAGAAAGAACCTGTAAAGTATTCCTTTATGACAATTTAATTAAAAATCTTTGCTTTCCTTCTGTATTCCAACGTGGGACAAAGATTTGCTAGACCTGAGGATGGACGTCTGCTTCTTTTTCATTACTTTGAAGTACAACATGTGAAATATATATATATATATATACATATATATATATATATGGGAGGTTAAAAAAACCTTTCAATGTAAAATTATTGTCCTAAAGAAGTAATCTATGCTTTGACTAAAATGATTTTGTGTTTTCAAAAGAGAACTGGTTGTCATTTAATTTTCATATTTAAACAGTATACACACGTATATATACATGTATATGTGACCATATGTTTTCAGTAAATGGGCCCTCAGTTTTCTTTTACACTGAACTTGTTACTTTGTATGTTCCACAAAGTTAACTTTAAACAATGATTCCAGCAGCTTTGCCTGGCATGTGCCAACCCGGATCAATCCCTGACACCCCATAAGGTCCCCTTAGTCCTATTAGGGATGATCCCTCAGCACTGCAAGTTGTGGTCCACAAACAAAACAAAAACAGTATATGAAAATACAGGCAAATAGCCTACCATTTTTCATCGTATAAATAAGGGGAAATGCAGACACATAATGAAGTACTGAAAATATATCCTGAGATTTTACCCAGTATGTCTTTTCTCTTTTTCTTCTTCTTTATGTCTTTTCTTTCCTATAATATTCCCTTAGGGAAAAAGAAAACGGGGAGGAGGGGCGATGAGAAAGCAGAGCAGTTAGGGTACTTGCCTTGCACAGGCTGACCCAGGTTTGATTACCGGCATTCTATAAGGTCCCCTGAGCCCCTCTAGGAGTAATTCTTGAGAGCAGACTAACCCCTGAGCATCACCAGATGTGTCCCGAAAACAAAAAAATAAAACAAAACCTACTATTTTTTAGTCAATAGAGCTGAAACCTAAATACATACTTAATGAATATAAATCAGTATGTGCTTTTCTGCCAGGAGTAATTCCTGAGTGCAAAGCCAGGAGTAACCCCTGAGCATTGCTGGGTGTGACCCAAAAAGCAAAAAAAAAAAAAAAATAAATCAGTATGTGCTTTTATAAACACAATTTATAGTAATATATTAACATCCACTCAAATAGTTAAATTCCCTCATTTATTGTACAAAAATGATCCTTCAAAAATAGAAAAGTATTTCATCAACTGGTTTAAAAATAACAATGAAATAAAGAGCAGGATAGACAAGACTACTGTTGGCCTCTGGCTTCTTTCAATAAAGAAGGATAAAGGAAAGAAAAAGCCAGCATTGATATAGCAAAGAAACCTCCACTTTAATAAATCTTTTTTTTTCCTTCCAGGAAAAAGAGAAGTCTGCAAAATCTTGAAAGTGATTTATCTTCAGGTGAATAAAATGAAAAGCAATCGATCTTATACCTAGGGAGTGATTCTTCTAGCACTTACAAATATATCTGTGCTAAAGATCACTAAAAGAGTTTAGGTGGTCTAACGTTCTGAATAATTTATTTTTAGAGCCAAGATTTAAAATGTATTACCAAATCCGACAATTTCTATTAGAGGAACCTAAATGAGTGCAACAAAAATAAGTCTGAGAATAAAAAGTGTGGCAGGGATAAGATCTCTAGAAAAGATGTTTTAGCTGAGATACATAAAATGGGTAGAAAATTGTCAAATAAAGGAATAGAATGCTATCGGCAAAGGAAACTTATTCCCGATGATGTGGGCAATCACCAACTGCTTCCATCTGTAGCACAGAATTCTAAACAATCTATGAGTGTCTCTAATTTACTCCACAGAGCGGATCATTTTGAAAACAAAACAATTTTATTAATATTTATTATACTAGAATTGTGTGAAGAAATTAATAACGCAAAACAGTTTTCAAAAGCAATTTTCAAACAATGTTTCATAGTCCTTGAAACCCTTACCTACAAGGGACTTTTAAAAATAAATATCAGGGTATTTATCATCACTGATTTTAAGGAAATATAAATAAAAACCACAAGTTATCAATTTATACCAGGCAGAATAATTATTATAAGAAAGATAAGAAACAAATTTTGACAAGGATGCTAAAAAACAAACAAAAGAAACTCTTGTAGCTTATTGGTGGCAATGCAAACTAGTGATGTAACTCTGGAAAAAAATATGGAGATCTCTCAAATACATTAAAAGTACTGAGTCATCCAGCTTATCTTTCTGGATGTTTAGCTGAAGAATATATAAATACTACTTCAAAAATGATACAGATACTTCCAATGTCAAGGCAGTGTTACCCAGGACGGCTATGTGTAAGAATAACCTAAAAGCACACAGGTGGGTGAGTGACTGAGGTGAAGTGTGTGTGCGTACACACTATACTCATGTGACACAATAACATATCAGTCAACAGCAGGTCTCATAAGAGATGGTGGTTCCAATAAACTCTCCCACACAGGCAATCATGCTATCATGCACTATGGCATCTGTCCAATGACAAAACTCACTCAATAAAACATTTTTCACAACATATCCCCATTGTAAAAACCATATTTAACTATATACATTATGTATAACAAAAAAGTGAAGTGCTGCTTGCTATATGCAAGACCAAAAAGGGAAATATCCATTGCTATACATGACACTGTGGATTACCTTGAGGGAATACTGTTTAGTGAAATAAATCAGATAGAAAAAGACAAATACTGTATGATCCCCCTCCTTTTTCTGTTGGGAAGAAACCCAAACCAATCCTACCTAATCTAACTGTAGGATTACCTGAGAGTAATTACCTCAGGAGGTTACCTGAGAGGAAAGGGGATGTGTAACTAATAATGGGGAGAGAAACTATATAGTGTTGGATGAAAACTGAACTTTC
This sequence comes from Sorex araneus, assembly GCF_027595985.1. Lineage (NCBI taxonomy): Eukaryota > Metazoa > Chordata > Mammalia > Eulipotyphla > Soricidae > Sorex > Sorex araneus. The sequence goes on from NC_073304.1 coordinate 116,942,880, forward strand.
TGTGGTAGTCATGATGGAGATGTCAGAGCATAAAACTACACCCTGAAAGTCAGAACAAAACAAAATACACCCTAAAGATTATGAAAAAAGGTTGGTGGCAGCCAGAAGGAATGTGGACAGGATCAGGTTAATCCCATAAAGGGTCAATTATACTACAGCAATAGATACATAATGGACTATTGGTGGGGGCTACAATATATTTTATATGTGTGTGTGAAATCTATAGAATGTTGTAAATTAATGAAAAGAAGAAGAATTTTAGATCTACCAGACAATAACAGAATGCACTGTTCTGGTTTATCCCAATAAGAACACAGTAAAACCAAAGTTTAGTTATCACACCCAAACCCTGACATTCATACAATACTGACTACAGCCACAAATCAGATTTCACCACTTCGTGTTGTTGCTGTTATTCTAGGGTAACATCCAGCAGAGCTTAGGGGTCACTTCAGGTGGTACTCTGGGGAGCGACCATATGTGGTGCCAGGGAAAGAAGCGGGGTTAGCCAGCCACACTAAAGGCAAGCACCCCCAATACTGTCTCACCAACACAGGTTTCACTTATTTGTCATAGGCACTTTTCTGTATGTGCATGATATACAGGTACCAAATGTTATCGGCTATATGGAGTTGCATGACCTCTGTCAAAATCAAGATACAGAACCATTGCCCCGCTACCAAGAAGCCAAGCCCTACCTCATCATCCCTAGCGCCACTAGAATTCGCAGTTCTCATCTCCAAGAATAACTGATTTTTAAGAATCTTAGGTAATGACAAAGATACAGAACTTAAGATCTTTTTAAGACTCATGCTCACTGTTGTCTATCCTAATTCTTTATACCTTTTTAGAAGTGTACCGTGGGTGGAGGAGGAGTTCATGAGGGCTGCACCTGGCTGTGCTAAGGAGAAGAATCCCCAAGACTTGGGTCGAACTAGAGGTTTCACTCATGAAAGGTATGAGCTCAGCTACCTCTGGTCTCAGTTACTCCTTTTGAATGATGAATATTATTCCGTGGGGGGAGGCAGAGCCATAGTAAAGCAAGTGGGGTGCTGAATTTGCATGTGCCCAACACAAGTTCGATACCCTGCATCCCATATGGCCCCCTCGAGCACTGCCAGAAATGTGACCCAAAAATCCAAAAAAAATATTACTCACATGGTGTTAGAATATTATGAATATGTGTTTATGAAGTCATCTGCTGGAGATTACTGAATTATTTTCTGTTTGGACCAACTATATATAAAACTGCTACAAGGATTTGTGCAGTAGGTTTGTGCATGAATCTAAGTTTTCATTTCTTGATACTCAGGGATCTGATTGCTGAGTCAGATGGAAAGGTATGTTTATTTTTAGAAGAAACACCAGTTTTCAGAGTGGCTCTGTCATTTTATAGCCCCTCCAGCAATGAATGACAGATTCAGTCACTCCACATTCTCACCATCACTTACTACTGTTAGCATCTAAAACCAAATTTAGCTATTTTAAAATTTAGCTATATTTGAATATTTATGCAGTGGTTTTAATTTGCACTTCTCAGATGGTTAAATATACTGAAAATGGTTTAGATTCTAATTTGCCACTTTATATGTCCTCCTTTACTTTAAACATTTAAAACTAGATAACAGGAAGAGGGAATATGCAATAATACCTCCAGGTGTATAGCTAGCGGACTCCTTTATATTCTAGGGATAAATATACAAATTGCTGGGGCTGGAGTGATAAGCGGTAAGGCGTTTGCCTTGCATGCAGCCAACCTGGGTTTGATCCCAATATTCCATCTGGTCTACCGAGTACGGCTTCAAAGCACTGGCTGCAAAGCAAGCCTCACATGGAGAGGCAGCGCCCCCGTGAAAGTCCACCAGGAACCTTGTCAATAACTATGATTTGCCCTGAACAGACACGTAGGCATCTGAATATAGGAGCTAAACATTTATGATACAACTATATGGAAGGGTGCACCATGAGATACCCTCTTACCTGGTTTAAAAGCTTTCCACCCACCCCCATCCTCCCTCCTCCCTCCCCACAAAAAAAGAGCTACCACTAATTCCTAGATGAGGGCAGAAGACACAGTCACCCCGGGTTACGGACAGAAGACTTTATGACCGATGACAAAGCAAAAGAACATGAGTGTCTATGCATCAGTTCCTTTTCCCAAAGTCCTCCGGGGCTGACACGACACGGTTCAGCTAGATGCTATGTATGTGGTAGGTTTGCATTGGCAGGTGAGGATCATAAAGCTGGGGGAATCCACCAATTTTATAGCAAACAGTAACTAAGTCTGCTCTTTGTCTGCGGGGAGACAGTTACCTCATGTCTTAAGCCGTCCAGCTGTATAAATAATGCTGAGAAATGTCCCAGGAAAACAGAGCAGCCAGAGCCTTACAGTTTTGGCATACCAATCAAGAAGGGCTGCGTCTGCCAACAAAAACACAGCAGTGATTGCTAAAAGCTGAGGGAGGGGAGAGGTTGGCTATGAAAGGGCGAGAGGGAAGGTTGGGGGTGACCAAACCACTCGCTAGTTCGTTCTTGTGGTTACATAATGGTGCATGTGTCAGAACTTGTTGAATGACATATTTAAAAGGTTAACTGTACTGTATGTAAATTAAACATAAATTCTATAAATTGAAAAAAAAAAAGGTAAACGTTTTAATCAAGCAATGAAACGACTTAGGACTATGGTAACATTCCCACTGGTACTTCCTCATAGACCTTCATTCAGCTGCCAACTACTCAGTAATGTCGGGAGGGTGAGCTGACAGTTCATTACAATCAAGTTTTGTGTACATCACCTACTCAAACAGTAAATCAGATCTGTAGTCTCAAAATCGTGGAATTTTACCATTTTTTGAGAAAGGAAACAGCCTATATTTGCAAAACTTTATAAATTAAAAATTAATTCCGCCTACTGTGAACTTTCGGGTCTCTAAATTAAGACATCCAAAGTACAATATTTAGCAAGCTTCCTTCACCCTCCTTAACCCCACTATAAATTGACAAGAGGAATACATTTTCAATATTAAATTGCCATTGTTCATGTTTCTCCTATTGACCAGCCATCTAAACACTTATTTTAGTTAAGAATGTTTCTCATAGAATGTAACATCTGTTTTATGTTACATGGGAGACAGAAAAATTCTTCCTCTCTGGCTGGATTATTAATGCTCAGGTCTTTATGCAGTTATTCTCTTCATCCGCATCCCCATACTAGTTCTCTAAAGTGCAACATGCCCCCTGATGTAATACATTTTCCCACTAACTATACAATACTGTAGATACCATAACTTTAATGTGACATGCTGGTATTTCTTTTTCAAACCACAAAGGCATTTTTTATTCTCAATCACAAATTTAAATTTCCTGTATATTCCCAGCTCACCAGGCATTTTTCTTTTAAAACAGCTGAACAGAAATAGATGGTTTCCATTTTTTTAATTTGTCATCTCATTTTTTGTATATCTCTCTCCTGCTAACTCTTAGAACAGAAAAGTGAAGTCACATAATTTTTATCCTATTACTATTAACTCATGTAAAATTGAAGGTGGTTTACAATGTTTCTTAAGTATAAGTGATCTATATATCTCCATGACATATATAAAATTACTTTAAATGCTGCCTTACATTAAAAAAAATTTCTAGAGGCATTTTTGCTGTACTGAACTCTAGAATTACTTTAACATGAACATGTTTTGTTTTTTATTGTTAAATATCTACAAAATGAGACAATCCTTTGTTTCTGTAATTTATACTATAATTAATCTGAGAACATATTATAGTTCAGTGATTTAAATGAAGATAAAATAATGTGCCAAAGAGTTGCTATTGTATTTCCATTATACTCGATTGTTTCGTTGTGCGATATTTTGTGCACTATGAATGAATTCTGACAACACTGAGACAAACCACATCATTATTGATGAGTCTCAATTAGTTCTTCAGTTCATTTCCCTTGCCTAACTCTAAGAAAACTACATATGTTTTAAACCACTGGTATTTTTTTACTTTCTGCCAATACACAAACCATGCTTTTTGGGAGTTGAAAATATTCCCGAAAATAATTATAGCTGTCTCCAAAGAGACCAGATGGTAATAACTCTAGAGCAGATTTGGAAGCTAACCATAAATTTACCTTTTCATAGTCTCACAATCATAATACACTTCTTTGTGCTATGCAAGCCAGTGATTAAAAAAAAAAATCAATGAGTAGACTTTACACTTAAATTAAGGATGAAATAACTATCATTTTTTATGACCATACACACCCTTCATCTTATATTACCATCAACAATTTTGAAGAGAGCATCAGCTTTGAAGTATGACATCAATCATGTTACACTGATTTTTATATTAACAGAATTACTATTAATGAGCAATCCAAGAAATATGATCCAGCTGATGGCAGGAAATGATTTAAAGTTAAGGAAATAGAAATATAGACTCATGAGCAATGGTCACTAATTTTTATTATTCTGGGAAGCATTATTCTTCTGACTGATTTCATCTGAAGTAAAATGGCTTATAAAAATATTTAATATTCTACTTAAGAGTATTATATCTGTGAGAACCTAAATTCAAAACAACCTTTCTAGGGGCTGGAGCGTTAGCACAGCGGGTAGGGCATTTGCCTTGCGCGCGGTCGACCCGGGTTCGATTCCCAGCATCCCATATGGTCCCCTGAGCACTGCCAGGAGTAATTCCTGAGTGCAGAGCCAGAAGTGACCCCTGTGCAAAAAAAAAAAATAGCCTTTCTAAACTGGAAGCATGATTAAAACTTTCAAAACACATTGTGATACGTAAAATTAAATTAGAGGCATTTCTGTGATCTGCAAAAGACAAAATATGGAAGAGAGTGATGAGGCTACAACAGATAGGAGTATTTCAGGGCCAGAGTGAAAGTACAGCAGGGAGGGCGCCTGCTTGGTCTATGGCTGGCACGGATCACGTGGTTTGATCCTGAGAACCCCAGAAAGACCCTGAGATCGCCAGGAGGGAATCCCTGAGCAGAGCCAGGAGTAAACCCTGAACAGTACCTGAAATGGCCCCCAAAATCAACTTAATAGTCTCAAAAACAAACAAGCAATAAAAATGTCTCCACAAAGAGGGTTGAAAAAAGCCAATGGCTGGTGGTGGAGAGGTTCAGGCAATTTAGTAGTGGGTGTGGCCTCGAAACACTAAATTCCTGATACTTTCAGAAACCAATGTAATTTTTTTCTTTTGATTTATTTATTTATGTTTGCTTTTTTGGTCACACCTGGCATTGCACAGGGGTTACTCCTGGCTTTGCACTCAGGAATTACTCCTGGCGGATGCTGGGAATCAAACCCGTGTCGGCCGCATACAAGGCAAACGCCCACCCCACTATGCTATTGCTCCAGCCCCAGAAAACAATGTAATTTAACGAAATAAACTAGAATTAAAAAACATCTCTCCAAAAGGTACAATCTCAGATTCAGTAATCCCGAACCATCCTTGCATTCACAGAGTTAACCCTATATTCTAACTTGGTCATTGACTATCAATAAATCATACTAGATACTGTTTCCAACTATTACATGAAAATTAAAAAAAAAAAACATAATGTGTACATACTGCCTGGTGGTGTTCAGGGTTTGCTCCTAACTCTGCGCTCAGGGATCACCCCTGTTAAGGCATGGAACCATATGGGGCACCAAAGATTAAACCTGTATCAGTCAGCTGTGTGCAAGCAAGACAAGTACCCCTACTACTGTACTGTCTCTCTAGCACATGTGGATTACTTTACATTTGTTATTAAGAAAGAAAACATACCACTAACCAGTGTCATCTTGATTTCCAAAAGAAAAATACTGAAGACTATATTGGGGAGGGGAGTGAAAGAGAAAAAAAAAAATCACAAATTCCAATAATGACCTGATATAATCCAGCATAACAAAGATGAAATGGCAACTTCTTATATGTGCCAAATGTACAAATAAAAATAATTTCTTTTTAGCAAATCCACAAAAATTAGCAAGTCAATTTTCAAGAAGCATAGAAAAAAATGGCTTTTTTGGGGACTGGGGGGTAGCGCAGCTATACATAGCTGTGCTGAGAGAATCACTCCTGGCAGGCCTCGGGGGACCAGATGTATGTCAGGATTGAACCCAAGTAAGTAAGTTAAGTGCAAGTACTTTACCCACTCTACTATCCCTCTGGTCCACAATTAAAATGACATGGCAGATCACACCAATTCACCAGAACAGACCCCAAAGTATCCTCCACACCTCACAAACTGCAGACTGCAGTACAAACAGGACACGGAGGACCAGGCTTTGGTGAGGAGGAAGGGCTTCCAGGGAGCTGAGGAGCAGAAGAGAAGATGGTGTGGAGGGGCATGCCTTTTTATTTTTGTTTTGTTTTGCAGAGCTGAAAATTGAATCCAAGGCCTCAAATTTGCAAAACAAGGGTTCGACTGCTGAGCGACATCCCTGACCTCAGTTGATGCCTGGGACAAATATTTAGCTTACACAGAAAAACCCAGCATTTGAATAGGCAGTGACAGGGGAAAACGAACAGAGAAAGCACTGAACTAACTAGAACCCCAAACACAGCTTCTCCAGATGTGTTGACGTTATGAAGCACACTGACCATGGACAAACTGCCATAGACCTGGGTTCCAGTACATAGGTGGGTGGGGCGGGGAGGGTATCAAAGGTATAACAAATAGGGACCAGGACCAACCCAGTACGTTCTCCACAGTATCCGAATCCCTGCATCCCTTCCGCCACCCAGCTGACATAGCAACTGCAAACACAACCTAAAGTACCTTAATAAGTCAGCTGAGGCCCCAACCAAAATGCCTAAATGAAACACCAGCATGTTCCTCATAAAAAAAACAGACCAGTGTTGCTCTCTCTCAATTGTAGACAGAGTGAAGAGCCTAGGAGAGAAAGAAGGGCCCGCCAGGCAACCTGCACGAAGGCTTTGCATGAAGCTGGGGGCTCGGTCCCAGCCACCACAGCATCTGGAAGTAAGCCTGCAAGGTGTGGTTCAAAATACAATAAATACATTTATTTAAGTAAAAATAGGGAAACTTAAACTTGCAAATGGGCAAAGAAGATTGACATATGGCAAATCCAAAACCTCAAAGGAAATATAACATCACTGTCACCGCCACTGTCACTGTCATCCTGTTGTTCATCGATTTGCTCGAGTGGGCACTAGTAACGTCACCATTGTGAGACTTGTTACTGTTTTTGGCATATCGAATACGCCACGGGGAGCTTGCCAGGCTCTGCCGTGTGGGCGGGATTCTCTCAGTAGCTTGCCGGGCTCTCCGAGAGGGACAGGGGAATCAACCAGGGTCAACTGTGTGCAAGGCAAATGCTCTACCCACTGTGCTATCGCTCCAGTCCACATATAACATCAAGGAAATATAACATCACATCTACAGAATCCAAGAGCAAAGGCATGGGATCAAATAGGAAGTTCAAAACTGCAATTAAAGAAATGCAAAAAACGGCTGAAAGAATATCAGAGAGTCACTTCAAAGAGCAACAGGATAAGCAGAGAAGCAAAAGAGACAGAACAAAACAGGAAAAACAAAAGTTCAGAGATAAAAACAACCCCCCCAAAAAGCCAAAAACAAAAAACACCACCACCAAAAATACCCCAAAGGCAGATATTGAAGCTCTGAGTAAGAAAATAACAGATTCAGCATCCATAGAGCTCAATAAAAGAAATCAAATGCACAGAGAAAACCATGGAAACAGGGCAGACCAAAGGGATGTTTATCCTGCAAGCATCTCTTTCAGTTATGGGAAGAAGAAATAAAGGCCATCACCGAAGAAAAGGCAGTGGACTCTGCCAAGCATATACCACCCCTACAGAAAGCTGCTATTGCATAGTAGGGGAAAGGTTGGGGCACACCCATAGTGCTCAAGGGGCTACTGCTGGCTCTATGTTCAGTGGCAATTCCTGGCAGTGCTCAAGTGAAGGTATGCAGACCTGGAGATTAGGCTGGGAGCAGCTGCATGCAATGCAAGCACTGAAGCACTTTAACCCCTGTACTTGTTCTTGAACTTGAAACAATATGCTTAGCAAAAAAAATTTCTTACCTAATCTTTGAATTAAGAAACAGAAATCCCAGAAAAAAAACTAATATGAAATGGTTACCTAAAGGATGAAAAAGGCAGAGAGCAGGGGGCCTTTGACAGTTAGACAGGGACAATGACACTGGGCTGGATGTATTGGTGGAATACTGCATGCCTGAAACCCCACTACTGGAAGTATTGTAAATCAGAGTGCCTATACAAAAGTTGGGTAAAAAACTAGAGTATATGGGAAGATACTAAAGATAAATTCTCTCACAACAATAATCACACTTAATATAAATGAACTAGACTTGAGAAATTAAATGAATTAAGATGCAAAACCCGACAACATGTTATCTGTAAGAGAATCAATCTATAAAAATAGATTTAAAACTAATATACTTTTATCAGATAAATGTCCAGTTAAACAAGATAGCAAGAGATAAAGCTGGGCATTCTATAATGGTAACAAATCCAATAAAATAAGAAAATTAGTTATTAAAAGTTCATTTAATAGGTAAACAAAATTGAATAATTACAATAAATTAAATAAGTATATAATAGTATATATATTTTTCTTTTTGGGTTTTTCCTGGCAATGCACAGGGGTTACTCCTGGCTCTGCACTCAGGAGTTAGTCCTGGCGGTGCTCAGGGGACCATATGGGATGCTGGGGATTGAACCCGGGTCGGCTGTGTGCAAGGCAAACGCCCTACCCGCTGTGCTATCGCTCCAGCCCAAGTATATAATAGTAAATGTTATAATTTCCTGATGATTTGGATAGTAGCTCTGAAAGATATCAAGCAAATATAAACAGATTTAAGAGGGACATTCACAATACAACAATAGTTGGGAAATTAAACATCCCCCAACACTTACAGCAATGGAAAGATGATCAAGAACAAAAATCATCAAGGAAACAAAAGTTTTGAAAATACTCAAAAACAGGTCAGATGAACTTAACAGATACATACAGAGCATTCTAAGGAAAGCAACAATAAAATAATGCAAATTCTATTCCAGGCTTCTATGAGACTTCTGTTGGTACTGAACTCAAGTCTCAATAAATTTAGAAAAATCACATCAAGCATTATATCAGATTCCCAGAATTTAAAGCTGGAAATGAACCAGAGGAAGAGGGCAAATTACAATTATGAGGAAAATAAGCATCATGCAACTGAACAACTACTAGGTAAATGAGGAAAACAAAGATGAAATAGCAAAATACCTGCAGATGAACAAAGATGAAGATACAACATATCAGGACCTGTAATAAGCAGCAAAGCAGTATAAAGGGAAAATTTTTTAAAATACAAACCTAGTAGCTGGGATATAGAAGTGATCACTAAGTTAATGATGGTTGGAGGGATCGCTTGGGATGGGAGATGTGTGGTGAAAATAGATAAAGGACCAAACGTGAAGGTCTCTCAGTATCTGTACTGCAAACTCATAATGCCAAAAGTAGAGAGAAAGAAGGAAATTGTCTGACATAGAGGCAGGAGGTGGTGAGGGGTGGAGGTGGCAGGAAGGAAACTGGGGACACTGGTGGTGGAAAATGGTGGAGTGATGGGTTTTCGTTCATTGTATGGCTGAAACTCAATCATAAAAGCTTTGTAACTGTTTGTCACAGTGATTCAATTAAAAAAAAGGAAAAAAGATGGGGCCGGAGCGATAGCACAGCGGGTAGGGCATTCGCCTTGCACGCGGCCGACCCGGGTTCGATCCCCGGCATCCCACATGGTCCCCCAAGCACGGCCAGGAGTAATTCCTGAGTGCAAACCTAGGAGTAACCCCTGAGCATCGCTAGGTGTGACCCAAAAAGCAAAAATTAAAAAAAAAAAAGGAAAAAAGAATAAAAAATCAGAAAAAAAAAAAAGCAAACCTAGGATGCGTGAGCTAATGCAGGGCTGAAGGCGCCAACCCAAGTTCGATACCCAGCAGCACATATGGTCCACTGAGCACAGCAGGAGTGATCCCTGAGCACAGCGTTGTGGGTAAAGCCTGGGCACTGCCAGGTTTGGTCCAGTAAACCAAAAACCAAAACTTTACATAGGCCTAGCTCAGAAAGTTAGAAAAAAACAAATCTGAGCTTACATCTAGAGGATCCATAAAAAGAAAAACATCTTCTTTATAAAGACCCCCCCCAAAAAAAGCACACCCATAAAAAACAACACTAGCCACAATTATAACAATAAATGGAATACATGGCACAGCCTACTAGCAATGGACAGACAGTTATCACAAGTTTGCCTATGAGGTAGAATAATGCTGCTATGATATACTGAATGTAAGAGTTCATAGTTTTCTCTCTCCATCTCACTATTCCCATTCGCAAATACAATTTTGTTACAATAAAAGCTCCAAGTGTTCACTTTGTTCATTAACAGCAAATGTACTTTCCAAATAATGATAAGGAAAGAGAAGAAGAAAGAGAAGTGACATGGTGGTTAAAGAAAAGGCACTGCTATGTTGAGTGACTCTTACATGGGCAGTAACCTTAAAAGTAAGAAGCACTTGTTTACTGGTTTGCCTAAGATAGATCACAGTGCTTTGAATAGAGCGACACACGCGGACAGAACTGAATTGGTCTGCACGCTACAGACGAGGAAAATTATCAGTTTCCCAATCAATAGGATTACAAGCCAAACTCACAACTTATATCAAAAATGAAATACTGGATGAGTACTCAAAATCTGATTTATCACTCCATCACCTTCACCTTCCCTGAGCTCTGGCTCTGGTCCCCCCCAATTCTCAACTAAAGAGCTCCTCCCAGCAAAACTCTGCGTGGAGGCACACAAGTTATACTTTGGGGTGTTCCCGGGACCACTGACAGGCTCACATGCCAGACAAGTGCCCACTGGAGTTGCACTTCTGGCCATGGCACTCACACATCTGCTAGGTGCATGGCTCGTCCGAGTCCTAAGCCTTGCTGTAGTGCTCACACACTCTGGGCTGAGGCTCAGGGCCTGAGAGAGCAGAGCAGCCAGACTGCGGGGACGGAAACTCACAACCACATGTTCTCAAAGCGGGCACTCTACACCCCTGTGAGAGTCCTCTGGGCTTCCACCCGGCTTTAAATCCCATCTACTTCCATGCCCTAAGCAGAAATGAGCAAACCATTAGAGAATACATTGTCCCGGGCACACCAGTCTGGTGAAATGCAGAATAACAATCCATTATTGTTCTATAAATAATGCCAAGATCAGATTTAAAAAGAAATAAGAAACCTATAAGAGTCCTGAGATGTGTTTGTACATGTGTATAAACACAAACACACATAATATATATACACATACACATGCATATTACATGTCTAAGTGCTTGGTGCTACACAAGCAAGGTAAGTGCTCTACTGAGGAGCTACCTCCAAAGAGAGCTAGTGATTAGTGATGGAAGGAACAAGTTTGAGGAGATAGAAATGGATGGATTCTTAAGAGAGCAGCAAGTATCTTAGCGAACAGCTAGTAACTTGCCAGATCTAGAAAGAGAAGAGAGACGGAGACTTTTTCAAAGATGTCTGTTACGGACAATATTGTGTGTCCCTGGCCCTCACCCCTAAAATTTCAAGTGCTGAAACTCCCCACCAGAATGTGATTACACTGGGAGATGGGACTTGTGTGAGAATAATTAGAGTCAAATGAGGTCCTACGGATAGTGCAATCATCAAATGGAAATAGGGTTCATTTAAGAGGAGGACAATAACCCCCCATTCTTGTCCTCGTAAAGACACAGAACCTCAGTCTTGGACTTCCCAGCCTCCACAACTATGAGAAAATAAATTTCTGTTGATTAAGCTAACCCATATTGACGTACTTTGTTTCAGTAGCCAAAGCAAAAAAGATAATATTTAAAGATGAAAGTAAGTGTCCTTCTATTAACCTGAGCACACAAAGTAATGAACAGAAGCTTTACAAAAGTGGTATCAATCAGTGGGTACACACAAAGACTTTAGAATGCTGAACACAATTGGCTATTGTGAAGATATTTTTAACAATCTAAAATATTTTAGGACTGTGATTAAACTGGAGCTCGGGAAAGACAACAAAAGACAACACTGTATGTCTAAATCAACTAAGAGTTACATCAATATATCAAAAAGTGGCCTTCACTTTGCCAATTCTCCACTTTCCTACTCTTGAGTTTAATTAAACTTTTAAAAAAAATCAACGAAAAATTAAACTAATTCGAGTATATCACAGATGACCTATAACTGTAGCGAGGAGAATTTTGACCTAGTATTTGAGTTGCAGCGGTAACAACCAGAGGTACCTAAAGCTTTTTTCTCATGGCCTCCCTGACTGGAATTTTAAATACAACATCAACACTTTTGCTGGATTAGATAATTAGAATGGTGACATAAAGAGCTAATGTCAAATGAACTTATCCAATTACCCACGGAGGATAACAGGGTAACAGATAGATGAGTGTATGTATATCAAAGATATGCGCAGATATACATAATTAAGTACAAATGGATCTGTATCTACACTTATGTACTTATATGTATACATACATATATACACACATATACACAAATCTTTATAGCAGAAAATATATGTAGTATATTGCTATAGGCACACACTTTTGACCTAATACAAGAAATGCACAAACCCTAATGTTAAATCATATTCAAAACACTACTGGGCCAGGTAGGTGACTCAGCAGTGGGGCACCAGCCTCAGACCAGTGAGGCTCTAGGCTTGACCTGCAGCACAAACAGCAAAACATAAAAATAGAAAAAGACAAAAAACTGCACAGGAAAAGACTCACAAGCAGAGGGAAAGTACAAATAAAAAAGAGAAGAAAAAATACTTTGATGTCGCAGAACAAAGGAACGCTGGATGGTGGAGAGACCGTCCATACAGCAGGCAGAGAGCCTGCCGTGCACAGAATGACCCGAGTTTGATGCCAGACACCACGTGTGTGTCCTGACCTCTGCCAGGAGCAAGCTTGAGCACAGCTGCTTGTATTCCCCCAACCCCCCAAACAACAATAACAACATAGCCCCCAAACTAAGGAATACCAGGGCATTCTTTACAATGGAGAGTGGAGGGGTAAGACACCTGCCTTGCAGGGATCTGCCCAGTTCAACCCTGGCACCACATATGGTGCCGAGAACACCTCCTGGTGTCACCTCTGAGTACAAAGCCAGGGGCAAGGCCTGAGCACAACCAGGCATGGCCCCCAAATAAACAGGCAAACAAAAAAAGAATGTTAGGCACAAAACAAGGCATTGCTGCAAAGGAACAACAAAAAAGTTACAAAATGAAAAGTCTAGACATTCATGAGGTAACCAAGAATAAATATATGCAAATAATCAATAAATATTTTAAAAACATTTATCTTACCAATATTTTAGAAAGTATCAATTATGATCATTTTTGTGGCTTAAATTTGGTTGCTTAAAACAAATAACTGAAACCATTTTATAACTGAAAACATTTTGAAATCAACAAAACTATTCAATAGCCTCAAATAGAGATAGAAGCAATGATGCAAAATGACCAAGTTATAAAGAATCATTTTCGATCTGATTCTTTATAACTTTAAAAGTAATTAACCAACCTGGGCCACTTTAATGGAATTCTGCGTAGAGCCTCCAGCATGATATTCGACTTTGAATTTTTTTACAAGTTCATCAAACCTATGAGGAAATCAAGGCAAGAAAAAATAAAGTTAGTATTTGACAATTATTACACAGTAAAATTTTCTGTTTAGAAATACATTAAATCACAATGTGTGAAATTTTAAAAATTATATCATATTGAAATTATCAAAATACATGAGGGGCAGAGTGGGAAAAAGGTAACAAAATAAAAAAATAAGTTTATTATAAGTCCAAATTTAAATTTTCCATTAAAATACTATATGAATGTAAATAACACTGTCCATCATAAAAATAATTTATCTGCAAAGAATTGTTTAAAGAAAGGAGCTTCTAATGGGTGGGGGGGAGGTTGGTATATAATACGGTATATATGGAAATATGATATATAATATAGTATATATGAAAATAATGGTGTGGATGTGTGGTACTGAAAGTTTGTATGCATAAAACCCCACAATGAATAGTATTTTAAATCTCTGGAACAATGTGAGCAGCTTAAAAGCTTTTCAATTAAAGCATAAATATAGAGGAATAATTATTTTAAAGCAATGAATATTTAATTCTGTTAATCTCTATTCTCTTCACACTTGTACCCTCCTCTAAATAGTATAAATTTTAGGTGTATTAAAGATGAGTAGCTCATAATTTAAACAATCAGGAAATTATGTTGGCTAACTTGAAGATCTGCAACTTGCTCGGTGACACAATTCCTCTAAGCTGTCAAATACATTCAGAGAATGAAGAGCTAAAGCATTGATTAGCCAGGACTGTGACATCTAATTAAAAGCAGCAAAACTTCTCTTCATAAAAACAAAAATTCACTACCTGGTAACTTTTTTATACAAGACTCCTACTACTAGACACACTCAAACAAGGAATTACAGAAATTGATTTAAGTCTCAAGTTAGCTAACATGTATTAATCTGGACAACTAATCAAAACTAAGAATGGTATGTCTCTGTGTTAGCATTCTATATGCAAGTAAAACACATGCACTGTAATTCCAAAGGATTTACAACATTTGCGACAAAAAGGATACTCATAAAAAAAAGAGAGAAAACTAGAAATTAGCAAGTTAGCAAATAACAAAGCATATGCAATGTCTAATCCAAACAACAGCTACAAGAGAAAAGGAAATAAATTAGGGATGTGAATACTAAAAGATTTAGGTCAGCGTTTTCAAAACTTTGAAACTTTAAGTACAGAGGTGGATCCTGTTATTAAAATCAAAACTTTTCACAAAATTTAAACTGTCAATAGAGATAAACATAGCAATGCTTAGGAGCAGGGAAAATAGTATTATTTTCACTTCAACATCATGAACTACCTTGGAATCTCATCCACAGGGCCCTGAAATGCTAATGACAGAATTAGTATACCTGCCCTGAACTCTGACTGTAGGACCTGTGTACACAAACATCAACTAATGCTAGTAAGAACTCGAGAGAAGACTCAGTGTAGGACACAGATTTAAAGAGGACAGAACAGAAGAATTAGCAGATGCTCCCAAACCTATTTGGCTGACCTTCCCCTTTATAGAAAAAATATTACCCAGCAACCCAGTGGAACTCTACCTTCTTAAAATAAATCATTTTTGGTTTACAATACTATTAGTACTGGTTTCTCACAGACATAATCCCAACAGCACACCCATTGCCAGTGTACCCCTGTCTTTCCCCCAGGACTGCACCTTCCTCTCTAGCCTTGCCCAACTTTATTGTGGAGTCAGTCTGCAGGCACTGCTGGAGGCCATGTCCTCTGGTGTGACCTCTATGGAAAGCATATGGCGATTCCTCCAAAGCACAGGAATAGAACTCCCGTATGACTCTGAGATAGCAATCATTGGCATCTATCCCCAACACAAAAAGACCACCAATTCAAAAGGAAACATGCACATCTATGTCAGAACTGCACTTGGTACAACAGCCAAGATATGGAAACAACTCAAACACACAATTACAGTTGAATGGATCAAAATAAAAATCAAGAAATAGTTTCAAACTATGGAAATACGATAAATGAAGAATATGAAGAATAGCTTAATACCTTTTACCAAGATTCACCAAGTTTTCTTTCGGGTAGGGCTGGGTTGCTTGGTGGTACTCCCAGCTCAAGCCTCAAGAGTCGCACACACAGTGCTCAAACAAGGTAGTACAGGGTAAAAACATGGTCCTCTCATCTGCAACTCCTACGCTGCAGCCTGGTCAGCAACTTCCCTGGTTCCAGATTCACCAACCCCTTTCATGAGAGTGTTCCCAGGCCATCAGTTCAGCACAAGGGCCCAAGGATGCAATGCTGCCCTAACACTGAGACCCCTGAAATCCCTGGGCAACACTGTGAAGTATTGGGGGCATTGATGGTTGGGAGAACAACTGGTACCAGCATTCAAACCTAGGATAACATTGGTTTGTCCTTTCTCCTTTGCCACTGGGAGCTTAGGTTTATTGGGTCACACCAGTCACAGTGCTCCCGAGACACTCCCACTCTTCTGTTTATTGGAATATAGCTCTAAACATTTTAGGCTTAACATTGGTTTGTCCTTCCTCCCTGGCTGCAGGGAGTTTAGGCTCACTGACTAACACCATCACAGTGCTCCCAAAGTACCCCAATTCCTCTGTTTATCTGTAACCTCTTTCTTTGTGCTCTGCTTCCACAACTGGTCAATCACCTTTTTCTCTTAATCAGACTCTGTTAACTTGTAAGGTCAGATCCTTCTAAGGACTCTGGATTTGTATTTTTAAGTTAAATATTGCTTCTCCCTTCTGCTTAAGTCCTTTGCATAGTTACTTCAGAGCAATGTCCTTTTTGCACAGGAAGACAGTTAATGCTGTGCTTTTGTAACTTGGGAGTTAACTGACTCTAAATGATATTCACTCCTGGGCATCTATATTCTCGACTTAAGCCTCAGTTGCCCTTAGTTCCTAGCACCCCAAAAGCAGGGTCCCGATGAGGGACTGGATGGACCCAAGGCAAGCTGTGAGCTACCCTCTAGACATCGATACGGGCCAGGCCAAGTGCCATAATACTTAACTATAAGTTAAGAGCATGGCCATGGACAAATTCTGTCATGATCCAAAAAGCAATAATGGGAATAGGACCCTCCTAGGGTTAGGAAAGACTAATCTGCCTGAGCATTTAGTCTGAGATCTATAGTGAGATGGCCCCAGGAGAGGCACCCTAAAAGCTTAATGTATCTCTTATTGTGTCCATACAAAATAACTGATATTAAGAAGTAGAATTAAGATGAATGCTTAAGTGGTCGCTGTACTAAGGAAAGGAGATGGTATTTCAACCCTTAGGTGGGCCATGTTCTGGAAGAAGCTCCCCCTGGCGGAGGGACCTTACATCACTTGATTGTATAATGACACCAATGTGTAATTGCTACCCTAGCACCCACATGATTTGGGAGAAAACTGAGGCTGTAAGAGCAGGCAAGGGGGTAGGAGAATCGAGGGAGAATACAAGGGGAGAATCAAGGAGAACAGGGAAGAGAGGACTGAGGGGAATCAGAGAAGAATGGAGACGAGATGGGAATAAACTGCATCTGATACCAACCAGCCTGCTCCTCGTCTTCCGCCTTTGTCCGCCCATGGCCATCAGCCGTGCTGGGTGAGAAAAGCGGTTCAAGACCACCAAACGCAGGCAGCAAGAGAGAGCTATGGGTTTCATATTCATTTCTTTAATACATAGTGCCAGCAGTCAAGCCTGTGTCAGACAGTCAAAAATGCCCATCCCTATTTTTAACATTCAGCATGCATATTTAGTTTTATATATATATTCAGTTTTCCCCAAACACAATTGGATCATAAATACACTAAAATTAGTTGCAAAACTTCATTAGGAACTTCCTAGATGAAGCTAACATACATAAATTACTTGATTTTATGGTTTTACACAGAAATCTCCAATTCCAATTCAACACAACAAAAAGGCACTGTCTTTTCTTGTTCCTTGTCATTTCTCTTTTCCATCCTGTATTTCACTTCTTCCACTGTGCACAGAGGTCCAACACAGGCTAACTGTCTTTACTAGACATGTCACTTACATGATAGAAACCATAATTTAAAACAAAAAAATCAGGAATGGGACACTGAGAAGGGGGTCTGCCTGATACTGCAATATGTGCAAATCATCGGTTGGGAACTGAGCTGGGCTCCTGCTTTTAAAGGTGATTTATGTCTGTTCTCCACACTTCCTGATTGGTAAGCATCTCGGCCGCTCTCCTAAGGCACGCACAGGCATGGCTTGGGGAAGTAAGAGATCTACTGAAATATGATGTCTTTTTCTCTACTTATAAGAAATTTGAATTCTGCCTCCTAGCAATTTCAAGAAGCAGGTTCTGTCAATCAATTACTGTGCCTTATTTCAGGAAGGTTGAGGAAATTCCAATGCACTACATCCCAGAGCCCAGTTTAACTTGCTTCCAATGAATTTCTCACCGTTAGTGAGAAATTATCAGGAGAAATTATCCAATAATTAAGAAGCTATTCAATAATATTAAAAAAGAATTTATTGAGGGGGTGGGAGTTAGACATTCTTTCTGAAAGTCTTACTTCTGGCTCTGGGCTCAGATCACTCCTGGAGGAGCTCTTGGGGACCATATGGGGTGCTGAGGACCAAACACAAGTCCACAAGCACTTAACCAGCTGCACTATCTCTTTAGCCCCTGCCACAGAAATTTTAGAAAAGAATACTTTGAATAAAATACCTTACCGCCTGAAATTAATGAATTACTTTGGCATCAGACTCATTACTGCCTCATTATTTGTTGTTTCTGGGGTTGTGGGCATTCCAAGTGGTGTTCAGGAGGACATCCCTCCCCAAATTCACAGCCAACTCTGCCTTTGGACCTACACAAGAGTCAGAGCACCTGATGCTGCTCGGAGTCTGAGACTGGGTCTGCCCAGGCCAGCAGGCGGCAGAGCACGGGGGCCTACAGAGCTCTTCCTCGCCAAGTCAGGCTGGGGGCCACAATATGAATGGGGTCTAGCCAGGGCTAGCTGTGTGCTTGGCATAAGTCATAACACCTGTACCAGCTCCAATCCCTATAATGTCCCACCCTCCCTGAATATTATTAAGACATTTGGAAGACACAATCCAAGGTGAAGAAAGAAAGAAAGAAAGAAAGAAAGAAAGAAAGAAAGAAAGAAAGAAAGAAAGAAAGAAAGAAAGAAAGAAAGAAGAAAGAAGAGAAAGAAGGAAGAAAGAAAAGAAAGAAAGAAGGAAGGAAGGAAAGAAGGAAGGAAGGAAAGAAAGAAGAAAAACAATGAAAAAAGGAATGAAAATTTAAGTTTAATGAGCATTTTTTTCGTGTTATCTGATATGAAGAAAACACTACTTGAAACAAGAAGGATTTCATTTCATGATGCTACTCTATAATTTAGAACCAATCATTCTCACATGAAAAAATACATAAATAAGAAAAATTACAAACAGAAAAATGCCCACAAACCACTATTTACAATTTCTAGTTCTAGCTTAGGATAATTGCTTCCCACTTTCACAGTAACTAAATCCACTCTTTCATCCTAGTCTTGGGGGAAAAAAAAGCTGAGTGAGAGCTCAACAAACATCAGAAGATAAAGAAGATCTCAGATTGCACTAACATAACCACAGTATAGAAACAAATATCAGTAATCTTGAACATTTCCTCAAAGAAGACATGTGAGGTGATAAAGCACAAGCAAAATCTTCACCGTAAAACTAAGCAAGGAAAAAATAACTTCCTTAGGAAAGCATTCTTAACTGCCAAGCTAAGTTTTTGATGAAGTTCTTTCCTAAACTTCTCATCTAAACAAATAATAAATGAAACAAAAAAATCAGTAATTCTAAACAGGTTATACTTATTAAGACCAAATGTTAATAGAATAACGCAGGGGGAAAAAAATCCATAGGCAAATTGTAAGACTCAAAGCTTTGAAATCTTTTACCACAAATGTTTAGTGAGGTTGAAAAAAATTCACTTAAATGTCAGTTTGATAAAAGCCAAAAGAACATTGTCCACATGTGTTTATATTTAAGCATATTTTAAAAAGATGGAAAAAGTAACAGTCATTCAAAATTAAGGTTAAGCTATTAGTTCATAAAGACTGTAATTTAAAGGTATTTCTCAACCTCTAATTTTATTTTCTTTGATAAGAAAGTAGTTTTAAGCGTGTGTTGCTTAGATAACTCCTTACTCAATTCTAAAGTGTTTTAAGGTTTAATTATTCCCATTTATAACCCTGAGGATTGACTGACACTTCTTTTTTTTGGCACATGAGACAATCAAATATTGTCGAAAAATACTTTGTATGTCAATGATTAAAACATAAGAAATTATTCTTAAATTCAGGTTCATAGTTTGCATCAGGATCCTAATTATTATAAAAACAAAAACACTGCCTGGGAGAGAGTTCACGAAGCTAGAGCCCTCAATTGACACACAGAGGCCTGGCACTGCGCGTCTGGCACCACGTGAACTCCAAACACCACCAGGTGTAGCCCTGGAGACTCCTGAGCACTTCTGTGTACACGAGGGTGACTCCCGAGTCCCAGGCTTTGTGTGGGAGTCCTCCTGCCTCAAAAATAAAAACCCATAAAAGTTCACTAAGCCGTTTTACCTTCTTCCTGAAATAATAAAGTTGTTTGACATCCAGTTTTAAAATAGACAACAAAAAAAGCCACAAGTGAGGAAAAGGGAATTTCTGTAGGCCACAGTCTCTGGAATGGAGATGTGTGTCCGGCCTCTGGGCCAGCCGAGAGACCATCCATATGTCTACAGGCAGTTCCAAAACAGATTAAACTTTCCCTTCCTTGGATGGCCGGCTTTCAGTTATTATTTTCGTCACAGAGCCCATAGCTTGGATGTCAGATGTTATTTGTATCCCGAGCCCATGCTTTGTAATGGTTTCATTCCCTAATCACCAAAAATTCTAGAAACATATGGAACTGATACGGAGATAAAGCATTTATTTAGGCAACAATTAATTACTTTTTTCCACCAAGTTTTGTGATTTTTGTGTTATTTGCTTTGGGGCCACACCAAGCAATGCTCAGGGCTTACTCCTGCCTCTGTCACAGGGATCATTCCTGGCGGGGGCGGGGGCAATACCGGTCCCAGGGATCAAACCCAAATCAGCCGCATGCAAGGTGAGCCCCCAAACCAACCTGCTCTACAACTGCTCCAGCCTCCGAAGTTTAAATAACTCACATCAGAAACATCCCCATCAAACGTAAAACTTTACCAAAGAGTAATAAGAAACTTCTGATTCTAGGAAGCATAAGCTCAATCAAACACCTTTATGGACAGTAATTGGAAATGTCAGATAAGTCATCAAAGACACCAACCTATAGAGAAGCAACAAGAATGAAAGGAATCCATTTCTCAGGAGGTGAGAACCCCTCAGAGAGGGGCCAGAACTGGGAGCTGTTTCTGCAGCATGCCCGAATCCCGGTCCATAGCAGGGGCTCAGGAGACAAAATATGACATTTGGGGAACCTACAGTAATGCACAGCTGGTCTGCCCCACAACACGTTCTCTGAATTCTGAAAATGAAGGTAAGCTGAGATGGCAAACCAAAATCACCTGAACTGTAGAAAGTGCTCCTATAGTCAGGGAGCACTTGAAAAGAATAAACAGACTACAAGAAAAGGAGCTAAAAACTGAATTGGCAAGATATGCAGGCCCAAAGAGGTGCATTAACAGATAAACAGTAAAAAAAAGATTGAGTGAACCTGTCCAATTTGATAATCCTCAACTTTATTGGGGCAGGAGTGGTGGGGGAGGGGGGCATAATGAAGCAGTTTGGGTCACACCTGGCTGTGCTCAGGAGGACCATACAGAGACTGAACCAGGGACTGCTGTGTGCATGGCAAATAACTGAGTCCTGCAGTATTTCTCCGACTCTGATGCTTAATTTTATTAAGGCATCAACCTTCCTGCCACTTCAAGTAACCACAGAGAAAAGCCCAGGTCACTCTGCTAACAGATAATCTTAAAGTTTACAGTTCTTATATTAAGTGTCTAGCAAACAATCAACAACTGATATCTATGCAAAAAGGCAAAATAAATCAAAACTAAACAAGAAATGAGAGAAAATTTTTAAGAAATGATTCAGCCTCTGGAAATAAAGAACTTCAAAGTCGGTGTGATACCATTTTAAAGAAAACAAAGGATGTGAAAGTTAGATCAGAGAATCAAAATTCTGAATAATTAAAATTATTTTAAAAAGAAATGAAACACCTAGATGTGAATGATTTGGTATATGAATTTAAGAATTCACTGATTTCATTTAAATTTAGCCAATTCTATCTCTGTCTACTGAGGAGTTAGATCCAGACATAAAGGGGTGCATCCATTTATATGGAATTCAGGATCTCTGGTGAGAGGTCACAAAAACACCCGAGCACCAGAACTCTTGACACATGTGCAACAGACTAAAGATTCATTGAAAATTAAGGAATACATATGGCTAGAGAGGTAGTATAGTAGGGGCACTTGCTGGCATGTGGCCAACCCAGGCTTAATCCCTGGAAACACATGGGGGCCATGAGCACTGTCAGGGGAGATCTCTGAGCACAGAGTCAGGAGTTAAGTCCTAAGCACCGCCTTTTTTTTTTTTTTTTTGCTGTTTTTGGGTCACACCTGGTGATGCACAGGGGTTACTCCTGGCAGTGCTCAGGAGAACATAAGGGATGCTAGGAATCGAGCCCGGGTCAGCCACGTGCAAGGCAAATGCCCTACCCACTGTGCTATTGCTCCAGCCCCAGCACCGCAACTTATGTCCCCTGCTCCTGCATTCTCAAAAGTAGAGTAAACAAGATAAAATAAAAACTCAGTAACCAAAAACTTTAAATTCAATAGATGGGCTCAACAGCAAAATGAAGAAAATAGAAATAACTCAGGTCCCTGAAAAGAGATCAATAAAAATGTTCCAGTCTGAACCACAGAGAGAAATGTGATTTTTTTTTTAAACGAAGAGTCAGGTTCCTATGAAACAAGAACTATCATTTATGTCATGAGAGTACCAGAAAGAGGAAATTCAGTGTCAAAAAAATATTTGAGGAAACAATGGCTCTAAACTTACCTAACTTGATTAAAAACATGCAGATACGGACATTAAAAAGTCAGATACCTCAAACAGGAAAATCCCAAAGACATCAATGGCCAGACACAAGATGGATGTATCCAGAGACTAAGCTGGGTAGAATATAAAATTTTTTTAAAAAAGGCACCAGCAGAGAGAAAAGGAAGCAGCTGCTATGTATCAGAAGCAAGATTTTAAGAAGAAAGGAATATCCACTACAGTCAATTTCCTTAATAAGAACATATAAGACAAACTTGATATAAAATTTTATCGAAATGTGATTTCAGGGATAGAGAAGTGTATAGGGCTTGAGCAGAGAGCCAGGAATAAATTCTGAGAACCACTGCTTGTGTCCCCTGCTCCTGCATTCTCAAAGGTAGAGTAGATGAGGAAGATAAAATGAAAGCTGAGTAACCAAAACTTGATCTCGTATGCTGCTGACCCCTGGTGAAATCCCTGGCGGGACTACATATTGTCCACGGAGCCCAGCCAGGAATGATCTCTTAGCACAGAATCAGGAATTAAGCCCTAAATACGGGAAGGGACGGTCCCAAAACAATAGCTACAGAAAAGATTTCATATTTGAAGTTCACATTTGAACTTGAGGCAAGTTTATCAAGAAATTAAAAGGCCAAAAGTTAGGTATGTGGGAGTCATGCCCACAAACCATCTCTGACTCAGCTATACAAGCTCATTTATTGGTCTTATTTCAGAGACCCATAAGTAAGTCTCAAAATCAAAAGCAGCAGTTAATCTCGGACCCATGCATGGCTGAACAGACTGGGGTAAATCAGATGGGGGCGGGTTGGCAGGGGCCCACCCAAGCAGAGCCCCAGCAACCACTTCCACAATCCAAAAATTGCTGCCACACCCCAGGCTGACTCCACTGTCTCAGGATGGACCTCACCAAGATATCACCAAAACTTGGGTATGCGGGTTTTTGACAAAAATCTCGACTTTCTCGGGAGTTGGGATGCGCTACCTCACCCCCAACTCCCAATACTCCTGGAAAGCACTTTAGTCACCCCCACGAACCAACTCCATCACCACCAGGTAAGCTCTACTACCTGCCTTGCTTCAGAGACCCATATATAAATCTCAAGAGAAAAAAAAATGATAGCATTCCCTTAATCATTAAAAGTAAAGTCTTGGTGTTATACAAGTTTGACTTTAATTTCATTCTTACCCTAATTGTCTGACATGGGGTAACTAATTTAAATAATGAGATTTTTAATATGACTTTCTCAATTAATAAGGATAATATTAAAAGCATAATACTTAAAGCACAGTGCTGACATACTGGGCATATATATGTGCCAAAAAAAATTAAATGAGTGAGTTAAAGGATACATTTTTAAAAGTACATACGACTAGAGTCTGGAGTAATCGTCCAGCCGGAAGGGTGCTTGCATTGTTGCTGACCCAGGTTCAATCTCTGGCATCCAATATGCCCCCCCCCCAGCATCACCAGAAGTAATTCTTAAGAACTGCTGGATATGGTCCAAAAACAAAAACAAAAACCACTCCCTCTATATTTTATGAAAATTTTTGTTCAATACATAAAAAAGTAACTGCCATTGAGCTGGATGCTACCAATGTCCCAAGATACTTATTGATAGAAAGATAGGTAAAATAACTTAATAAACACGGAAGACTGTTATTAGAGAGAAATTTCACTGGCAATCAAATTTTAGTTTAGCACTTAGATACATTATATGATGAGAAAAATATTGAATCATTTCTAAACAAGTGAGAAGATATGAGATCTATCTGCTTTCCCTAGAGGCTAAAGATGAGGGGCCAAACACACATGAGTGTGTAGACGACACTATCTCACTCTTATTTCCTATATTTCTTCCTAATCTTTCAATTAGCATAAATATTATCAGCTCCTGTGAGGATTATGCCAGTGCCTTGATCACAGCAAGCACTCAACAAATGTCACCAACTATTTTTGTAATTGTAGAGGAGTAACTTACTGATTTTGTGGAGAATTAATTATACTATCTTCTAAGAAGAACTAAATGATTGACATCTTTCAAATTTTAAATTCAAAACTCCCAACGTTTTAGAAAACATTTGAATCAAATTATTCTCAGTTCCTACTTTACTAAGCAACTTTACTAAAGCCTATTGCATGACCGACTAAATTAGCCAGATGAAACATATATAAAACAAATACTAACCACACAATAATATTGATTCAAAATTCTGCACAACACAATGTTTTACCTTATGCTACCATAAACCCAATTTCCATTTAGATACTGCTTTTTAAATGCAAGAGCTTTGAAAGTATATCAATGTGAAAACTTTATCTTTTGCATGTCTTTGGAACAAAAGATATTCAAACCAATAGGAAAAGTGTTTGGATACTAAAGGGATGTTTTCTTTAATCTTGCAAATACTACAGAGATTCCAATAAAGAAAACCACAAGTTCCTGAAGTTTAAAACATCTGGGGAATATTTTAAGATATTCATTCTGAAGAGCTCTAAGAACAGCCTAAAGGGTAGAAGATAAATCTGCTCTAAAAGTGGAAGTGTGTTTTTAATCCCACTGAACATAAACAGACTTTTAAAAAAAGAAAAGAAAAAAAACTATAATTCAGAAGCAACATGCCATGAGACAAAATTGCCCCATAAAAGAAAAATTTTTAAATAAACACTAAGGACTCGGTTGTAAAATATACAGGACTTAATTCCAAAATAATCATGAGAACATAATAATTTCATTGAGATCTTAGCACCTAGAAGTAATAATTAATCATCCTATGTAACTGCTAATGGGTAATGGATTCAGAATACAATTTTTTTTCCTCCCTGAAAGCTATTTCTCCACCTGGAAATTCTCAGAGAATAATAATGAAATATCAGAAAGAATAAAGATAGATAAGTTATTCTGTATTTAAAAATTGAACTAGAGACTGAGCACAGCGGCCACTCAACACCTTTATTGCAAACCACAACAGCTAATTAGAGAGAGAGAACAGAAGGGAATGCCTTGCCACAGTGGCAGGGTGGGGTGGGGGGGATATGGGATTGGGGAGGGTGGGAGGGACACTGGGTTTACGGGTGGTGGAGAATGGGCACTGGTGAAGGGATGGGTTCCCGAACTTTGTATGAGGGAAGTATAAGCACAAAAGTGTATAAATCTGTAACTGTACCCTCATGGTGATTCTCTAATTAAAAATAAATAAATTAAAAAAAAATTGAACATGCATATTTCTTTCTTTTTTTAATTGGATTTTGGTGCCATACTTGGTGGTGCTTAGGACTTTCTATAAGTAACAGTGCTTGAGGGAGCATCTGTGGTACCAAGCACAGAACTGAAGCCAGCTGCAGGGAAGAGGAATACTGAACCCCTGAACTAGGGCTCTGGCCTCTGAGCTGTATATTTATCTTGCTTCAAGTTAAAAAAAAAAAACTAAAACAGAAGTGGGTTCCATAAAAAGATTATGTACCCAAACTTATGGCATAGGATGCATCAAGGCATCATACCAAGATTGTAAAACTCACGGTATTTAAGTCTCACAGTACTTACAATGAAATTTCTGGGATCAGAGAGAGAGTACAAGGGTTAAAGCAATTACTTTGTATGCAACCAGCTGGGTTTGATCCTTGGCACCACAAATGGCCATGAGTACTGCCATGAGTGAATGAATGGCCCCTAAGCACAGAGGCAGTTCGTGGATACCCACAGGAGTGACCCCAAGTTCAAAACAATAAAAAAGAAAGAAAAAGGAAATTTTCATAATACTTATTATTTGGAAAAACGTATATTTTTAAAACAGCAACAACACTGGAATCAGTATAATATGGACCACGTTCTTTTTGGTATATACTGAATTTCAAAAAGTAAAAAACTTAAGCAAAACATAATGAGCAAATGTGGAAGCAAAAGCAAACAAACAAAAGGTTAAAAAGCCAAGGCACTGAATTTCAAACATATTCCACTAGTACAGAAGTAGGTTTGCTGCAGGATACCACATAAGATCTGGTCTCTGACCTAACATATAAGGGATTCTCCTTCCAAAACAGAAAAAATTTAAATTACATTATGCAGACAGAAAACTTTTCCAAACTTGAATATTTTTAGCATTCTCTAAAAACAAGAGCTCTAATATGAGAATAATGGACAATCATGCCAATGCAAAACAAGTTTCTCATTAGACATGTCCTTCAAGGAGGGGAGAAGAATACTCTGGGAGAAAGAATACTCTGTAGAAAACAAGCCAGTAAATATTTTAGACTTTGTAAATGATGAGAAGTGTCAAGGATAATACTTGTAGCTTTAAAACAAAAGACAAGTTAAAGTTTTTATTTAAATGAAATTAAGAACATAAATTAAGAACATAATTCAGTAACACTTTACTTTTTTTTTTCTTTCTGCTTTTTGGAACACACCTGGCAATGCTTGTTGCTCTTCACTCAGGAATTACTACTGGCAGTGCTCAGGGGATGTCGGGGATGGAACCTGGCTGCTTGCAAGGCAAACTACCCACTGTACTATCGCTCCAGCCCCACACTTTTCTTTCTTTTGCTGGTAAAAAAATAAAATCTATACAGTAGTGCTAATCTATACAATCTAATCTATAGGTAATCTATACCGTAGTTCTATTAGGAGAAGAACATAATTCCTTTGCTAGTAATACTACTTGATGTAACTGATTCAAAGTATTTCCTATCATCAAAAGTTACAAATGTTCATCTGTTAATACTGTTGTACAGTGAAAGGGTACATATTTCAACCCTGAAAGTGTCCTTTGCACAGAGCATGCACATACATGTGCACACCCTGACAAACATAGTGACCAAGACTAGCACAGAGGAATCCACAAGTGTATGAATTTAATAGAGCATGCTAATCACTTAGAATGCGCGTAAAGATTTACATTACAGGTGTCTCCTGATACTGGCTTTAAGCATGTCACTACATGGCAGATGAATTGACTCCAACTCAAGGCTAAGTAGAGGCCACTGGATTGAAATGGCAGAGAGGAAAGAGATAAAGGAGTTTGTTTTTTGCTTCCACATCAAGGTTTGTAAAACTCTGTTTGAACTGTAGTGTCAATGGGGAGGAGAATGTGGCATCTTGTTTTAACTTCTGACCTAATAAGATATATAGAAAGTAGCCTGACACTCCCTGTGACTTTAGTGCTATTGTTACTTCTGGTGACCATCAATGTGTTTCGCACATAAGTGAGTGCTGCTTTTCCTCCTGATTAAGAAGTTGTATCAAGCTGATGAGAACTAAAGGAAAAAGGAAATCTTCAAAATCATTCCATGTTTTATTAAAGTAGCTAGA
The DNA here is from genome assembly GCF_027595985.1 of Sorex araneus. NCBI lineage: Eukaryota > Metazoa > Chordata > Mammalia > Eulipotyphla > Soricidae > Sorex > Sorex araneus. The sequence goes on from NC_073304.1 coordinate 116,970,919, forward strand.
AAAGTAGCTCTTTGCCATGAGCTCAAACATTCAGTGGTGCCTGAGCGCTATTCCCAGTTGGTACCTGGGGAAGCCTGTGGTACAGGAAGCTGAGCCTGAAGTGTCTCCTTGCACCCAGCACATGCGCCATCTCCCTGACCCCTAGCCTCAGTATTGTTACCATCATCAGTTCTAATGCAAGTTAACAGATCCCACTTCAGATTATACCAAAGTATTGTTGTCTTAACAAGTTTGAAAATAATTCTTGCCAGTAATTGTTTTACACAGCCATTTTGTAGAGGCTAAGTCTTTTTCACTTGATACTCTGGGTTATCTCTCTGAATAAACATCTGAGTCTGTGAGTCAACATCTGTTGACTCTTCAAGAGTTAAGGGAAACCTCTCGAAGTCATTTATCTTCTTTAATGGACTATTGATGTTGCTACCAGGGCACTCAATTCTTAAAGTAACTTTCATCATGGAAAAGTTAATAGTCTAAAACAAATTTATCTTCTCTAAACACATTTTGACAGCTACTACAATACAGGGAAGCACAATAAACTTAGCCTTGATGATGGTTTCTCTACCTGGCTAACAATAGCAAAACTCCATCAACCCAAACAGGCAGGCAATTCAATGCCAGGACCTGAGGATTCATTACTGGTCAGGCCCTGCACGTACCTGGGACAACCAATGCCACTGCCAAGATACTGGGGGCAGAAGGGCAAGCATGTGGTGCCAGGATCAAACCAGCTTTGCATATGCCCTAACCCCTGCACTATCTCCCCATCCTCTTTACTTTTCAGTGTGGGGAGCCACACCTGCTTGTGTTCACTGGCCACTCACGGGTCCATACTAGGATGGCTCCCTGTGTACTCAAGGTACCAGACAGTGCAGGGAGCTAATCACAGCAGCCCTTTGAGCTATATCCCCCAACTCACCATGGACATGCATGTGCATATGTGTATGTGTACAAGAGAAAACTCTACTGTGATATTTTACATTTTCTAATTCTTTAAGGGAATTGTTTTTATGAGTTTGAAATACTGTTAGAGCTAAGTGTGTTGATGGCAACACACTTAGAGTACAGGAAACCCAGAATTATACCAGACAAACTGGTAAAAGGATCTACCTTTATTTTTAAATTTTTGTTTTGAAATAAAGGTAGATTCTAATATTTAGAAAAAAATAAAACCTACTGTGACACAGCAATACACGTGGTACTTGAAATACTGTTTAAAGAAATCTGCATCGCTGAGATATGTACTGTGCCAAGCAGCAATACAAAGCAATGAGAATGCCACATCAAATCTTCATTGTAACCACTCAACTCTGCAATAGGGATGGGAAGGCAGCCTTTGACAAAACATACACAAGTGAGCAGGAATACTTCACATCAATGCTAATCACAAGTATGGAAATATGAAATTTGTTATTCTCATGTCATAAAATACTACTCTTTTCTCCCCAGTCATTAAAACAGTAAAAGACATTCTTCTAGACCAAGCAAAAACAGGTAGTAGGACAGATTTGGTCTACAGGCTAGGTTGCCAACTGCTGATTTGGAGAAACCATTTATTCACTTAGGCTCAGAGCATTTTTTTGTAATATGTAATCAAGCTACTGTTAGCTGAGCCTACCTAACAGAGTCCTAGGTGAGGAATCATCAAAGATAACAAGTAAGTTTTCAAACCGTAAAACAAAAGTGCCAGCTAATTCTCATTTGCATTCATAAGATATTACTGTACAACATTCAACATACTGACAGAAAATGTAGAGCATAAAATGTGCAAACAATAGGATACACAGCTGCTCTTTTTGAAGAGTTTACAAACAAAAATTATCCAATGGGGATGGGGATGGGGATTGTACTGAGGTTAGGGGGATCACCTGGCGTGCACCCAGCCCAGTTTCAATTCCTAGCAGCACATCAGCAGACGTGGCCTCCAGCCCTCGTGCTGAGCCTGTGGCCCAGTTGGCTGAGAACAGTGGTGGGGCTCCCAGACCTCCTGAGCATCATTGAGGATTGGCCCACCAAAAAGGGGAAAAAAAGATGACCAAAGAAAATGAACATTACCAAAACAAATAGCTAGCAGCCTATGTCAAATATCTGATGAAGTTAACACAATTCCATGAACATAAAGACATACTTGGAAGTTACCTCATGCAAGATATAAAGGCAATTTAGAAACCCACGCACATAACAAACACTTTACAGGGTCCAGGGTGATAGTACAGGTGTAGGGCATTTGCCTTGCATGCAGCTGACCCTGGTTCGATCCTTGGCATCCCATATGGCCCCTTGAGATCTGCCAGCAGTAATTCCTGAGTACAGAGCCAGAAGCATGTCTGGGTGTGGCCACACCCCACCCTCCCCCCATAATACCCCCAAAACTTTACTACGAAAATCTTTAAAATACATAGGTAGGTGTATTGATGTATGTATTTTTGTGTGTACATAAATATGTCTATATCCATGTATACAATCTTTAATCCCAGAAACCAGCCTTTTTTTCAGAACTTATTCTATAACAACGAGCACCTCTGGTCTTTCAGTAACTTTATGATTTTCTATTGTTTAGCTACAATCTAAGCATTTAGATTTTCTGCTTTTCCAGATATTATTATAGAAAGAAAAACATTCTTACATATAAAAACCAGGGCATTTAAAGCTTAATATATAATATAAATTGCTCCCACCAAGTGATTGTGACAATTTATAGTACCATCACATCATGAAAATACCTATTTTCTATGTTCTTGCAAACATGATACATAGGAGTTATCATACCATTTTTCAAACCTCTTATGGGATGCTAAACATCCTTTATGGGATCAACTACCATCAATATTAATCTTATAATCATCTTTTTACAGATATTATGCATTATTAATAGGTTTTATTTCTAGAAATCATTAAGTTATTTCTAGAAATTATTACAAATAGATTAAAGTAGGCCTTATACTGATATATTGACAATTATAATAAATTTGTGAATTTCCATCTGTCTTTGTTTTTATGCCACAGCTGGTAATGCTCAGAGGTTACTCCTGGTGCTGCACTAGAGGAACACTCCTGGCAGTGCTCTGAGGACCATAAGTTGCCAGGGAATGCCCCGGGTCAGCTGTGTGCAAGGTAAAAGCCTCTCCTGCTGTACTATCTCCCCCCTGTCCCTGTCATCTGTCATTATGCACATTCTTGATACAGATAAAATTACAAATGGTCAAGCAAACATTTCAAGGATTTAAAGAAAAACACTGCAAATTAGACCCAAGTCAAGAAGAATGAGAAAATGGATCAGTCATGCACCAGGCAAAGAGCCCTAGCCACTGTACTACCAGTCCATTGAAGAACTTGTACTATAAATAAGGGTACTGTGATGGAGTTTAAATGAAGAAATATGTAATACTATAAATGCAAATATCTCCACAGCTGAGATAAGAATTTGCTATACTAGAAAAAGCAACAACGTCAATAGAACATTCCTAGATAGAAAACTCCAGATTTGGCGTGGGGGACAAAGCTCAAAAGGGCTGGAGCACATTCAAAGGCCCTGGGGAAGATTCCCAGGGGTGTGGAGGGCTAGAGTGGGGGGCCCAGCCTCCTCTAAGCCCTGAAGCACCTAGTTGAATATTACAGGGAGTGGCCCTGGAACTCTGGAGTCTTGCTTTAAGGGAGAGAAAAAAAGGGGAGGAGGAGGAATGGAGGAGCAGGAAGAGCAGGAAGAGCAGGAAGACAGGGAGGGGAGAAGACAGAAGAGACCAATGTATTACAAGGAAAATTCAAAATTTAAGGAAGAAAATAGAAACAGGTTTCTATTTTACCCTACAATATAATACAAAAATAAATAAATAAAAATAAAGTGTGTGTGTGTGTGTGTGTGTGTGAGAGAGAGAGAGAGAGAGAGAGAGAGAGAGAGAGAGAGAGAGAGAGAGAAACACAAGTTTGAGTAGAGACATCATTTGCCAAGCAAAATGATTCATAACCTGAACACAGAAAGAATTTATATGAATCAACAAAAAAATCATTAAACATCCTATAGGCAACAGGGGACAAGTTAAACAATGCAGTTCACAAAGAAGGCAACGAACTTCATTAGTGGTCATAGAAGGAAATACAAATAAAATTACAAGATACGAATACTCATACCAGTGTATATAAATATTTTTTGAAGACTGAAAATATTAGAACTGAAACTCTATCTTAATGATAAGAATAAAACACTGGCAACACTTTTTTTTAGATTTGTTTAGGGGTGTTTTATTTTTATTTATTGCTTTATTGGGTCACACCTGGCAATGCACAGGGGTTACTCCTGGTTCATGCACTCAAAAATTACTCCTGATGGTGCTTAGGGGACCATATGGGATGCTGGGAATCGAACTCCGGCCGGCTTCGTGCAAAGCAAACACCCTACCCACTGAGCACACTATTGCTCCAGCCCCATGGCAACTCTTTTTGATGGTATATACCAAGCTTAAGACAAAACCAGTGATCCAATATTTAATTTCCTACATATAATACGACAGAAATATGTACACAGAGACCCCAAGATACACACAAGAATGTTCACTACAGGCATTAATTGTAATAGAGCCAAACTAAAAAATAAGACAAATATTTATCAATAGTATATTCTAAAATAAAGTCAAAGTGGATTTACACGGTAGGTTGGGGTAAAAATGAATAAAACTTTTCTACATGCAACAATGTGGATAAATCAGAAAAAGATAAACGTGAGAATCAGAGACAAAAAAATGAAATGCACACTCTATGACTTTACATTTATATAAAGTTCAGCAACAGGAAGGCTAACCTCGGGTGTTGGAAGTCAGGACAGTGGATACCTTTGGGGAGAAGGAGGGGCTCAAGGTTATTTCTGGGATGCTGGCCAAATTCTATTTCTAGAGCTGGATGGTGGTTAAACAAGTATGTTTACTTTGAGGTAATTCTTTCAGCCGTACACTTATGATTTGTATACCTTTCTATGTGTGCTATACTTCAATTCATAAAAAGTTAATAAGAAAAGAATGAATGTTGAATTTTGCAAATGTGTATTTTACCATCCATAAAAAAACAATCGAATAAAACTTCTCCCTAAATATATTAATGTTGTGCACTGGTTTAGGTCCAATCAAAAGATTAAAACCACAAAGTATGTGGACCAGGCAAGTTCAACATGAAGAATTATGAACTGTGATAAAAGAGGAACAAAAAGATATAAGAAAGCTCCATATGGTATTCATGGGCTGACTGGAGAGCACCCCAGCAAGGAAAAGCTTGTAAAAGATCAGACATCCCATGAGAAGGTGCGGCTCGGGGAGCCAGTGGGAGCACGGAAACCTCTGGAAAGCAGCTGTGAGTGCCCAGTAAGGCAGAGCCGAAGATTTCCTCATTCTGAACCATCTTTTCATTCTCGGATAGGCGGCCTCAATGTCCCAGTCTCTCAATGTTTTGGCTGTATTCCATTTCTACTACTGTTAATTCATCACTTTGAAATGTTTCTTTGTGCAATAATTCTGCAACCATACGCCATATGAATGAATGTTCTTTTCTAATTATTTTTTTCAACTGACTTTTAATGCTATCATTTCACCTGCAAATAATACTTTTTTTCACAACACCATTTCTCGCTTTGCCTGGTGTAAGCTGAAATGGTACCTTGAGTGAGGCAAGCTGTGTTCCTAATCCCCTTTACAAATAAACAGACTCTAGGTACTTTGCTTCTCTTCTAGGACCAGGAGAAAGGGGAGCACTGCAGGAGGACCTGGGGCCCCCCTCTGGCTAGGAGATGGGGGGCCTGGCCTTACTCAGTGTGTGTTCTAATTCGTATTAAAAATTTTTTTTAATTCGTAGTAATTTTTAAAAACATTTCCTAACACCTTATTTTACTTTTTTAAAGAGTTGACACATCTATTGAATTGAGAATACAGTGAAGGCAGATGGTGGCAAAATAGCACATATGAACATATCAGAGTGGTGACTGTGAGTGATCAGGTCAGGATACAATTAAAGATGAGTCATAGAATGGATAAAAGATGGGATAAATGCCAGAAGAAAATGAGCGGGGGTGGGGGAGGAGAAAAATTTGAGTTCTTTTAGTTTGAGTAAGCAGAAATGTAAGTGAAATAGAATAGAGGCTATATAGATCCAATTTGGGGTGAAAGATCAAGAATTTTAGTTGTGGGTATGTCGAGTTGAAGATGTCAAAAAAATACAAGCACACTCACTAAAAATCCTGAGAGAACAAGCCAACAAATCTCTCAAATATGACCGGTAGGCCACTACTCCGACAATCCTCTGTACTAGGACCCCAAATGGTAAGCAAAGGCTCAGAGACCCTGTCAGGAAATTCCAGGTGATCTTTGTAAATGAAAAAGTAAACAAAGTACTGAGATTCTTGATATCACTAACTCACAACTTGATATCAGGCTCACAACTGCGACAGAGATAGATGACAGCAGACGAATTATTGTGAGAAAAATTAAGTGAACTCTAGCTTGGGTACTAGCTATGTAATCATTCTCTGCTCAGAAGACATAGCAAGTCTACTTCAAAAAGAGACATTTTTCACTAAAAATTTTATTTCAAGGATCTTAACATTTTTCTGTATGCTCTGCTCAATCCCACAGTACCATCGTACATTTCTGCAGGAATATAAAATAATTAGGAATAAAACACTCAAAATCAGGAAAGTTTAACAATCAAGATGCATATAATGAAAGCAGCCAAATTAGAATTGGTATCTCCTATACACTTTTCTAACTAAGCATTCTCAAACAAATCTAATACGTCAAAGCTACTATATCAAATTATCTCTCAAATAATCTATAAGCTAAAGGCTTCATTCTTACTTCCTAATTCCAAAATTTACTATAAAGTCACAATAATGGAAATACTATATACTTGCATAAAAACAGACAGAGATCGGTGGAACAGAGAGAGTTCCCCGAAGCAAAATTTTCCATTTCTGGCAAAAGTATTCCTGAATACTGTCAGAAATTCCATAGAAAATAAATGTGGTCTTTTCAACAAATGGTACTAAGAAAGATATCTATTATACAGCAGAATGAATCTGAATCCTTATCTAACACCATAATAAAAATTAACTCAAATAATGCAAGGCAGAGGGAAATTTAAGTACTAAAATTATGATACACAAGAAACAGGGAGCAAACCCCTCACAACACTGGACTTGATGATGGTTTCTTAGCTATCAGAACAAAAGTATGGGCAACAAAAATAAAAAGCTGGACTCCATGATAATGAGAATTATTTGTGCACAGACATCCACTACCAGGAACTTAGGGAATAGCTCGGTAACTTCGAACATCTGCCTGCAAGCATAAGGTTGCAAGTTCAATCCCACGGGTTACCATATGCACCTAGCGTGATCCTGGCAACTTTGCTGTCTAAGCCTTGAAGCACTGTCTTCTGTGGTCTCTTGCACCTCCAGCTGTTTCCTTCCATAAATAATTGTGCGCCTGTGTGTGTGTGATTACCACAATTAAAGGCTAGCGATCTCTAATGAGAAAGCACCAGAGCTGAGAAGTGTGAAGCTGAGAAGTGTGAACAAGTGTGTAACCGCAGCAATGACCCACAGGAAGCACTACAACCAGAATGTGCATGAGCACTTCAGCAGAAAGGTTGTGACTGCATGAGTACGCTGAAAGTGAAGAAGTACAATCCCCGATGTGCCTCACCTCCAGTATCTGAACACCACACCTGATGTCTGACTCCTGGCTAGAGCCAGGACTAAGTGTGTGAGCACCTGTCATCTCCTTTCCTTGCTTCTGCTATTGCTCAACAACAGCAACAGAAAAGAAAGGGGAGACGGCAGTAACACTGCTGAAGAACAAGACCTTGTTGGGCCCAGAGAGCGGCTCGTAAGCTAGTGTCAGCTCTGAATGGAGGAGGCCCAGGCTCAGCCCCGGGCAGCCCCGCTACGAGCAACCCCCAACAACTGAGCCAGGGCAGAGTCCTGAGAAGCACAGGGTGTGACCAAAGCCGAACCAAATCAAGCATAAGTCAGTACCAACAGAACAGACAACCCACAAAACAGAAATAATTTATAAATCACATACCTGACAGGGGAGTAACACATACAAAACATATAGAAAACTCCAAAAGCTCAATTAAGAAGAAGATGGCCTGAATTAAAAAATGGGTAAGAAATTTTAATAAACATTTTCACAAATAACATACTCATAGCCAATAAGTGCAAGAAATAGTGTTGAATAAGTATCACTTTTAGGAATATTCACATCAAAATTATAATGGTATTAACTCAAACCCATCAGGATGGCTATCAGAGAAAACCACAAAATGAGATTCAGTGACAGAACACTAGCGACCTTTCCTATCAAAGCCCCTGAGTCTGATCTCCAAAACTGTATCACATTGCCAATTCTGACCCTGGTACTGGCTCGTGCAATCACTGGTACCACAAGCAGGAACTCCAACACAAAAACCATGTGTGTGACCCACTCCCCCAAACTGCAATGACAACAACAACAACAACAAATATTTTGGAACCCCTATATAGTTTTGTTGAGTATCTAACACACAGACACTCTGGGACACAATATAAGCATTCCTTTAAAAATTAAAAATAGAATAGTCATAAAACCCAGCAATTTTCTACGTGTCTATGTAACCAAAAGAATTGAAATCAGTGGCTCAAAGGTCTATTAGAATATCCCATTAATAGCAATCACTGTCATCCCATTGTTCATCGAGCAGGCACCAATAACATCTCTCATTGAGATACTTATTGTTACTGTTTTTGGCATATCCAATACGCACGGGTAGCTTGCCAGGCTCTCCCGTGCGGGCTCCATACTCTCAGTAGCTTGCCAGGCTCTCCAAGAGGGGCGGAGGAATCAAACACGGGTTGGCCCAGTGAAAGGCGAAAGCCCAACCGCTGTGCTATCACTCCTTAGCGCAGTAGGCAACATGTCAGTCTCATATTAATAGCAATACTACAGATAATTGGTGAAACAGAAAGGGCAAGTTAAACGCTCAAGCACAGATGAAAGAATATGCAAAACATGGTTTAT